>NC_138101.1:36717500-37917500 GCF_964146895.1 Miniopterus schreibersii | reverse complement strand
GGGGAGGATGGGACTAATTCAAAGGAGAATTAGAGGCTAGAAAGTACAAAATCTGGAAACCAGTAAGATGTGAAAAGTACAAGAAAGAAAGTGTTATAAGATCATTTCAGATGTCTAACTACTGGTGGAAGTGGTGTCATTACTAAATGAGGAACCCAGGATTCTGCATTTTAGCAGCTCTCTAAGTATTTCTGAATATGGTTATCTGAGGGCTACCCTTTAAGAAATTAAAATAAGATGATACACAGTCAGCCCAGCCAGTCGTAGCTCAGCAATTGAGCGTCGACCTAGGATCCAGGAGATTGGGGTTTGATTCCCGGTCAGGGCACATGCCTGGGTTGCAGGCTGCAGCCGATCAATGACTCCCTCATCATTGATGTTTCTATCTCTCTCTCTCCCTCTTCCTTTCTCTCTCTGAAATCAATAAAGATATAAAAAAAAAGTTATATAGTCCTTAATATATTAATCTGACTCTCACTCTTTTGTTTTTTGATGCCAGCTCTTACTGACCAGGATACAGTAGAAATGTTCAATCAAGGTAACTTTTAAAATTATTTTGTAAATATGGTTTACCAGAATATAAAGAGTAAGTGGTCTATTCATTTGTGCCCTTTGCCAAAGCAGTGTCTTTTGAGGTGTTATCTTTATTCTTTAGTTCACTCACATGGACTATTGTTGAGATAAGACATTGTTGATTCCATTGGCCCATAGAGTGCTACTCAAGTTTTCCCCTCTTTTCAGAGGAAAAGAGAGGTAGCAGTGGCATTCCACTCAATCTGCACTGAGTGTGACCTCATGAAAAATTTCTTGGCAGCTTTGGGAAGCTTTTCCTGCCCTGATCCTATGGTGCATTTCTATAAAAGTGTAAATTATGTTTGGTGACATCATTTATATGGCTTCTCCTAACCACTACAATAGTTTGCTTTGTTGTGGATTTAAGTTCATTATAAAGTATAATTTTTTAAAATTATAAAAAGAGTTGTCAATTTTATGTCATTAACCTAAAGGAAAAGTCGCTACTTTCCAGTGTCATTCTGTATACTCTCAGGCCAGGAGAGCAGAAATGTAATCACTAGAAAACAGCAGTTTACTTCTCTGCTGATAAAGTGTAGTTAGAAAATAGTTTAGTGACATCAGAGGAATGGCAGCATGAGAGATCCCATTGGCCTCTCTCCCTGAAATTTCAACAAATTAACCAACTATAATTCAACAAAGAATTCCCTACTCAATACAGAGGCACACCTGAGAGACCTAAACATTGACACATCTAAAGGGGGGCAACCAGGAATAAACAGGGAGACAAGAAGGGAGTAAAACTCAGACACAGCCCTGCAGCTGGGCGCAGGCAGTAGCCGGTGCTTAGTGCTTCCTTCAGCTGGGAGGAAAAGAGAGCTGCAGGGGGCAGCCCAGCAGTGCTAGCAGAGCAGTGACTAAGCCAGCAGATGCCTGACAGAGCACAGGGTTCTGCCACATGCTGTCCACCGTCAGGTGGTGCTGTTTCGGACAAAGAAATGGAAAAACAGAGCCGTGCTGCCCCTTGGACTCCCAAAACAAACTTGCCTCCTGTTGCCCTCAATGTCAGGTCAAGGAGCATATTATTTGTAAACCAAGAGCTACTGCAGTAGAACCACTATTTCCCTCTGTGACTGATCCCCAGGTGCTTAGTGAGGGCTAAAAAATCTGACTCCCAAGCAGCAAGGCTGTACTGTCCTACAGAAGTTGTGGTGGTCAAGTCTGGGAGCTCAGAGGTTAAAAAAATAAATAAATAAATCTTATGATTCAGCACCATCTACTGGAAAGTAGTAGAAAGACCTCTTCAGAGAATGCTACTATAAAAGGGACATTTATGCCTAGACAAAGGAGAATAGCAAAAATCATGAATAACCATGATAGTGAAGAGGATCAGAAAGAAAATAAAAACACCCCAGAAAGGAAGCTGGAATACATGGAAATATGTGATATAAATGACAGAGATTTCAAGATTGCAGTTCTGAAAATACTCAATGAGATGAAAGAAAATACAGATAGGCAATTCAGTACACTCAGAAAACAAATTAATGAAAAAAAAAACAAAAAAACTTTACCACAGAGATTGAAACTTTAAAAAAGAACCAATCAGATATCCTGGACTTTAAGCAAGCAATTAAGGAGATTAAGAATGAGCTTCTGAGCATAGAAACAGAGTCAACCAGATGGAGGAAAGAATTAGTGATTTTGAAGATAAGAATCTAGAAATGATGCAGAGGGAAGAAGAGAGAGACCTGAGCATAAATAAAAATGAAAGAGCTCTATGAGAACTATATAAATCCATTAGAAAAAAAGTAATATTAGAATAATAGGCATTCTAGCAGAAGGGAATGGAAAGTCTATTCAAACAAATAGTGGATGAAAACTTCCCAAACCTATGGAAAGAACTAGATCCTCAAATCCAAGAAGCAAACAGAACACCTCACTACCTCAGTCCAAAGAGGCCCTCTCCAAGGCACATAGTATTAAAACTGTAAAAAATTAATGACAAAAAAAAAAAAATTCTCAAAGCAGCCAGGGAAAAGAAGGAAGTGACCTACAAAAGAAAACCAATCTGAATTTCATCCGACTTCTCAGCAGAGACTCTACAAGCCAGAATAGAATGGAACCAAGTATTCAAAGGTCTGAAAGAGAGAAATTATCAGCCACAGATAATATATACAGCAAAATTATCCTTTAAATATGAAAGAGAAATAAAGATGTTCCCAGACATATAGAAGCCGATGGATTTTATCGCCAGAAAACCCCCATTGCAAGAAATACTCAAGGGAGTTATTCTACCTGAAACAAAGAACATAAGGTGACAACACTACGAGTAAGATCACCAAAAAACTTACACCCTAAACAGGGATAATTTGTGACAACAAAAACGTAAAAGCAGAGGGAATAAAGGTCTGAACTGGCAAAGAAGAATGAACATCAGATGCACTCGAAAGAAAAAAAAATTATATATATGCAACTTTATTTTTTATAAACCTAACGGTAACCAACACAAAAATCCCCAAACCAGCACACATAGCTTTAAAAAAGAGGACATAGAGGAAAGAAGTATGAAACACCACCAAACAAAAACATACAGAAGCACAAAGGAAAAGAACCAATGGAGGCACAGAGCTACCAGAAATGAAAGATAACATGGCTACAGGAAATCCTCCTACATCAATAATTACCCTAAATGTAAATGGTCTAAATTCACCAATAAAGAGGCACAGAGTAGCAGAGTGGATCAAATAACAAAACCCAACCATATGCTGCCTACAAGAGACACATCTAAGCTGCAAAGGCAAAGGTAGATTCAAAGCAAAAGGGTGGAAAATGATTCTCCAAGCAAATAACATCCACCAAAAAACAGGTATAGCCATAATTATATCTGACAAAAGAAATTTCAAGAAGTAAAAATGACACGAGACAAAGATTGACACTTTATAATGATAAAGGGGACACTACATCAAGAAAATATAACACTTCTTAATATACATTCACCAAACCTGGGAGCACTGAAATATTTAAAGCAACTACTCACAGAACTAAAGGGAGAAATAGACCAAAGCATAATCATAGTTCGGGACCTTAATACTCCATTGACAGCTCTAGGCTGATCAACAAAACAGAAAATTAATAAAGAAATATCAGCCTTAAATGAAACACTAGACTAAATGTACATAATTAACATTTACAGAGCCTTTCATCCCAGGACATCAGATTATACATTCTTCTCCAGTGCACATGGAATATTCATTCTCAAAGATAGAGCATATGTTGAGTCACAGAACTAGCATCAACAAATTCAAGAAGATGGAAATTATACCAAACATATTCTCCGACCATAATGCCTTGAAGTTAGAAATCAACTTCCAAAAGGAAGTAAACAAAACCATAAATACAGGGAGATTAAGCAACATACTACTAAAAAAGTCTGGGTCAAAGAAGAAATAAAAGGTGAAATAAAAAGATATACAGAGGCAAATGAGAAAGACAATACAATACATAGGAATTTCCGGGATGCAGCAAAGGCAATAATAAGAGGGAAGTTTATATCATTATAGGCTTATTTCAAGAAATGAGAGAAATCCCAAGTAAATAACCTAATATCACATCTTAAAGAGCTAGTAAAAGAAGAACAAAATCAACCCAAAGTCAGCAGAAGAAAGGAAATAAGAAAAATTAGATCAGAATTGAATGAAATAGAGAACAAAAAGGCTATACAAAAAAATTAATAAAACAAAGAACTGCTTCTTTGAAAAGATTAATAAAATTGACAAACCCCTGGCTAGGCTCACTAAGGAAGAAAGAGAAAAGACCCATATAAACAAAATCAGAAATGAGAAAGGAGAAGTCAGCACAGACAACACAGGTATACAAAGGATCGTACTGTTATGAAAGACTATATGCCAAAAAATTCAATAACGTAGAAGAAATGGATAAGTACCTAGAAATAGACAATCTTCCTAGACTAAATCATAAAGAACTGGAAAATCTAAATAGACCAATCAGCAATGAGGAAATTGAAACAACCATCAAAAACCTCCCTAAAAATAAAAGTCCAGGACCAGATGGCTTTATTAGTGAATTCTACCAAACATTCAAAGAAGATTTAAAATCTATCCTTCTCAAACTCTTCCAAAAATTTGAAGAAGAGGCAATACTTCCAAACATATTTTATGAGGCTAATATAACTCTAACACCAGAACATGGCAAGGATAACACACAAAAAGAAAACTACAGGCCAATATCTCTGATGAATACAGATGTAAAAAACCCTAAACAGAATACTAACAAATTAAATACAAAAGTACATCAGAAAAATAATATGTCACAATCAAGTGGGGTTCATTCCAGGGACACAAGGATGGCTCAACATATGTAAATTAATCAATGTAATACACTACATTAACAAAAGAAAGGATAAAAATCATATGATCTTATCAATAGATGCAGAAAAAGCATTTGATAAGATACAACATCCATTTATGATTAAAACACTCAATAAAATAAGAATAGAAGGAAAGTACCTTAACATAATAAAGGCCATATATGATAAACCCTCAGTTAATATACTCAGTGGTGAAAAACTGAAAGCTTTCCCTCTAAGATCAGGAACAAGGCAAGGATGTCCACTCTCACCACTCTTATTCAACATAGTTCTGGAAGTCCTAGCTGGAGCAATAAGGCAAGAAAAAGAAATAAAAGGCATCCAAATAGGGAAGGAAGAAGTAAAACTATCACTTTTTGCAGATGACATGATTCTGTATAGAGAAAACCTAAAGACTCCACTAAAAAAACTATTAGAAACAATGAACAAATACTGTAAAGTTGCAGGATACAAAATCAATGTAACAAAAATCCATTGCTTTCCTGTATACTAACAACATAATTTCAGAAAAAGAAATGAAAAAAACAATTCCTTTTGCAGTTGCAACCAAAATAATACAATACCTAGGAATAAACTTAATAAACAACATGAAAGACCTATATACTGAAAACTACAAAGCATTATTAAAAGAGATGGAAAAAGACACAACAAAATGGAAAAATATCCCATGTTCGTGTAGTGGAAGAATCAACATAGTTAAAATGGCCATATTACCCAAAGCAATATACAGATTTAATACAATCCCCATGAAAATCCCTATATAATTTCTTAAAGAAATAGAATGAGAAATCATCAGAAATTTATGGAACCACAAGAGACCTTGATAGCCAAAGCGATCCGGAGAAAAAAGAACAAAGCTGGAGGTATCATGCTACCTGACTTCATATTATACTACAGAGCTACAATAATCAAAACAGCATGGTATTGGCAGAGAAACAAATGGATCAGTGGAACAGAATAGAGAGTCCAGATATGAAACCACATGTATATGGGCAGATAATTTTTTACAAAGGAGCCGGAAACACATAATGGAGTAAAGGTAGTCTCTTCAATAAACGGTGCTGGGAAAACTGGAAAGCCACATGCAAAACAATGAAACTGGATTACAGCTTATCCCCATGTACAAAAATTAACTCAAAATGAATCAAAGACCTAAACATAAGACCCGAAACAATAAGTTACATAGAAGAAAACATAGGTACCAAACTTATGAACCTTGGTCATAGAGAACACTTTATGAACTTGTCCCCAAAGGCAAGGGAAGTAAAGGCAAAAATAAATGAATGGGACTATATCAAACTAAAAAGCTTCTGCACAGCAAAAGAAACTGACAACAATGCAAAGAGGCAGCCAACCAGATGGGAGATGGTATTTATAAACAGTAGCTCTGATAAAGGTTTAATTTCCAAAATATATAAAGAACTCATAAAACTCAACACCAAAGAAACAAACAAGCCAATCAAAAAGTGGGCAGAGGACCTGAACAGACACCTCTCCCAAGAAGACATACAAACAACCAATAGATATATGAAATGATGCTCAACTTCACTAACAATTAGGAAAATGCAAATCAAAACTACAATGAGATACCGCCTCACACCTGTTAGAATGGCTGTTATCAATAAAAAAAGCAATAACAAGTGTTGGAGAGGCTGTGGAGAAAAGGGAACCCTCATTCACTACTGGTGGGAATGTAGATGGTACAACCATTATGGAAAGCAGTCTGGCAATTCCTCAAAAAATTAGGAATAGAGTTACCATATGGCCCAGCAATCCCTCTCCTGGGTACATACCTGAAAAAACTCAAAATCGTGTATTTGCAAAGACATATGCACCCCGTGTTCATTGCAGCATTATTCACAGTGGCCAAGACATGGAGACAATCAAAGTGCCCCGCGATAGAGGACTGGAGAAGATGTGGGACATGTACTCAATGGACGCTACTCAGCCACAAGAAAAGATGAAATACTCCCATTTGCAACAACACAGGCGGACCTTGAGAATACTATGCTAAGTGAAATAAGTCAGTTAGGAAAAGCTAAGGACCAAATGATTTCACTCATATGTGGGATATAAAACTGAAACTCATGCACACAAACAGCAGTGTGGTGGTTGCCAGAGGGAAGGGGGTGGGTGGTGAAGGGGGTCCTAATATATGGTGATGGGAGAAGATTTCACTTTGGGTGGTATGCACACAGTGAAATATACAGATCTTGTAACATAGAAACCCACACCTGAAACCTATATAATCATATTACTCAATGTCACCCCAATAAATGTAATAAAAAATAAAAATCCTCACTTTCAGTTAATTAAAAAAAAACTAATGTACTGATAGCTGGCCTATTTCAGATACTTAAGTGATGTTACAAGATAATGCTATCTCTATGGGTGTTTTTCAACTTCATTATATTTAATTCATGCTTCATTTTAATGAAAAATGTGCTTAAGTAAATTTCTTGAGGATTTTGTTGGAGGTACATTAAAGGAACCTATGTTCCAGGTACATTCTTAATGGAAGTCTGGCGCTTCTCTATTTCAGAAGTCTGTTAGGGAAAAAAAATTGCCTTTTGATGATTGTTATATTGAAGCAGTGTCACTACCTTAGAGCTTGTCCAGCAATAGAAATTGTTGGTGGTGATATAACTCTAATTTCTCAGTAATAAACAAGAGGAAATATATCATAGGATTGGGAATTGAGAGGCACTGAGTGACTGACCCACCCCAGCTCATTTCAGCTTTGGCCATTGGAGTGATCATGCGCTCTCTTAAGATGTTTTTGTTTCATTGTTTCTTTTTACTTTTTAAATTTCTTTCAGTTACAGTTCATATTCAATATTATTTTATATTAGTTTCAGGTGAACATGTTTAAATAAACCTTTTGTGTGTGTGTGGTAAGAATGCTTAAGATCTACTCTCAGCAACTTTCAAGGAATTATTTGCAAAGGAATTACTTTAAGTCCACAAAACATACTCTAGAGTGACAGGATCTTAAGCATTCTCACCACACACACACATACAAAAGAGTTCACTATGTGGGGTAATGGATGTCTTAATTATCTTGATCTTGGTCATTATTCAACAATATATATGTATATCAACTCATCACACTATATGCTTTAAACATATACAATTACATTTATCAATTATTCCTCAAAAAAGTGGAGGGGAAATGTCATTTCTGATTTGTTCCCTAGTGTGGGTTTGAGAGTCAATATTCAACATTTCTTTTTATTCCCCAGATTTGAGGTATAATTGACAAATAAAATTGTAAGATGAAACATAAAGTGTATGATATCATGCCATACACATATTAAAAAGATTCCCCTATCTAGTTAATTAACACATCCATCCTATCATATATTTACCCCTCCCCCTCCTTTTTTGGTAAGAACATTTAAGGTCTATTCTCTTAGCAAATTTCAATTATACAAAACAGTTTAATCAACTGTAGTCACCATGTTATACATTAGATCCTCAGACCATACTCACCTTATGGCTGAAAGTCTATACCCTTTTACCAAACTTTCCTTATTTACCCCACACCCCAGCCCCTGACAACTACTTTCTACTCTCTGTTTCTATGAATTTGACTTTTCTTTTTAAGATTCCACATGTGATCCCGTGCAGTAGTTGTTTTTGTCTGGCTCATTGTACTTAACACAACCCATTCTAGGTTCATCAATGTTGCAAATGGCAGGATTTCCTTCTTTTTAAGGCTAAATATTATTCCATTATTCCTGTATGTGTGTGTATTACATTTTCTTGATCCATTTATCCACTGACAGACACTTAGGTTGTTTCCATACAGTGTCAACATTTTTAATAGCTCCCAGGGGTGCCCATACTGCAGATCACAGACCACAGTCTAAAAAGCAAGGCTACAAAGACAGAAACTTCCTAGTGAACCTGTGATCTGTGCTGGTGCATTCAACACTGACCTATCGTGACCCCAGCTCATGAGGAATTCCAGAGAACTCTGAAGCTGATCCAGAATTTGAAGCCACATGCCAATTAAGTTCAGAAATGTTCTCTAAAATTCACTTTATAGGCAACAGTAGTCACATAAGTACTCTAAAAATATAGCATATCGATCATGCTTTTAGAAAGACTAGCATGTCCTGGGAAAGAATACATAAAAGACAGAATACATAAAAGCCATAAGTGACGAACTCTTGCAATATCTCCCAAAAGTAAATGAATGATGATATCCCCAGAACATTAATGCCTTTTTCCCATTAGAATGTGGGGCCCATCCGAACCTAATAACATTGTCTGAAGAGAGAGTCATGGGAGGCATCAAGGCTGAGGAAGGAGACTGGCCATGGCAAGTGAGTCTACAGCTGAATAACGTCCACTTCTGTGGAGGCATCCTGATCAGTAAGACATGGATCCTGACAGCAGCTCACTGCTTCCGAAGGTGAGGCCACAGTACCTATCCATCTGGCACAACTAGGAAAGATGTATACATGAGGACTCCACCCATACCCCAAGGACTAACCATGATTACACTGAGTGAGAAATAATTCAATGCAAAAAAAATTGAGTATTTTCTTCCTATTCATGATAGCAAAAATATTTTTTCACCTTCAGCTTGCTAATTTATTCCTATTTCTCTATTTCAGGTAATAGTATGTCATCATGTTAAATAACAAAGATTTATATGTCAGAATGTTTAAGTCTAAGCTACAAAGGTTAGGAAATTTGTGAACCTCCACAAGCCTCTTTTTTATTATTTTTTCAAATTAGGGGCAAATAGGGACATACTGTTATCTATGTCTTAGTGTTATTGGTAGGATTAAATACGCTAATGCAAACATGTTAAATGTTAGCACAACAGAGTGTTGCAAAAAATGTGCACATTACATCATGTAAGCTAATCAACAGACTGATGGCTGACCTCAGACTGCCTAATGCCATTAATTTATTCTTTCAAAAAATCGGGTGTCTGCTATGAGCACAGTGTTATCTACTTTAGAAACTAATTAAACAAACTTCCCGTACTTCAAGGGAGACTAAATTCTAATGTTGGAGGTAAACATACACAGAAATAATGATCTATTACAGGGAGTAACATAAATAAAATGAATTTAAACTTACAGAGAATTCTTCATTGATGGGAATAAAGGTTATTGCCAACATGATTAGAGTAATAAACTGCCAGTGGATAGTAGGATACATAAACTTATTCTATTGGCATAAAGAAAAGGTCTCACTGCTCATAATAGAAGATCTTCAGACTTTAGTGTGACTAAAACTTGCTAGGTTCAGACCCACCCTATCATAGACACAAGCATTGTGTTTTGGGAGTTTATACTATAAAGCCCCAATTTCTATGTCACGAAGATAATGCTCTACTTTTTTTTTTTTTTATAATAGTGAGTACTTTTGCTCCCACTCTCACTCTCTTTCTCTCTCCCCCCACACATGTACACACACATATGCACAAAAATCTTCAACAAGGGTCACACTTAGTACAGAAAAATCATTCATCATCTAATAAGATGGGAGGCCCCTTTTCATCACTACTGTTTAAGTGTAGCTTTTAGCTAAAGGCAAGGAAAGGAAAAAAACAAAGATTGGAAGAGCCTGGCTGGTGTGGCCCAGTGGTTGAGTGTGCACCCATGAACCAGGAGATCATGGTTCGATTCCTGATCAGGCCACATGCCCTGGGTTGTGGCTCAGTCCCCCATAGGGGGATTGCAAGAGGCAGCCGATCAGTGACTCTCTCATCACTGACGTTTTTTCTCTCTCCTTCTCCCTTCCTCTCTCTGAAATTAATTTTAAAAAAGATTGGGAGAAATGAGTTAAAACTAAAGTGGACATTATTTGAGACTTCTAAGTTGCTTGGATGGGAGGATCCAGAAAAGGGAGACATCAACGAGGGCACATTAAAGTATCAGAATGTCTTCGCTGGAACAGAAAAGCACCAAGATTTTCACCAACCTAAGATATCTTTTCTAAAATCTTTCTATGTTTCCTTAGACAAATGACCGTGAATTGTGCCAGGGAAGAGTTAAATTCAATTGCTAGCTACATAATACAGAAATACGTAGTGAGCAGAGGTTGATCAATCAGTTTCTAGATGGTGGTGTGGGGTAACAAACACACAGTCCAAATATTTGAAATGTTATCAAATTCCCTATTCAAATCCATGGTTTCCTTTTTTTTTTTTTTTTTTTAGCCACTCTGATCCTCGTCAATGGACTGCCACATTTGGTATTTCCATAGCATTTCCTGCACAGAGAAAAAGGATAAACACTATTTTGATCCATAACAATTATAACTTTGTAACTCATGAAAACGATATTGCCGTTGTGAAACTTGATGGAGCTGTCCCCTTTACCAAAAATATCCATAGGGTGTGTCTCCCAGAGGCTACCCAGAATGTTTCACCTGGTTCCACTGCTTATGTAACAGGATGGGGATCTCAATCATTTGGTGGTAAGTATCTCAGGAAAAATAAAACAAAAACAAAATCTCCTGGTACTTGCTATTATATAATTTTTTAAAATTAGGGAACACCTGAAAGATAGATTCTATAGACATATCCATCCTATATTCTGGTCAGTCTCGACTGTAGTTATTCCTGAGTTTCCTCAGCAAAGCAAAGCAATGCCCCTAGCTACTATGGAGAATTCCCAAACGCATAGGAAAACGTAAAATAAAGTGATAAAGAAATGTGAGTTCTTCATAGGAAAATATAAAGTGATTAAAAAAAAAAAGAACATGAGTTCTTCAATGATGCGGAGACTCCCTGTGACTCAAATGGTTCCCCTATAAAAAATAAAACATTTTTTAAAAAGAGGATTTGGCTAAGTGTTCTCTAAGGTTTTAATACTTTTTCAGCTATTAAAAGCCATTTAAGGTATTCTGGGATAAAATAAATCCTGCCTCAAGCAAGACACTCTATGTGCATTGCTCAGATTTATTTATTGAATGAATAAAATGGAAATAAATATGAGGGCAATATGAGGGAGCAAATAGGGCCAAGGGGGAAACGAGAGTATCATCAGCCAGGGAGTGGAAAAATAGCATTCACAATTTTCATGGGTTTTTATCCATGTTGTAGAAGCCTCTCCAGAAAAACACAAAAATTTAATTGTCCAAGATAATATTTTGTTGTGTTCCGATGGCCCAAAGTCATTTGGTGTAGTATATGAAAATTTGTGCCAGTCGACAAAATAGCAGTGCCATTTTAGGGAACATCAATATAAAATAAATTAGTTCTTGCCCGGCCAGTATGCTCAGTGGTTGAGCGTCAACCCATGAACCAGGAGGTCATGTACACTTTGATTCCCCATCAGGGCACATGCCTGGGTTTTGGGCTTGATCCCCAGTAGGGGGCATGCAGGAGGCAGCTGATCAATGACTCTCTCATCATTGACGTTTCTCTCTCTCCCTCTCCCTTCCTCTCTCTGAAATCAATAAAAGCGTATTTTTAAAAAATAAATTACTTCTTTAGCCCTGAAACCAGACTAGTTTCCCTTGTGGCTAGATTAAAGGTTATTCATTATGTAATTTTCTAATTCAAAGCCAGCAGATAATTTACATGCTCCCAGACAATTTTAAGATAGCAGATTTATTTTTTTCTCTTAAGGTCTGAGACATCACAAAGCTAAAGCAAAAGAGGGAGACTGATCTGTGTAAAAAGGTTATCTTCCTCTCCTTAGAGGTAACTTTGCTGAGAAGAGGCTCCTAAGTACATCTTTAATAGCCTTTTTTTCTGAATAAGAAATAATGTTTGGAGTACATTTATTCCTTCCCATATTCACCTTGGAGTCGTTAATTTATTTTGAAGTCCATTTCCTTTCTGCTTTATAATTAACAGGCAACACAGTGAGAGAACTACAGCAAGGACGGGTCTACATAATAAGTAATAATGTATGTAACGCACCCACTAGTTATAATGGAGCCGTCTTGCCTGGAATGCTGTGTGCTGGAGTGCCTCAAGGTGGAGTGGACGCCTGCCGGGTAAGTTCAAGACAATGCTGCCCAGGACTTCATTCAAGTTTGTAAGTTCTTACTAGCATGTGATACTGTGATAGGCATAGAGATAAATGCACAGCCCTGATCCTCTAATGTATCATTTAGATTTTAAAGATAAAATTTATTTTATGAAGTTGATTTATCATGAAATACTAATTTTGAGAAGCCAAATTGCAGAGTGATTAATCCATACTCAAGAACCAGACAGACCTGAGTTTAAATACTGTAACTTCTATAACCAATTCTTTTATCAATAAAATGAGGATAGTAATAATAATATCTAACGTTTTTACATACTACTAAAGAGTAGATGGAGATTAAATTTGTAGGGCACATACTAAGCAACAAAGAAATATAAGCTATCTCATCTATTTTTATTGTTATTAACCTAGATCATGATCATTGGCAGTAATAACTTTAATCTCAACCTTTTAACCACTATGAGGATTTAAATAAATTAATTACTCATCTAAGAGTCACAGACAATAATTGATTTTAAGATATAAATAACACCTGAGTATCAGGACCTTAAAGATACAAAATTTATTTTAAAAGCTGTTACTTGAGTTACAACAGTTCTCAAATTATAAAACAGCACAAATGAGAGAAAAACAAAAACACTATTTAGATCTAGCCTATAATTTTCAACCAAATATAAAAATGCAAACAATAAATATGAAATTCCTTTAAAATAACATTTTAATACTAAAATTTTTAATTAAGTTATATAAATAATTGATGTGGTTATATATTTTAATAGACTGTATCCCTACGTATGGAACCCAACCCCATATATTAATAGCAACAACTTCTTAGTATCAGAAATTACATTTCTTGAATTAAGAAAAATCAATCTGTTTTCTTGAGGAATTTGCTCCTGTTTTCCTGGGAATTGTATGCAGAAACACCAGATTTATTCTTTCCTTAAACATTACTTTTATATTTAATGCACACATTTTTTAAAAAATCAATAAGTAGTTCTTACATAACTTTTGTGAAGGCCCCAATTCACATACACTTTCCCCAAAATGAAACATTTTTATTGACTTCAAGTTGTGTATAGGTGAGGGGAATTGTTTATCAGTTTTCAAGATACTGTTCATTACTCATGGCCATTTATTCCCTTTAAGTGGATATGACTTTATGGCAGAGAATGCTTCTTGCTCCCCTAACAGCTTCTTTTTTATTGCTAGCCCTGTTAACAACAAATTTTCAACTTTCATAGTAGTTTTCCAGATAATTCAGCAATCAAATATGCAACACATCGCTGCACTGACAATTCCAGATCTACCAAGAGCATTAATTAGAACTGACTTAGGGATACACATGAGTATAAAAGGATGTTATTCATGCTTTACTCATGAAGCACTTTACCTTCTGCATATACAACTCAGCTCTGCCCCCAAGCCTAGTTGAAGCCATAACTCATCGTGACACTTCCCAGTGTGTTCTACTCCAGGCCTCACTGATTTTCAGCTGAAATACTATAATGCATAGACTTTGTGCCTCAAGAAGAAATAGCACTTTATGTAAGAGTTAATGATATCCTATTCATTTCTGTTCATTCATTTCATTTAAAGAAAATACATGAGTTAGTTTCTGTGCATCAGACACTGTGCTAACACAACAATGATGTTCCCTGCACTCAGCAAAACTATGGTCTAGAAGAAAGGGCACAAGCTCAAATGTCTGTGCAATCGGGCAGTGAAGCTGGTCAGATGCAGGAAAAAAGACATATCCCTCTTACTTTAACATTTGCTTGTCAACTCTTGGTTAAGACATCACACAGAAAAATTTCTTACTATAGAGGAAATAACAGCAAAAAGACAATGATGAAAAAGTGCTGAGAATTCGTTAACTGAAGCACGTATGCATAACCTGAAGGAGGCAGGTGCCAAGCAGCTCGATGCAGTGCTTGCCATGCAAGCTGGTGATTCACACACTGACCCTGCTTCCCACCTACGCCAGTAATTAAACAGGTATGGAAGAACTAGCTACTAAGAGCAGTTAAATGAATAGCAAACTATTCTAGAAGCACACTTGGTAATAATAGCTGACTTTTATTAGTACTGACTACATGCCAGGCAGTACATATGTTAAACTCATTTAAACACATAAAAACATTTACAGGTGAGGAAACTGAGGCACAAGGAGCTATTAAATAGCTTTACTGAAGGTCAAATAGCTGGTGAGTGGAGGATTCAAATCCTGGCTATCTAACTGCAGAACTCACAGACTTATCCCATCATGCAGCATGCAGGACCTACTAAAAATGTCTCCCTAACCAGAGAGCATCTGCACATATTTGCTGGTTGGCTTATAATTATAATTGGCTGGTGAGTATTTCATGAGGAGTATTTTACTCATGGGCATATACATATCTTTCTGTTTATTCACCAAAAGACATTTTTTAATGATACCAGGCAGGGAGGGTACTAGGAATAGAAGGATAAGTGAGACTTCTAAAAACTCACTCATTCAGCAAATGTTTTCTTAGCATTTCCTGTGGGCTAGAAGCTTAGGATACAGCAGTGCCTGGATGGATACGCCCCTTCCCTGATGGACTTTACAGAATAACCATAAAAACAGACACTGAACAAGTATCATGAATGCAGTGAGGGTTGCAGAGGTGTTCAGCTGCTGCAACGAGGGGAACTGACCCGGTGGGAGCAAGTTCAAACAGGCACTCCAATGGGCTTGTGTAACATACTGGAGCAGCAGTGGAAAAGGTACACGTGAGATGCGGAAACACAGGCAGTGACAAACTAATCCAGCCCGAAGGTGGAAGGGGGCAGTGGGGAAGAACGGCACAGACGGTCAGGAAGGCTCCCTAAAGGACATAGAGATTGTGATGAGTGGCAGTCAACCGGGCAACTGAAGGAGCCTGGGCAACGTGCTCTTCTTCTTCTCACACTTCCTGAAGGAACAATGTGCATCCTCGGAAGATTTTTGTAATGTTCCCATGACTTGGTACAATACCGTGACAGGAAATGTCAGACTAACATTACTGTCATCATGGATATGACTTCTTCCACTGCCATAGAAATAAACTCCATAATATTTTGGGGTTGTCTTCACACTGAAATAATTATTCTGTTTCTTTCTCCTTCAGGGTGATTCTGGTGGCCCACTAGTACAGCAGGACTCTCGGCGGCTCTGGTTCCTCGTGGGGATTGTAAGCTGGGGGCAAGAATGTGGCCTGGCAGATAAGCCAGGAGTGTACACACGAGTCACAGCCTACCGAGACTGGATAACCCAACAAACTGGGATCTAGTGCAATAAATGCCTCTCTGTTGCAAAGTCTGTATGCAGGTGTGCCCATCAAAAACTGGAAAACTCCACTTTTCAACTGCAAAATAAACTGCAAGTGCCCTATGAACACCCCTTACATAAATATGGTTTCACCAACAATTTAATCTTTCCTTATTACTATGCACTTTATATTTTCCTCAAGAAAATCATATGAAAGCTGCATAGTGCTGAGGCTGCATGCCAGGGGAAAGATAGAAAACTAGTGACAAGTAAGAATTGTATTACAGTTGTGGTAAGTCCCAGTAGTGAGGAAAACAGGTATTCAAGAGGGGATTTTAGAGGAACCTGGACACGTCTGTGCTCCCAAAGGCCTCTTCCCTGAGGAGGTCTCACTGAAGCTGATAAGCAGGCAAAGTGTCAAAACCCAAAAAAAGTGGTGGAACAAGATTCAAGACAGAAAGAACAACTTGAAGCAAGAAAAATACTATTTATTTGAAATTTCTGCTTCCTCAATATTTTATAGGGGTGTTAAGTCCTAAAATTAAATATATAGCTATTGTACACACTGTACAGCAATCTTAATTATCCTGTAAGAGCACGCTCCCAGAGAAGCTAACTGATGAATTTCAGGCACTTAAGATTAAAGCTAAAACATTCACTCCTCAACAAAGACCCCCAAAATTACAAATAATCTTCATGACAATTTTCATTAAATATATTCTTCATCTATGTGAAGGAGAGAATTTATTTCCTCCATAAAGAAGTTTATGAAATACATCTATACAACTGTCTCCGGTAACTTACAACCACACAAGGCTTTTTTACAACTAAGTAAGAGTAATTTTAAGAACTTAAGAACATTAGTGGCAGTTATTTTTGAGAGCTTAAGAATCCTCAATACCTAAACCCAAATAATGAATTGAAAGTCATGAGGGAAAAGAGAAAGCTTAATTTCAATGAAATTATCTTAGAGACATAAAGGAACTTTTCTCTCTCCCTTTTTCTCTCTCTCCCTCTCTTCTTCACTCTCTCTCTCTCTCTCTCTCTCTCTCTCTCTCTCTCTCACACACACACACACACACACACACACACACAAATCAAATAAGATACATTAAAAGTTAATGGCACAGCAATTTATATAGTCTGAATCATGAATGTTACTGAATTGTTATGGGATCCTAGCATAGCTAAAGCGTGGTTATGCACGATCATCTATGTGTCAGGGCTTCCTCCTTCTACAAGCTAACTTATGACACCTGGGTAGCAGAACAACCACATGCACTGTGATGAAAACTTCTTGTATTTCCTCACGTAAAATTGTAAGACCTATATTGAAGTCATTTACTTTTAAGGAAAAGAAGTTGAAAATTTAACCAACTCTTGGTGAAATGTATTTAAAAAATTGTTGGTTTACTTTATTTCAAATAAATCTTAAAAATTATTTCCCTGCCTAAGTATTTATGGAAGTTATGATTTATGAAGGACAATCCAAAACAATTTATTTAATTGGTTCTCCAATAAGAGAACTGCCAACTAGACTCTAAAGGCTTGGCACTTATAATCAAGCTCTATAACTGAGGCAAGCATCCAGCTTGACACGCCCTTGCTGCACCCTGTGAGGACAACATTAAACTGGTAATTTAGAGTATGCCCCAAGGGGACCAGGTTTTTGTGCCTGTGTTGGTGTGTTTGAGAGTGTGTGTGTGCACATGCTGTCACATAATTACAAATATATTTTTGTTTATTCCCATATATTGAAAGCTGTATAAAGGAAAGTACTTATTTAGAATATAAAGCAAACTCAATTACTTATTGAAACACCAGCAGAAACTTTCTAGCACCCTCATTCATTGCCAGAAAGTTAGAAATACCAGGGAGAATCCTGTTAAGCATATAGAAAACACACAAGCTAAGCGATAAAAAAAACATGGCAAACAAACTGAATCCTTCTAAGTTTAAAACAGTGAAGAGAACTGATGAAAGAGTCAGAATAATCCAAGAAAGCTTAGAGTAAACAATTGGCCTTTTCTTGCACTTGGAGGTCTTGATTACAGAGTGGAGATCAATAGCTTAAAATTTTATTAAGCCCCACTATGTTCCAGGCTTTCTACTACATACTGATGAAACAAAGATAAACAAGACACAGTCCCTGCCCTTAAGACACTCAGAGAATGGTGGTGTTGACAAACATATAACATAATGGAAGCAACAATAAGGGGTAGGATATTTATTATAGAATAACAAAAGAAGAGGGAGGTCCTAGAAGACTCAGAGAAAATATTTTATAATAATATCAAAAGCGAGTCTTCCAGAGCATCAATTTGCCATGAACCATGCTAATTACTCTGTGGTTAGAGCGAAGGGAACTAAGAACTTAGATTACTTTCATCTAAATCTGGCACAGGCTCTTCTTTACACGATGCAATCCCCATTTTCCAGTTTGCTAAATAATAAATGGTCTAAACAGATCCAAATAATTTTCTTTTTATGTTTTTCATATGTCTACATAATACAAATCTCAAAACCCAATCCTTTCCATATCTAATCAGTCAGTTTGATTAATCTCCAGTGGGGAAAACAGGTCATTTCCCCCCACATATTTCTAGTGATATTTCTAAAAAAAAAAATCAATTATCTTTTAAAGAAACAGGACCTTTATCATGGGAGATATTTAATCAAAAGCTGGATGATCTCCTCTAGAAATACTTTGTAAGATTTCTGAAATGGGTCAGGCCTCAAAGCAGGTCATTTCTATGGTCCCTTTCTATCTATGATTCTCCCCATGATACACAAATAGTTTTAAGGGAACATAAGATCTATGTGAGAAAGTAATTTCAGAGTATTGGAACACTTGTTTGCTTGTTTAATCTGGTGCACAACCATGAAACAAATCATCAAGAGTAAAGAAATCAAGCCAATCAGAATTCAAATTGAGTAGAAATTCATTTTGGAGAAAAAGGCACTGCATGAAATTGAAGAATTAATTTCAAAGTAAACAGAGCTCACAGGGCTTTTTCCAGGGTTACCTCTACATTTAACCTACCTCCAAAGATAAAAATTAGACTGAAATTACTAATGTAATAAAAAATAAAACATTTAATGTGTTAATAAATGTTCTTCCTCTGAAAAATTCACCCATCTAACCAGGCATTCATTTCTTTCATCCTTCCATTTGTTTATCAATAGCTTTATAATGCACCAGGCAGTATTCTGGAGTAGTCAAACCAGTTCTAAAGAAGAGGAAGCCAGGCAGAGGAAGAAGCAAGGCTAAAAGTCCTGAGGTGACCAGAAATCTGTGGGTTTAAAGAACAGTAAGAAGTCAACGTGGCGGGAGCAAAACTAATGAAAGAGAGACTGGTTAGATGAGATTGAAGAGATAGGCATGTAGGCCAGATGAAGAAGTTTTTATTTTATTCTAAATTTGAGACAAGATTTTGTGATCAGTTTTCCATTTTCTAAAGATTTATCTGGCTACTCTAAAGAGAAAGAACTACAAGAGTACGAAAGTAGAAAGGAGACGAGTCAGGGGACACAGGAACCAGAAAACAATGGGACAGACTTGGATTGAGGAGTGAGCAGTGAAGATGGTGAAAACCAGTTGAATTCAGGAAATTTTTGTAGAAAGGAACAATAGGAATTTCTGAGAGACTAGATTTAGGAGCTAAAGAAAGGGTGAGATCAAGGTTGACTCAAATTTTGAGCCTGAATGACTGAAAAAAAAAATTGGGGAGGAGGACTGGATTTAAGGGTAAGGAATCAGAGTTTCTTTCTGAATCTGGTACATTTGAAATGTACAAGCCAGCAGGTCAAGCAAACAACTGGAGCTCGGGGGAAGGAGTGAGGTGGGAAATGTCACTTTGAAGGCATTTACATTTTCAAGGAAGTAGGGGACAAAAGTCATATTGAATGACTAGAAGAAAAAATGGGAAAGGTAGCTTTTAGAAAATAATATAAGAAAATATCTTGGTGACCTCAAGAAATATCTTGGTATCTTAAGAAAGATGAAAAAAATGCTTTTAGTATCACAGCAAAAAGAAACTTAAAGAAAAAATGTTATATTTGAATTTATTAAAATTAAGAATTTTTTGTCATTCAAAGGACTCTATTAAAGGATAAAAAGGCCAAATGAGAGAGTGAGAGAAAATATTTGTAATACGCATAACTAACAAGTAGCTTATATCTGGAATTTATGGGAAATGACTACAAATCAATAAGGGGAAGACAGATAACTTGATAGAAAAATGGGCAAAAGATTGAAACAGGTACAGAAAAGGGGCTCACCTTATTACAAATAAGGAAAGTGAAAAATAAAGCTCCTATTATATACCACATTCACATACCAATAAATAAACATTGAAAGTCTGACAATATCAACAACTGGCAAGATGGGGAAGTATACACTGTTTTAATAAAGTTGGGTGAAAACTGGCATTATCTAATAAAGAATCTCATATGTGTATCCTATGACCTAGCAATTCCACTTAAAGTGAATAGTACTCGTGAAACGGGTGCACATGAGCAAGAATATGCAAGGCAGCATTATTCATAATAATCAAAACAGTAGAAACAATCAAACATTCAGCAGCAGTAGAGTAGGTAAATCAACTTTGTTATATTCGTACAAGAGAACATGATGCAGGAACAAAAATGAATGAACTAGAGCCTCACTTAACAAGGATGAGCCTTAAAAGCACAAAACCAGACAAAAGCAGCCAGTCCCAAAACACATGCTGTACTATGTACAGGGATGTAAAGTACAGCACAGGGAATATTGTCAATAATACTGTAATATAGCTATGTAGGTGTCAGGTGGGTACTGGACTTATCTGGGTGACCGCTTCCTAAGGTATATAAATGTCTAATCACTATGTTGTACACCTGAAACTAATATACTGTATGTCAACTGTAATTGAAAAATACCTTTTTCTATTGAAAATTACATTTTTAAAGGAATTATTTAGGAATTCATTCATACTCATGAGAAACTATAAAGAAACAAAGAATTTTATTACCAAAAGATACAGGACAATGTTTACCTGCAGGGGTGCAGGGCTAGAATTGTAATTGGGAAGGAAGGGCACAGAGCTGCTGCTTTGCTAGCAGACTTCTATGGATATTTGCTTCATGCTAAGTCATTAAGTTGTACATTTACATTATATATGCTTTCCTGAATGTGTGTTGTTTTTCACATCTCTGATACAGAACATTTGTGGGCATTCCCAGGCACTGTGAGGGGAAGCAATCAATAATTCTCAGGTCATTCAAGAAAGAACCTTTAAATATATGAAACTCATTTTTTAAAAAATATATATCATAATGGATAGCAGGAAAGTAATTTTATTCCTATTTATGATCAACATTAATATTTAATAATTATTTTCATCATTTAATTTTTATACATCTAGTAGGAGTGCCTATCAATGTTAACATTGTTAGTATACTTCAACATTTCTAGTTGCATAGTTCTATTCCAATATTAGGTTCTGTTTCTTCCACAATTAATAATTTTCCTAAACTATAAGTTTTTAAGGGCAAAAAAGATACATATAATCCCATTTTGTAACAAGAGACAAGCTGAAATGATTCAGACACTGTTCAACAAATATACTTGCAATAATAAAAGTGAAAATGTTTTAAATCATACAATGATGTGTGTGTTTGTGTATGTTCAAATAGAATACTTGAAATAACCTTTAGAAAAATAGTTAGGGAATCAATGTTCCCAGGTTTTCTTTGCAGGCAATTTTCTACTTTTCCATTTTTATTCTCTCTCTGTGAAAGATATAAAATTAAGATTAGCATTTTACAGCTGTTATAATTTGCAATGCTTTTATAGAGAAAGTCCTGAAGTAAACATCCTTTAATATTCTAAACATTTCCATTTTTGTAACCATAGCAATTTAGTTTCCTGTTTGGGTTCTACTAGTCAGGAAAATGTTCAGGGTTTGCTACCAGCTATTTCTTTATTTGATTTTTAATTGGGAAAGAAAAGTATCAAACTTAGTAAGTAACCAACTCTATGACTTTGAGATACTAATATATGTTCAGAAGAGATAAATTCAGTAAATCCCTTGAAGATTACTAGATATTTATATGTTTATACTAATAGTAGAAAATTTGAGAAATTTTACATAAGCTTCCTATTTCATCTAGTTTTCTGGAGTGTAATTGACTCATAATTTTTTAAAAGTTGGTTTTATTGCAGGTATCCACCCAAAAAAGAAACTTGAACACTGTCAGAGCCTTACAGATGAATTTTTAGATGGTAACGATATAAAGATAAATTTCATAAACAGCAGTGATGGCTATTAGTGTAACTATGTTGCAGAGTTGGATAACACAGGGGTTGGCAAAAGTAGGTTTGCAGTTGTGAGTATGCAAAACAGCTTATTCTTGTATTATTATTTACTTATTAACTATTGCATTATTAATTATTATTAATCTATTTTTGCCCACCCCTGTATTTTCACATTATCTGATACTTTTGCATATTGTTGTTTCTAGAAAAAGAAGGCATAAGGAAATAAACTCAACTCATAATATGATCTAATGATCACATTTAGTTGAAGTAGTAGTATTTTCCTTAAAAGTTATTTAAACTATGCAAAAGTTCAGAGAAGTTAATTGATGTAACCAAGTTCACACAGTAGGAAAAGGCAGAAAAAAATTCAATTGCTGGTTAGCTGATTCAGCCCAAAGTTCTTCATCACTGCCACCACCTCTCTAGCCATTCACACTCTCCCGCTCACCATGCTTACTGAAGGACCAAGGTGGATGGTGCCAGCGTTTCCATTTCCTTTTCTGTAAAGTGTCACGACTTCACAGGGTTTTACTTCACATAAGTGAGGAAATGTGAACATTTTATATAAAATAAAAAATATAAAATTTGGTATTACCAAAAAAAATTTTTATCGAATAACTGAGCCAACAAAAAAAAAAAATTTAAGTGGGAATTTTTGCTCTGAAGATATACAATCGGGTAATTTATTTCACAACCAACTATGCAGTCTAAAATTTTATTTTATATTAATCTTTAATTTCAATGATAATAAGACATCTTTTTCTAAAGATCTAAATCACTCGGAAAAGAGGTGCCATGCTTTAGCAGAAAGTACAATTTCATCTCGCATGTGGAGGATCCAGTCCTACTAGGCAAAGGATCTCGGTTACCTCCAGTCTGTCTGGGTAGTTTCATAAAGGCGGTCTGCTTTTTTGAATGATTGCACTCACAATTCATTCCACACAAAATCTGATCAGGAAACATTTAAAGTGCGAAGGCTTCAAAGTTCATACTCTCTTGTTAGCAACATTTACATTTTCTTGTTAAGTGAAGCTAACATTAAATCTTTCTTTTTACACACACAGATCAAAGTGCTTTCCTTAAGTTCGTGAGGGGAAATATAAGTTCTCATAAAAATGCCTTCTGGTTCTCTTTCTTTTATAAAAATGAAGCACACCTACAATATTATAAAGTGAACTTTTTTACATGATTACAAAACTCATTTGGATAGGACTCATAAAACAAACAATTTCAATGAATTCTAACACTAATATATTGAAAGTGTGGTAGTTAATATTTTCAGGCCTACCCTACTATTAAGCCTATAAATTATATAAAACTTCCTCTATCCTATCTGTTAAAACTTGCTCCAGATAAAACAGTTTTATAAGGATATCTGCTTTTACTGGCAGTTTTGCTAGCATACTCCCACATAAGCTGATTTGTTGGGTGCCTCCAGTGTAAACTGCTTTGTGTCTTCACCTGACCAATTTTGAAGTTATGCTTCAGCTAATAAAATTTATTTTAATCTAAAACTTAAATTTCCTCACTAGCTGTTCTACTTCATTGGGAGTATTTGTCTTTGGAACATAGAAACCATGAAAGCAAAAATTGCCTTTTTCCCCAGGACTTTTTAGGAAAATAATGTATGACAGTGGGCTAAGCAATGGTGACTGATGCTCTAATGTTGTTTTTAATCATAGCCTAACAATACTCAAATATATGACCAAATCGGTCGGGTTGCTTCCCACCATCAGGCAGCCCAGATATGGCTTTTGCTCAGTAAAGAACAGATGACTCATTCATTTCCAACCGATTACTTTGCCAATGTGTTCCCACATACCAACAAAGCTGTATCTGCTTAATATTGCTGAATATTTAACTCCTGAGATTGTTTTACAGTTATTATGAATAGCTGCTAATTTTCCCTTGAGAGACCATTTGTTCAGGTGTAACTATATATGTCATATATGTATCACATGCTAAGAAATAAAGTACAAAACTATGTAATAAAAATTCTCATTAGCAATGAGTAAAAGAATAAACAAATTTCATACCAAAAAAATCATGTTTTCTTATAGATCAAAAACCTTATCATTGAAATAATAACCTGAAATAATAAGAGTAATGATAAGAATGATAGTTATAAATAGTTGATACTTATGAAGCATTTGCTAACCACCAGGCCCCCATGGAATAATGTCAGGACAGATACTATTATTACAACTATTTTTAAGAGGAAAAACCTAAAGCTCAAAAAAGTTAAATAAATATCTAAGATCACAGGACTGACTGGTAAGTTGCAGTTAGGATTTCCAGGCAGGTTTTCAGATTCTAAAGGACTGTGTACTTATCCTTCAGACACTAATTGTTACCATAATTTTAATTTCTTACATATAAATGCTATTTTTATTTTCCTAACCCCATGAGTTTTCAAACTAAGAATCAGACCATCTAAATACAATTTCCTCTACATTATAATGATAGTCATATTCTCACAACTGCCTTCCACATTATGGGAATGACTATGGTCTGATGATCTAGATTTTCAAGGGTTATTAGGCATTTGCATCCCTTATTATCAACAAATATACACTGGCTTTCATTCAAATTGGAGCCTGCAGAATAATGACACTCAGATGACTTAGTAAATTTATGTTCTTCCCCATTTCTCTCTAGACACATTCTCACTCTTAGTGTGATCGTATACAACTTATGCCTTTTGAACCATGTTGCTCCCATCTGTAAGTACCACATAGAACCTGGCTTATTTTCCTCCCTTTCCCAGCCTCAAATATGCCCAGATCCTGTGCCCATGAAGCCACTCATATGTATAAGCTCACCACTGTAACCACCTGGCTTCCACATCCAGGCAACAAATGCTACCTGTGAAGATTTCCTAAACTTCTAACCCTTGGGAATGGTGGAGGTGTCTATGAAGGGGCAGAAACACTGGCTTCTCCCAAAGTCTGTGCCACACTTTTTCAACAATCATTCAACAATGAAACAGTTCTAAGGTGTCCAATGATTCAAGAAAGACCTCTTCAATAGTTCATTGAGCTTGTCCTAATCTTTCCTTCCTTAAAATCTCACCAAACTCATTTTAATAAAATGTTCTTCTGTTCTGAGCCTTGACCCCTCCAACTCTAAGAGCTGACAGTCCCAAAGACCTAAAGCATCCCCTGCACTCCCTCTGGCCACTGCCACCGATGCATAACTGATTCCTCTGGAGGAAAGAAAACTAAAGTTTCCATACCTATCGATGTGATGAAAACATATGCTGAGAGGGAACATAGGATGAAGGTGTGAAGTGTACTGGAAAAGGCTTCTGGGCTTTAAGTAGTGTTCTACTGTAGTTTTTAAACTACTGTATGTAGCTTTTTCTACACACGTGGTTAACTGAATCAAACACTATCTACAATTCTGAAACTCCTTTCTGGTTTCAATGCTGTCCTAACTTAATACCATTCATACTCATACCCATCATGGGCCACCTGAGAAATCCTGACTTGTGATCCTCTTGTGATGATTTATGCATCTCATAGTATGAATTCCCTGACATTGTGTTGGTCCTGAATAGGCTTAGGGTGCAACCTTGCTTCTTTTCATCTTAAATGTACCACTTTCTCCACACTTTTGAGAGTCAGAGCAATTGAATGAGAAAGGTATAAGTTTGAATGAACTGTCAAAATCATAAGCAATAAAAATAGGATTATAAAAAAACAACAATAGCTCCAAAGATATGTTCATACCACCTACTTGGACGAATTTAAAAAAGACAAACAAACAAACAAAAAAAACTAACATTATTCTACGATTTCATGGTCTATAAAATTATATTATTCCGGTAAAAAAACAAATCCGTTTGGTTTGTAGCTCTTATCAGAAGGTAACTCTTCTTCTTCTTCTTCTTCTAAAACTCTGAAGCTTTTTACAATCCTTTCTTTAAAACTTTTCTATTTAGAAGACTTGTCAAACTTGTTTTATATAAACTGCCTGTAACTTCATTTTTCTCCAAACCTGGCTTAGGAAACATCGATTGCAACATGAAATGCCTTTAATTTTACGGAAACACTTAACCCATAGTATGAGATTAAAATGAAGATTCTTTTTCACCAATTTTAGATACCCAGAGGTAAGTGCGACTTTCTCTTCTTTGTAATTTCACATAATCTGGGGGATAAATGCTAGTTTAAAAACATGTAATTGTAGGACTATCCTCAATGGCAAACATTTTAAAAATTATAAAATAAGAATAGCTCTCTAATAAGAAAGACCTTTCTAGTTAGAGAGATTCTTAAAACCTGCCTCCCAAAAAAGTGAGACTTATTATGCTCCTATAAAATGTTCTTAAATTTTAAAAGTAAAATTTAAAAATATTTAAATAATTTAAAAGTGAACCATATAAAAAGGCTCTGTAAATGAGACAAAAAAACTAGAGAAACAAGAACAAAAGCACCTAAAATCTGAGAATATTCTTCATGATAATGTTTGCTTCAAGCAGACTTGAAATTGTCCATCAATTAAAATATTTACTGAAAAGTGAGTATATATTTTAAATTACATACATATGAAAAAGTTCAATAGAATCCTATGTTTTGGCATACTGAATTTTAATTTTTCAGGGAAGATTTTAACATTTAAGAAAGCAAAATCTATGTATATGTATTTCAGGTTAGGTTTCTTGTGGAACTCAACAATATTGAATGATATAAATGAAATAATCATTATTCAGAAGACAAAAATATATGGCAATCAATGTTATGACCAGTTTATATCACAGCTTTCCAATGAAATTTACATGATCACACAATACATGTATACAAACTTTTCACTAACTCCTTATGAAATTTAAATTTTCAATAAATTAAAATATAGTTGACTTTTATCTCAGAATTCCCACCATGATGCATAACAGATAAAATACATTCAATGAATGTTTGTTGAATAAATGAATTAATGAAGTTTTAAAAATTGTAATGGCATTAAAAGGAAAATTAAATTTTTGCTCACAGTGGATGGAGATTGTAACCACAGGAAATTTTATCATATATGCAGCCATTTGTTATTATGACTTGCAAAATCAAAATACAGGAAAAATCTAGAATGTATTTGTTCTAAACTTTATTAAACTTTCTTTCAAATACTTTTTCTAGCATACAGCTTTTGTTGTTAAAGGTTACAGTGTTAATGGGTCAGTTAGGTACATACAGAGACACACAGACACGCAGAGACACAAATACTTTCAAACACATAAAATTATGAAACTTAAAGGAATTATATATACACTTATAAAAACAATTATACACACATCAACCAAAAAAGAATCAAAGAGAGTATTCTCAGGTAAGAATAATTAGAGAATTTAACCAATATTAGTTTTTGTAAGTTAAGCAATTTTTACGCAAATAGTTAAAGTATGAATTGTCAGCACTGAGTATACATATGTTCATTAACAAAATCCATAATACTGTTTCTCAAATTATGAATTGTATGTATTCCAGGATTACCTTTTAAACTAACTTTTTGGTATTCTAAATAAAAATGTTTACATAGAATAATGTCCTCTTAAATAGCTTACTTATTATGTTTAAAAACCAATATATTTCTTCTTTCCTAAGGGCCCTTTTAAACATTAAAATATCTTTATTTTTTATCCTTCGTGGTTTTATAAAATTTCTCTTCACAATGTTTCCTACTTGAAAACTAGATAGGAAAGTATATGACATATTTTACACTTTTAAAAGAGATCTATTTTAAGTTTTCATGTGAAATGTTAAAAGTGACTTTAAATGAATGAGCCAAAAAAATAAAGTTTCTTCATTTTAAAAGAATGAATTGTGTCAGCGATATCATAAGAGTGGGAAGGAATTCAAAGCTTTTAAAAAATCAGTGACACCACCAATAATCAACAGTAAGCAATCTTCACTTTCTTCCAGTTCACATCTAAATATATAATTTTACTTAGTTTATAATCATAACCGTTGGTTCGCAACTTGGCCCTGTACACAGAGGGCCAGGAGGGACAGAAGACAGGAACCACTCCAGATTTGTAGGTGGTGGATTTAATAAGCAAGGAAACTTACTTATGAGGCTTGGTTTGAGCGGCAGCAATACGAAGATCGCCACGCTCACCGCCAGAATTGTAAAAGTTTATCTCTTACCTGAGTTCAGTCATGTATTCAGTCTACATGGTCTCAACACACATTGCTCTCTCAAGGTCGCGCCCGTGAAGATGGCTCCCACCATGGAATGGTGGGCAGAACTTACATCCCAAGGACAGGGGAGGGGGTGAGGAGCTTCTGATTGCTGGAGTCCAGCTCGTGAGTCAACTCATGGTCCTATCCTCTCAATGACATCCTCCAACAACAGATAAAACCATTTTGTATTCTGCTTTATTCACTTTGTTTTAATGTCATTTTATACTGCTTCATGATATTGTCAAAAGGCTTCAAGTTCAGTTTACATTTCAATATATCAGTAGTTAATATTCATTTAAAAATTAGCTTTTAAACCTGTCTCACTTGGGACCAATGGTTGGTTGTTTGATTTTTAGGGATAGCTTTTAAAGTAGACACTTAGAATTGTAATAAGAAAAAGAACAGGAAAAAAAAGTAAAATATAGTTTACCCTTGAACAACACAGGTTTGAACTGAACAGCCAGGTTCATATGCTAATTTTTTTCAATACATTTGGCCCTTATATCCTCAGGTTTCACATCTGTAGATTCAACCAATCTAACAGTATTTTCAAATGCACAACCATAGATTCCTTACTGCAGATTGAAAATATGGTTGACCCTTGAACAAGGTGGGAGTTAGGGGGTGCCAACCTCAGAGCAGTGGAAAATTCACATATAACTTTTGACTCCCAAAAACTTAACTACAATCAGGCTTTGCATCCGTGGATTTAACCAACCATGGTTAGGAAATCACAGTTGTCAATGCGAAAATACTGTTTTCTGTCTGTCATTGGTTGAATCTATGGTTGCCAAATCTGCAGATACAAAGAGCCAACTGTATTTATCAAAAAAGATCCACATATATTTGAAACTGCACAGTTCAAACCCCTGTTGTTCAAGGGTCAACTACACTGTTTTCAACCCAAAGTTGGTTGAATTCATGATGCAAAGGGCCAACTATAGTTAAATTTGGGGAACTGAAAAGTTGTATGTGGATTTTTGAATGGAGAGGAGGCTCAATGTTTCCTTTGTTGTTCAAGGGTCAACTATACTTTTAGTTTTTTAATGTATTCTAGTATACATTTTCACAAATGTTACACATAAAATATGTCTCACTTTCAAACATAAAATTATGGAATTTAAAAAGAAACTTGGAGTTGTAACTTCAGTATAACCTCTTTGGCATCTTTCTTCTATATAATTTCTTAAAGCTATCATCCTATGTCTTTCCTTCATACCTCTAAACATCTTGTTGCTTAAAAACTAAAACTTTTATGACACCCCCTTTTTACATAACTTAAAAGCTACCTCTTTTTTAAGCTCATACTCAAACTTGCTGCTCTAGTTGGTATTATACATTCTTGCCATAAACTCGAGTATGCTCCCCCTCAAAAAGTAATTTTCTTAATTACATCTTTCTTTCAAATCCCCATTCTGCCTAATGGTGGCACTGTACACTCTATTCTTGGTAGATGCAGTCATTTCAGAATTTCTTTAGACAGTTTGGGGTTTTCTCAGGCAAGTTACCATCTCTCTCACTTATCTAAGTTCCAGGTGACCTAGCTAACATAGTGCCAAAGCACTGGGGCTGAGGGGATGATCTACAGTCATCATATATCCAGACTGTCATCCCCTGAGAGGCACATTGCCCCATCTGGGGTGCAGGCATTATCAGCCTCCATCCTGTCCTCTCAGAAGTCGGGTGCCCCTCTTGTCTCCGACTCAGATTCAACAGATCATTCTAACTGCTGGCACAGTCCCCAACAGGTCAGCCAGCTTTCTCACACATTCATTTCTGCACACTTCTTAGAAGTATAGAATAAATGGACTGCTATCCCCCACTACTCTCAGTTCCCATCAAACTCAACAAGGCTGCCTCAGGGCCTCTGCCTCAATACACTGTGAAGTCTCTCTACCCAAGGGCTTAAGCACCACGATGGCACAAGGCACTCAGCAAGGTTGTCACTTTCCCACTTCATATGTGAAGGGGGACATGAGACATCTCTACTCTCAGATCCCACTCCCCCATACTTATTTGAATTCTATTATTCCTACTCTCCATGACTAACCCTGAATTGAGGGAGAAATATGAGAGGGGTTGAGGGGTCACAGGACTTTTTCTTAGGCTCTCGGTTTAGTGCTTCCTTCTGACTCTCCATTCCCTCTTCCAGTCCACAGAACTTTATGTAGTCTAGTCAGGTGGGGTAAAAATTTGCTCTGAACATTGAACTATTTTTTTCAATTCTACAACATAAGGTGAGCATCACCTTAAAATAAGAGTACATTTTATGTCTGGTGAAATAATATAGTATATACAAAAAGTAAATAATATATTGCTATAGAGAGTTTAAGTTCCCTCCATGTCTTTCCATGGTTTGATAGTTCATTTCTTTTCAGTCCTAAACCATATTCTCTTGTCTGGATGTACCACAGATTACTTATCCAATATATATTTTTATCAATGAAGGAATAAGGTATCCAGTATCAGAATATTTTGTTTCTTGATCACCAAATACCACTCTAAGACGATCATTTAGAAATTTTATCATTTGATGCCTGGTCTCATGTACCCCAAATTCTGTGTAGATTTTGTGGGAGATCCCATGAGTTTGTGGGCTTCTGATGATAAAGCGGTATATTTTGAGAGGCTCATATGGAGAAAGTAAGAATTAAGTTAACTTGGAAAGCTAAGTAGGATTTACAGACAAATGAGAGTGAGAACAAACTAGATATTTTCCAGACAAAGGTAAAAGCAGAGAGTATGGAATGATCAAATAAATACAATTAAACTGGAATTTTTTAAAGAATGTAAATATATCTGATCAAGGTCTTTTTAATAACTCATACAAGAACTGACATTATGATTCTTTTTTGTTTCAGTACAAATATTATTTTTCTGATTATCTTTCCTTTTACATGTTTTGGGTAGAAAAAAGATTGGATAGGTAGAATAATGATTCTACTTGATCAAACAATAAGATTGAGTCTCTTTAACAAAGACTGTTACCCATGGAAATCTTCTCTCCCAGCAAAACATGATTCTCCCTTACTACTGGTCTCTGGCCCCTGGCGAATTCTCTCTTCCAGGTGGCTAGATAGGATGTGTCCCATCTAGTCTCCACACCAATATCTAAGTTGGCTGCCAAGAACCACAATACTATCCAAAACTTTGAAAAATTACTAGTTAAACCTTTATTTTTTTAATTAAAAATCAACACCCTTTGGATTTCAGGGAATGAAATTTTTTTTAATGAGCACTAGTTTTAGGGTCACTGTAAAAATTTCAGGAAGGAATTCATCAAAGGATGATATATGGGTTGAAAGAGTCAAGAGAATTATGAGTTGGAGAGCATTCAGATCCTAATGGAAGGTTAGAACTTGGACAGCCATTGGCCTTCCACCAAAAAGCAATAACAAAACTGCCAAAATTTTTGGAAGTAGATTCAAAGGACTGAAAACAGCGGCTGCTTGCATACAAATTCACAAAAATGTAAAAACTGGGTGGGTGAAGGCTCACTATCCTTCTCAAACCAGGTGACCCCATTGCTTGGCCACTCACAACTGAGAGTTTTAAATTTTGCCTCCACTTGGGTCATGTGATTATTTATAATTTATGGAGCAGCGCCTACACAGCTCATGTTTTACTAATGTAAAATTAATTAGCAAATGTTCAGAAAGCACTTTGAAGATGAAAAGTTGTGTGACTGCTAAGTATTATCATTATACTATTATCATAAAACACATAAAAGTCACAGGATCTCGTAAGCTAAATAGATGGAGAATGACTGTGCTGCACAGCACTCGAGGAGAAGATGGCAAAGGAGCAACCTCCACGGAGGGAGCAGACATGGATACCCCTGCGGAACAGGTGGGCTTAAGGGGGGGGGGGGCTGCAGGACGGCCTGCCGGTGCTCCTTGGGTCAGCTTTCTGAAGGGACAACATTAAAGTAGCTTCATTTGTATTTTAAAGATTTTAAAAACAAGGTTACTCTCAACGTTTTTATGGAAATAAGAGTTATAAATCACAAAGGAAACGCAGGAATGAGTAAGATTGATAAGCTTTCATTATTAGATTGTTTTGCTTGTGAATTTTTGTGAAAAATCTTTCCATCACAATTAGACCATTCATGAAAAGTATACATGTAATTGCTGAAATTGCTGAAGTAAAATTGGAAGATTTTATTTTTAAAAAGATAATTTCACTTAGAAAATGTAAAGAATACAAGATAGTTACATCTATCTATTTCTAATGCTGTATGTTGATATAGAGACAATATTTGTGTTTATAATATGCTATTTTACCTATAGGAAGTGAAAGAGAAGAGTTTAGGTCTTAATTTTTAATTACTGAAGCACTGCAATGCTTCACTGCTACACAGTTTTACTGGTATGATTAAACATTGTAGTTGGAAACAAGAACAGCAACAAGAAGAGAGGATTTTATTTCTTTTTGTTAGCGGTGCCATATGTCCAGATAGCAATTGGCTTGAAAGTCAAGGAAGCATGTTGACTGGTGACACAGCACACAAAGATGTGTAAATAATTTTCATGTTATGGTTCTTAATGTAATCAAACTAACTCACAAATATAAATGTTCACATACACATTACAGTCCTTCCTGTACTCCAGCAAAATGCATGCCTTGATAAACCCTTTGAGCCTGACCCATATTTTTAATAAAAATTTTAGACGACTTTTTGGATTTTGATATTTTTTCAATAAATCAATTCAAGGTAAAGAGTATAATGTTGAGCAGAATGTAACTTCTCGATAAACAGTTTGAATAATCATTTTACACATTCACATTAATATTTAGCTTAATCTACTATAAGAGAACCTCTGAAATCTTTTACATCCAAGTTATAGTTAATCCTTTTATTTGATTAACAAAATATCTAGTAAAAATATCTAATCTTGGTTTCCAAGTAAGATGTCCTATGTCCTTCATGTTAACTGGCTATGCTCCTTTTGTTCCATAAACAATACATGAGAAATCAGACCCTGGTTTCATCCTTTGAAGGAATTTGTAATTTTTTAAGTACAACCAGCAAAGCCACTGTTTCTGAAATCCCTAAATAATCCTTGACATCCTTATTATCTTATCATTATTATCCCTTGTTTCAGGATATATTTGGTGAAAAAAATATAACACTTTGTAAAATTAAGGGACATTGCTGAAATCAAAACAAATTTTTCTATTCCTCAATTTAACTCCATCCCAAGACCCAATTTCTGTTGAATAATAAGTATATTTTTGACCAACATTCCACATAATAACACTTTGAGAAAAATGGAATTTATGTCTGACATTGTTTTTAGAGAACATTTTAAAGAAAATAACCTAAAGGATGACAAAGTTGAATTTTCCTTTTGAATTAGAAATACACACACACATACACACACACAGGAAAACTTCAGATCGATTAAACCCTTTGCAAGTAGGGAAAATATCTATAGTTTAGAAAACTCAGGTAAGGATGACAGAAATAAGCACTTAGTTTGCCTATCTTTAAAATTAATTTTTATTTATTACCATAATTTTACCTTTATGAATTAAGATGGATAAGTCACTGTAGTAATCTTAGATTTTGGCTGTAGGATAAGTGAAAATTACAAGTTAGAGTGGCCTATATGATTTAATTTTCCTTCTGGAGATGAAAAAAAAAACCCTAATCTTAACTCTAACCCAAACCCTAAATATACTAATAATAACCAGAGGAGAAGTTACTACATAGAATCCATTATTTTTCCTAAATTTGAAATGGCCTAAAGAGAAAATATTGTTTTATAATTTTCCCTTCTTTAAAATTAGAAAACCAGATCGGTGATTTGCAAAGTTCCTTCTACTTCCCAAAAGCTATACATTCTGGAACTATGTGTTAGAGGGGATCCTGAAGTCAGCAATACTCCCTAGTAAATAAATTCTGGTGTACAAGAATCACTGCTACATTACAGACAAATAAGAAGGAGAAACAATAAATGAAGTTTCTCTGTGTATCTATAGGCTGAAATATTGTGACATTTCCATTATTCAAATTTTTTATATACAAACACAGCATTTTTATATAGTTTAATCTATTAGAAGGACATGGTTGACAAGAGTAGGAAAATGTACTCCAAATATTTGCTATATCAAGTTTCACACTCCATTTATCACATTTTCTTTGACACTTATCCTGTGACAAACTGTGTTGACTAAAATATACAGACATATACCTGTGGTATGGAAAAGGTTGCTTTAGGATAACATATTCATCTATAGGAAATTAAGGTACCAGGGTGTTACTATATCATTTAGTCAGTTATCTTTCCAAAAACTTTAAACACTATTTTAGACTCAATAAGTGAGTTGGTCAGATTGGGAGAAAGTGTTTTCTTCTAAATTTTTACATAGTGAGATTTCTTTTAGGTGTTTTAAACTTTATTTTATTATAGACCCAAAAAGTTCATGGGTATTGGATTTCTACAGATATATTAAGATATTCATTTCATGTGCAGGGTACAAACATAATTTGGACAAAATGTATTTAAATTGTCAAAGTTTTTAAGAGTAAAATGAAATTTCTAAAAAGATTTAGAATTGGAAATTCCACCTGCATTGGAATGTAGTTAATATTATCTGTTCAGGAAATATCACCTGTTCAGGAAATAACTAACTAAAAAATAAATTTCCTAAAAGATATTTAATTCTGTTTGCAAATAAAAATCAAATTAATATAGGTTTTTCAAACTGATTAATATTTAGTATTGTCATTTTAATTTATGTTGATTATATATATTTACATTTATATAAATTAACAGAATAAATAAAGCTATATGCAATATTGTACATATGGGTATATAGTATACAAAATATTTAAAATATAAATATGAAGAATTTATGTTATATTAATATAAAATATATATACAAATATAAAATATAAAAATATATATTGTGGGCTAAATTTTATTCCTCAAAATTCATGTTGAAGCCCTAACCCCTTGTACCTCAGAATGATTGTAGTATTTGGAGACAGGGTCCTGAGGAGGAAATAAAGTTATGAGGTTATTAGGGTGAGCCCTAATCAAATATGACTGGTGTCTTTATAAGAAGAGGAAATTAGGACACAGATATGCACAGAGGGAAGGTCATGTAAAGATACAGGGAGACAATAGGAATCTGTAAGCCCAGGAGAATGGCTTCAGAAGAAACCAAGTCTGCTGACACCTTGATCTCAGACTTCTAGTTCCAAAATTTGACAAAATAGATTTCTGTTGTTGAAGTCACCCATCTGTGGTACTTTGTTATCACAGCCCATACAAACTAGTACAATATTTATTATTGTATATAAAACCAAATTAATTTTACAGTTTTCACACTTAACATTAGTAATCTTGCTCATCACTGTAAACCCCTTGCCTAGTCCCATACCATGCTTATAGAAAATGCTCAATAATCATGAACAAAATAAATTACTGAACTTCTAAAGAGAAATTTCTTCTGTTTATGCCAAAGAAAAACATTATTTAACAGTGTAGAAACATAGATATATTTGAATAAAGTTGCCTACCAATTCCTAAATAATATGGTAATTGATTATAAAAGTTTTGCTTCCATTTAATGCCTATGAAAAAACCAATGAGTTTATGAATAATGATGTATAAGCCCTCAGAGTTTCTGAAGGCTGTTTTAAGGTATTAAAAAGGCTGACTTGAGCCCTAAAATATTAACAGTTACTCTAAATGTAAATAGTCTAAATATGCCATTAAAAGACAGATATTAACTGAATGGATTAAAATATATAACCCTGTCATATGTTGTCAACAAGAAACTCACTTTAAATAAATATGATGATAAAGGCAGGTTAATAGTAAAAGGATGGGAAAAGACCAGTCATGCAAAATTATTCAAAGGAAAGCAGGACTGGCTATATTAATATCAGATAAAGTAGGCGTCAGTGCAAAGAAAATTACCCTACAGAGAGAGACACTGTATAATGGTAAGAGTCAATCCACCAGGAAGACATAGCAACCCCAGAAGTGTATGTGCCAAACAACAGGTCAGCAAAATATGTGAAGCAAAAATCAAAAGAACTGAAATAAAAAAATTCAAAATTACATTTGTAGACTTTAACAACCCTATCTCAATAAGTGTTAAACAACCACAGAGAAAAACAACAAATATACAATAACTCAACAACACCATCAACCACAAGATCTAATCAACATTTATAGAAAACATCACCCAACAACAGTAGAACCTATTCTTTTTAAGGACCCATGCCAAGATAGATGATGTTCAGTGCCATAAAAAAAACACACACAAATTTAAAATAATTCAAATCATATACAGTACATTTTTCACCCACAATGGAATCAAACTAGAAATCAAATTTTAAAATGATAACAGGGATATCTTAAAACACTTGGAAACTAAAAACATTTCTAAGTAATACATAAGTCAAAGAGAAATACTAATGGAAATATTTAAAATACATTAAATTACATAAAAATGAAAATAAAACATCAAATTTCTGAGACAGCTAAAACAGTGCTGAGATGGAAAACACAGCATTAGGAGATCAATGGGGAGGGGACATCTATAGTACTTTCAACAACAGAGATAAATTTTAAAAAATTAAATTTAAAAAATAAATAAATACTGCATTGGAAAAGAGGAAAAGTATCAAATCAATAATCTAAGCTCCCACTGCAAAAATCTAGAAAAAGAAGAGCAAAGTAAACCCCAAGCAAACAGAAGAAAGGAAGTAATGAAGACAAAAGCAGAAATTAATGAAAACAGAAAAACAGTAGGAAAAAAACAATGATTCTTAGAAAAAAATCAATAAAATTGGCAAATCTCTAGGAAGACTAACAAAAGAAATAAATTAAAAATTACCAATATCAGGAATTGAACAGTCTAGATCTACCGTAGACATCAAAATGTTAAGAAGGGAATACTACCAACTCTATATGCATACATTTGACAACTTAGACAAAATGGACCAGTTCCTTGAAAAAGCACATGAATTCCTATCAACAGTATACTCAAGATGTATCCAACTTCAACCCCTTTTCAGTTCCTCCACCTGTACCACCCTGGTTCAAGCTCACATCATTTTGTACCTGGATTATTGTAATCATGTCCTATATTGCTGTTCTGCTGCCACCCTCGTTCTCTATAATTTACTCTCCACAAAGCAGTCAGAGGGATCCCATTAGGAAATTAGGCCAGATCATCATAGTCTTCTGTCCAAAAACCTCCAATAATCCCATTCACGCAGAGAAAAAGCCAATATAATTACAACGACGTACAAGGTCCTACGTGATCTGGGCCTCGGTAGCTCTCAGACTTAGTCTCTTACCACTCTTCCCCTCATTCACTGCTAGAGCCACACTGCCCTCCTAACACACCAATCACACCCTCCCAAAGGCCATTTGTCAAGTGGTTCCCTCTGCATGAAACATTCTAGAAATCCGTATGGCTAACTCCCTCACTTGTTTCAAGTTGCTTAGATTTTACCTTTTCAGTAGGCCTAACCTGACTCTTCTGTTTAATACTGCATCCTGACACCAACACCATCTCTCACACACTCTCACATTTCAGATCTTCTTTACCTAGCTCTACTTTTTTCCCTGTAGAACTTAATATTGTTTAACCGGTCATGAAGTTTATTAATTATGCTCTTTGTTTGTTGTCTCTCTTCCCTCAGTAAAATGTAAGCTCCATAAGGAAAGAGGTCTTTTTTTCTACAACTCTGCTTACCACATAGTAGGACACCTAAAAATATTTGCTGAATAAATGAATTCTGATTTTAGTATTACATTATTCATATGTGCTAAAAAAATAGGCAAGCCAAATATTATATTCACTAATTCTACATGTTGTCTTCCAAGCTCAGCAGTCTACCAAATTCATAATGAAAAATAATATACTTTGAAACTTAACATTAAATCCATATTTATTTCTGAGAGAGTTCTATGTCTTACTCATATTAACACTTGCTTTTCCATTTTTTTTGTGCTCAGAAGAAATGAGTCAAACACAAAAATGAAACTCACAAGATGTGGAAAGATTACCCTGGGTATCATCGTAATGGTGATTGCTGCAGTAATCATCGGACTCATTGTTCATTTCATCACTTATGGTAAGTGCTCATGATGTCTGGCTTTCCAGTCACATGGATTTAATTTCCCATCATTGGAAAGTTAGGAACTTTGAGACTGGGGGAAGGAAAGGAATCAGATAAGATTATTTGGCAGAGATAATTTCTATGGTTAATAACATTTATTGCAGTCTTTGTTCTTTAGCAACATTTGGCATAGGTCATTCTGACCCCGGAGATGTGGTATGCACTTTTTTAAATTCCTAGTAAAGATTTAGGAACTGGGAGTACATTAATAAATAAAGTAATCACAGTCTTTCACTGTTGAACTTACATCTTTCTGAAGAGATAATGAATGCATTAGCAAACAAATATAAAAGCCTACAATCTAGAATTCTAAGCTTGATTCATTATTTCAAAACTTATTATTATTCTCTATACTAAATTTTCTTCTCATAAAATTCTCTCTAAAATGTAGATTATTTTCCATTAACGGGGGATGAAAAAAAAGAACTTACAAATTTTTGTACATATTTTTCATAAAACAGAAAAAAGTATGGGATCCTCAAGTCTGATTTTTCTTAAAAATAGCTTTTTGTGCCAAGTTCTCTGTGTCTGAGCTTATTACTTTCTTTCATCTACTCTTTCCTAACCTTTTCAAGGATGAGGACTTCTTTATAAAAAAACAAACTCCTACATTTCCATAAGAGAATAATTACTTTGTTGAATAATAAAGATAAACAAGTACTGTAAACTTAGTAATGCTTTTAAACACACGTATTTATTTAATTAATTACATCTATCTATATCTGAAAATCAGTAATACATATATGTACAAGAAGCACACATATATTGTTTATTACACCTAGAACAGCAATGTCTGGTGTGTATATATGTAAATACTTTCCCCTAGAATCATCTCTGCTGCCACCATGCCCCTATGCTATATAATTCATGGCTCACAGGTTGTGAACTACTGCTTTAAAACATAGTATTTTCTTAAAAAGTTAGAAAAGAGGCTGTCTAGCTAAATAAACATCTATTTCAGTTTATAAGGAGAAAAACATTTACAACGAGAGAAAAACTAAGCATCTACTACTGTCTACTTCATTTTTCCACACACACCCTTCCAGAGATACAGGCTGATGCCGGTGCAAACACAGTCATTAGGTACATTGTAATGCCGGCTGCTACCCTGACAGACCAAGAGTCATAGTCATAGCATATGCCAATAAACCTTTGAATAAAACATGCTCACCCAAGACAGCCACAGAGCCTGCTGCCTTTCATCAAGAGTGCAAAAGTGCCAGGCACTGGAGATTTAAAAAAAGATATTTGAAGAGGTTATCTTTGGAGATAGGTAAGCTGTGATTTCTCATACTGATACAACCACCCTGGTATGTGGAGTGATTTTCCCTTCACATCAAGCTGAGAGATGGGCTTTGAATGAGAGACCAATATGACTCGAAGGAGACCCTTACAGATTCAGGAGCACAGTGGACTGAAGTCTGACTCACATCTGGAATATCTAAAGGGCAAGAGAGTTGGAGCTTGTGTAGCAGAGTGAAGAGGAGGTGGTACCTTGGGCAGTTTGAACAACCAGAGTCTTTGAGACAAATAATGCATAAGTGTTTCCTATGAAATGGACATAGACCACCCAGAAAAAAAGGCTCCATCATCTTAGGACCTGTCCAAGAAGCCACCTTGAGTGATCATCAGATTTCAGGTTAAAGAATGGGAAATATCTCCAGCTGTCTCAATGTTGAAGAAGGAAACTCAAACTGGAATAGTTGCATTTGTCCGTGAAAGGGAGCTGTAGTAGAAACATCTCCAGCAATCAGTGAAACGGGCATTTCAAAGTTCAGTAAAACCCAGAAGGGCCTTAATTTTAAATATGTACTAAGTTCATAGAACACCAAAGCTAGATGCCGAATTCTCTAACATTCAAGTAAGGACCTAGAGGGATCCAGATCCAGTTAACAAAACAGGAAAGGAGGAATAGCAGGACTAGTGAGAAAAGGCTTGGGGAAGGAGAACTCTCAATTTTATATCAAGCTCAAATTTTTATTATGATACAGACCTGCGTATTTTAATTTCTGAATTGAGGCCATATTTTGTGATTAACAGCAGCCACAGAACTTTTTTTACTAAAGAACTTTAAAAAATGGTTTATGGTTACCTCCTATGAAATATACTTGTTTGGAATACCAGTTTATATATATTTGTGCAGATGTATATAATCATCACTTTTGTTTTATTCTATAGCAATTCAACACAGATAGTTTCAGTGGGCCCAGGAGAAACTAGTCACGTGAGAATGAATATGGGTCCTAATATATTTAAGATCTCACTCTTGGGTTTAGTCATAGTAATACCCATTTCCCAGACATTATAAATATTAGTGGGTTATAAATACTTCTAAAAAGAAGGAAAACAATCCAAAATTAAATACTCCTGTATCAGAACAATGAATAAGTTTCGTTAATAATGTAAGTATCTCAAGTCATAGTAAACCTGTAGAAACAATAAGAGAATCATTTGAGACTGTGTACTTTGATAGGGCTTCCTAAGTCCTAGAGTTTATTTCCTTTTAAAAGTTCTTAAATGGTTTGCCACCTTAAGTCTGCCTAGCTGATGCCACTATATCTTGTATGAACTAAAAATTTAAATAAATAAATAAGAAAGATTTTTTTAAGAATCTATATATTTGTCACTAAACAAAAAAAATCTCAATCTACCTAAATTGTATACTTTTTTAAAAATATATATCTTTATTGATTTCAGAGAGAGGAAGGGAGAGGGAGAGAGAGAGAGAAACTTCAATGATGTGAGAGACATCACTTATCAGCTGCCTCCTGCACGCCCCCAGCTGGGGATTAAGCCCAAAACCCAAGCATGTGCCCTGACCAGGAATCAAACCACGATCTCCTGGGTCCTAGGTCGATGCTCAACCACTGAGCCATGTTTGGCCAGGCCTAAATTGTGCACTTTTAATCCAGATGCTTTGACATTATATAGAGGCAGCCTATGATGCTCCTCATTTAAATGAAACTTTCAGTATCATTTTAGATTTTCTAGTTCACTATTCCAGACTCCAAAGCAGGGAGCAACCAATCATCTCTTCACAATAACTACTCTTACCCTTGGGATAGTAATTACTTAAACACAGTAACTGGACAAACCAAAGCACAGCACAAATATTCACTCCAAAAAGTACCTTTTTCTACTTCACATGACTCTATGTAATGGTAATGTCATATTTTCTATTTAGTTAACATTTTAAGAGATACAAAGATAATAGAGAAATAGATGGGTAAATAAAATGGGAAAAAGAATAAGAGTGTCTAAAACTATACACAGATTCAACTCAACAGGCATTCACTGGGTGACTACTATGTACTTAATGGCAGGTACTAGGCTAGGCACTGTAATGAGAGGATAGCAGTAACGTTGGAAAGCTACTAGAGCATCGCCTTAGTCCTTGCACTAAAATTGCTCAGTATATAAAGCAGAGTCAGCATACATTCCCTGCAAAAGACCAAACACTGTATATTTGCCTCTTGGTGGGCCATTATAGTCTGTCTCTATTACAACTACTTGAGTCTACTGTTGTGGTGCTAAAGTAGCCAATACATAAGTAACTGAATGTAGCTGTTTTCCAATACAACTTTATTCATGGACACTAAAATTTTAATTCCATATAACTTTACATGTCTCATATATTCTTCTTTTGATTTTTTTTCAACTTTTAAAATATATAAAAACCTTAGCTCACAGGTGGCAGGCTAGAATTCACAATTTGCTGACCCCTGATCTAGAGCAGTGAATTTTAACCCTGGCTGCACTTTAGAATCATCTGTAAAGCTTTTTTTAAAAAAATAAGTGTACACAAGCCCACTCTCAAAGATGCTGTCTAGAGTGGAAATTGTCATTTTCAAAGCGCCCAGGGAGTTCTAATGTGCAACCAAGGTTGAGAATCACTGATCTAGCGGGAATCAGATAGACATAAGATTCAGATACAAATAAGTTCAGAGGTCAGTGACCCAGGTTCATATGTCACTACAGGATGGCAAGGACCCAGGCTCCTTCTAATCTCTTTGCCCTGCCATGACCTACTTTGCCAAGATCATCTCAATGTCCTAAGTCACTGTGCCAGTTCTGGCCATCGTGTTCACATTCCAGCCAGACAAAAGGTAGAAACGGAAGTAGAAGTGCATGCCCTCTCTAAGTAAGAAAATATCTCAGAAGTTGGCACATAGCACCTTCCCTTTCATTCCATTCGCTAAACCTCAATGCACTAGATGTAACAGAGGCAGGAAAGTGTAGTTTTTACTTTTGGGTAGTATCTTCTCAGTTAAAAGTCACAAATTGCATCACTATAGGAAAAGGGAAGAAATTATATCAATAAATAACAGGTGTGTGGTGTTTTCCCCCTCCAGAGGTTAAATGCTATTTCAGTAGGTTAGGCTCTGAGTGATTGGTGAGAAAATTGACAGATGAGACTGCCAGTAAAGTTTCTGTATATGCATGGAGAAAGTTCATCTTTCTTGCTGATTTTCTCACTACTACTATTTCAGAATAATATTTCCAAATCTTACTATGCTAACTATAAACTGTTAGCCCTTAAAATAGCAACTTCACTTTCAAGGAATAGGAAACAAAGAGTCTAGGCAGAAATAATTTCCTCTCAAATTCAAACTTATTTGTTTTCTTGCTTTCAAGGGCATAAGTGATAAATATGTGAGGTTCTTTTCCTGGAGTGTCTCTTCAGTGCCTAGATTGTTAACTCTAATAGATTCTGTAAAAGGCATCTCTTTGACTCTCCGGAGGAACGTATGGGAAATCCTGGCCTGGAGAACTACTTTCAGCAAGTCTTAAATGTGGACAACCGAAGCCAAGGATCGAAAATCTTTAAGGTGATTCATTTTTTAAGATAGCAGCAGCCAAGAATGGGAGCAATTAGTTGCCACTAGACTGTTTAGAGCAAATAATTCACCGTATGTGAGAAAGAGCTAAGTGTGGAACCATAGATACAAGGAGAATTTCACTGACATTGTCATCATTTCATTATAAACTCACAATAAATGTATAAACCTGACCACACACACACAAAAATTATATTTCTCATAGGAAAAATGGCATCTTAAAAAGAAAATTCAACATCATTCAGAGAGCACCTGACCAAGTAAATCAGTTAACATCAGCTATAATGGGACAAATTGATATCAGGTGCCTAATGTTTGCCAAAGGATGCATAACTACTGTGATATTATTGGCCAGGAAAACAAGAAAAACATAATCTAAATCTAATCATGAAAAACATCATGTTTATGCAAATGTCAAGCCACACAGAGCACCCATTTTCTGTAATCGTGTAGCTAAGTAATTAATCTGTAGCATTCTAGAAAACCCATCGTTCCAATTACTCTTCTTTTTCAGAAATTTGAGTTATTCTGGACCACTAATACCACCCTGTTTAGATGTGCATTTTCGTAACTGTGGTCTACATAGAACTGATAGAACATTCAGATGGGACCTAACACTACCTTCCCCTTCTTCACTGATATCCCAGGACCCCACCTGATCCCACATAGGAATCTTGGATAGCAATACCTTCTTCCCAAGTTGATCAGTCACAAAGGGGATATTTGCAGTAGTTACAAAGAATTGCTCATGGTGGGAATTGCTCAAGGCATATCAGAAGCCTGAATGGAGAAAAGGCTCTGGGATTTGGGCAGAAGTGTGCTAAAGAGCTACACTTGACTGTCAGAGTTCAAGAAAGAAAAAAGGTAGTTAAAAACAAACTTGTTAAGCAGAAGCACCAGAGGTACAGTTGTAAGTGTCTGCATGTTCTAAAACCATGGCATTTTAGAAGAAAAAGAGGGCAAGGCCCCTAACCCAGGACACAGCATTTACCTGAGAACCTTCCATTTCTTCCTCTTTCTCTTTCTTCTCTGGTTTTTTTTCCCTCAGGTGAGATTACGTGGAAAAATCACATCTGCATTTTGAGACTATACCTTTAAAGGCTTTGGCACAGACCCTTCACCTGCTACCACAATAGCCACAGGCAGAAGGGCCTTGAAATTCAGGAAAGTTGCCCTTCCCTGTCCTTTTCACAAGAGAGATTCAGGGACAATGAGCTCCTACCTGGAGACCAAACTTTTGAGTTTCTCCATTCCTGTCTTCAGGGAACCTGCCTTCTCACAGATGCCAAAAAATTCTGCTACAGCAAGGACGATGTGGGCTGTACTGACTTGCTTCTTCTACCAAATCCATGTAGAGCAGATCCTGTAACCTCCCTTTGGACCAAAAACTAAACTCAACTCTCATAAATATACTCAGGAGTCCTCATACTTAACCCTGGCCTCACCTTAGAATCACCTGGCGCATTTAATTAAAATAACATTGATGTTCCCACCAGAACAATAGACAGGCTCTGTGGAACAGGGCACAAGTGATGATAGTTCTTAAAACTCCACATGTGATCCTAATTAGAAGCCTGGGCTGAGAGCCACTTATCTAAGCCTTGCTTCTCAAGCTTTAATATGCATAAAAAAATCACTTCAATGGATGTTAAATTTACTGTGGTGATCACTTCAAAATATATGGAACAGACTGACAAATCTCAGAGGGAAGGTGGGCAGGGGCGGGGAGAGATTAACCAAAGAATTTACATGCATAAATGCATAACCCATGGCCTCTGACGATAGTGTGGTGAAGGCCTGGGGCAGGGGGTGGGTGTGGGGTAGATGGGGCCAATGGGGGGAAAAATGGGGCATCTGTAATTCTTTCAACAATAAAGATAAATTTAATATATATATATATATAAATATATATATATAAATATATATAAATATATATATATAATGTGTGTATATATATACATACACACACACACACATATATATGTAGACCAAACCATCGTTATACACTTGAAACTAACATAATGTTATATGTCAATTATATCTCAAATTTTTAAAATCACTTGAAAATCAAAAAAATAAAAATATATTAAAATACAAAGAGGAGAATTAGTCAGGGTGTAGTCCTCCCTAGAGATCTTAACCCTAACCCAGAATGTGGCTGATTATTTGAAAATATGACTCTTCTAGGAAGAATAAAACCAATGAAAATAACACTTAGAAGAGATCCTAGGTCATAAATTTATCTGCTCAAAGTTTAGGTTACATTTGAATATGAGCTAATCTTTTATTATGATAGTCTGTTAGTTCCTCTGAAAGCAACAGTACCTTTTACTCAGTTTACCACTGTACCTTCTAATTAAGGACTCAGTGCTCTACTAGGATAACAGCTAGACAATGGCTTTCCTCTTTAGTGTTTGAAATTTATTTAATAGTCCAACAAGTTAATACAACCTAATATAGCTTCAATGCTCTAGATTCTCAACACTGGTATTCTAATAAAAAAATAAAGAGTCATACAATATATGAGTAAAAATATACAACAAAATGTTCCTTTGGAATTTTCTTTTTCCAGTTTTATTGAAATATAATTGACATATAACATTATGTAAGTTGAATGTGTACAATGAGTTCATTTGATTCCCTTATATATTGCAAAATAATTACCACCATACAATTATATACTATTTTAGATGTTTCCTTGTTAATGTATAAAAACACAACTGCTTCCTTTTTGTTGATTTTCTATCCTGCAACTTTACTGGGCTCAATGAGTTCTAAAGGTTTTATGGATTCTATAGGATTTTCTATATAGAAGATTATATGATCCGTTTTACTTTTTCCTTTCCAACTTGGATGCCTTTTCTTTCTTTCTTTTGCCTGATCTGGCCTGGGCTTCCAGTACTATGTTGACTAGAAGTGGTGAAAATGGGAATTCTTCTTTGTTCCTCACCTTAGAGAAAAAACTCTCAACTTTTCATCATTATGATGTTAGCTACGGATTTATTATACATGGCCTTTGTTATGATGAGGTATGTTCTTTCTAAACTTAATGGATTTAGCATTTTTATAACATGAAAGAATGTTGTATTTTGACAGATGCTCTTTTTATATCTATTAAGATGATCATATGATTTTTCATATTTCATTCTATTAATTTGGTGTGTCACATTTATTGATTAGTATATATTGAACCTTCCTTGCATCGCAAGGATAAATCCTACTTGATCGATGTGTATAATCCTTTTAATGTATTGTTAAATTCAGTTTTCTAGTATTTTGTTGAGGATTTTTACACCTATATTTGTCAGGGATATCTGTAGTTTTCTTGTAGCGTTCTTATCTGGCTTTGGTATTACGGTAATGCTGGCCTCATAAAATGAGTTTAGAAGTATTCCCTCCTTTTCTATTTTTAGCCAATTTTGAGAAGGATTGACATTGAACCCTCTTACATGTCTGATAGAATTCACCAGGGAAACCATGTCGTCCTGGGTTTTCCCGTGTTGGGAGATTTTTTATTATTGTTTCAATCTCCTTACTCATTATTGGTCTATTCAGATTTTCTATTTATTCATGATTCAGTCTTGGAAGGTTATATGTGTCTTAGAGTTTATCCATTTTCTATTGTTACTGTTTTTCAGCTTAACATGCATTTTGTCTAAGTATAGCTACCCCAGCCTGGCTACTGTTGTTTTTGTCATCTTTGACAATTTAATCCAAGAAAAATGATGTCTTGGTTTACTTTGTGTTTGATTATTTATGAGTGTGCAGGAAATATTTTCTCTAAATAATTAACTTCACTGACATAAAAGATTTTCTTAGAGTGTTACAAAATGTTTTTACTCCTCCGTCTCTCTCTCCTTTCTCCTTTCTTCCTCTCTTTCTCTCTCCCCTTCCCCCCATCCTCCTAGTCTATGAAGCAGAGGGGTACAATGGGACCTGAGCAAAGTTACAAAATTTTGTTAAATTTCTATCATTTTGATGCATTAAAATAGTACAGTATGAATAGCCAAAGCAACCCTGAGAGAAAAAGAATGAAGGCAGAAGTATCACACTCCCTAACTTTAAATTATACTACAAAACAATGATAATAAAAACAGTATGTTATTGGCAGAAAAACAGACACACAGACCAATGGAGCAGAACTGAGAGCCCAGAAATAAACCCACATGTATATGGGCAAATAATTTTCAACAAAGGAGCCAAAAACATACAACAGAGAAAGACTCTTCAATAAATGGTGCTGGGAAAACTGGAAAGCCACATGCAAAAGCATAAAATTAGATTGCTGTTTGTCCCCATATACAAAAGTTAATTCAAAATGGATCAAAGACCTAAATATTAGATCTGAAACAAATTACATAGAAGAAAACGTAGGTACTAAATTTGTGGACCTTAGTCGCAGAGAACATTTTATGAATTTGACCCCAAAGACAAGGGACTATATAAAAGCAAAATAAATTAATGGGACTATATCAAACTAAAAAGCTTCTGCAGAGGAAAAGAAACCAACAACAAAACAAAAGGCAACCAATTGAATGGGAGATATTTGCAAATCACAGCTCAGACAAGGGGTTAATATCCAAAATATATAAAGAACTCATACAATTCAACACCAAACAAACAAACAATCCAATTAAAAAATGGAGAGAGGACCTGAACAGACACCTCTCCCAAGGAGACATACAAATGGCCAACAGGTGTATGAAAAGATGTTCAACTTCACTAGCTACTAGGGAAATGCAAATCAAAACAGCAATGAGATACCACCTCACACCTGTTAGAGTGGCTGTTATCAACAAGACAAGTAGTAACAAGTGTTGGAGAGGCTGTGGAGAAAAGGGAACCCTCATTCACTGCCGGTGGGAATGTAGACTGGTACAACCACTATGGAGAACAGTATGAAGGTTCCCCCCAAAATTAAGAATAGAGTTACCGTATGACCCAGCAACCCTCTTCTATGTATCTACCTGAAAAAACTGAAAACATTTACTCACAAAGACATATGCACCCCTATGTTCATTGCAGCATTATCCAAGGTGGCCAAGACACAGGGTGGGGCAAAAGTAGGTTTACAAAATAATACAATAATTAATAAATAACAGTACATGTGTGTTTCATGTACTCATAACTGTAAATGTACTTTTGCCCCACCCTATATATACAATGGAATACTAATCAGCCATAAGATGAAATACTGCCATTTGCAACAACATGGATGAACCTTGAGAATATCATGCTAAGCAAAATAAGTCAGACAAAAAAGTTAAAAACCATATGATTTCACTTATATGTCGGATATAAAACTGAAGGCAACAAATGAACAAACAAGAAAAACGAACAGTCCTGGCTGGGTAGCTCAGGTGGTTAAAGCATCATCCCAATATTCCAAGATTGCGAGTTCAGTCCTGGGTCAGGGCATATACTTGAAGCAACCAATGAATGCATAAGTAAGTGGAACAACAAATCAGTGTTGTGCTTTCTCTCTTTCTCTAAAACCAATTTTTAAAATTTAAAACAAAAAACAAAAAACAGGACAGTACAGGAACAAGATGGCAGCGTAGGTAACAACTGTACCCGCCGCCTCCCACAACCACATCAAAATGACAACTAAAATCCAGAGCCACCGTCACTCAGAGCCTCCTGAGATCTGGCTGCACAGAAGCCCCACAGCCAGGGAGCTGAGGAAGCACCGAGACCGGGAGGAGGGGTGGAGACGCGGGCGGGTCGGGGCTGGATCCAGAGACCAGGCCGCGGGCCCACACCCGGTGCCGCGGGGTAAACCCGGGAGGACATATCGGCAGTGGGGGTTTCCCGGAGGAGCGAGGGGTCCCAGCCCCACAGCAGGCCCCCAGCCCAGGGCCGGGAAGAGACGTCCCCACAACTCCAGGCTGTGAAACCAGCGGGGACTGTCCCCGAGGGTCTCGGAGGCTGCGGGAGCCCCAGCAGCTCCTCTAAAGGGCCCGGCGCGGACTCACTCGGACGCTCCCTCTGAGCCCAGCGCCGGGAGCAGCCTGAAAGGACCCGGGACACCCGGGGAGGAACTAACCTGCCTGAGATCCGGACGAGAGGCGGAGGGCGGCTTCCTCCCGGGCAGAAGGGCTGGCGGAGGCCATGGCTCCCTTGGCGGGTCCTCCCCGCACAGCCGGCAGGCAGGCGCCATGTTTGAGTCCCCAGCACCTGACTCACACCTTTGGCCCCGCCCCGTGATCCCCGGAGGCCCCGCCCCTCCCCACCTGCAGCTCCTCCGGGCCATTTCCAGGGGCTTTTCTATGCAAGTGGCCTCTCGAGCCTCATGCTTAGGACTTTCCTAAAATCTCTCAAACAAGCAGCAGCGGGCCCCACACGGCTTGATAAGCGGCCCCAGGCCTGGCACTAGCGGCAGCTGCATTGGCTCATAGCTGGGCCTCTCCTGGGCTCCTCCAAACCCAGCACAAGTAGCAGCCAACTACAGTTTGCGTGTAGCTCACGCTGGGGGGCCCTGGGCAAGGCACTGGCACAGGCTGGCTTTCACCTCCCGGCAGGCACCGGAGACAGTGCACCCAGTGGTCAGACTCGACCACACTGGATTACAAATCCTATCACATCCATGAGTGGCACACTCAAGGGGCTCATTGGTGAGCACCAAAGCCCCACTGAAGTAAATCCTGCTCCATAGGGGTGTCTCCAGCACAGCAGCTCTTTGGCTATAACTGCAGCTGGTCCTCACAGCTGATTGGCCTGGGGGTCAAGTCCTCCCAGTGATGCCAACAGCAACCAAGGCTCAACTACAACAGGACAGTGCACACAACCCACACAGGGGAGCACCTAGAAGGCCCAGCTCAGGTGCCTGGGGAGGCTGAGCCACTGGGCCCTACAGGACACCTACTACACAAAGCCACTCTACAAATTCCAGGAGACATAGCAGCCCTACCTAATACATAGAAACAAACACCTGGGAGCAGCGAAAATGTGGAGGCAAAGAAACATGTCACAAAGGAAAGAACAGAAGAAATCTCCAGAAAAGGAATTAATGAAATAGAACTAAGCAAGCTACTAGACACAGAGTTCAGAATAATGGTTATAAGGATGCTCAAGGATCTTAGTAAGACTATTGAGAAAACAACTGACACCGTCAATGACATAGTAAAGTACCAATCAGAAATGAAGGCTACATGAACTGAAATGAAGAATAATTTACAGGGAATCAACAGTAGAGTACAGGATGCTGAGAATCAAATCAGCCATTTGGAATACAAGGAAACAAGAAACACCCAACCAGAAGAGTAAAAAGAATAAAGAGTCCAGAAATATGAAGATACTGTAAGGAGTCTTTGGGACAACTTAAGGGGCCCAACATTAATATCATTCGGTTGCCAGATGAAGAAGAAAGAGATCAAGAAATTAGAAACCTATTTGAAAAAATAATGAGAGAAAACTTCCCCTACCTGGGGAAAGAAATAGATTTACAAAGCCAGGAAGCACTGAGAGTCCCAAACAAGAGGAACCCAAAGAGGCCCACACCAAGACACATCATAATTAAAATGCCAAAGGTTAAAGACAAAGAGAGAATCTTAAAAGCAGCAAGAGAAAAGCAATTAATTACCTACAAGGGAGCACCCATATGACTGTCAGCTGATTTCTCAACAGAAACTTTGCAGACCAGAAGGGAGTGGCAAGAAATACTCAAAGTGATGAAAAACAAGAACCTACAACCAAGATTACTCTACCCCGCAAAGCTATCATTTAGAATTGAAGGTCAGATAAAGAGCTTCTCAGACAAGAAAAAGCTAAAGGAGCTCATCACTGCCAGACCAGTGCTACATGAAATGTTGAAGGGTCTTCTTTAAGAAGCAGCTAATGAACAAAAGAATCTGACAAACTAAATAGATCTAGAGACACTGACACATGCAACAGACGATCATATTTCAGAGGAAAGAGGGAAGGGGGGTGGAGGGTGGAAAGAGATTAACCAAAGAAGTTATATGCATATATGCATAACCCATGGACACAGTCAATAATGGGGTGAAGCCCTGGGGAGGGGGTGGGAGTGAGGTGGAGGGGGTCAATTGGGGGGGAAAAATGGGACACCTGAAATACTTTTAACAATAAATAAAAAAAAAATTTTAATTAGATTGGGTGACTTTAGCACTGTCCAATAGAACTTTCTGCAATGATGGAAATGTTAAAAAGAACATTCTCATTCTCACTGTTCAGTATAGCAGCCATTAGCCACATGTAGGTATTGAGCACACAAAATGTGGCTAGTATGACTGAGGATCTGAATTTAAAATTTATTTAATTTGAATATATTTATATTTAAATAGCTAGTAGCTCCCATATTGGACAGTGGAGTGCTGGACCAAAATTCAGTATATTCAAAACATTGAGCAAAGAGAGAGAGAGCTCATGGACATGGACAACAGTGTGGTGGTTGCAGGGTGCTGGGATGGGGGGAGGTGGAAGAGGGTATATGGGGGATAAATGGTGACGAAAAAAAGTAAAAGAAAAGAAAAGAAAAAAACTCATTGACACAGACAACACTATGGTGGTTACCAAAGGGAAGGGGGATGAGAGCAGCAAAGGATAAAGGGGGTTAAACATATGGTGATGGAAGGATTTGACTTGAGTGTTGGGCACACATGCAACATGAAGATCATATATCCTAGCAATGTACACCTGAAACCTACATAATCTTACTAACCAATGTCACCCCAATACATTTAATAAAAAGAAAAAAATTACTCTATAGTTTTACAATAAATAAATAAAAGAGTACAGTCTAGTCTAACCCTCAACTTTATCTTTTGCTTTTGCTTTTTGAAAGTTGTAGGTTTGATTTCTTTGTTCTGTTTACTTAATTTGCAGTACTTACAAGTCATACCTCATTTCACTTCTTTATTCATTTCCATTTCCTAGGTACTTCATACCTGATTAAACTTGGGACTCCACTGATTTTCCTAAATGTAGTCTGTGATGATCACAAAAACTAAAATAATTATCTATGCTTTAATATAGTTTCATTTCATAGTAATATATCTGCCTGCAGATTGCCCAAACTTGAAAACTTGCTATTGAAATTTTACATTAAAAATTCTGACGACACTCTTGGGTGAAGTTATAATTTAATAAACATTCCTCTGTCAAAGTTATTTCAACAGTCACTAGGAATCAAGATTATTTAAATGTTACATTACCTGAAATTTTATCATAGTATTATATTTCACATTATTTTCTTAAGAATAAAAGCAGTTACACAATCAACTATGCTAAGTGCAATAGCCGGTCAGAGAAAGACATGTACCATATGATTTCACTCATATGTGGAATCTAATGAAGAAACCGAACTACCAGGCAAAATGGAGACAGACTCATAAACAGCAGGCAGATAGCTCTGGTGCTGGGGGTAGAGGGAGTTTTGGGGGGTTGTGGGATAGAGGGATTGAGCAAAAGAGAGAAAAAAGAGAGAGACAGAACTCATGGAACTGGACAACAGTGTGGTGATTCCAAGGGGGAGGGATGCGTCGAGGTGGAAGAGGGGATAAATGGTCATGGAAAATAAAATTAAAATAAAATAATAAAATAAAATAAAATTAATAAAATAAAATAAAATGAAATAAAATAATAATAAAATAAAATAATAAAATAAAAATACACAATAACCAAAGTCAGAACTATTTTTTCTTTCCTTTCCTCAGGGCAGACACCTCTCTACTATCACATCAGCTTTAAAGTCAATAACATTGACTATGACAGCAAGTTGGAAAAACAGTATTCACAAAAATATATGGACCTCAATGAAAAGATAGTGTCTTTGGTAAGTTAAAATGTTTTTTCTGTGCATTGTGTTTTTTTCTCAGTTGTGATATGCAAATGATATGTTACTAAATCCTTGCAGATCTATAAATATCTGTCTTCTGACTTGAGATTATATCTTGACTGGGAATAGGATGGTTGAATTGTAAATTTCTTATCTCAGAGTACGAGGATATTATTTCACCAGCTTCCAACTTCAAATGTTACAAATGAAATTTCTGATTCTATTTTTTCACCAACATATATTTTTTTTCTATATAGAAGCTTGTAGGTATCTTTCTTTGTATCTAAAATTCAAGAATATTCCCCGAATACATTAAACATGCCTGAAAGTCAGTCTACTCCTTTGAACCTACAGGTTTTGATCTTTATTTAATTCAGGACAATTTTCTCCCATTATTTATTATAATTATGATATGTCATCCATCTCTTTTTTTTCTCTTTTCATACTCCTACGTTTTATAGCCACTTCTGGAACCAAGCTCTCAGTATTTTGTTTTCACTCATTTTTTTCTTTTTCTTTTTTAATTTTACTAATTTGAGATATATATATATATATTTTTGGCCTTCTAGACCACAAATTTGGATCTCAAGGGTGATAATCATCTTTTTAAATTGACTACTGAAATTTTTAACTTGAAAGTTGTATTTTCTAGTCTTTTTTTTCCTACACCTAAGTGCTCTTATGTGTGCTTTTTTTCCATTGTTGTTTAGGTTGCTGTTTCTCCTGTTCTGTTTTGATGAGCACTTAATCTGTTTTATTTCCTTTCTCTGGCTGCTGGGCTCCTTTATTTGCATTACCATTTTTCCTTGTTGGCTTATTGGGGCCACTGTTTTGTTACTTGAAGTAGTCCTACAGGTTGAATGGTGAGATGTTCTTAAATCCTGTGGCTCAGGGTTGAGCAGCAATCATTCTCAGGTTCCCCATTTTCTGCCCACCATCCTAGCTTAGTCTCAGGAGTAAGGAGTCTTCGGCACCCTTTGCAGTTCCTTCTTGGTCACGGTGGGGCTATGGAAACCCACTCACATGGTCCAGTCTCAAATTAATCCCTGGGCATACACAAACCTCTGTTGGCCAAGCTCTTCCCAGGGCCTGTTGTGATTCCATCTTTGCACAGGGCTCTCAGGTTGTTCTCTAGGTTCTTTCCTGACCCCTGGAAATGAAAGCTCCTCATCACCTCTATGCTTCAGGACTCCCATTAAACCCTCACTTAGCCCCAGGAAAGGAAGATATATTGAACTGGGACTAGAAGAGAAATATGACCTCATTCAGTTATCATCTTGTCAACATCCTCCCATTCAGTGTATTTAGGAATTATATCCAAACTCCTTACCATGGCCAACAAGTCTCTCTGTAATCTTTTCCCTCTCTACATGGCCAACCTCAACTTACACACTCTCTCCCTTGCTCACTTTACTTGAGTCACAGCAATTTGACTTCTATCCCTCAATTATACCAGTCTCATTTTTACCTAGGGCCTGCTGTTCCCTCCATCTAGAATACTCTTCTCCCCTTGGTTGTCAACTTTTCATCTTTCAGGTCTCACTCAAATATCACCTCTTCAAAGAGGCCTGATTTGGTCATTCAAATACTGTCCCCCAAATGAATCTATCACATTATTTTATATTTTTATATTACCTAATGCTATCTCAGGTTATCATATTTACATATTTATTCCTTGGTCTGCTTACTATCTGTTTCCTCTTTTGAATCTCTAAGAAGAATGGATCTATCTAATTAGTTCATAGTTTTATTTCAATAAATATTTATTGAATACATGAACACATTCCAATTCCTTTGGAGCAAGAGAAAAAATATTAATTAAATCTTTGCAATTTCAATAAGGAATCAGTTTTTGGAGGCCTGTCTTTGCCAAAGTAAGAGTTGTGGGCACTGCAATTTCTTGTCTGATGCTATGCAAAGGTCCTACAGTGGGAAATCATCCTTTAGGCTGAGATCAGGAGCAGTTGAGAAAATGATTCTTTCATAAAATTTCTCTGAGATTTCTACATATCCCACTTTGAACCCATCAGTAGCATATAATTGAAATATCAGGCTAAATGGTTTTCAGTCCAAACATGAAAGGAGACTGCCATAGTACACACACAAAAAAAGAAACATACCTTCTAGGGACATTTCTGTATGTGTTATGACATTGATGCTCAATAAAAGGCTGAACAAAGAAGATAAAATCTATTAGTTGGTCTTTTGAATTCACCTCTTCAAAATGAATATTCTGATATATCATGCTACCATTAGAAACAAATATTTTGTCTCACTGTGCCACATAATTTTTTTTATTTAGAGACACTTATGAATAAACTGAGCCAGTACAAAGATAATTTTCAAAAAGATACATATTTAACACATTGCATCTTCTTCCTAAATGAATTATGATATGGGGAAATTTTAATACTATGTATTTGATGATACTGAAGAATTAGTTAATTCCTACGATGGTAGGTAGTAGTGAAATGAAACCACTTTGGCCATTTATTGACAGTTGGTATGGCTGAATGACGGGGACATGGGTTTTGTTACACTATTCTATCTGCTTTCACGTACGTTTGAAGTTCTCCACAATGAAATCTTAAAAATAAAAATAAAACATAATCATTATGCATTTTACTTTTTGACAGATAAATGAAACATTTCATGGATCCAAACTGAGAAGACAGTATATGAGGTCTCATGTTGTCCAAGTAAGGTATATGAATAGCCTGGGAGGCACAGAGAATAGACTTTTTGTTTTTTCCTTTCCCACCTAGTACGAGCAGAATATCTTTGCTTGGTGTGCAATTGAAGGGTTGGAACAAATTTGAATTTGGGGCTTCAAAACCACCAGAATTTTCAAAAGTAAAAAAAAGGAAAAAAAGGGGGGAAAAAGGTGTTCAAGGTCTATTGAGAAATTATTAAATCAGAATCAAGAGTTCCTGTTGGTTGTGAATTTCGAGTAAAGAGAAATCTAAAATCAGTAGATGATTTCAAGCTAAGGAAAGAATGGGTAAGATAAGAGAGCCGTGAACAGAACGTCTGACCCAGGACTGGCAAACTAGTAGCCAATGGGGTAAATTTAGCTTAGAGTGTGGATTAAATGTAAGAGTTAGAAAATTGCACATAAAAAAAAAGAATTTTCAGAATGTTGAAAGCTCAAAAGATCTGACAATGCAAAGCCCACATTCCCACATGACAACAAAGCACTGAAACTGAGGCCGTAAGGTTTGCAGCAGTCCCAGACACTCCTGTGACATACACACATGTACTGACACCAACCAGCTTCATTCTTTTACCTTGTCTTCCTGCCCCTCTAAAATTCCAGTTCTACAGTTGTTTTCTAGCAGTGAAGATGTTTATCCAAACACTGGGGAGGAAGAGACAACCTGCAATAGATAGGAAAAGAAGAATAACTACAAGCACAAATAGAAATGTTAACGTGCTTTGGAATCTACCTCTCCTTAAAACAAGAACTGGTGCTATTAAACTTTCTTGGTTTATTTTTATTTTTTTATCTTGGTTTATTTTTAAATAATTCATGTTCTTAACCAGTACCCCTAGAGAACTTTTTATATATTAACCCATTTAACCTGATAACAACGCTGTATGGTTTTATATATTAGTTTCCCATTCTACAGATGAGGAAACTGAAGTAAAGGCAGGTTAAGTGACTTGCCAAAGTCACACATTTAATAAATAATAAAGCTGTAGTTTGAACCCAAGCAGGTATATCTAGATTATTACATCAATTTGGCTAATCATCTTTCACTCTTGCTCCACTACAATCCACTCCCCACACAGCAGTCAAAGTGAGTTGGAAAAGCATATAATACCCTACTTAATATCATCTGATCATTTCCCACTAATTCCATACTCTTTATATAATCCACGTGACCCTACCTGACCTGGCCCTTCCTCTCTCTGACATCTCATACCCTTGACTTCAACCATGACTTTATAGTCATACTACTGACCTGCTATTATTTTTCCAATAAACATGCAAATTGCATCATTGGCTTTGCCCAAAGAAAACTAAACTCATGTCTTCATGACAGGAGGTGGTTTTACAACTTGGAGTAAGGTGCCCACCAAGATTAGGCTTTCACCTTCCCACTGAAACTGAGAGATAGAGGGGCTACCACCTTTGATGGTTACATTTCAAAGAGATGGCTTTCAGGTCCTTGACAAAAACATTTCTGGGGTTAAACTGCAAGAGCCTTTTGAAAGGTTTACTTATAATTTGAAGGGCAGAGAAATTATTTACATTTACAAGTTTTCTAAAGTAAATGATCTAAAAGGGGGGCTATCGGGCACCTAGAATCACGAAGAAGCCTGTCAAATATTTAATAATGCTGAGGGGAATGGTAAGGCTATTTTGGTCCAGGTGTTTACACTTGATGTTCCTTCTTTCTGGAACATCCCTCCTTCAGATCTTAGCATGACTCACTCCTTGTTATGAGGCTCTTACTTCAAAGAGGCTTTGTATAATATTCCCATCTCTACCCTTCAAATCCTTGCTCTATTTTCTTCATAGAATTTATCATGAATATTATATTTCTTTGTTCTCTTGTTATTTCTTTGTTTCCTACTAGCACAATAGTAGGATCCTGTGGTCTTACATGAGCTGATACAGTGCTGGTACCTAGAACTATGTCTGGCATATTGCCTGGACTAATTAATACATGTTTGTTTAATTAATTAATTAATTAAAAGTTCAGGAATGTAAAGGAAAACATGCATTTGTCATATAAAACTAAAGAGTGTTTTATGAGTCAAAAGAAGGTAAAATTAAAATAACTTTTAGTTCATTCTTTCAGTAGAAAAGATCATTTTACCCTAATGATGTCAGATTAATAATCCATATGTCTATATTTAGTTTAATTTTAGATTGTTATTTGACACAGGATAAAAAGTCAAAGTGACATCCATGGTTTGACAAAATCTTTAAATAAACAAGGTAATTCAATATGTCCTTGTCTATTGCATAAGAAATAAAGAGTTGTCCCTACAGATCAGGGATGAAAAATTAGCATTGCACCTACATAAAAGCAGAAGAGGTGAGAATACTTAATAAATTGGCATGTAATAACTAATGCTTAATACTGTATAAAGGAAACAAAAATAGTTCATGTGTAGTTCTCAAAGGAAAAGCATATGTACACATACCCTAAAACATAAAGTAATAAGGAGTGATATAAAAATTAGCTAATCCTTTAATTTAGAATTATCCTGGAAAAAAAATATTAAAATAATAAGGCTTCATAATCATTTATAATCTTAGATATTGGCCATGGTTTCTGTTTTTGATCATTAGTGTTATGAAGGTTTGAAAGCGGACGTTTCCAGGATCTTTCTTGAGTCTCATAAAGCTTCGGGGTGGTTGTGGATTTTCAAATGCACAAGTGCAGAGTAATACCTAGAGAGGTGAGGGGCCACAGAAAAGAGAACAGAGCAGAAGACACGGTCCATCAAGTCGGTGGTAGTTACTCCTTTTAAAATTTCTGGTTTGTTTATTTGTTTTTATTTTGTTTATTTTATGTATTTGCATCTTCAAGTCAGAATTACAAATTTAATAAATCTAGTCTGTTTTTCGTTTTGCTCAATCATGATTTCCAACAGGTGAGAGATAATTGGCCCACTCTTGAAAATTCTGCTTCCACTGAAAAAAAAAAAAAGATAACTATTCTCTCATCTTACCTGTAACACATCATTTTATTATTTGCTATTGGCCCTTTATACAGAGTCCATACTGGATTTATAATAAATAGATACATTTATATTAATAAATAATTTCTGCCCACTACTCTAAATTTTTCAAAATACATCCATATGCATTATCTTATATGGTATTTACAAGAACCCAGTAATAATATTACCATCCCCATTATAGAGATGAGGAAGTTTAAGTACAAAGAACGCCAACAGCTTGCTGTAGTCAAGGAGGTGGCAAACGGTGAATCTAGAAGACAAACTCAGTTTCCCTGCGTCTAAATCACGCTGTCTTACTGTTCACCATGTCCAGAAAGTGCCAGTTCCACGCCCTTGGGAGAAACTGAAATAGCCGCCAGGAGCTCTGCTTAACATAGTATAGAATCCCTCTACTAAGAATGATAGAGACTCAGTAATAAAAGCATAATTTATTTGTCCACTTCTGTTCTGCAGCCAAGCCAAAGGGAAAGTGATAGTACATTCTGTGCTGAAGTTTACATTCTGCTGTAAAAATAAAGCAGCAAAATGTCGGGATAGGATTGAAACCATTTTACATCAGATGTTAAATGGTGAAACTGGATGTTTACATATAGATTCTTCTTCATTGAAAGTCTCAGGTAAGCATTTTTCTATATGGCATAGAGTGATTTTCAACTTTTAATTTGAATATAGTATTGTGTTATGCAAAGGAAAACAACACTTCTCTCTTTAAAGCATCATTTTATATACAGTTGCTTTTGATCACTGTTAAAGTATTCAAGGTTCATTTTAATCAATTTCTTGATATAATATCACCCTTGTACTATTGGAATTAAACCTCATTCAATAATAGATTTTAAAAAATTAATCAGGTTCCCAAATAATGTTTCTTTTCAACACAAGGCAACCTTTAACTTTCAAACTATTTATGACTCATTCTGTGGGTCATGATTTCTCTCTCCATTCTGTTGGATGTCTCAAGAATCTAGGCTTCTAAATTCCAGAATTTAGTTTGAATCTCTTTAACTTGCTTCTTTATAGGCCTTTAATAGACTTTGTCTCTTACTCTTACGCACAATCTAATTCTTATTCTTGTTCACCTAACACTATTATAAATGGCAGCTTCTAAAAGGTAGGGACAAATGTGCCACCATTCCCAGGAAATGAGTGTTTCTCTGGTCTTGATAAAAAGTACAGCTAAGCAAGGCTATCAGTTCTGTGGTACAACAAATTTGACAAGGGCAGAAAAGTATCTCTACCCCTGCAGGATGGACTAAAAGGACTAAATGTTTGGGGGTGCAGGGAATCTAGACCAAATATTCATTTGCCTAAAACATCAAAAGGCTCAAAAAGCAAAACCTGAACCTGCTTCTCCTGGATAAGAAGTCATCATGTGGTTGAAATGACTCTCCTCCCATGATCTGATGCCTTCTCTTAGAACCTTCCTTATCACCCAGCTTATCCTGTGTGTCATGACCTCAAGACAATACAGAGAAATAAAACAGCTCTCCAATTTATAGAGAAGTTTCCAGCAAAGATGTATTTTGGGAAACTCATGTGCTAAAACCATGAACTCACAAGTTAAGAAACAGCATTATATTCCCTGTATTTTTCCAAACTTTAAGAACATTATGTAGGATATCAGGAAAACAGACTTTCTGGATGTCTTCCAGATTTATGATTTTTCTCAGTGGCTTTATCTATTACAGTGCCATCCTACAGTTTTATGAAGAGCAGTGACTGTTCAGTGTAATACACTTAAGTATAGATGGTGCTTCGGTGTTGTCCTAGCCTCTTCCTCTTGCTTAGAAACTCCCTCTCCCTCCTTTCCCACCTCTCAGCAGAATGTAGTGTCTCCTGAAACTGACTGGGGGGTCACAGTGCAGGATCAAACGCAGCAGCCAACTGGGCGAGTCCTCCAAAACCACAATGAAGTAAATTGACACAAAGCGCACATTCAGACAGCTCGTACTTAAAGGTAATGTGAATCTTCATTGATCACCACATAAAGGGGTCTCTGGCTTAGGGATCTACGGAAGCTCATTTAGGTAGTCAAGGTCGCTGTCGTAGCGTCTTATTGAATAGCCGGACGTCCTTCTGTTGCCTGGTTAGTTCAGTTACTTAGAGCCTGCTTGTGAGGATGTCAGGGTTGTGAGGTTCATTTTCACACAAACTGTTTAACATAGTGGAAAAAGTCACACCTTCCTATACTGGCCAGTGATGTTAGTTACAATGAATGGCTGGCTGACTACAGCACCAGTGTTTCTGTATCATGATGCCTAGAAAGAAGAGATAGAGAATAGTGGTTAAGGTCATGGGTCCTGCTATGAGATTTAAATCCCAGGTCCTCTTCATATTAGCTGTGTGACTTTGGAAAAATTACTTAACATTTCTGGGCTTCAGTCTAACTATCTCATCATGGGAATGATGATAATAATAAAAAAATACTTCATATGGTTGTTGTGAGTATTTAAAGTATTTAAAGGACCTAATGTATTTAAAGTATTTAAAAGACCTAATGCACTTTTTATTATTTAATTTTATTAATTTTTTCCATCACCATTTATCCCTAAAAAAGACCTAATGCACTTTAAAAAAAACAAGACCGATAAGAGTAAGTATTATTAATTGTTGGGCTTTTATGTGGAGAAAAAGAAACACTCAAAATATATGTCATATGGATTGTAGATTTGAAAGTCATCTGCCTCCATATATAGATAGTAAGAGAGATTACAGATAGATTTGACATTATTTTTATTAATAGCCTGTCTATAAGCCCAAACTCAGGCTCCACTATGGGTGAGAAGAAGGAACTAGAGGCATTTCTAAAGGAGAATGACCTCCCAGAGCACTAGTGCAGTAGGAGTAACTCCACATCCGCACCCCTAAGCCCCCTACAGAAACAAAGCATTTTGTCTCTTAAAGCCTTACTTCCTCATCTTTAAAGAAGACTGTGGTTCATATGCTTCATAGAGTTTATTCTGAAAAATAAAATAAAAATGAGCACATGCATCTAAAGCCCTTAGCGTAGTGCCTAGCATAGAGCAAGCACTTAATAAATAGTCACCAAGATGATTTTCTTCTATGTATACAAATTTACAAAATAATATTTTCCCAACCATCATTCTTCTGATAATTATATACTTGGATATTCACTGCACAGCCAACTGAATCTTAGGGATGATACCTATGTGCTTTTTATGTATGAATTCAAAACTAGGCAACAGCCCATTTTAAAAGATTTTACAAGTCTCAGGCATAAAAAAAGAAAATCAGTGGCAATTGAGGCAAGGGATAAAAATTATAGCTTTTGTAGAAATAAAAAGTTAATCAATTAAAGTGTCCATTAACATTTCAGTACTTAATAATTATACTTACCCCAGGAAAATCACTTTATGTAATTTTTAGTTATAATACCAGGAAATCATTACCAGGAAATTTTTAAATCATTATTGGCTTAATTTATTTATTCATTTGTTTAATAAAATAGTGACTATGGCTGAGGAAATTTGGATAAAATATTACTTTATATTTTTTTATTTATACTAACATTAAATTCATTTTCTTTTCCTATGCACATACCAAATGATAGTGGAATTAGTATCTAAAAAGAGTATTGTTTGATGATATTTAAAACATTTGCCATGCATCATCCTGACTAAGGAGTAAAATCTCACAGTATTTTCACTTAGAGTCTGTAATCTCTGTAACAGCCATGCATGTTAAGTTATTTACCCCAGATCAGTGGCAAAATCCGGAATATTGAAAATAGGTTACTGGGTTTTGGTCCAGACCAAATCCATGAAAATGCATTATTCATTGCCCAGTGGACATTTGAAAGACCTTAGAATTGAGAAAGACCATAGAGATCTCTGGCCTAGTTGTCTTATTTATAGGTAAAGAAGATTCGATAAAGTGATTCATCCTAAGTCATAAAATAAATAATGAGAAGATCCAAGACTTGAACCCATGTCTTCTGATTCTAAGTGCTCTATGCATTCTCTACACTATTTTATGAATCAGTTTAACACTGAGAGATGCACTAAAAATCTAATTTAGCTGCAGATTTAAAGTTCTTAGTGGAAAAAATTTCTGCCTTCTTTTTCCAAATGTGCAGTCAATCATTCTAGATCCAAATCTTCTACACTCTGTCCTCAGTTTTAAATCAATGAAGAAATTATGTAAATCCATATCTAACTTAGAGAATTGCTGAAAGGAGTTAAAATCAAATATTATAAAATATTAACTTTAATAAATGATTATGAAGTACCTGTACAAACACTTTACTAGGCATGATGGGGAATTCAGAGAGAAAAGGGGATTGCCCTCTCAGTAAAGCTCACACTGAGTTAGTGCATGAGACAAAAGGCACAATTAGTAGCCTTATTTCACAAACATATCTTAAGCTCTTCCAGTGTAAACAGTGGGATGCGGATTGGACCTGACGCTGTCGTCAGTTGGTAAAAGCAAACAGCAGCTGTTCACAAGCTGCTGGACGAAAACAGCTGAAAACTGGACCACATCTAAAGCCCTGTTTTCCAGTCCGCTGGTCTCTATGGCCTCATCACCACTTTGGCCAACACTTCCAGGGGAAGTTATATTCCTTTGACACAGCTCTCAGAGAGCTCCATTCTTTTCCTTCATAGCCCTATCTCAGGTTTTAATGATATATTCGCTAAAGTGATTATTTTAGTCCTGACTGTCCTATCAGATCATAATCTCCATGAGAGCAGAGGCCATGTCCAGCTTTGCTCACCACTATATTTTTAGAGCCTAGCATATAGCAGTTAAGGAGTTAATGGTTGTTTGGTGAATTAATGAATTCCATAACATCAAAGCTGTAACTGAAAACCAGAAAAGGACTACATATATCTATATCTATATCTATGTCTATATCTATATCTATATCTATTCTATATCTATATCTATATCTATATCTATATCTCTATCTCTATCTCTATATCTATATCTATATCTATATCTATATCTAATCATCTATATCTATATAGATGCTTTCTCAACTGAGGTTCCGCGAAAGAATTAATCCCTAGAGAAAAGGTATGTGTGACTGTTTTCAGTTCTTCCAAGAATGATACATAATTAGTACTATTCCAGATGCATAAATTAGAAGTTCATTCATTTCATAAAAATAAAGCCCTCTAGGGCTTTAGAGCTTAATTATCTTCCAGAACACACTTGAACAGGGCTGGTGGCAAGTTTGCCACATGTCTGTTATTAGTAGACATTGCTACCCCAGACTTAGGATGTAAAGAGTGCTTCGCTTATTAAAACCCATGAACATAATTGTAATTAAGTTTTCCTCTCACTCCTGAATTCCATGAAAAATGGCAGTGCTACTATGTTCCAAGGTACTAACAATCAATGAGAAACAATGTCTTCTCCACCAATTCTAAACTCACTAAAATCAGAATATTTTCAAATTGACTAGTTAGCATAAACCTAGAAAACCATAGATAGTATAGTTTTTCCTGCCTGTGAAAGAACAGTTTCCTGAAAAATCTCTCAAAAAGAGAATTTCTCAACCTAATATCATTGGTGTCAATGGGGAACCATTTTATGCATTTCCAAACTCCCAAATTTATATTCATATATGCTTAAATAATACTACAGTCCTTTAAAATAGAGACTAGTTAAAATTAGTAACACAATGCTCCTTTATTTTATAATATGACTGCTTACATGATCTCATTATTTTATAGCTTAACAATCAAACCAAAACATATTTATGATACTTAATGTTTATATAATTCGAACTTTAATGCAAAAAAAAGGAAAGAAGGAGAGGACAAGTTAAACAACTCAAGTGATATCTCATCAAACAAGTTGACCTCATGGCATGATGCACTTGACTATCACTGCCATAAACTCTCAAGCCAAAAGCTGAGAAGAAAATGTAACACTAGACTAGTTGTATCAACTACACAACCGCAAAGATGACCACATGGTGGCTCTCTTCTGGAAGCTCTGGGAGGAAAAAATCCAAGTCATTCCTTGTAAAAGTTAAGAAATACCTCACAAGCTAAAGTGAGGGTTTGAAATAAAATGCCTTAAAAAGTTGAATACTCATAACTTTAATGGCCATATTTAAGAGTATCACTGTAATTTGTCTTAAATAATAGTTTCCTTAAAAATGCCTGTACATGCTGGTACACACTTAACCATCCATTGAATAGGTATGAAAAATATTTTAAATACTTATGCTAAATTATAATTAGTTAAAGTAAAAACTCAAATTATGTTGAAGTAATAAAAAGAATAATAACATAGAACTTCATACAGATGACTGTCCTGACCCACTATTAAAAGATTTACAAGAAAAATAAAGCTCTGGCCTAGCTCTAATTTGTGAGCAGCTGGCCAACACTGACATACGGATTATTAGTAGAACATACCTTTTTCATGTGGCTTGATCCTGAGACAATGCATGGCTGCATTTGTACCATGCTTTAAGCAATTGACTAACCAATCACTCTTTGATAAATCCCAGAGGACATTTTTTAAAGCATATTGTTGCCCAGAGTGTCCTTTCTTAACCAAGAACTAATCTTCGGCTCTATAAACCTATTTTATCAGCAAAATTTTTCTTAAAATATTCTAAGTAGTATAAGATCTTGACCATTGATGATTTATTGTAAATAACTCTAAGTAGGCCAACTTTCTGAATATTTTATCTTTTTAATAAAATTCTCTTTAACACAAGTTCTCTTTAAAATTATATTTTTACAAAATTCTTTCTGAAACTTACCTACTTTTCTGACATTACTATAGACATCCATCACTAGAAAGCTATGCTGAGTGAAAGGAGCCAATCCAAAAAGTTACATACTGAATTATTTTACTTATGTGAACATATGACATTCCTGAAATTAAAACAATTATAGAATGGGAGAACAGGTTAGCGGTTGTCAGTGATTAAGGAGGGAATAGGATGGGAGGAAGCAGATGTGGCTATAAAAGGGCAACTTGACAGATCCTTGTGATCATGGAAATGTTCTGTATTTTAATGGTATCAGTGTTAATACCCTGATTATGATACTGTACGATATAGTTTTGAAGATGTTACCTTTATAACATCTTTGCAAGATATTACCTTTGGGGAAAACTGGGTAAAGACTGCATAAAAATTATTTATTACAAATGAGTCTGAATCTACTATTATTTCATACTAAATGTTGAAATTTTTAATTACATTACAAAAAACATATACACGCAAAATTTGGGGATTAGATCTTTACTATCCTGATGAACCTGGCTCCTGATCTCTCATGTTCTTAGATCTCTGGTTACTGTCCTAACAAATATCATTTAAATGAATTACAGTGTGAGTTTTTCTAATGGTTTGAGAAATTTAGAAACCTTTTCATGACTCTGAAATATAGCATTATAGAGTTACTCCTACTAAAACATAATGATGATAGTTCATCCTCCATTTCAGCAGCCTGAAATCGTTTGTCGCTCGTCAACGCTTTAGATAAGATCGTGGGGGTACTAGAGCTACTAGAAAAAAAACACTGATTCTTCTTTTAGGACTCTTTTCTGCTTCTCTTAATGCAAAACATTTTAAATAGTACCATATAATAAATTCCAATTTTCCTTTTTTTCCCTTAAAGTGATTTATTTCTCCTATAAGATACATACCCAAGAGCTTTTATTAAAGCTTATAAAAGCCAACAAGGGCAAGAAAAGGCATTCAAAATATTAATAGCTCTATGTTAAAAGGAAAGAAATATTTTTACCAAGTCTATCAACTAAAGCCAGGTAGAAATTGAAACTTAAAGACTTCAGAAATTTCTCCCAAATCAGCTTTCCCACTCTTTGTACCCCCTACATTGTGTCTCTTCTGTAGAAGTTCTGAAGAAACACAAAAGAATTCTGTGTGTTCTGAGTTAGAATAGTTGTGGTTTGTGTTTAATGACAGCTTAGTTGTTCAACTTTAAAAACCATGTAATTGTCATGAATTCACTCACAAGTATTGCATAAAATAAGTCTATAAATTCTGTTATAGTTGTAATTGGGTCTATTAACCACTGCCTAAATATTTTATTTTTATGCAGTTTTTAAATCAGTATAGTTCCCAGAATAAATTTTTTTTAACTATAGAAAAGATACGTTTAAAATAAGCATCTTGAAATAAGTTCCAGAGAGAAAAAAAATTTTTTTAGAATGAACAAGTGACTATTACCAGGTGATGGTTATTTTGCATCAAAAACTTCTAAATGCCCATTGTCAAGGGAACGTGAAGCTAAGGTATTTACTGAGAAGAGGGAGATAAGAAGGAAAACTTCTTGGAGAAGCTACCTCTTAAGATGGGTCTTAAAGAAAGCAATGGGCATGAACTGAAAGGAATCACAAAGTGTCCTTTGCTGGATGAAACTCCAGAGCTGCGCCATCAAAACGCAGACCTTCACAGGGTACCCAGGATTGCCAAGCTGGGAGCCTCCCAAACTGAAAGTGCTAATCCTAAATACTAACTTCTTGTCCAATGTGCGTTCTAAAAGGCCCTTTAGAAACTTAAGGATCTCATTTCAAAAGCCTAAGACAGTTTATCTCTTACATTGTCCGGTGTTCACTACAGCAATCCTCAGAGGCATCTAAACGTACTCCTCGGCACCTGTCTTGCCCTCTCTTCACTGCAGTCGTCTTTTGTACTGCTTCCAAAGCTCAAGATCAACAATGGCAAAGGCATAGGAAAAGCATATATTACCAAATAAAAAGAAATATTTCTGGTTTTTCATGTTTCTTAAAATCTGCATAAAGGTAAAAAAAAAAAAAGTTGGGGCACAATTCTACCTTAAAACCTACCACCTGCATATACAAATGGTTATTCAGTTTAACCAACATAAAGTTTTAGTTAATTAAATCTTAAAATCTTTTTTAAAATTTTATCTTCAAAGTCAAAATGACAAACATATTGAAGATATGTACATCACTCTGAAGAGCAACAAATGATATTTAATATCTAACCAGAGATATAATTTCAGTCTAATTAGAATCTTAAAGAAACCATTGATTGTTAAATATGCAGCCAGGTGACTAACCAAAAGCTGCAGTGACTGGATTCAGATTCTGATCAACCGCAATCCAAGTCCACACTCTATTCCTTTGCCTTTTAATGCAGGCCAGTCATATTAATGTTCTGGAGTAGCTTTTTTTTCCAGTGAAAATCTTATGAATGAATTTCCACGATAGAAAATGATCATTTCTGTGTCATAAAACAATTTTATCGTAGTCACCTTGCTTAGTAACTACACATACATTTATAGTTTTAAAGTTGTCAAAAACCTACCACATGAACATTTAAAAATATTCCATAATTACATTCCATAAGAGACTTCAGCTGATCTTCTCTGTATTTTTAGTGCTAGAACCCTAGGAAAGCTATCTGAAAATTAGAAATAATTAACTAATTTAGCATTTGGACTTATGAAAAGTAATAAATTCACCTGAGTTAAAACCTGCAGTATATGTAAAATTTATAGTATAAATGTATCTACCACTACTGTAAAACTCTTCTGTGTACTTTAGAACCACAGCTTAGTTTATTACTATGTTTTAGACTTCTTTTTTCAAGGAATAAAATATTCACTGGTTATCAGACTTTTAGGGAGTTCTCATTCTTTCCAGTGCACCAAAGTTGCATTTCTTACTTTCTAACCCCAGGATGCACCAAATATGAAACAATTACAGATTCAAACACCCATTTAGAGAGCATTTAAGCATCTTTTTAAATCTAATTTTCAAGAGTGAGTGAATTATAATTATTTTTCCCCCAGTAAAATTAATTTCTCGGTTAATTTTGTCATCAGCTATTCCTATTCCCCTATCACCTCTCTGTGCTAAGTGACTTTTCTTGGTGCACTAATTTTCTACACATACATTCGCCGTAACACTTATCACATAATATTAAATTTTCTACTTAGTTGTATATCTCTTCCACTATACTCCAAGTTCACTGAGGGCAGGGGCCATGACTGTTCTTCTTTGATTTCTGGCCCTTGGGAAAAGACCAATGCACATTTGCTGGGCTGTTTTTAAAACTGCTTTGTCTTATCCATCAATGGAATCTCCTTTTTGGCAGGGACAGTGCTATTTTTTTTTTTTTTTGGTCACTTTCTTTATATGGTACTTTGTAAACAGAGAATCGCTGGTTATAGGGTTGACTCCTTAATTCAGAAGTAAATCCATAAGAGTTCCAGCCTTTGAGTGTGAGCCAAGAGACTTAAAAGGAAACAGTGACTCAGACCAAAGGAGTGACTGTTAACATCATTTCCCCATTCATTGTACCCGCCTGTCTTCCACCAACTCAAGTGATAGTTACTCTATTAAGTTCTAGGATAACTCAACTATTAAGAGTAAATTATAAGTCAGAAACATTTCTTTCCTATAGCAAGTCATGCATCAATAAAGGAAACCTCAAAGAAAGAGGAAAGTTCTGCAAACATAAAAGGGTTCCTAAATAATTTGTTCTTAAGTTATAGGAATTAATATTTTTCCAGTCAAGTTAAATGAGTTTATTTCCCAAAATCTTAATGTGGTTTGAGATATCTTACCAACCACAAAAAAAAAAAAAAACAACACCCTCAAAATTAAACTCTAAAGGCACTATGTTGAACAAAAACTAGCTTCTGGAAGGCAGTTATGAAGGATTAGCTAGAAATATGCTACCTTTCTGTTTTAGTAGGTGTGGCACATATCTACTCACAGTCCATCTAACTGCTGAATTGCTCCTGACTTTTTGTTCAGACAGGTTGACTTTTTGGTAAAGAATTCTTTTGTCCCCTGGTTTGTTGTGCAACCTAATATAAGAGTATGTAATTGTAATTGGCATATGGAACTGGATACTCCCTCCTGGATACTTGGGATTTATAGAAACCCAAGAGCATAATAAATGAACCTACATTGGCAATTATATTATTTAACTTATAGAGCAACTAGAGATTCTTTTTTGAAGAGAAGCTCTTAAGTAGAAATGGCCAGTGGACTTAATATTTCTCTGCATCTGAAATTTGGACACTATTGTGATTCCTTAGTTCACCCTCTCCTCACACACCTCCCTCATAAACTGAACAGGTTTACAATTTTGCATGGATGTGAAATTTTGCAGACAATTTTGCAGAATTGTGTGGAGTAAATGTCATCCTGTAATATTCCCTGGATGCTAGAAATGAGTAGACAATGTTAAAGTCTTCCTCATTACTAAAATAAAGTTAAAAAATTTTTTGTTATCCAAAAGGGATGGAAAATAAATGGCATACTTAATTAAATGTTCTGAATAATTGAACAAAGGGTGTTAATTGGATCAAAATATATTAAAATTACTTATGGGGAATTTGAGAGTTTTTTTAGAAACAAAAATGAATACTAAGATTGTATTACTTTTTACGCTAATCTATAAACATACAAATTATGTAGTCAAGATTGAATAAATAATTATACCTACATAAAAGTGTATTCCCAACAGCAAAATAATTAATATTAATTAATATTAAAATAATGTATTGTTAAATGTAAATATTTTCTTTTTTTCCCCCTTGACTTTTAGAAATGGAAATGCCGACAGCAGAAAATCTTCTCAATATCTGTAAGTTCATCACCAAAGACTTCTTTTCTAGTGAATCTTAATTCCTTGGGTGGCAAAAAGACCTCATCTTTGTAACGGGAAGCTTGCTTTTAGGAACTTGTGTGAAGGTGACTGTAGTTGGCCTTAAAACAAATGATATCATGGACTTAAAATGAGAAACACATTATCACATGCCAAAATGGCAGAGGGGATCTAGGGGTAATTAAGAACTTAGAATCTAAACCCAGCTACACATCAGTTTGGAGCCCCAGATCTGCTATTTACCACTGGATGAATTTATACAGGTTATTTAACCCCTCAAGCCTTTCGTTCCAAGTTGTGGTGAAGAGAAAAGAATGTAGCACAAGTAAAGTTCCTTCAAGAATTAAAATGCTAATGTCACCCCAATAAATTTAATAAAGAAACAAAAAGAATGAAAATACTCCTGTCTTTTCCAACTGCATAGCTGTGTGAGGCCAGATTTTCTTCATATAGTTTGACCAAAATAACATATCACATTAGATTGAAACAAAAAGTAGATATAAGAATTGAGCCATCTTTTATTAAGACAGACTTGCAAAACATAAAACAATGCTACTCTTTCCCTGAATTACACTGTTTTGCAAATATCGTTTTTCAAATAAAAATGTCTAATTTGTGCTTTAGAAAAAGGTTATATGGCTCATCATAAGCACTCACTAGATGTCAGCTGTTTGATTTCTATTGTGCCTGTGAAAACTTCAGGCCGAGGGTCTCACCATGGACTTCTGCTGCTACACGCCAAGCCCAGGGTGCCCAGAAGGAATCTGCACTAGGGGCCGGCAGCCTGCTTGCCCGCCCAGGCTTCCGCTGCATTCTCCTAGCAGCCGCCCCGGGACATGTGACCCCCCAGGGCTACCACAGCCTGGCCGCCAGGAGCAGCACGCCCTTATCTGCAGAGTGAGACCCACTGGGGTAGCTAGACTAGAGCCATCTCCCTCCAGAGCCAGGTGACACTGGCCCTGCCGGCTCTTACTACCCTTCACTCACCGCATAATTATTTCTGAGCAACCTGGGCAAAACTTAAACACAAAGCTGTATTAGATTACTTTGCTCTCTCATATATTTTGACTGAACAATCCTCAAATGACTTAATAAGACATCTTAAATCACTTATTCCAATTAAAACTTCAGTACTGATGTAATCAAAATCTACAATTAGGAATTTGAATAAAAGCAGTGGTAAGAAAGATATCAGTCAATTTATCTAAATAAATTTAGCTGGGGCACTAAACAACCATCTAGATCAGTATTCTGAATTTGACTTGGCCTGTCTGAGATTTTGATTGTACCTTAAATGAAAGGGGAGAAGAGGCTGGCAAGCAGAACCAAACAGGGTTAAAGAAAAAACAAAGTTTTGTTACATGACATAAAGTATTTAAAGTGCAGCAAAAGGCAAAGTAAAAGTTAGAAGAACAGAGAGGCTGTAAGAACTTGGTAGATTCTCTGGTGCTCCTGAAAGTATCAGCCAGAAAATCTTCATTATATTCCCAAATCCTTGAAATTTACCGTAGGACCTCTTTTTACATAACAAAGGTAACAAGGTGCTGGGTAAGATTTCGGCAAGGTAGTAAGGCAATACTGCAGAGGTAGCAACGGAAAGCTTAAGAGAGAACTCACAATGGCCGGGGATGAACAATTAAAAATTAAATTAAAATTCTGAGTAAGAGCAGAAGCAGGGAAGTTAGAGTCACCCAGGGGAGGTCCGCAGAGCTCACGGAGAAGCCTCTTTGTTTTTACATCCCTCTGGAGGAAGCTGAATAAAAGCCAACTTCCTTTAGGAGTTGTCCAAGCAGAAGGCAGGATAGGCAGGAACCGGGCACCTTTGGGCTCCGGATTGTTTGTTTTATCTTCTGCAGGGGCTATGATTAGGGAGCGGAAAGACGGGGAAAAGAAAAGGGAGTTACAGTCGATGAGTCAATATGAAAGTTCTCCCATCACAAACAGCAATCACAAAGGCGCTGTTTCAGCTCCGTGATTTTTGTGAAGAAGATGCCTTAACAAATGAGGTTCAGCTTGCATCAAAGAGAACAATGTGGAATCAGAAGCAATATACAAACTTGAGGACATCAGAGGGCTAGTAAATGCCCTTTAAAAAGTCTCCACGTCCCTACCCTGTGCTTCTAATTCCTTTCCACCCTCAGGAAAAAATATCTAAGATACATCTTGTCACATATAATTAACATTATCTCTGTAACACAATTGACCATCTAACCTTTCCAATTAATTTAAATCTCATTCTCAATACAAATTTCTTTCTCTAACTCGGAGATAGTTTCTCAACTTTAACACTATTGACATTATGGGCCAGATAATTCTTTGTTTCAGGGACAGCCTTGTATATTATAGAGTTTTTAGCAACATCCCTTGTCTCTGGTACCAATACCCACCTCCCAATTACTGCAACCAAAAATGTCTCCAGATATTGTCAAATTTCTCCTGGGGTTGGAGGGTGGGGTGCAAAAGTGTCCCTGATTAAACCCACTACTTTAATCAATGCCCACTGCATTGATTATGGCAAGTTTCCAGCACTCTCTAAATGCTTTAGGAACATAACACATTACAGAAAAGAGGTTTGCAGTCAAATATCATGTTTATTTCATTCATGGATTAGTAGACTATATAGACTTAATTTCTACAAACATTTGTTGAGCTCCTTTTATGTAGTAGGTTCCCTGGGGTAGCTTATGGCGATACATTTTTTTCTAAAGATATAGTTCCTGCCCTCTAAAAATATTTACTCATGAGGCTGACAATATTTAGTAAAAGATATCATAAACTGTTAAGGCATAAGCTCAGTGCTTCATTTGGAGTAACATGAGATAGTCAAAAGAATTAGAGACATAAAATAATAGTGAAGTTGTACTATTACTGACAATTTGCTTTAAAGATTTAAGAATCTATGCTAAGTGAAACAAGCCAGTCAGAGAGAGTTAAATACCATATGATCTCACTTATATGTGGAATCTAATGAACAAAATAAACTGGCAAAAAAAAATAGAAACAGAGCCATAGATACATGGAACAGACTGACAGAAGTCAGAGGGGGGACTGGCTGAAAGAAGGTGAAGGTATTAGCCAAATAACTATATGCATAACCCGTAGACACAGACAACAAGGTGGTGACAGGCAGAGGGAAAGGAGGCTAGGAGCTGGGTGGGGACTGGCAAAGGTGGGAGAATGGGGTCATCTGCAATAGTGTCAACAATAAAAATAAAGTTTAAATTATAAAAATTTTTAAAAAGAATCTAGCAGTTTCTCTGGATCCTAATTGACATGAAAGCAATCCTGATTCTGAGAAGCATATAACTCAGAGAAAGGGTTGACCATCTCCATGTGTTATTCCTTTTATCCAGGTATTGTGTATCGTAACTTGAGTATGAACAAATTTCTGTCTACTCTGTCTCTCATAAATATATCATTCATATTTACATTCATTCACACTTTCTTATGAATGTTTCCTAGCAATGATTACTCTAAACAACTGCTCATGAAACTAAAAGAGCACACATTTCCTTATGCAACTTCGTAACTGGTTGTACAGTTATTATCTCCCCAATTCCAACATGTAATTTCACCTACTTCTTACAACAGGCAAGGCCACACAGACACAGAGAGAGTGTATGTGCGTAATGAGAATTAGGGAGGGAGATGTCAATTTATTTTGAATGCTCAGGTAATTTCATGTCAGTAGTGAGTTGGTCCTAACTTCTCCAAGACTGAATTTTTTCTTTATTAATAGTTAACAGTGAAATGTATTATGGGGAATTTGTCTACTATAGCAACGTATGCATAAGCAATATGAATATCACAATATGCTAATAAGTTCTATTTTGAGCAGGTTGTGGACATCGCAGAATAACTTTCTCTGGCAACAGGATAGCAGGGGGCATGGATGCCGAGGTTGGGGAATGGCCCTGGCAAGCTAGCCTTCGAGAGAACGGTGTCCACCGATGTGGAGCCACTCTGATTAGTAACAACTGGCTTGTCACTGCTGCTCACTGTTTCATCAAGTAAGCTCTGGACCACATAAAGGCTTCAAAGCACTCAAGAACCTAAAAGTTTGATACATATCTTTCAAGAATATGACCACACAACACAACCTCCAATTGTTCAATACTATGGAGTATAGCCTTAAAATTACTCAATGAATTATCAGTTAAAAAAATAGACATATTCATTCTAATGCAGATTTGTCAGCAGTGACATTATTGACATTTTAAGTCAAATAATTATTTGTGGGGTTTTTTGGGGGGTTGAGGGGTGCTATTCTGTGCATCAGAAGGGATTTAGCAGCATTCCTGGCCTCTACCCACCAAATGCCAATAACATTTCCCTAGGATTGACAAGCAAAAATGTCTCCAGGTAGTACCAAATGTGTCCCGCAGGGTAAAAGAGCCTTCAGTTATGAGTCACTAAGCTAGATTCACTTCATTTAATTTTATAAAGAAACTTTAAACCCCAAATTGAGCACAGGTCTTCTATTTCTCATCACTATTACTTTTGGTATTATTTAATCATAAGTATTTGAATTCATCTTGAATCCTCCCATATATATTATATCCCTATTTAAAATAGTTATTTCTTTAAAGGACATATTATTACATCAAAAGTTTGCCTTTCTTTTCTAAAAGTGTTTTTACCCTTTTGTTTCATGCTTCATTTTAATAATTTCTATTGGTTTTATATCATATTTATTGGTTTTATTTTTAAACAAAAATCCCTCTCAAACTTGAGAGGTATTCAAAATGTTCCAGAGTACTATTTTTCAGTGCTTAATATAAAAACAATTTTTAAATTTATCTTTATTGTTTAAAGTATTATAGGTGTCCCATTTTTCTCCCCAATTGACCCCTTCCACCTTGCTCCCACCCCCTCCCCAGGCCTTCACCCCATTATTGACTGTGTCCATGGGTTATGCATATATGCATATAACTTCTTTGGTTAATCTCTTCCCACCCTCCACCCCCTTTCCCTCTTTTGTCTGAAATATGATCATCTGTTACATGCATCAATGTCTTTGGATCTATTTAGTTTGTCAGATTCTTTTGTTCATTAGCTGCTTCTTAAAGAAGACCCTTCAACATTTCCTGTAGTGCTGGTCTGGTGGTGATGAACTCCTTTAGCTTTTCCTTGTCTGAGAAGCTCTTTATCTGACCTTCAATTCTAAATGATAGCTTTGCTGGGTAGAGCAATCTTGGTTGTAGTTCCATGTTTTTCATCACTTTGAATATTTCTTGCCACTCCCTTCTGGCCTGCAAAGTTTCTGTTGAGAAATCAGCTGACAGTCATATGGGTGCTCCCTTGTAGGTAACCAATTGCTTTTCTCTTGCTGCTTTTAAGATTCCCTCTTTGTCTTTAACCCTTGGCATTTTAATTATGATGTGTCTTGGTGTGGGCCTCTTTGGGTTCCTCTTGTTTGGGACTCTCTCTCAAGCTTCCTGGGCTTGTAAGTCTATTTCTTTCCCCAGGTAGGGGAAGTTTTCTCTCATTTTTTCAAATAGGTTTTCAATTTCTTGCTCTCTTTCTGTCACCCCAATAATATAAATGTTGAGCCTCTTGAAGTTATCGCAGAAGCTCCTTATACTATCTTCATATTTCTGGATTCTTTTTTCTTTTTGCTCTTCTGGTTGGGGGTTTTTTGTTTCATCATGTTCCAAATTGCTGATTTGATTCCAGCGTCCTCTACTCTACTGTTGATTCCCTGTAAATTATTCTTCATTTCAGTTCATGTAGCCTTCATTTCAAGTTGGTCTCAGTTGTTTTCATAATAGTCTTATTAAGATCCTTGAGCATCCTTATAAACAAAATTCTGAACTCTGTATCTGTTAGCTTGCTTGGTACTATTTCATTTACTTCCTTTTCTAGAGATTTCTTCTGTTCTTTCCTTTGTGACATGTTTTTTTGCCTCCACATTTTGGCTGCTTCCAGGTGTTTGTTTCTATGTATTAGGTAGAGCTGCTTTGTCTCCTGGAATTTGTAGAGTGGCTTTGTGTAGTAGGTGCCCTGTAGTGTCTAGTGGCTCAGCCTCCCCAGTCACCTGAGCTGGGCCTTCTAGGTGCTCCCCTGTGTGGGCTGTGTGCACTGTCCTGTTGTAGTTGAGCCTTGGTTGCTGTTGGCATCACTGGGAGGAAAAGACCCCCGGGCCAATCGGCTGTGAGGACCAGCTGCAGTTATAGCCAAAGAGCTGCTGTGCTGGAGACACCCCTATGGAGCAGGATTTACTTCAGTGGGGCTTTGGTGTTCACCAAGTGCGCCCCTTGAGTGTGTCACTCGTGGATGTGGTTGGGTTGTAATCCAGTGTGGTCGAGTCTGACCACCAGGTGCACTGTCTCTAGGGCCTCCCGGGAGGCGCAAAGTCAGCCTGTGCCAGTGCCTTGCCCAGGGCCCCCCAGCATGAGCTACCCAGCAAACCGTAGTTGGCTGCTACTTGTGCTGGGCTTGGAGGTGCCCAGGAGAGGCCAAGCTCTGAGCCAATGCAGCTGCCGCTAGTGCCAGGCCTGGGGCCGCTTATCAAGCCATATGGGGCCCGCTGCTGCTTGTTTGAGAGATTTTAGGAAAGTCCTAAGCATGGGGCTCGAGAGGCCCCTTGCACAGAAAAGCCCCTGGAAATGGCCTGGATGAGCTGCAGGTGGGGAGGGGCGGGGCCTCCGGGAATCACGGGGCGGGGCCAAAGGCGTGAGTCAGGTGCTGGCGACTCAAACATGGCGCCTGCCTGCCCGCTGTGTGTGGGGAGGACTCGCCACAGGAGCCATGGCCTCCGCCAGCCCTTCTGCCTGGGAGGAAGCCGCCCTCCGCCTCTCGCCCGGATCTCAGGCAGGTTAGTTCCTCCCCGAGTGTCCCGGGTCCTTTCAGGCTGCTGCCCGGCGCTGGGCTCAGAGGGAGCGTCTGAGTGAGTCCGCGCCGGGCCCTTTAGAGGAGCTGCTGGGGCTCCCGCGGCCTCCGCGACCCTCAGCCACAGTCCCCGCTGGTTTCACAGCCTGGAGTTGTGGGGGCGTCTCTTCCTGGCCCTGGAGCCCTGGGCGGGGGGCCCAATCTGGGCCTGGGACCCCTCGCTCGTCCGGAAACCCCCGTCGCCGAGATGTCCTCCCAGGTTTACCCCGAGGCACCGGGTGTGGGCCGGCGGCCGAGTCTCCCGGATCCAGCCCCGACCCGCCCGCGTCTCCGCCCCTCCTCCCGGTCTCGGTGCTTCCTCAGCTCCCTGGCTGTGGGGCTTCTGTGCAGCCGGCTCTCAGGAGGCTCTGAGTGACGGTGGTTCTGGATTTAGTTGTGACTGTGATGTGGTTGCGGGAGGCAGCGATTGTGGCCCTTACGTACACCGCCATCTTGTTTCTTCTTAATATAAAACTCTTGATTAAAAAATAATAGTAAAGGTAAGAAATACCTTATTTATCATTTTAATGTAATGATATGAGGATTTTATATTTCCTTAATTTCTATGTTTACTCTGTCTCAAATGCTTGCCAATTTTTTATTTAATCGTTTTAGCTTGTGTTGTCATAATGATCTTTCTAAATCACCTTGAGTCTTTTCTGGACAAAGCAAGAATAAATTGTAGCTTCCATGAATTATCTTTTAAAATATAGCTTATTGAGTAATTCAAAATCTATCTGTGTTATTATTTTTTATTTTTTTGCAATTCAAATAGCTTTAATTTTGGGTGCTTATATGCACTATAGGAATTCAAAACATATCTATTGTTTTTAAAAGCATAAGATATTAATTCCTACAGCTCCAACTTTTAATAAATAAATGTGCTTTCTTTAGGGACAGTGATCCCAGACAATGGAGTGTTAGTTTTGGGCTTCTTTTAAACGATCCACAATTACAGCGAAAAATCAAGAATATTATAATTCATGAAGACTACCATTACCCTGCACACGATAATGACATTGCTCTTGTGAAACTGGCTTCACCAGTATTATATACAAGCAACATTAGAAGAGTATGTCTTCCAGAAGCTAATTATACATTCCCACCCAATTCAGATGTGGTGGTCACTGGATGGGGAACGTTAAAGTTTGATGGTGAGTCCCTAACCTTCCTCCATTACATCGTTTGAGTTTTAGGAGTTAAAAAACAGTTACACAGAATCACAGCTAAACCTAAGAAGTACTTTCTCTGAATCATTTTAAAAAGGGTAATGTGCAATCAATTGAAAATTATCCTCAACAGCATTCGTACAAAAACTACAATTTCATAGAGCTGTTTACCTTAATTTCCCTTAATAATAACTGTTTTTACAGAAATATATTACTTGAATAAGTAATTCATTTTCCTCCATTTCCTTAATTAATTCATTCATACATACATTCAATAAACATTTATATTGATTGCCAGCTTTGTTCTAAACACCGTCTATTAACATATTAACATTAATATATTAATATTGAGTATATTAATAAAATAAGCAAATATTCTTACCCTCATAAAGTTTACATTCTTAGCAAAGAAAAATAGATAATAATCCTGAAATATAATCAATAAGGTGATTATACAGCATGTTTTGTGCAGGTAAGTACCATAGGAAGAATGAAGACTATAGAGGACTGAGCATTTTTGATGGGATGAAGTGAGTAGTCCTTTGTGATAAGGCAACACCTAAGCAAAGATCATTTGAACATGTGTATACTGCCCTAGCTATGGAAAAAAAGATCCTCAGGTGAGGATTTAAAAAAATAATAAATAAATAAATAAACAAACAAACATGTGCATCCTGATGACCCTAATAATGTAAATATTTAATAGCTAGTTATATTCATAAATGCATTTGAAAGCAGAAGAAAGTGAAGCTATAATTAATTCTAAAATTCAGAATTATGGTAACAGCAGAAAATCTAAAAAAGATCATAAAATAAATGTTTCTGGAATATGAATTTTTCATTTTGTTTTATAAGGCATACATATAATAAATATAAAATTCAAAAAATTTTCAAAAGGGAAAAAATCCCATCACATGGGTGGACACACTATTTCGAAATATGATTATTCTGTGTTCTTAACATTATTTCTTACTAAGAAAGGAGACAAATAAAAGCTTAATTAAAATGTCTGTTTTACATTGATTTGAAAATTGTACATAGTGTTCAATACTAATAACCTAGCCAGAAAGACTAATATTGACTTTAGGAAAAAATATATAATTTCTTCTTCCTTTAGGAACAATTCCTAATATACTGCAAAAAGCAGCAGTGAAGATTATAGATAATAAGACCTGCAACAAGGCAGAGGTATACGGTGGTGTGATCACACCTGGAATGTTGTGTGCGGGGTTTCTGAAGGGAAGGGTGGATGCCTGCCAGGTAAGTCTGCCTATTCCATTTTCAAAAAGATTTATTCCTTATAGTTTTTAATTTTCAATTAACCAGCTCAGTTTTCTCAAAAGATTGACAATTATTAAAAGCTTAAGTATGTTTTATGGTGAAAGTAGCTAATTAAAATGATACTGCTTTCTGATAGGTCCCGTTAAAGTACTAAAGTGCTAAACCACCCTTACTATTATAAAAAGCTGAGTGGGAGTGAGGAAGAGACTCAATTTGGAATAACAATAAAGAGATGAAAATGGAATATATTGGTGACTTTAGGTCAAACGTCCTATTTCACTGAGAATCATTCAACTGAGTCCAGCACCAAATCATGGAACTTTCTTGATTTAAGATCTGTTTTAAGACCTTTACAAATACTCATTCAAGTTGTGACAGCTCTGTGATTTATGTTTATACTGTTATAAACCTTACTTCTCAAATAGAGACTGAGACAAAGAGAGCAAGTAATTTGTCTAAACTCACACAGGCATTAAGTGGCAGAACTAAGATTTAAACCCAGGAAATTGGGATCTACAGCCTGTGCTCTGAATGATACACTAAGCTGCCTTTCCTTATGCTTTATATGCTTCAAACACTCTTTTTTTTTTTTTTTAAATATATCTTTATTGATTTCTGAGAGAGGAAAAGAGAAAGAGAGATAGAAACATCAATGATGAGAGAGTCATTGATCGAGCCCCCATCTGGGGCATGTGCCCTGACCAGGAATCGAACCCTGATCGCCTGGATCCCAGGTCGATGCTCAACCGCTGAGCCACACCCGGCTGGGCTGCTTCAACCACTCTTGATGCTATTTATAAGCAATCATCAAAGAGCCAACAAAAGTGCTACCGTAGTTATTTAGGCAGACAGAATCAGTTATAAATCCAGGAAGACCCTTACTTTATTAATTCATTCTTTCATGTAATGATTATTTATTGACTACTAACAATGTACCAGACCATGTGCTAGGTGCAGGGAAGTTAAAAGTGAATACAGCATTATTCCTGACCTCTGGAGCGAGAAGACATGCAAACAAGTACTTGCAGTACATAATTATCATCTCTAATTACAGATCCCCAGCTTTCCAACTGTCGCACTAAACCTATTCTTCCAAGTCATGACAAGCTTAAATCCCTGTTTCTCTCCATTTTCTCTCAGTTAATCACTCTCAGCTCCATGACTCTCTTCTAACTTTATGCATTCTAGAACTCATGTTTTATTATTTCAACCACTCTCTTGACACCACCCTCAATGACTTCACCATATTCTACTTCCCCCGCACACATCCTAATAATCTCTAACCACTGAGTAGTCTATCTACTTTATTTGCTTTTATATGCAAGCTCCTTAACACAGCTAGAAAAAAATCGTGTAGCTTTGTAAATTGGTGTCATAATCACAGCTGTGTCTTTAACACACTCTTTAATGCATATTTCTTGGTGCTATATCAAATTTCATTACATTGTTTGAATGTATCCCACCATGCCCTTATATTCCTTAACTTATGACATTTCCTTCTACTAACTAGAAGAAAAAAAGTGAAAGCGATCACATGAGAACTCCTTTAATATCTTTTTTACCTGATTTATATTTGTACTTCACCTTCTAGGCTCACAATGAACAAGTTTCTCCTACTGTTCCAAGCTAATCTCTTACCTGTGTTCTTCATCCACTCTCTTTCCATCTACACAGATATTCAAACTTTCTATTAATTAGAACTTTCTTCCATATTTTCTAAACTGTTCGACTCTAATGGACTTTTCCACATATTCTGTCTCATTATTAGGTCTCTCCCTCAATATATCCTACTCAATCTTTCTTTTCTCCTTCTTGGCCAAATCTCTAAAGAACAGTTTACCATCACTGTTCCACATTCTCCATGTACTCACTCTCTGACTCACTGCTTTCAGAGCACTGAAAGTACTCTAGTCAAAATAACGAATGATTATCTAATTGCCAAAGCCAATATACGAGGAATGGAAGACAGACGGAAAGCAAGTCAGATAGAGATAATATGATCTATTAAAATATTTTGTCTGAGAAAGGTAATGAGGGCTTCAACTAATGCACAGTAGGAATGAAAAGACTGAGACAGTAACAGTTGAATAGACAAGATAGTGGGATGGATTATAGGTGAGGAAGAGTGAAAAGTAGTGGAATGAGAACACTGAAGGGATAGGCACATGCAGTCATAATGCTGAAAACTGGCATTGCAAAGGTAGAGCAGTTCCAGGTGATGAAAATTTTGCCTTTTGCTCCTTTCCACTCCTGTCTGGGAGTGACATGGAAATGCTTAATAAGTATGTGTAGATTATCAGAATTGAGGAAACCAAGAGACTGTGGTTTCATCCAATAGATGTTGAAATTATCCAGGATGACACAAACGATTAGAGCAAAGGAAAATTCAAATGCCAGTGTGTTCAGTCATTCTAGGAAAGTGATCTAAATATCAGTAGGTAAAAACCATAAGGAATGTAGAGGGTTGTTTAGCCAAATTACACAATTCTGAAAATTGGAGGAATATTTATACAAGAATGGAAGAGCAGTAGTCCAGTGCTGGTGGTGAGTAAATAAAAACCTTCCTTTTTCCCAGCATCTGCCTGAAAGTAGGAGAGTTTGGGGAGATAATCAGAAAATTCCTCAGCATACTGATGATTGCATAAGCAACAATGCCTTTTATATATCTTTGGGTAATAATTGAGTTGAAATTTTTCATACTTGTTTTCCATTATTGTATTTTATATCCAAAGACATAGACTAATATCTTTGATTTAAATAAATGACTAGAGAACACAAAAATATTCAAGACTAGAATCACTTTAATATTAAAATACTTAGGTTTTTTTTCCCTTCTTCTGTGCCTCCCTATCTTTATTACAAAAGAAAAAATACGCAGTATGCATTTTTAAATTATAGTAATTGTATATACTCATTTTCTTTCTAGGGTGACTCTGGTGGACCTCTGGTTACTGCAGATAGTAAAGGCACTTGGTTCCTTGTTGGTATTGTAAGCTGGGGAAATGAATGTGCACTTCCAAACAAGCCTGGTGTCTACACTCGAGTGACGTACTATCGAGACTGGATCATGTCCAAAACTGGTCTCTAGTGCAGAAGCTCTTTGTATATTAAAGCTTGATGATTATATGCTTATTAAGTGTTGTAATTCCCAAACTACATTTAACTAAGAATCACTTTATGCACATTTAATGTTGCAAATTTTAAAATATTCAATTTTAGAACTATGAATGCTTGGGTATTAGATTTTGACAAAAGTTTAGTGAAAGTAATGACACAGACATACAATTTTCTAATTTACCCCTTTCCAGACTGAAGACAATTATATGAGTAAATATGGATTACAGTTTGCTAAGGAGGTCTTCACTGCTGATTAGAAGATCCAGTTCCCTTGAGAAATCCTAGAATAGTTCACAATAAGCTTCCTTCTGAGTGTAAAGATAATCCCCTGCTGACAAGCATGTGGATTCCATGAGATCAACACATTAACTGGTTGTAGCCTAGTGAATTGTAGTAACAATGCCTATAAAAACTTCCCTGAAAATCTGTCTACCTGTTTCCTTTCTGGTCTGTGCCCATGATAACCCCTGGTCTTTTTATGACTTCCTCCAAATTGTCGACCAGAATAAATAATATGGGAATTTTGCTTCTATTTCACTTTCCCATTCAGAAACATCCTAGCTATCTTCGAAATCAATACCATTTTATTCAAAATTATATTACTTCACAACACACAAAGATTTTATACTTTTATGTGTTTACTGTCTTAATTACAAATCTTGCATAAAGCAAAGTCATACTATGTATATTCTGGTATTTTGGGGAAAAAACATGATGGACTGATTAAGCCACCAGTACTCTTCTTTACCTAATTTCTTCGTGTATGGAAAATGTATAAAATTCCTATGGAAAAACAGTACAAATACCTAACTTTTATTTTTGAAAATAATTTTACATGAAGACAGGTATGTTAGGTAAGCACATTTATGAAGTGTGCCACTTCCAAATAGGGCTGATTTAAGTGAACCAACCTGCATAATGATATGTTATCTGATAGGCTGCCTTTCCTCTCTATAGAGAGACAAAACAGTAAGTAATGTCAGTTATAATGGTGCCTCCCCCCTGGGCAATAGTGTCATAACTACTAGGTCTCTTCAGATCAGGAATTTCTTCTACAAATAGTATTGGCAAGATTTCATGATGAGAACTTTCAAACAATAGTGAAAACTCAATACATATAAATAAGTTATTACTAAGTTTATTAAATAAGTTAAATATACAAATAACACTAAGTACTGTATGTTGAAGTCTACTTTTTCAGTTAATCCCTCCTTTCTGATAAACTAGCAATATTTTCATGAATTTATAAGGTTCATATCTCAATTGGCTTCTTCTTGCACCTGTTTAAACCTCAAGCCTTTGTGACTGCTACCATATGAATTATTTGGCATCTCTTTCAGCATCTTTGTGATTTTACTCAGCTGTGGTTTATAGAGATTCCTTTGTCAAGTAAAACCTAGTTTTATTAGCTGGCTTACTACAAATTAATATTTTCACATTGATCTCTCTCATTTTTCCTCATACTGCTGAATTTCAGAATTCTTTTGCTGAGTCTACTTTTTTTGTTTATGCCACTGGAAAATGCATTTAGTATTGTTCAAACTCTTCCTGGCATAATTTGTTGAGTTTCCTTCAGAAGTTCTCAGAGACTAAGTGCAAAAGATTTGCTTTCTCAGTGATTTTCACTAACAAGACTTTACTAAGTAAACAATACAAAACAAAAACAAAACCTTTCTAAAGAGGTTTTTTGTGTGTTGTTTTTTTTTTCTTCATTTTTGTGGACCCTCTGTTTAAAAAAAGAGCCATACAACATACATTTTCAAGTGCTAGAAAAAAGGATAGCCTTATCAAATTCTCTTTTAACCTTTTACTGTGTGGGAGTTTTAATATAAATTTAAATTAATTCTTTTTCTAACAGGAAAATGTCTTACCTTTTATATATTTCAAATAACATTTCTTAAAATTTTGCATTGTAAAAAAAAAAAAGGAAACTCCATAATAATACAGGTTCTGTCTTATTTATATTCTCAACACCTAGAACTCTGTCTGGCAAATAAAAATATTTTTTAAATAAATAAAAGAATGAGTGAATGAGAAGAGCTTGAACACTGTAGTTCCTATGACTGTATTGAATAAGTCATAGCTGACAAACAAAAATACTTCATTTAATGAGTAGGAATATGTGCATAATAAAAGAGAATAATAGAAAATGATTTTGAAGGTGACAGAGAACTTAAAAACTGTGTCATGGCCCTGGCCAGGTGGTTCAGTTGGTTGAAGTGTCATCCCATACACCAAAAAGTTGTGGGTTCGATTATCAGTCAGGGGACATACCTAGGCTGTGGGTTCAATCCCTAGTCAGGGCACATATGAGAGGCAACCAATTGGTGTTTCTCTTTCACATTGATGTTTATCTCTCTCTCTTCCTTCCTCTCTCTATAAAATCAATAAACATATCCTCAGATGAGGATTTTAAAAAACACACAAACTATGTCATGAGTTTTACAGATAATAGTTGAGACCCAGGAGGCTTAAGGGTCATGAGAGAACACAGGAATCTCTTGAATCCCAATGCATGTAGTGCTCTTTCTTCTATACTATATTCATAATGAAAATATAGTTTAAATGCCATTACAGAAAGCCTATTGCCCTCACACATTTACTTCTTAGAATGTTCTTTGAATAGATTATGTGGGTTGTAATAGACATTATTAGTCCTTCACCTAGACCTCTCCATCAAATATGTTGTTGAACTAACCTCTTCTTCGGAGAAAGGCCCTCAGCTTATGGGAAACACCACCCAAATGTGCCTGAGATGCTAACATGTCTCCCACCTAACAAGTGGTCCTCAGTCAATGGGTAACTTATACACGAGTACAAAAGCTTAACCTCCTTTCCTGCTGGTGGGACAGCTGTGGTGCCATTTACACACCAGCATTCCACGAGGGATCAAACTAAGCCTGGAAGTCAGCTCAAGCCACATTTGCCTCCCTTTCGCCTCTGTCCTATCTTGCTTTCCATCAGCTCGTTTGAAATTTTCACCTTGGAGCACTCCCTGAAACCACTTGCACAAGAATCCCCACATCAAGCTCTGATTCTGTGGAACTCTACTTAATACATTGGTTGATTTAATTTTCAGCTTAGTTGATTGTTGGGGAAAAGTTTCCTATATTTTTCCTAAAATACATGATGTATTTCTCTAATTTAATAAATCCAGTACAGTAAAACCAATTGGAACTTTATTGTTTCAGAATATCTTGCCCAAATTCATCATTATAAACATAAAGTTTCTTTGTATTATACTACAAAGTTAGATGCAGGTAATTTAAGCATTTAAATGTAACTATACTGATTTTAGGACATAAAGTCTGCGTTTAACTAAACCTGTTTTATCACTTTGTTTTGTTTTTTATTTGTCTCTTTATCATGGAAGTGTAATGCAAAAACATTTCCAGGTACTAACCATACACTGGGTTTAGAACACCAGTTAATCAAGTTTTGCTATTCAAAGACTTTTGCTTTAAAAGTTTTACTTGTCCCTATGGATGCTTTGATAACCCAGTAAACAAAAATTCTATATAACCAATAATACTATATCATCAATTTCATAGATACAGACACTTATTTATAAAATTACCCTTTGTAATAAAAGCCTTGCATATGTGATAACTGCATTGTAGACCAGGAGAAACAAACAGGAGGAAAAACATCAACAAAACAAAAAGACAATCTACTGAATTGGAGAAGATATTTGCTAATAATACATCCAATGAGAAGTTAATATCTAAAATTTATAAAGGACTGATACAACTCAACACCAAAAAACAAATAATCCAATTAAAAGTAGGCAGAGACCTGAATAGACATTTCTCCAAAGAAAACATACAGATGGTCAATAGATATATGAGAAGATGCTCAATGACACTAATCATCAGAGAAATGCAAATTAAAACCACAATGAGATATCACCTCTCAGAATGGCTATCATCAATAAATCAACAAAGAATTATGGGTAAGGATGGGAGAAAAGGGAACCCTTCTGCACTATTGCTGGGATAGCAAATTGGTGCAACCACTATAGAAAACAGTACAGAGATTTCTCAAAAAAATAAAAAATAGAACTGCCTTATGACCCAGAAATTCTACATGTGCATATATATCTGAAAAAATCCAAAATGCTAATTTGAAGGAATATATGCACCCCTTTGCTCAATGGAATCATGCCATTTGCAACAACAGGTATTTATTAACTATTTGTTAAACGAATGAATATAAAACAAAAAAATACAAGTAAATGAACCAACAAGAATAAGCCATTTAAGTCAGAAGAACCAGCTTTACTCTTAATATTCTTCCAGCTTTGGCTGCCACAGAAGCAAACTAGTTCACATAAGGTAAATCAAGCTGGTGATTTAATAAATTCCAACGTTGCCCTGGCCAGTGCGGTTCAGTGGTCAGAGCACTGCCTCCCCACCTAAGGCTCCCAGGTTCAATTCTGGGTCAAGGGCATGTATCTGGGTGGCAGGTTCAATCCCCAGCCCCAGTTGGGGCCCCTGCAGGATGCAACCAATTATTGTGTCTGTCTCACATGAATGTTTCTCTTTCTCTTTCTCTCCCCCGTTCCCCTCCCTCCCTCCCTTCCGCTCTCTCTAAAAAAATTATTGGAAAAAATATCCTCAGGTGAGGCTTCATAAAACAAAATAAAAATTCCAGTGTAAGTCATCAGTACTGGTAAATAGCATCATCAAACACTCACCATGAAAGAAAACAGCAGTACAGAGAAAGTTCTAAGTGGCCTCAATGTGAAATGATCAGATAGCATATAAAGGAATACAAGCAAATATTCATATTTTATGAAAACGTATAAATGTGGTTATAGAATTTATACAGTATTCTCTCCCATATTTACTTACTATATGCAATAATGTACAATAATGGTAAGTATAACATTTAGACAATTATAAAAGCAAGACAATAATTTTTTAAAACAGTTGGTCATTTTTATTCTAACTTAAGCATGGATAATTTGACCATTAAGACTGACTGATAAATTTGAATGCAGCTCAATTCATATTATATCAAGTTGATTCTGTTAAGGTATTAATTTGGTGTTTTGTGGAAGCTGGTTTTAAGTTAACACATTTGTCTAGTGTTTGAATGCACAGTAGTGTATGATTAAAAAAACAAATGTTTTTGAGAAATGTATTAATTTGTCAAAACAACAGATTTTAACTGGATCAAGTTATTTTTCTTTTGTTTCATTTTCATCTTGCATCTGTTGGATGGAACACTAACACTCGTTTTTAGAAAATCTCTTCATTAAGGTTATTTAAATAATATCCTGAGTAAGTTTTAAATTCAAAATCAAGCTTCAAGTGTCCTTCATCCGTCAGGGAAAATGTTGTGACAGCAAGGCCATCTGCTGAGGTGCTACAGTTACATCTGGCCTCAGAATGTGTTTGGCATGCTCTATTTCAGCACTCCGTTGGATTATAAACCCGCAAACAAGTTCACCTTGATCTTTCACATTAAATATAAAATATCTCAGGGACAAAATTTGACATAAATCTAAACCAGTGGCAGAAATAAAATGGGCTCAACTACAATAAAACACCAGAAGTGCCAGAAACACAAGCCTGGAAGCTCTGCTCGCTGGGAAATATGGCAAACAGTGTTTCTCCTGAACAGAATCAGAATCACTGCTCGTCCATCAACAGCAGCAGCCCGCTGCTGCAGGGCACCCTCCCCACACTGACCTTATCTGGAAAGATCCGGGTGACGGTCACTTTCTTCCTTTTTCTACTCTCCACGACTTTCAACGCTTCTTTCTTGCTGAAACTTAAGAAGTGGACTCAGAAGAAAGAGAAAGGGAAAAAGCTCTCCAGAATGAAGGTGCTTTTAAAACATCTGACTTTAGCCAACCTGTTGGAGACTCTGATTGTCATGCCACTGGATGGGATGTGGAACATCACAGTCCAGTGGTATGGGGGAGAGCTCCTCTGCAAAGTCCTCAGCTACCTGAAGCTTTTCTCCATGTACGCCCCGGCCTTCATGATGGTAGTGATCAGCCTGGACCGCTCCCTGGCCATCACGAGACCCCTCGCTGCGAGCAGCAGCAAGCTGGGACCGTCCTTGACTGGCTTGGCATGGCTCCTCAGTAGCCTCTTTGCTGGACCACAGGTACCATTATCATGAACTTGGCAGGCCATGGCAATCACAGATCTCCTGTTGAAACCTGAGTGCCACATTGTATTATTGTAAGTCAGAGGCAGTATTGCATTACCGTTAAGAGCCTGGGCGCTGAAAGTCAGAGAGTAGAGTTCAATCCTGGCGCTGGTACTTTGGGCAAATTTCTTAACCTTTCTGGGTTTCAGTTCCTTCATTTATAAAATAGAGGTAATGCCTACTTCATGCAGCTTTAGTGATGATTAAATAAGTAATGTATTAAAGCGTCTAGAATAATCTCTGGTATGTAGTAAATACTCCCCCAAAATGTAGCAATTCTCAAACTTGATCTCATCCCCACCTTAGTCTTCCATCTATTTTTCTTCTTGCTCTGGTTGACATGGTAAATTGAGAGGATCTTTAGGAACTATGAACTTTGCGTAGATGGAAAGTATTTGTGACTTGTCTTATTTGGGACTTCTTGAGTGGAAACGCTAAGAGTGCTGTCATTGCAGTTCAGAGAATTATTCTCGATTAGTGTATTGTTCTGAAGTTTGCAGCTGAATGGGACTGAGTAAGGAGGAAATGTGGGAAATCTTGAACTTTTGAAATTTTGAATATTTTCCTGAGGTTGACTCGAACTTTTCTTGAGGCAAGTTAGACTGTAACCGACTGTTAGCAAAACTCTAAGACTGCTGGTGTAGGCACAGGCCCTCTCCTCCAGGAGGCAGATAGATATATCGCCAGGTTGTTATCAACAGAGGCTCTACCTGGTTAATCTACAGAATCTGCCTTTGTCAGCACTCATACCTCTGAAGGAAAGGACACATTCTTGCAAATAGAAAGATCCTTTAGTAACAAATGAACAAATTATCTGTATGCTTATAAATATACTATATGATTAACCCAAGGTACTAGGATGTGTCAAGAAGTAAAGTCAGTTAGCCAGGATCCTCCCAAACCTTGTCACTGCAAATGGAAATTTATCTAGGCATTTTAAATTGGCCAGAAGGTTAAAAAAAAAAGGAGCGGAGGGGAGGGGAGGGGAGGGGAGGGGAGGGGAGGGGAGGGGAGGGGAGGGGAGGGGAGGGGAGGGGAGGGGAGGGGGGGGGAGGGGAGGGGAGGGGAGGGGAGGGGAGCCATGCAGGATTTACAAGACCCTGGAAAGTAGGGTAACTAAATTTTCCCACTAATTCCTCACTTAACTAATATTTTTTCGATATTAGATAAATTTAATTAGTGTGTTTTATGATACGAAAAAATGGGGAAAACAAAGTGTTTTTATTTCCCTGAAGAAAAGTATATTACAACTATTCTCACAGTGACTAAATATACAAGAATAGGTTTAGCAAATATGTTACTTGAAATGAAGTTATTTAGCTAAGACTTAGGTCCTGAAATTTTCCATTTTGTTTCTTTAAAGTATGAGTGCTGCTTATTTATTTGTTTTCTTGGAGAAGATAACCACAAGTTAGGTTCCTAACACTGAGCCTGGTACTGATGAAATAAAGAAATTGCCCTCAAAGAAAATGTCATTCATTTGTGGGAACAAAACTTACATAAAACTAATATAACTATATACTAAATTGTTTTAAACCTATTGCAAGCATAAGAAGAGGGAAAGATGAGTCTGAGTTGAATGGTGAAGGAAGATTTTAGGGTAAAGGTAGGATAAGCCAAGTTTTTAAAGAGGAATGGTATTTGGATGGAAAAAATAAGTCAAGGATCACGTATGTTTTTCAGCAAAGGTTGAAAGTGTGATTTTCATCCTGAGATGTGTTTGGCTAAAGTGAAAAATTGAGAGTTGGGACTAGCAAAAAACTAGATTTGGCTATTGATTTTCTTTAACCTCATAGGACACCATGTCTTTGTCATAAGGGAATGTGATTGTGCTGTTTGTCTGCCTTTTCCTCTAAGGAATATGCTCCTAAATAGTGGAGACTGTTGTGTTCAACTTATCTCATATTCACAGTACCTAATAAGATACCTAGCAAAAATAGAAATTTAAAATGTTTGGATACTCTAGGGTTTTTCCAGATCAAATGAATCTTTCACCTTTTACTAACAAAAAGTTTGGATAAGTAAATTAATGAATGGGAGTAAAATGGATTTATATTATAGAAGACATTGAAAGCCGGGGGAAATTCTGAAATTAATGTGGGAGCCACGTAGCTCTTGTGAGTCCTATATAAAGAGTAAAATGATTTTTTTCTTTTTTCCAGTTTTATTGAGAAAGGATTGACATACATCACTGTATCAGTTTAAGGTGTACAGCATGATAGTTTGACTTACATATATTGTAAAATTATATTGAAAATATGCAGTTTTTGCGCTTATAAAATTGTTTACCATAGGATATTGGTACGTAGCTATAAAGAACAAGTCTTATTTTTCCTTAAGCCTAGTATTTCACAAAGCTATCATGACATATACATTGCTGTGCCCTTCTTGTTTCATAAAAAGCTATGTAAAATGGGGTGCCCTTTCCTTCACTGGGAGCTTCTTCATTTTAATGTAAACTCAAATGCAGTCCTAGCCAGGGGGTTCAGTTGGTTGCAGAGCCATCCAGCGCACCCGATGGTTGCAGGTTCGATTCCCGGTCAGGGCACACGCCTAGGTTTCGGGTTTGATCCCAGTGGAGGAGTGTGTCGGGGAGGCCACTGGTGGATGGCTCTCTCTCCCCTTTCCTCTCTCTAAAGTCAAACAGCCTCAGGTAAGGATTAAAAAAAAAGCAAATGCAAAAGCCTGGCACATGACATTCACAGTCGCCCTTGGGTCACAGCCAGCATGCACCCTTCCAGGGGGTCGCTTACCTGCCCCCTTCTGCCCGTCTGCCCCCGGTGCGCCCCCGGGGCACTGAGCGCAGGGCCTCACTCTGCGCAGCCCAGGCTCCCCCACTGCGCCCAGCTCCAGCCCGGGCGCTGAGCCAGCCAGGCCGCCTGGCCCAATGCAGCGCGCTTCCCTTTTCTCAGCTGTAAAGCGACCTCACGATGACAATCTCCTGCCAAGTGCCTTCTTGTGCTTCAGCACGTTCTTGACGTTGGAACGGCTGAGTAGAAGTGTACAAATATTTTTAAGATCCCTTAAAACATAATGTGAAATTGATTTCCAGAAAAACTGTATATTGTTTCTTGTGACACCCTCCATGTAGAAAGTGCCAGTCTTTTTGAATTCTCTTGAATTTAAATACACAAAATAGTGTCTTTTTCATATATATATATATATATATTTTTTTTTAAATCTTCACTCAAGAATATTTTTCCCATTGCTTTACAGAGAAAGTGGAAGGGAGAGAGAGACAGAGAGAGAGAGGAACAGCGATGTGAGGGAGACGCATGGCTTGGCTGCCTCCCCCAGGAGGCCCGCCAGGGCTGGGGATGGAGCCTGCACCCTAGCTACATGCCCTTGGCCAGAATCCAACCTTCAGTCTGTGGGCCAACACTCTAACCACTGGGCCACACCGACGAGGGCTCTTTTTCGTATTTTTGGTTACTAATATTTTGACTAATTAATTTGAATATTTTTATCAATTTTCTAAAGGTAACCTTTGACATTTATTTATATGATGTTGTTCTAGCACTTTGAGTGATTTCCTTGAACTTATGATATCTTAATAAATGTAACACTTCATCTTTAAAAAAAGACTTACATATATTGTGAAATGATTACCACAATAGGTGCAGCTAAAATTCATCATCTCGTTCAGATACAATAAGAAAAAAAAAAGTTCTTCTTTTGATGACAACTCGTAGGATTTACTCTCTTAACAACCGTCCTATGCATCATACAGCAGTGTTGAGTACAGTCATCATGTTATACATTACTAAAATAATTTTTAACAAAAATATTTTAAGAAAATTTATGTAGAGAAGACAGAGACAAAGAAGCTCTTTTAGATCATCTAGCAAAGAGGCGATCAGCCTGGGGGCTAGGGTGGTGTCAGAGGGAATTGATAGTAATTGCAAGGGACATTTCAAAAAAAAGCAAAGCTTGGCAACAAATTGGCTTCAGTAATAGGGGGTTAATAATAGAGGGGAGTAAAGTAAAGCTCTAATATTTTTGATTTAGGACTTTTAACTGTAAAACCACAGAAATCGACAGTCAGGTTGAGAAGAAGAGTGCTAGTGCCTTTGTCTGCCTGTCTGTTTATTTGAAAGGGGAGGAAAGGCAGGCTTTGAAAAAAGCTAAAAACATTTGCTTTATGACATGATATTGGCAATATAAGGTCTTTATATAAGTACAGCTATTTGGAAAGTAGTTGGAAATTTGAAATACTGATGTAGATGAAAGTGGAAACAGAAGTAGAAATAAGTTAATTTATGATAATGACTGAAACACAAACCCACAATTTGACTCTTTTAAAAAAACTCTCTGAGAGGCTGTAAATAAAATATTTATTTATTAACTCAATTATTTTCATATAAGTATATCACAGCAATAATAGGAAGAAAATACCAAATATTTATCTAGCTTGATGTAATAAAAAATATATAGAATTAACTTTAAATTGTTTAGGAATTTCAAGGAGTAGATAGCCTGACCTCAAATACATTACTCTCAGAGATTCATGTGAGCATGGGCCACAGAGAATAATGGTGTTATATATTTTTTCACAAAACAAATGACCCATCTTTACTTTCAGCAGCACTTTAAATTTGTAAAGAACTTTGTGAAGTTTCCTGGAAAACTCAAAATATGTAATCTTATTTTATATTTACATTAACTCTATGAAGTATATTAGAACCATGCTATTATCCCTATTTCATGTCTAAAAGAAAGTCCAAAGAGAACCTTTGAGAATAATGACATTCAAACCTTTTTGGCAGTAACCCAAAGTAAAAAATACATACTACATAGATATGTGCTTTGTCTGTCTGTCTTTCTCTCACACACGTATAACTGAGAAAAGATTTTCATTAAATAAGTATCTACTTTATTCCATTTTATTTTTTTATTGTTGATTACAACTAACTGATAGGCTCACCCTGCAGTTTGGAAACCAGTGGTTTAAAGGGATTCACTGGCTCTCCCAGCGTCACTTGGGCTGTTGTCTTTTTATTAAGGCCAGTTTGTCTTTTTATTATGGCTGTCTGCTCTCTCCGAATGAATGGGGTTTCACCCTGTGACTAACGTTACATACATCTGATGAGGAAGACAAGACACAGAGAGGGCTTCTTATTCCTAGACTCTGACACACGGTGAGTGTACGTCATGCTTCACCACACTCTGTGGACAAGCCCATTGGCAAAGATGCATTCTGTCATGGCTAATTTACAGTTGAAAGGATGACTGTAATCTTCATCCCTTGGTGCATATATTAATTTTCAATTACTTGAGTAATTCATTACTAGGTTAAAAAAATTTAACAAGTTCGTTGTCAAAATTTAGGCCCGGCAACCTGGGAATTTATAACATTTCACTACAGCTCAGAAAGACCAAATTTCAAATTAGCCACCTTGGTTTTCCACCTTCCTTATTACTAACCTCAGAAACTAAATTCTATGATGGATTGGGGGTATATTTCCAAAAGTTTTAGCATAGTGTACTATAGGAACTTCCAAACTTTTTACTGGTAATGAAATAAATAAAAAATTCTATGTAAATCCTTAATAAATAAAACAGATATAAGTGGATCCACTCTAGTCGAATCGGGACAAGGGAGGCCCAGTCCTCTGCTTGGCCTTTCACTAGCCCCAGTCATAGCCTCTCTGAATATCTCACATTTCTCTGCAACAAAGTATGATAGGCTGCGGGACAGTAGAATGGCATGGGTATTGGGTTTAAATAAAGTTGGCTTCAAATCTCAATGCTACCTGTGTGATAGACTTACTAGCTATGTGATTCTGTATAATTTACTAAGTTTAAACACAATTGTAAAGACCAAATTATAAAGAATAAGATATAGAAAACCATCTAGTATACGACTTTGCAAACACTCAATTAACGTTTATTCCTTCCCTCCTCCTGTCTTCATTCCTTCTTTCATCGAGTCAAAAAAGAAAATAATAGGGAAATACGGTTATTAAAATGGCCCTAGCCTGTTTTGCTCAGTGGTTAGAGCACCAGCCCGCGGACTGAAGTGTCCCAGGTTCGATTCCGGCCATGGGCATGTACCTTGGTGGCAGGTTCGCTCCCTGGCCCCACCGGGATGTGTGCAGGGGGGCAACAGATCGATGTGTGTGTGTGTGTGTCTCTCTCCCTCCCACTCTCTCTGAAAGGCAATGGAAAAAATATCCTCAGGTGAGGATTAAAAAAGAAAAAAAGGACAGTTCTTTGAAAACCGCAAAGAGAACTGCTTATCTAAAGGCTGACAATTTCAACTTTCTCAAGTTTCTGCTGACCGAGAAGTAAATTTGGCCGACCGACGGCCTAGCCACCGAGCTCTCCTACTCACCGTGCAAGGCGCGAGTGTCGGCGCAGGGAAGCGGGCCTGGGAGGCGGCATGCTAAAGGAAGGCAGAGGGAGGGCGCAGGGGAGAAGGGGAGGGAAAGGCGCAGGGAAAGAAGGAAAGCTTCAAAGTGAAAACAAGTTTAAAAAGGCAACAAACATGACCTGAAAGAAGATCTGATTTAAGAGCATCTGTGGTCAGGCTGGTAAGTACATGTTGAAGAGAAAACATTTCCTGAATTAGGTGTGTCCGTATATAATTAAAAATTACATGGTTTTCAATGACAGTCATTTAAGACCACAAGAATTCCAGGGTAGCAGATTATTTGCAGAAAGAGTTCATACCACTAGCTCGTACCACTGCTTAATACGAAACATTACATATTGACAGTATTTAAATTCTGTAGTTAACCTAGGCCTGCAGGCAAGGCATACGAGCCACCCTTTAGTCTTTGGTGTAGAGATGTGTGGTCTGAAGATGTGTGGAGGCTTGCCTCGGCACAGAGAATTTTCAGCCCTAGAATGCATGCACTTTTGAACTTGACAGGCAGCTTAAATTCAATAAATACTCATCACACACATTCAGTGTGCCAAGAACTGTACTGGAACACCATAATAGCTTACTAATAGCAGAAATAACAACAATGATGGTGATGGTAAATAAATAATAGTATGGAGGACAAGTATTGGACAGGAATTTGCTAAATGCTTTTGTGTGCATTATTTCATGTAAGGGTCCAACAACCCTATAAATTAGATACAATTGTCCTCCTTATTTTATTCATGAAGAAACTAAGAATAAGAATATATTACATAACATGCCCAACATTACCACCTAGTAAGTGGAGGTGTCAGTGCATTCAGTTAACTCCATACCCAGAGCTTTTAACTACTACACTATACCACACTCTGCAACAGTGTCTGCTTCATTTTTTCCTGTAGGAGGCTGGAGAAAGAAAAGACAAGAAAATTTTAAGGTGAGAATAGATAGTCAAGGGATTTCAGGAAATAACTATATGGCATATATTTGTAAATATATAAATAAATACATATGAATGCATATTTATAAGTTCTGTGCCTCAAAAAGTTTATTATAATAATGGTTATAATTTATAGAGTGCTGTGTGCCAGGCACTATTCTAAGCACATTCCAAGTACTGATTTGTTTCATTGTTATGACAGCCTGTAGGGGTGGATAGTATTAACATCTCCATTTCATAGATGGGAAACTGAAGCACATCATCTGAAGATAATTACCTTTGGAAAAGTTTAGGTAATGGTGTAAATAGTGTGAGGTAAGGTGAGGGTTAGAAATAATATTCTAAAAAGAAATGAGCATCTGCAATTGACTGTAAAGAAGAAAAACAGATTGCTCTTGTTTATGGTAAAATAAAGCAAACGCTGATGAAACTGGGGCCAGGGATGAGAGAAACATAAAAAAAATTAAAACAATATAATCCAAGGACAAAAGAACCACTGGAAGTAAAGTGATCCCTCTAATAATCATTAAAATGGACATCACCTTGAGCATAAAATAAACTGAACCAAGCCTCAAACAACTAGTTAATGGGCAAGTAACACTCTGCTTTTCCATATCGCTTTCTTATACCCCTCTTTTTGAACTTATCACAGCCTATCTTGTATTGCAGGTGTCACATACATGCTATATCTTCCTTACCAAATATTTAATTCTCTGATAGCAGGATATATCTGGTTTATTTTTTAGTACAGTCAGCACCTAGTATAGTTTTTTACCAAGGAGTTGTTTTAAAAATAAGCATTTGTTGCCCTGGCCACGTGGCTCAGTTGGTTGGGGTTCGATTCCTGGTCAGGCCACATACCTAGGTTGTGGGTTCAATCCCCAAATGGAGCGTGTATGGGAGGCAACCAATCAATGTTTCTCTCTCACATTCATGTTTCTCTCTCTCTCCCCTTCCTCTCTCTAAAATCAATAAAAATACATAGCCTCAGTTGAGGTTTAAAAACAAAAACCAAAAAAAACACACAATCATTTGTTAAATAAAAAAAAGATGATAACCTAAATTCAAATTATAGTACTATATTTCAAAGTCACTATTATTGAAAGTTTCATCATTATAACTTAAAAGTATAAAATGTTAAAGTGAAAATGTGGCCCAGTGCAGAGCATAAAGTCAAACTCAAGTCATCTGGTTCCAAGTACAATTGGGAAAGTGGAAACAGAAGTCAAGATCTTAAGGAAATGTAAGACTCTCAGGTTCTATGAAAAGTAACCCTTCCAAAGACTTCAGCTCACATCTGTTGGGTCAATTTAAATAAGGTTGCTTGAAAAGAAGTATGGAAAACTGAAAGAATCGCTTTGTACTGAGGAAAAAGTTGGTCTGGATCATAAAATAGGCGGCATGTTTGAGTTTCCTGATTTTAAGAGTATTGAGATGATCATTGGGCGCCCTCTAGTGGATGAATTTTAAAATTATTTTTGCCTTTGAAACTAAAAGACAACATTTTAATTACAAAAAGAAACAGGATTGTATTTTATATTATATTTACTTATATTTTTATTACATTTATAGTTTATTAAAATTTTTTTACTGTAAAATCAAAGAAAGGAAATATAGGGTTTTTTTTATAAAGCATATTTCACTCCTGCTCCATCACCTGAAAAAGGAAACAACTACTGGGACTGTTAAATAATTAAATTTAATTTAAATTTACTAATTCAATCAAACACTTAAAAAAATAATGCTGCCCCTCATTTGTTTAAAATAAATCCTAGCAACAAAAGCAAAAATAAGCAAGTGGAACTATATCAAACTATAAAGCTACTACACAGCAAAGGAAACTATCAACAAAATTAAAAGACAACCTACCAAATAGGAGAAAATATTTGTGAATCAGGTATCTGATAAGGGGTTAATATCCAAAATACAGTAATTCTCCCTGAACCATATACATGGCAGTGGCCCCCATAAGATTTTAATGTAGCTGAAAAATTTCTATCAGCTAGTGAATGTTTTGTCAGCTAATGAACCTTCTGGGTTCTTAGTGGAGACTCCTTGTAATAAAAGACAGATTAATAAGAGAAAAACAAACATTTAATAACATGCATACCTCATGTCTACATGAGAGAGACTCTCGAAAACAGGTAACCTTACATTCCACCTTCAGCTGAAGAGAAAAGATGTTGAGAGTGGGGAGACCGAGTTATGTTATGCAGATTTAATGCCTGTTGCATTGATAAGAATTTCTAGAGATAGTCATTCTTTCTTGGTACTGGGAAAGAGACATCCTTACAAATGTAAATGTTTTTTATAAAGGGTAACTTCTTGTTTTTTTCAGAGCTTTACCCATACCTGCTGTTTCTTAAAATTAAGCAGCCTAAAATAATCCTTATGCCAAAATGGCATATTTTGGGGTGACATTCTGTTCCCCTACAGCTCCTAGGCAATAAACCAGTACAGCATGTTACTGTACTGAATACTACAGACAATTGTAACACAGCGGTAAGTATTTGTGAATTGCATTGTGATAGGAGGCTACAGCGTTCACTAGCTGACAGAAATGTTCCCTCCCCTCCAGAGGTTTGCATACGTACACTCTATGATGTTCCCACAGTAAGGACATCCACTAACAACGCGCTTCTCAGAACAGATCCCCGTAGTCAGGTGGCAAGGATTGTACATGAAGAACTCATGCAACTCAACAGCAAAAACAAACAAACCCCCAAACAACTCAATTAAAATATGGGCAGAGGATCCGAACAGACATTTTTCCAAAGAAGATCTATGAATGACCAATGGGTACATGAAAAGTGCTCAACATCACTAATGATCAGGAAAATGCAAATCAAAGCCACCTCACACCTGTTAGAATGGCCTGAAGGGGATCAAACCATACAAATGTCCAGTTATAAATGTCATGGGGACGTAATGGACAGCATGGTGACTCTACTGTACATAAAAGTTGCTAAGAAAGTTGCTGAGAGTTTTTACAATAAAATGAACATTTGTAACTATGTATGGTGACATGTTAACTAGACTTATTGTGGTCCTCATTTTGAATATATACATAGAATCATTATGCCGTACACCTGAAACTAATATAATGTTATATGTCAATTATAAGTCATTTTTTTAAAAGAAGAAATAAAAGTCTACAGATTTAAAAAATCCTGTAATATTTTTGTTTGAATTTACTTGCTATCAGTTTTAACGTGCTGGGCACTCTTATCTTTTCACTTTATTAATGTTTCCTGGTAAATTACAGTTTCTCAGTGGAAAAGCTTGGAGTGGGCTTGAGGAATGAGGAAAGGAAGAATAAACGCCCACTGCAACTTGTTCATGAAAACTACGTGTAACATTTCTTTAACAGTTGGTTCAGTTTGTACATTTTTAAGAGACATAATTTCCTAGAGGAAAGTTGCAAGAATTGTACAGAGACTTCTTGCATACACTTCCCTCAGATTCCCCAAATATTAACATTTTACTACATTTGCTTATTTGCTTTGTTGTCTCTTTTATACAATTTTTCTGAATTGTTTAAACGTAAGTTCAGACAGGATGTCCCTTTCAACACTCCCGTGTGACTTTTCTCACAGGTATCAAAATCAGAAAGTTAGCACTGATGCAGTGCTGATATTTAATCTCTACGCCTTGTTCATATCTTACCAATTGTTGCAATAATGTCCCTTTGACAGAGGAAAATCCAAGATTATGTGGTGGGCTGAGTTGCCAGGTCTCTTCAGTCCCGTTTCCACGACCACCTTCCCTCAGGCTCTTTTTTGTGTTTCATGATATGGACATTTTAGGGGTGCAGGCCAGTTGTTTTGCACAACGCCCCTCAGGTTGTGCTTGTCTGATGTCTTTTCATGGTGAGATTCAGATTATGCTCCTTTAGCAGAAATGCAACAGAAGCGGTGCTGGGTTCTTCCTACCGCATTGTGTGAAGAAGCAGGTGCTGCCGACTGGGCCCATTACTGGCAATCTGAACTTTAATTGATTTGGTTATTTCTCTACTATAAAGTTATTTTGCTCTTTATAATGACTAAATATACTGCAGGTAGACGTTTCTAGATAATGTAAATACCTGTTCTCTGCAAACGTTCGCCAGTTTTTACAATGCGCTGCCGGTTCTTGCCCGGACCACTTATTCTTTTAGAGTGGCCACCACTGTCCTCCGCTGCTCCTTTCTGCAGTGACCAAGGACTTTCCCCCTCGTTTGCTTGTTCTGCTTTGCAATTTATTTCAGCGTGGTCTCATGTATTCTTACTTGACTCGGTAGTGTGTCACTTTTCTGTCAGGGTCCCCTCATTTTCATGCTCACACTGCCCTAGAGCCGCCCCTTCACGCGGGCTCCCCAGCGCCTTGGACAGGCCCCAGGGCCTCTGCTCCCCGGCTCTGGGCCCCACACGCTGCTCGAAGCTTTGCCTGCCCCTCTTGGCATCACCCTCTGCTCCGAGGAGCTCTTGTTTCTTTGGAAGAGAATGACAGTTAGAAACCAAGATCTGGGCACTAATGTGTCATTGTCCCAAGAGCCTCTCAACAGACAGAGCTGGAAAATAAGTGAAAATACACACATGTCTGCACACACAGATATATACGGGGTTTCCCCCAAAAATGTATACGCACACTTTGAATAATCATAAAGGCAGTGCTTATTAAAATACATTTCATTTTCAAAATGGAGCTACCAGCTGTTAAAGCGTGTGGACATTTTTGGGGCTCCCCATATATGTACATACAGATAGATATTTTCCTTGCTTTTTTTTATAGCCAGATAGCACTCCATCACATGGGCCACCAGAGTCATTCAGCTACTGTTCTGTGAATCGGTACTTAGACGTTTTCAATGCTTTCCGACTACGAACAGCGCGTCAGAGGAGGACCCGTGTGAATGTATTTTCATACTATGGAGGGAGGGGCGCATCTTCAGAGTAAATTCCTGGGCTTGGGATGGCTCCATCACAGGTAAACGCAGACGCACTATACCGGTTCCAGCCACACACCCTCCCGGAGTGGTTGTACCAACTTGGGCTCCCACTGGCAACGTTGGAGATTCCGGCTTCCCCGCAGCCTCGCGTGAGGCTGTGCGGCTATGCTTTGCCATCTTTGCCAGTTTTCACAGTGAGAAGGCATTCAGCGCAGCCTCGACCATTCTCTCCCGTGAGGGAGGCTGAGCACCCCTCATGTGTGAGGGCCACTGTCAGATCTTTTCTGTGAACTGTCTGTTCATGTCTTTTGACCACTTTTGGGGGGTTTTCTGTCTCAAAAATAAAATTTAAATATGTATCTTGGGGACACATTCCAAATGCCAGATACAGTTTTAAGTGCTGCAGATGGGATGGTGAACAAAATTATTTGCAAAGTTTACTCAGCATAATTGCACCTGAAATTCAACTACAAACAAGGCTTAAATCCTTGGTTGAGGGTTGCTCTGCAAGTTTGAAATAATTTCCAAAAAAATCCAAAATTGCATAGATCCATTCACATTATCCAAACATATTTTAAGTAAAGATCCACTTCAAACCTTTCATAGAAATTCCAAAAGGGTAATATCAAGGACCTTAGCAATTGCTTTGGGCAACAACATGCTTGAAGGCTAGCAGGATGCAAAGAAAAAACTTTCAAGAAAACATACAAATACTGTTTGAATTAAATAACACAATTTTTTAATTTTTTATTTCCTTATACAGTTATATATCTTCAGAATGATTCATTTAGCCGATGGCTCTGGACAGTCGGGAGGCTTCTCTCAATGTGTAACACACTGCAGTTTTCCACAGCGGTGGCATCAAGCCTTTTACAACTTCTTCACCTTCAGCTGCCTCTTCATCATCCCTCTTCTCATCATGTTGATCTGCAACGCAAAAATCATCTTCACCCTCACTAGGATCCTTCATCAGGATCCCCACAGTATGTAGTCCTTAGATTTGGTGTTAATTATGGGTAAACAGTTTTTAAAAAGCAATGCCCATGGTGGCACTTAACTATGGGCCAGATACTGTTCTAAGCAGTTTACATAGATTAACTCTTTTAACATGCAAAATCACCCCAGGAGGTAATACTTTTATTATCTCCAATGTACAGATGAGATTCTATCTCCTAATGTTCTAAATTTGCACCATGGAATTGAAGATGAAAGGACAATTACCCCATTTACCCAGCATAAGCATTGGCAAATTCTTCCTGCTGGGCTGTCACAAGACTGTATCAGACCCCCCATATCTAGAATAGAGCAAAGCACAGCTCAGTGAATGGTAGCCAATGTATTTGTTAAAAGTAAGCTGTTCTGTGTCACATCAAATCCCCAATATTCACAAAAAATAACTATGCACATTTGTATGTGTATGTGCGTGAGTGTGTATGTGCTGGATATGCGGAATATTGCTGAATACGTAATTGACTGTTTCATCTGAAACTTTACAAATGTGGTTGTGACGTTTTTGCTTCAGTAACCTGGTGTATTCTCAAAGACTAAAATTTATGACTGTATAAAGCAAGCATGGTTATGTTGGCACAACAGCCAAGATGCAGGGAACTGAACTCCGCTCAGCCTCAGTCTGCGCGCTTAAACTTATGCTCTAAGAATTTGAATAGCCCCATATTTCAAATCCAAATTAGTTTGGTAGAAACTTAATTTTAAGAGCACTATCATTTTTAATAGTTTCTATTCATTGTATGATATAGTGGAAAACTTGAAGTATAAACATGCTTTTTCAACAAAGTATCGTTATTAAAAACATTGGAAATATTTTCATTATATTCATTGGGTTGAATTAGTCACTCTCTCTTCCTTTTTGTCTATGTTAGTTTTGAAATAAAACGCGTCTTTAAACACCTACTCTTTTCTCTTTCTGACAGAACTACGACTGAATCGATCCAAGGATAACATACCGAGCGCTCGGCTGCGGACCCTAAAGATGACGGTCGCGTTTGCCACCTCGTTTACCGTCTGCTGGACTCCCTACTACGTCCTAGGGATCTGGTATTGGTTTGACCCTGAAATGCTGGACAGGGTGTCAGACCCAGTGAATCACTTCTTCTTTCTCTTTGCTTTTTTAAATCCATGCTTCGATCCACTTATATATGGCTATTTCTCTCTGTGATTATTAGACTACACAGGAAGTCTTGTAAAGAAGAGCAAGGCAATGGGCTTCCCCGTTTGAGAATGATAAACAGTTGAAGCATACATACTTATAAACAAATGAGTTTAAAGTTATGCTATCATCCTTTTTAAAAAACAACAACAAAAACACACGCATTGTCAGAGACTCAATTACAAGGGAAAAAACCTTCAGGAAAAATCTTGAAATTTTTTCCCTAATCATAACCTTCTGAATTAATTTCTGCCCTTTCTGAGGGCACATTATATGGGTTTCCTATCACTTTCTTCTCGTATAATAATGTATAAATATTTAAAATAGCCTTGGCCTAAGGCAAAAAGATACCAAAAAGTGAGGCTGAGAAACCGCAACACAGTCTTATCCTCAGCAATCCTTGGAGAGTTTTTCTCCAGAAGGGCTTAGCGGCAATTCCGACCTTACGCTACGATAGTATGTGGAGCACAGGGACAGTACGTCCCCTCCCCATCAAATTTATTTTCCCTCCTATGGTTAAAAAAAATGCAATGAATCCAATTTTTTGTTTGGCCTCAAAAGCATTCTGATGTTTGGAGCACTCAGCAACTGTCCACCACCCACTCTGCCAACCCGACAGGACTTGTAAGTAGGGGTTAGAACGGTCCTCTAAGCTGTACAGTCTATGGAGTTTGTGGGGATTAAGTACAGTGTTAATTACGTTGTTTTAAAATACAATCGCTTAAAGACTTATACCAGTTATTTTTTTATGTGAGATGCCCTCTGATGTTTTTTCATATAGAATCTGTGTTTCCCACACCTGGTCTTTATTTTTTATACCCTCTGTTTTAATGTGAGGGATTTGTTTCTATCTTCTGATCTTAAATAAGAAATCAAGCAAATGCACAAGCAAAAGATATTTGATATGTAAAAGAAACTCTGCAAACCACAATTTCAATATATACATGTCAAACAGGACAGCAGAGTACTGGGAGAAAGCAAAGGAAAAACTCTCTGTAAACGGGTACCCAACACTTACTGGCAGTCACATTAAGTGGTGTGGTTTCCAAAATATATCAGCACAATACCCCCTTTAATTCAGGCTTGTACCTACCCACTTCATGAAAAAGGGAGAGGGTGAAAATAATGGGATTATAATGTCCACTAAATGAGAAAACTACATGAGGGACTTAAAAGAAATTCAACCATTGTTTAACTTACTTTTTAAACATTGGGTAAAATAGCCCTGGCCAGTGTGGCTCAGTTGGTGGGGAGTCATCCGGGGCACCAAAAGGTTGCGAGTTCGATTCCCGGTCAGCGCACGTGCCCAGGTGTGGGCTCCGTCCCCAGTAGGGAGCGTGCGGGAGGCCAATGATTGATGTTTCGCTCTCACATCAAGGTTTCTCTCTCTCTCACTCTCCCTTCCTCTCTCTCTAAAAATCAATTTTAAAAATCTTAAAAAAGAAATAGGTAAAATACCATTATATTCATCTAAGATATGTAGTGCCACACAAAAGATGAAATGTAATGTCCAACTATTCCAGGGCATGTAGACTTTGGGAAGTAAATTGCTAATTAGACTCATGGTAGATGTTTCTTTTCCTTATTTTTCTCTTCTTGCACTTTCAGTTTTTCAGTGCTGTAGTGTGTGATTTTCCCCCCCACATCCTACTTTATTTTCTAATTTCTGTCTCCATTGGTCCTATTTCTGTCACCACTGAGCGCCTTTCATTCATATCTTCTTTTTTACTAAATTCATACCTTTAACTAACCAATCCATGCTCCAACTCTACAGTTGAATTGGGCAAGGCTCAAAATTTGTAATGTACTAAAATGCTCAAATTTAGCTTTAAAGGCACGTATATTGATATCAAGATTTTATAGTTCTGCTAGATAATACAGGAATATACATGTCACAATAAAACCAATTTTCTACAAGTCTCTGTATCATATACTTATTTCTAAACTGATAACAATTCTTACCTCTGGATTTAAAGGCAAAAATAATACACATACACAAAATACAACCTAAGGGCTTTATTAAAATATGTGTTTAATGAACACATGTAAGTTTTGCTCTTATATGTTCAAGAAACTGTTCTCAGGCATTTTTTGACATATTAAGTAAAGGGCTATTCAAAATCTTGATGTGGGGGGTCTTTAATCTATGGTCCATGCACAAAACTATATTTAAATGCAACTGCTTTTCTTTAATTACTATTTGTATTAGTTTATGCATTTAAAAACCTTATTCTGAGAAGAGTTTATAGGTCAAACCAGGCTGCCAAAGGACCCCTTATCACAAAAAAGGTTAAGAATTCCCTGACTCTTACATATTTGTAAGAAAGTTACTACAAGAAAAATGTATCAGAATATATTCATTTGTTTATGTACATGCATAATAATGTTAACATTGAAACTGTATTGTTTCCATTTTATTATTCACCATTTCACTTTCACATCAAACAGAGAAACCCTCTTAAGGCTCAATATATAATGAAAACTTAGCAGAAATAAGTATATTATATGAATACTATGGTCCATAAATTATAATGTGGATATGGATATAAATTAAAATTCATAGTCCAAAAAGTAAATGTAGCTTTTAAATTAAAGATACACCACTCAACAAAGTATATTTAACATTTCATATTATAGTCATTTATTCTACTTCTAATCATAACAAAAGATGAGAATTCCCTGTAAAAGGATATATTCTGAGAGAGAACCCAATGTATCAGATACTTAAGATTCTATCTTTGTTGTCTCCTTTATTTAACATATAAAACTGGTTTAAAATTGGATTTCCTCTTGTAACTCAACTTAGTAAAGAAAGTACATGAACTAATGACTATGAACTGCACTAATTCAATTCTGGCCTAAGAAAGAGATATAATAGCAAAAAAAAGAAAAAAACAAAACAGTGAGAGGGAGGATGGTACCACAAATATTACCTTCCAGGGATCATAAATCAGTGTAAGTTAGAAATTTCCTTAGAGTGGCCTGATCTCAGAACTTATTTGGTAGTCACAAAGAGGTATTTGTGGTGGTTGAGATATATGTAGAATTCCATCTTTTTGCCTTTAGCTTAGTTTCAAATGTTAAGCCAATTTGTTGAGCTTGTCTAGTTATTATAAATTGCATCCATAAGAAGCTAAATAAGGTTTCATTTAATCTCTAAATAAGTTTAATTAATTTAAATGTTCAGTTTAATTCTTATGGTTATTAAGTTTTTAAACATCATGTTTAAAAGAATTAGTCTAATTTTAAAAGTTATATAATATATAAAGTGCATGCATAGGAACAATAGAATATATGCAAAGAGTGTTGAAATAGTTATCTGAGTGATAATTTTTTTTAAATGTTCTTTCTTGTGAATTCCTATAATTCTCAATTTCCAAAATTAATATATATGTTGCTTTTGTAATGAGAAAAAATACAATAAATGTTATTTGTGAGTGTGCCTGTATGACTTTCATTTTCTGCATTACTGTTACTGTTAGAATGCTTTCCGCTGTAATAGAAATGTCAGACGAGAAGTGGCTTTTTTTTCCCACTCATGTTACAGAAAATCCAGAAGCAAGCCTGGAGAGCTGGTTAATTCAGAGCTTTGAGCCATTTTTTCTGCTTCTACTCGGCTTTACTTGATTGACTAGAAGTTAGCTGCAGCCAACTGGAAGTGTCAGAGGCAGGAAGAAAGGGCGGCTTCTCATGGAGCATCTCTCCTCCCCAGAGCTTCAGCCCTTCCTCTTGAATTGGCAGTAACAGGAGCACATGACACCCTTGCCTGCCAGCCAGCCGAGAAGGGGAGCACCCTGAACACCTCAAGGGGATGCTTTACCCAGGGGAGGCAGGGTTCAGCTTCCCTGAACTTTTAGCCACCTGATAACTGAAAATAATTGTAGTTTGTTCTCACTTGTTGTGTGTGAGAGAGCAGAAGGGGAATGCTTTGGGGTCGAAGCTAGCAGTAGCTGCCACAATCACCAATTAACTGAGACTATGTGTACCACAAAGTTTAAACAGCACATCATTTAAATACAAAGCATAAAGATTAAATGCTGTTCTTGGAACATAGTCATTGTACAATAAATGTAGCTGTAAGGGAAAAGACAGAACTTCTTTCTTTGTTTATTACTATCTAAATCCAAACATTTTAAACTCTAGTAGTGGGAATCTTCATTCCATGAAAAGAGGATTACTTCTGCCCAATTATTGACTTTTTTGGAAACTCTTGGTCCCTGTGGGTGTTTTCCTATTTTATAGCTAGCTTGTTGGGTAAGAAATGTGCATAACTTTTTAAAATTCTGGCTATCACTTCAGATCCAGCGATTAATTGTCCAGTAAACTAATAATTAAATACGTGGCAACCTGAGACAGATTTCCCATGAAGTTAAGGAAACTTATCTTCAAAGCTCCTCCATTTATCCAGCCCTTTCCTGAGACCCTGGTAAAGAAGTCTTCATGTAGCAACATGTTTTGTAAGTCACAAAAATAAGATATTATAATTGCAATCAGTTAAGACTATCTCTTTTCACTTTTACTTCCCCTCTGCCACACTTCCCCCCTCAGATGAAGTAGTGGCCATGGATATTTTTGGGATCCAAGCAAGGGGAAGCTGAATTAGGGATATATTTATGTGGAACCTAGAGGGATATTTTGTGGTTCTTGGTCACTTTCATGTATAGTTAAGTCACCGCCTACCATCAGAGCAAGGTTCTAAGCATAGCTATAGATAAAATATTATATTTGCTAAATGAAATAAAATATGTAAAGCCCTGTAAAATTCTTTATATCTCTGTGTGTGCAGAAATAATACAAGTTTGAGGCCTTAATGTTTCTATTAGTAATGGAGGAAAGTGTTACCTTTATCTGTTAGGATGCTCTAAGCTACAAGAATGGGAAAAACAATTCAAAATGGCTTGAACAAAAAGACACTATTTCACATAACAATCAACCCAGAGGTTAGTTGAAGCAGACAGAGCTCAAGTGAATTTAGGATTTTGGCATTTTTTACTGTATTAGTTTTTAATCTCAGAGCTTGTCCTTTATGGTCAGGTAAAACCTGTCACAGTTGCAAGGGTCACCTCCTCACAGAACAAGTCCAAAGGCACAAAAGAGATTATTTCCTTGAATCTGTCTCTTATTATCAACAGGGAAAATCTTCTTCAGTAACCTATCCGTAAGACTCCCCTCACTTTTATTAGCCAGAATCACCTAACATACCAATGCCTAAAACAGTCTACTGCAAGGAGTTTGGGATTATGACTATTTTAGACCAATGATAACTCAGTACCTAGGGTTAAGGAGAAATCCAGCTTCCCATGAAGCTTGTGGCAACCCTATATCTGAAAAAACTGAGATTCTGTTAGCAAGAAAGGAGATTTCTTAATAAGAAAAAAGGGGGTATGTGCCTTTCAGCAACTTGAAATCCTAAAGAGAAGTGATTAAATGTCATCAATGACCATCATTTCTGCCCAGTGGAAGTGTTAAAGTTGATGGAATTGAAGCAATCACCAGATCAATCCATGAAACTTGGTGGTGGGCAAATCTATTGCTTGCCTATCCCATCCATCATAAATTGCCCAAGACTTGGAAATAAACAAAAATCTCACCATCAGAGAGCTGATTCATGTAGGCAATTTGCTATTATTATTACTTCTTAATATTATCTTTAATTGATAATAAAAAAATCTGTAGAAAAACTCTTTTGACTAGCATTCTAAAATTGTTATTTCACTGATTATTAAAAATAGATACCCCTATTCCTACCTTAGTTGAGAGAATAACCCAGACTCATTATCTATTCCCATCCCTTTGCGTCCTGTCTCTACCTCCTTGCATTGAACCATCTCTAACCACATTGGTGAGGCTATTGTCCAGATTAGGAGTACCTGCTAGGAGCTCTATTGCCTGGAATATAAAATCTAGCCTACCACCCAAAGTCGAGTGGTAAGAGCATTGTGAGAGAAGATGAGTCCTTCAAACCTTCTTCAGTGGGACTAGTGCTGTCCAGTATGTCCCCACAGGAATGTTTGTAAGCCTAGAAGCAATTATAAGTGGTGAAGTTTCCCTAGGGTGCCGTCACTGGCACAGGCAATAAAGATGTGCAGATAGCTGTGCCTGAAGGCACTACACCACTGAGAAGGAAAACGTCGGTCGAGTGTTGGACAAGATTCAGACGCTAGCTGACCGAAGTACAGGTTTTCAGGCTTTCTTGGATTTCTGCCAGTTGGTTGTAAAACCAGTTTCTATTTTGCCTGTCTGCTGATCCTTGATTATAAGAATAGAGTTCCTCATTTACCTAGCTCTTAGTTTTTCTTAGCCGTAGCTAAAGTCTTCAACTCCATCTACTCTGGAGCACTCTGATCGTACTTTTATATTAGATAATGGAGCTATCTATAATACTTGTGTCGAAACTGTGATATCAAGCACCCAGTATACAATGGCCCTAACCACATTATCATCCAGAGTGCAAGTATCATCACTGCTTCCCTCAGATTATAGTGCCTTGAATATCTATATGTCAAAATTCCATACCAGCTTGTTCTCTATATCCATATCTACTTCACCTTGAACACATATATCCCAGTTAACTTTGCTGGAAAAACCAATCGCAAACATTGTGGTTCAACATTCTGTGCTTCAACAGACAAGTCAGGTGATTCTGATGAGAGCTAAAGTTTGATGGTCACTGGGCTAGAAGGTCTGCTATCAAACCAAACAAAGATGAGGGAAGAAGCCAAAGATGAGAAGAAAGATGAACTGAGCATTGTTTCAGTCAAGAAAAAAAGATGTAAAATGCAACAGCCTAGTTGAGATGTCAATAGGGTCTCACGGTGAACAATGACTGTGGTTGACTTTGGACCTCTGGAATCGGGCTCTGAATGTCCTCTTTCATAAAGGGACTGAAGTGTTTTTACCCCAGTTAGGGCATCTTGATTCATTTACAGTATGTTATCTGGAAAGCTGTGAGGACTGGATGCCCCATTTAAGGATTTTCAGTTTTGTCATCTATTTTCTATCATTATTAGCAGAAAGGTAAACTTGAGAGCATAATTTATCATATTTTATCTTTAGTTACTGTTGCTTAAGTAGTTAAATAAACAATAAAATGTATTGGAAATTATATTTCAATTGTTAATCTATGTACATCTGTATAGTGACCAAGATGGGGGATTTTAAATGCATTGTGTTATCCTGAATTAAATCCAGAGTAGAAAAAAGGATATTGGTGAATATTCAAAAGCCGGTGAAATATGAATAAAGTGTGTAGTAAGCTCATAGTATTGTGCACATTTTATTGAAAATTTGAAAATGAAGACAGAGAATTTCTGTATACTCTTCAACCACCTTCCACTAGTGAAAATACATTACATAATCATGGTACATTTGCTAAAATTAGAAATTCTGTGTTCGTTTTCAAATTTTCTTTAAATTTAAAATTATTCCAAAATATGTATTTGAAATATAATTGTGCTAGGCCTTTAGAATGTAACTATGCACTCATACTCGTGTGTGAGCGCGCGTTCATAGATAGCACAGGGGCAACAGAAATGAAGGAAAGAAGACAGTGAATCTTTGACAGATGAGACTGGAGAAGGGAAGTCAGCTGGGAAACCATAAAATTAGGCCAACATATTTTTAAATACTATACAGAAAACAACAGGAAAGCTCTCTGAAGTTAGGAAAGTTTTTTTGAAACACATGAGAAAGGAAAAATGAGTTTGGACTAAGAAAGTTAAAATCTGCTTTGCCATTTATTAGATACAGACAATAGACACAGATAAACCCAGCTGTAAAGTTAACAGAAGATAGTATTTCTCTCAAGAACATGCTATAAAAGTGTGACCACCCCCCAAACTTAGAGTGACTACAGCTTTTTTACTTACAGAGAACCCTTTTCTGTATAATCATAGATTGTTAAAAACTTGCTCTTTGAAATCCTTTCATTAAGGTTGAAATATCCCACTCTAGGCAAGACTAAGTCACTTCAAAACACACACACACACAAAACCAGCTTCTACTTACAATCCAGGGGTAGTCAGAAAAAGGGTTTGTGGAAATAATATGTTATCGGACTAAAGAGGTCTGTTTGCCTGCACAAATCAAAGCCCAAAGACACAAATAGGAATCTGCAGCAAAGGAAGGATTTATGTTTAAGATGTGACCCATGTCTGGAATCACAGGTGAGCTACTGCTCAAAGACCTGGCTCCTGGATGACATCAGGGGATAGGCTATATAGATGACAAGTCATTAATCATGGTGAATAAGGGAGTATTGGGTCATTTTTTCTACTGACTGGTCAGTGCTAGGGTAGGGGGTATTTGATCAGTGCATCTGGTCCTGATGTCAGCCATAGCATTTCTTTATCTGCTTTCTCAAGGATGTGGTCAATGGGTTTGTTCTGAAGCTGAAACACAACTGAGACCTGGATGTTATCTCTAGTTTGACCAAAACTCCATCTCTGGGGTCAACAGACCTGAGACTCTGTTCCTAAGTTATTTGATGCTGATCAGAACCTCATTGTTCAGAAGGCTTAATGATTAAGGGAGTGGTCCTGCAAGGGAGGAGGCAGGTGCACCAGGGTGCTGGATTAAGCCAGTTTGAATCAAAAGAAAGGAGAAAGGTCATATTAAACAAATGAAGTTTCTACTGAGTTACAAGTATACACCTATTTCAACTTTTTGATTTCCAATAAAACAGCACCTTGGGTCCATATTGCAGTCCAGACGTAATGTAGAACCCTTTACATACAGCCTTGCTTCCTCTTGTGCCTATCAAAAAATTTTAAAACTTCATTTTAATTTCTCCTAAACTCCACACTGCCCCAAATTCCTGTAATAAACCTACATTTTCCTTATTTGATATGACACTTCATGGTTCTTCTGGAATGTGGACTCCCTCCTTGCAATGGGCCAGAAACCTGACTTTCTTGGAATAGAAATGGGCCTAGGCTTATTGGACTAAGAAGCCTGCCTCACACTAAAAGTTCAGGAACATTAATTTCACATAAAGATGAGCAACAAAAAAGTATCAGGTTTATGTCCCATACAAAGTTATTACAAGAAAAAAGAGAATAAGGAGCATAGCATCATCATTACAGGTAACGGAAACATGCCTGAAAGACGTGCCACAAAATAGCTCAAAACTGTATGTCACTATTTTGAATGTAGCTAAATGAGATTAAAAAAGGACACAAGATATTAAGAACAACATGATTTAGAATTAGAAAATCTCAGTTAATTAACTCAATGGGAGGATCCTTCTACAGTGTATTCATATATCAAATCATCACACTGTATACTTTAAACATCTTAGATTTATTTCTCAACTGTACCTCAAGAAAGCTGGGGGGGGGATTAGGAAAACTCGGAAATGAGGTGACAGAAAATTAGGAAGATTAGTTACAAAGAATACACTAGAAGGAACACAAAAGCTAGTAAACACAAAAGATTGATTTATTTTTTGTAAGAATCTGCGTCAATGCTTGGGTCGATGCTTCTCTAGTCATCTTGATGTTCATTCTCTAATAATACTTTATGGTGGACTCATAGGAACAATCATCTCATCAAATGTTGATATCGTATCAAGTGTTGATAATAGTTTATACCCTTTGTACATGAGTTGGTTTTGCTGGATATTAAATCCTTGGCCACACTTTTCCCTTGAATATCCTAAATGTCATTCCACTTTCTTCTGGCAAAAAAGTTTCAGTCAAAAGTCTGATGATATTCCTATTTTCTTTTCCATTTTGCAGATGTGACAAAACATTAAAATCTATTAAATCTGGGTATTGGTTTTACTGTATCCTTGAAAAAATACACCCAATATTTCACCAAATCTAAGCTGACCTAAATTTTAAGAGCACCATTGTTTTCTGTATTTATAAAAAAAGAAAAAATACACTCTAATTTCAGGGCTGTTAAAATGTTGAGAAATGTGGGTCATGAGTGAAATACACTACATTCATTTTATGTTGCTAAATAACAAAATACCATAAACATAGTGGGTTAAAACCACGTAAATTTATTCGCTCACAGTTCCGCAGGTCAGGACTGGGGGCACAGCATAGCTGGGTTCTCTGCCCGAAGCCTCATAAGGTTAAAACCAAGGTATCAGCTGTGTTATGACCAGAAACGTGAGGTTTTCTTCCAAGCTCACACAAGTTGTTGACCAAATTTAGTTCCTTGCAGCTGCAGGCCAAGGTCCCCATGTCCTTGTTGGCTGTTAGCTGGAGGCCACTCTCAGCAACTAGAGGCCATTCCCATTTGTTTCTACGTGGTCCCTTCACTCTTCAAAGCCAGAAAAGTAAAATCTCTCACATCAAATTGCCCTTCCCACTTTCTCCAGGAAAAGTCCAGTTTAAGGGTAGACAGGCAATACACCAGAAGGCTAAAAAAAGAAAACAAAAGAAGTTTACACTTGCATTTCCCTCTGTCTAGAATATTCTTGTGCCAGAATATCTAGCAGGGCTCAAATAATTTAGGTTTGGGCTCAAATTTCACTTTCTCAAATAGGCCCTCTGTGACTATCTAAAATTGTCTCCCTCCTCCCCAAGTCTCCATCTCCTTACCCTTTTTATTTTCTTCATCATATTTCCTTTCTGAAATTATTTTTTCACTTATTTTCCATTTTTTTGCTTTCCACAATGAGACTGATGAAACCAGGGATCACTGTATCTCTATCCCCTGACCACTGACTAGTCATTAAAAGTTTAATAGGCATTCAATATTCAGAAAGGAAAGAAAAGGGGAAGGGAAATTGGAAGAACACAGAGAAATTGGCATTATCTGTGGAGTAGGCCAAAGATATTTATATTTATTAACTTTAGAGTCAAAAGACAGAGGATAAGCCTAGTACCAGAACAGAACCTTGAAAAAGTGGGAATATAGACCAATTTGTTTTTAATGGTTGCGTAGGAAAGGCACACAATTGGATTGAGAAACCCGAATGATGCCACAGGTGAGCAGCATGCAGTTTTCAGGTAATTGGAGATGTACTATTTTGAAAAGAGAACAGAGGCATAAAGAGTAATACAGTTTTGTCTGGACCCTCCCTCCACAGCAGAGGGAAAAAGCTCTAATTAAGTGAAAATATCACACATTGCAAAAGATGATGTAACATAAAGTCAAAGTGTATGTCAATTAAAAAAATCCTACAGATGTTTCTTCAACTATACGCTGTTATTTAGAATGAAAGGTAAGTCCTAATGTGATTGTGTCCCACTAATTCTTGTTTTCTAAAAAGGTGAAAGGGGAGCCAAGGGAAAAAGAATTAGATGAAAGGTCCCTAGACAAGTATTCTGGTCCGTAACCTGATAGTAACCAGCTCTGAGACCAGCTGCTCGCCCTTGACCAAGTTCACTGCACCCACGAAGCGAAGGGGGAAACTGGATGGCATCATGCCACTGATCGCTCTAGGGACCACGCGCTTCTACTAGAGCCGTGGCAGCGCCGGACCCGTAGCACGCGCCCAAAATGACCTGTCAAACGTGCGGGACACCTGGAGCTGCCCATTACTGCCTTCGGTTACGTACAAAACGAGGGCCTTCCGCTTCTCGCTACAGAACTCAAGACTTCTTTTTTATAATTTATAAAGCATTTCTTTTATTACTGCATTTTGTATCTTGCTTAATAAAAAAAATTTATTATCTTTCTTAGAATTTTTTTCCATCACACGCATCGCTCCCGTGCTCTCTCCCGCTACCACCAGCCCCGCAGCGCCCCGCCCCGCCCCCCGCTCCTCCTCTCCCTCGATTCCCACCCGAGCCGGCGGGAGCCCACCGCCTCTTCAATGTCTAGTCTGCTCTTGACCCCCTTAGCCCACTTCTCCCCCTCCCTCCGCTCCCAGGCCCCGCCCGCCCGCCGCCCGTGTCCGGGGCGCTCACCCACGCCGCAGCCCCACGCTCTCGGCGCCGGGACCCCGCGCGGCTGTGGGGCCAAGGCCGCCTCGCACCTGGGCGGCGTGGGGCCCGCCCCGCCGCGGGCCGCACACAGCCCCGCCCGCCGCCGCGCCCAAGCCGGAAGTCGGGGCGCCGCTGGGGTCGACGGGAGGCGCGGCGGGCGACGCGCTCCCAGCCCCGCCCCCTCCGGTGACGTCGCCACCGCCCCTTGACCCCCGCGGTTCCGCTCCGCTCCCGGCCGCCTGCAGCTCGCGGCGGCTGCTCCCTGGAAGCCATGGAGAGCTCCGCGCCCGCGGCCGCGCCTCTGGGGGAAGAGGCGTCCTGCTCTTCCTGGGGGGCCGGCAGGTGAGAGCGCGGGCGCGAGCGGGAGGGCTGGCGCCGGCTTCCTGCTTCTCCGCGTCGGGCGAGCGGGGAGCGCTCCGGAGGCCGCGGGGCCGGGGCGGGGCCGGCGCGGGGAGGCGAAGGCGGGGCGCGGGTGGGTGTGGTGGCCCGGGCTCCGGCCTCCGCGGCGCCCGCCGCGCCGAGGAGAAAGTCCGCCATCGCGCTTCAGGGGTTGCTCCGTTCGGGTCGGGGTCTGCCGCCCTCCCGCCCCGGCTCCGGCGGGCCGCGTGGCGGGGAGGGCCGGGCCGGGAGTCCAGCCCCGCGAGCTCCCGGACCCGCGCCCGGCGCTCTGCCCCCCGCCGGTCAAACGGACGCCTGGCGTGCGGCGGCCGGTCCCGCTGAGGGCTGTCGCCGGAGGGAACGTGGGAGTCGGGAGTCCGTGACGGGACACCCCGAGGACCTCTGTGGGCCCCAGCAAAAGTATATGTATATAACACATAAAAATTTTAAAAACTGAAGGAAAAAAGCCCCGAGTTACCCATTCTTAGTTCCCAGCTGGTGCTGAGGCTCTTCACGACTTGTCCACTCCTGGAAAATGCAGGCGGCGGGGGCGATGTTCGTGTCGTGCCTGTCGCACCGTCTCGCGATTTAAAAAGCGGATCGCCGCGCCCTGCCCACGCCCGGAACGCTGTGCGGCGAGGACCAAGGGTGGGTGTGAGCCCGGGGGTGCGGGGCTGCCGCGGTGTGGCTGCCGCTGCCGGCGCTGCCGGACTCCCTGGGCGTGCAGTGCAGTTCTACCAGAAATCCCCCGACCCCTCTAAAGCGTTTCTGATGGGCCTCACGGAAGTGGTTTTTGAACCACTCCGGGAAGGCAGGACTTTCAGAAAAGTAAGCTTCAGCCGTATCAAGCGGCAGAGCTGCTGAGAACGTGGCTCTTTTTTTACTGAAGAGCTTCACCCACTAGCCCTTTGCCCTCCGTGCAAGGAGGACAGCTAGGGAAAGTGTACTAAGAATGAGAAAACGAAATTTTGTTCATTTTCGTATTTTGTTACGATGCCAAAACAGTCTCTTACAGTGGATGTGTACATATTTATTAGTTGATCGCTTAAGCACAGCTGTCTTCTGGCTTGCTTTCATGAGTGCAAACATGAGTGTTTTTAATAGTTATCCATTTAATTAACTGGATAGCTGATATCAGTTAATGGTGCCAGTCAATGTTTGGTAAGATCAGTGATAACATTTTGATTATATTTACAAATCCTTTGGCTTATATGTCAATGCCAGGCCTAAAATGATGGATTCTAAAACCGAACTTCGAGCTATCACATTGTTTTTAGAATCCTGTAATTGATAATTAGAGCTTCCCAGAACTTGGAATGGATTACACTTTACTAAGGTGATATTGATCTTAGCTATCACTGTGGCTCAGGCCCAAATGCCTGAGGCTTAGGGAGCCATCTCTGTTTCCCAGTGCTTATCCTATTACCGTTTTTCTTTGTATACAGTGCTGTGAAAAAATTGGGAGGAGCTGTGGTAAATGATACATCACTATAAGTTTTCATTATAAGTATGTCTTGTTACACTACTAGTATGTTTAACTTTTAAAATTTTCTCAACAAATATTTTTTGAGTGTTTTCTTTTTTCCTACTACGTAAGAGGTAGTAGGCAGTATATAGCATGGTACTGAAGAGCTAGACTACTTAGGTTCAGATTCTGGCTCTGCCATTTACCTGCTCTGACTTTAGGAAGGTTAAGTCAGCCTCAGTTTTGTTTTTTGTTTTTATATTTTTCCCTCTATTCAGTGAAGATGGTAATAGTACCTATTTCAAAAAGTTGTTAATAGAATTAACTGAGTACATCTAAAGCATTTAAAACAATGTGGGCACAGTGTTAACTCTTACTATTAAATGCCAGCTCTTTTAGGTATCTGGAATATACTAGTGACTTCTTAATGGATCATGCATTCTATAGGGAAAAGTAGGCAATAAACAGTTAATGATAAGTGATTTGAAGAAAATACAGCAGGTTAGTGAATTAGGGAGTGACCAAAGAGAAAGGGAGCTGTTTCATTGATAGGGTGATCAGGAAGGGTCTGCATAACATTTGTGAGGGAGTATTTTAATAATTCAGAGATCTGAAGTAAAAACATTCCAAGCAGAGGCAATAGCAAGTGTAAAAAACTAAAGCGATGACAAGCTTGGCTTTTTGAGGAACAGCAAGTAGGCAGCATGGCTGAAGATAGTGATCAAGGGGAAGAATTGTGGGAGTTGTGATTGGAGAGGTAATTGGGAGGCAGACCACGTAGGCCCTTTTAAGCCTGGTAAGGTATTTGAATTTTATTCGTAGAACCAAAGGGTAGTTCTGAGTCAGGGAGTAATATTAGTCTGACTATATTCTGAAAGATTTAGGCCATTATATGGAGAATTAACTGAAGGGGAAGGGCCATAGTATAAATAGAGAAACTAGTTTGGAGGACTTTGAAGTAGTTCAGATAAAATATGATGGTGGTTTGGCCTGAGATTATACTGATTGAAGTAGTGAGAAGTGCTCAGATTTGAGATCTCCTTCGAAGGAAGAGCTAACAGGATTCACAGGTGAAGAAAATTAGAGAACAAATTAAGAAGATCCCTAGATTTTTTGGCCTGAGCAAGTAAATGGTAGGTAGTACCAGAAACTGAATTGGGAAACACTAGGGAAGAATAGGTTAAGCAGGGAGAATTTAATTCTGTTTTGGGGCTTGTTGTATTTGTGATACTAATTGGCCATCAGAATAGAGATACTGTTTTGGAAGATGTGTAAAATACAAAGGTCAGAGGAGAGAACAAACATGGAGAAATAAGTTTAGGTATCATCAGTGTATGGTAAATTCCATGGATTGAATGAGATTATCTAGGGAAACTGTATATTAGAGAAGGTTTATGGGACACTCCAACAAAATTGCCAAAATACAGATCCAACAGAATATATGCATCGATGGTAAAATGACACCTGAGAATAAAACAGCCATGGGCTATAATTTGCAGTATACAGAAAGAGGAGGCAATCAGTGAATTTAATTTTGACCTATTTTTTAAATCCAAGTAGAGTGGTAGATAATAAAATATGTATCTGATTTGTAAAACCTCCTTTAGTAACTGATGAATCTGATCCCATGTATAATTGAATGTTACATTACAGGATGTGAATATTGAATAACTGTGCTTGTCCTTAAAAATTGTGTTTTGTTTTTTCAGTGCAAATACACATTTGCCCATCATGTCAACAGAATCTGTGGAGATTGATGATGCATTATACAGGTAAGAACCTTATGGAAACTGAAGCTTTTTTTCCCCATTCTTTGTTCTCAAATAATGAAGTAGTCTATTTGAGGATACCATTAAGCCTATGCCAAATTTTGTAAATATATCTTAAGAGCTGCTCTTGAGTTAAAATTGGGTTTTCTGCAATTTTTTTAAAACTATATATAGTCTGAAAGCTGGAATATTTAAATCTCAGTTGCTTTAGGAGATACGACAGAATGATTCTGCTATCCACTACAAAATATACCTCTTGTTTTTGGACAGGAATACATATTTATGTTCTTGATAGTACAGGAGTCTCATGAAAAACAATCCATTCTACTTTATTTACTCATACAGTAGCATCTAGAGAATATTTATGTAAGTGTAATCTCATTAATAACATTGTACATTTGCACTATATAAATAGTGGAGAAGTGTTGTGTGATTGAAGAGCTGTGGTTTTAATGGAATTTAGTGGGACTTTTTTTCACCATACTTCTTCATGAAATCAAAGTACTTTTTTCAGAATTAAAGATAAGTAAAAACGCCTATGTTGCTATTACTCCTAAGAAATTTTTTAGTACTTCAAGTTGTTTGTAAGACAGTATAATCTCAGTTTAAAAGTTTTTAGGTTTTCTCTCTATGTAATCATGAAAAATAGATTTTATGTAGGTACAATTTGGAAAGATAAGCTCTTTGTGTATTTTAGTTCCACTTTATGTATTTTTACTGTGGAATACAGTGTCATTTTTGAGCACTTTAGAAGGAGCTAATATGTTGATTTCAAATCTGCTTTGTACTATTCACTTGGAAGAAGTGATGAAAGACTAACTTAATTTTGCTTATGTGAAAATTATTTTACCATATGTTCTCCAGATTATCAGTATACTTCAGAAGTCACCTTAAGTTTCGACTCTTTAACCTATAATTATGTTGTTCTTAATATCATTTCGATCATATTCTTGAGACAACAGATAGCAACTCTTTGAGTTCTTTGGCTAATTTTATTCATTATTTAGTTAAAATCCCTGTGAAACTTTTATATCCGTCCAACCCAGTAATTGCAGACTAATGAACATAATTTTCAGTAAGCCAGACATTTCTTCACTTGCAGTGCTATATAAGGAGGCTGCAGTTTGCTTGACTGAAAATTATAGAGTATAGCAGTTTAGGTATGATATATAGCAGTCCATATATAATCAAGTATTGCTGGGTCATAAGGTAGTTTTATTTTTAATTTTTTAAGGAGCGTCCGTACTCTTTTCCATTGCTTCTAGACCATTTTACATACCCACCAACAGTGTACAGGGGTTTACATATCTCTGCATCCTCACCAACACTTTTATTTTCTGGGGTTTTGTTTTTGTCTTTTGGTTTGGTTCAGTTTGGTTTTATAATGGCCATCCTAACAGATGTGAGATGATATTGTGGTTTTGCATATCTCTGACCATTAGTGATGTTGAGCACCTTTTCATAACACACAGAACGTGTATTATCGTTGGAGAAACGTCTATTCTAGTCCTTGTTCGTTTTTTAATCAGGTTATTAGGGGGTTTTTTTGCTATAGAATTGTAGTTCCTTATATATTTGAGTATTAACCCATTATCATATACATAGTTTGCAAATATTTTCTCCCATTCTGTAGCTACACGGAAGATTTTTAGTTTGAGGTAGTCCCAATTGTCTGTTTTTGGTTTTATGGCCTGTGCTTTTGGTGTCATATCCAGGAAAACTTTGTCAAAACCAATGTTAAGAAGCTTTTCCTCTGTTTTCGTCTAGGAGTTTTATAATTGCAGGTGTTACGCTTAAGTCCTTTAACACATTTCGAGTTGGTTTTGTGTGTGGTATAAGATAAAGGTCCAATTTCATCTGTTTTCTGCAGGTATCCAGTTTTCCCAACACCATTTGTTAACCCCAACATACTGTTTTCTCTGAATACACTGGCCATGCTAGACTACTTTCATACCAAACGTAGTTTATACTTTTACATCTAAATTGTCTATTTTTAGAGCTCCATTTTGTGCCTCAAAATTGCCTTCTACTTACCTTTTAAGACTCACTCAAATGTCTATTCTGATATCTTATCTGAGTTACTTCTAATCTTTTCAGCTCAGTCCTAAAGCATGTTATTCTTGTTGCTATTAAAGTATTCATCGCATTGTCTCAGTATTTTTTTTTACATGTATCAGCTCTGTCAGACTATAAGTTTCTCAAAGTATGGGACCATGGCACGTTGTCTAATGCTTAGAAAATTCTCATTAAATGATTATTAAATAAGGCAGTGGGTTCAGATTGACTTGTGGTCTGGAACCCTAGATAGTTGGAAGTAAAGGAAGTCAACAGGAACTAAACTAGAAAAATCAAAAGATATGACTGAAAAGTCTGAAAAAAGTGCATATGGTACTTACAGTAAGAGATAATGATATTAAAAGGTACTTACACATTTCTTCCTGAAGCAAAACCAGCATCCGGGTAAGGAACAATATTCCCTCTGCTGGAATGTGATATGAGAAGGGTTAAGACAATTTTACATCTGGAAAATTCTGACAACTGGAAGAACTGAAAAAAAAAATTTGTTTTCTCTGGAATTGGGGCATTTTGAGCAAATGAGCATCTTTTTAATGGGCCACATATACATAAATTTATTTTTACCTAAAAGTTAAAAAGGAAGTGTAACTTTTTGTCATTTTTTTAATGGTTAAAATGTTTTTTTACAGTAGGTATCAAGTTCTAACTGGGTCATTTAAAACAAAAATCTAAACCATTACCTTAAATGTTTTATAAAAAGTGGCAATCCAAACTTTCAAAATTTCTCTATTAGGGCACCACTTCAGTTTTCTTCTGAGCCCATGAACTTTCTGGCATTTTTTATGTTGATATTTGTAAGGTCAGTATTTTAAATATTGTTTATTGCCTCCTATATACCATAATTGAAATCTGGTTAATATTTACTAGATGTACAGGTTATTTCCAAATATGAGTAACTGAGCCTCAGGTTATTGCTTCTAAACAATGAAGCTTTCCTACAAAACTAAAACTCTAAAATCTACAAATCTTGAATATTAACTAAGTTTCTAATATTTGTGTATATATTTAAGTAGAAAATATTTTTAGAGCAATTTCAATACCTGGTTGAACAGCATATCTTTCTGAATACATTTTACTTTCTCCTTATTACTGCTCAATCTTAAGTCACCTCATAGTTACTGATTAACTAAATCTGAAATTGTTCTCACAATCTAAAGATTTGGGGGTGGGGAGAATGAGATAGAAACATCAGTGATGAGAGAGAATCATTTGTTTTGGCAATTAGAGGCATGCATCTATTTATTTTTACATCTTTATTGCCTGCAAATTGTTAAGTGAGTTAGATGTGACCCAGCTTTGTAGATCTGTCCATTTCTCTTTTTCCCTCTGAGGATGTGTCTGAGCCTGCTGATTCCAAGATTTATCTTAAGAAATGAATGAGTCCCAATTTAGGACCCCAACCTTGGTTTTCTAATTCTACTTTTTTAAAATATGTTTTTATTGGTTTCAGAGAGAGGAAGGGGGAGGGAGAATGAGATAGAAACATCAATGATGAGAGAGAATCATCAATTGGCTGCCTCCGGCATGCCCCCTGCTGGGGAACCGGGCATGCGCCCGGACAGGGAATCGAACCATGACTTCCTCCTGGTTCATGGGTTGACACTCAACCACTGACCCACACCAGCTGGGCTCTAATTCTACTTTTAACAGAGAATTCTCCATTGGAAGTAATTAGGGCTGATTCAGATAATAATAAAATGGTACTTTCGTATCTTTTTCTCTATTCTTTGCATATAGGTTTCTGTATCAGTATCACTGTATGAAGAAGGGGTGAATATCAAAGCAGAATCAGGGCTCTCTTAAGTCTCTGGTTATAATACAATCATAGTATCAAACCTGTTTATTCTGGTGGAATACTAGAGGAAATCCCTTCCTCTGACTTGGGATAACGGTTTTTTGGGATTTACTTCTACTCCTTTGATTCTTCCTTCTCAGACTTTTTCTTAGGTTGCTCTTGCTTTGCTTGCATCATAAATGCCAGGTTCCAACTTTAGGATTTTTCTCTTAGTTCATACTACAATCATCCATTTCCATGATTTTTACTCTCTATTCTAGTAATACTTGAGGCTCTTTCTTCAGCTTTTTCTGTCCAAGCTCAAGCCTCGTTTTTAAATGCATACAAGCACGTAAATGTAAACCAGGTAAGATATTCAGTGAATATCTACTTCTTAGGGAAACATTGTACTACAGTGAAATCAATATGGTCTCTGGAGATGTTCATATCCTATTCCTGACATTTATAAACTGAAACTAGTTATTAAATTTTTCTTTTCCTCATATTTCTCAAGTGTAAATGAGAATAATAATTGTTATATCTTAAGAATAATATCTTAGTCTTAAAAGTTTTATGAAAAAACTATTAATGTGAAGTAGTTTTGGCGTAAAGTAGCACTCAACACCATTTGGATCCTTTTTCTTTTTATCAATATGTTTTTATTGATTTTAGCAAGAGGAAGGGGGAGAGAGAGAGAAACATCAATGAGAGAGAAACATCAACATCCATCGGCTACATCCTGCACCCCACCCCACCCCCACTGGGGACTGAGCCTGGAATTGAACTGGTGACCTCTTGGTGCATGGGTTGATGCTCAGCCACTGAGCCACACTGGCTGGGTGGGTCCCTTTTTCTCCTTCCTCTTCCCAAGCTTAATTAAATGGTATTACACCACTCAGTAACCTAAGCTAGAAATGTGGTGTCATCTTAGATTTTTTCCTATTTGTCATCCTCTAAATTGTTAATTATTTTTAATCTTTCCATTTCTTTTACCAAACAAATCTTAATACCATATCTTCCATTCCCTCTCCCTGCAATTGGCATCTGTCAGTGAACTGTTATAATACTCTTTTATGTGATCTTTTAGAGCTACTCTTGTTTCTAACCCAGCTTTCATACTTTATTCAAAGTGATATTTTTGAAATTTATCTCAGAGCTTATGGCTTCTCAATGTAAAATCTCTAAATGGTTCCCTGTCATCTACATTGGGGAGGCTAAGCTATATAGTGTGCACTTAAGCCCTCTTGGATGCAGCATAATGTAATGGCTAAGTATAAACGTTGGCGTGAGATCTGAATTTGCATCATCCTCCACCATTTATGAGTGTGATCCTCATCAAGTTATATAACCTCTTAAGTCTACTCTTTTCTTTCATTCAGTTTTTTAATACATTGATTCATTTAACAAGTATTTAATGAGAAAAATGTACAAATTGCAAATTAATCATAAAAAATAGTGCCTAAGAGCTCAGTAATTTACTGTGAGTTATGGCCATCTTTCTTTATAGCCTTTGTGTCACTCCTCACCAGTTTACTCTCCAGCATCCTATGTTTTTCTAGCCTTGTCAAACTTAATGTTTATATATTGTCAGAGATCTTATTTTACCCTACTTACAAGCTTAAAGCTAGACTATTATTGTTTAGTGTATCCTGACAGAAGATATGAAACTTTTAGGCTTCAGAGACAAAGAATTTCATTGCTTTATTATTTAGCAAGTAGCATGAACGTAAGTGTGGTGCTTCCAAGTCCAATGGGGGCATTGCCCTGGGCCAAAATGGATTTTTTATATATAGTGGGTTTACATCACATCTGAGAAACACTGAATTTTTAGGGCCCACCATTTTATGGCAAGCAGTAAGCAAGCTTGCTCTTTGTCTTAGAAAGAGACTCACCTCATCCTTCAAGGTTATGTGCTGCGAATACAACTCTGAGAAAAGACCCAAGTAAAGAGCAGTCAGGACCTTGATTGCTTGGTCCTACATATCTAAAGAGACATATAGGTGTGTGAAAGACCTATGCATTTCATTGAGCTATAATTGATGTATAGTAAACTTTACATATTTAATGTGTACAATTTGATGTGTTTTGACATATGTATTATACTCATGAAATCATCAACACAATTTAAGTAATGAACATACCCATAACACCCAAACATTTTCTTTGTGCCAGTTTGTAGTCCCTCCCTTCCTTCTTTCTCCAGCTACCATTTCCCCAGGCAACCAACCACTGATCTGCTTTTTATCATTATAGAATAGTTTTAATTTTCTAGAATTTATCCACATGGAATCATATACCATGTACACTTTTGGAGGGGTCTAGCTTCTTTCACTGAGCACAATGATTTTGAGATTCATCTTATGCTGTATTAGCAATTTTTTCCTTTTTATTGCTGAGTTGTATTCTATTATATGGCTGTATTGTAATTTATTTAACCACTTATTAACTGTTGATAGGCATTATAGTTGTTTCCAGGTTTTGGCTATTACAAATAAAGCTGCCATGAGAATTTATATACTCGTTTTAGAGTAGACATGCTTTTATTTACTCTTGGATAAACATCAAGAATTGAATGTCTGGGTTGTATGGTAAATGTATTTTTAACGTGGTTTTTTTTTTTTGAGGTTTTTTGTTTTTTTGTTTTTTGTTTTTTATGATTTTTAGAGAGAGAGAAGAAGGGGGAGAGAGAGAAACATCTATCAGTTGCCTCCTGCATGCCCCCTACCAGGGATGGAACCTGCAACTCTTGAGCATGTGCCCTGATCAGGAATTGAACTGATGACCTCTTGGTGTGCAGGACAACGCTCAACCAACTGAGCCACACCAGCCAGGGCTTGTTGGAAAGTTTTAAACTACAAATTTAATATCTAATAGATAAAATGATACTCAAATGATATTTCTTCTTGAGTGAGCTTTGGTAGTTTGTATCTTTCAAGGAATATTTTCATTTTTCTTAGTGGTTGAATTTAGTGGCATAAAGTTGTATGTAATATATCCTGAATATCCTTTTTAATCCCTGTAGAATATGAAATGATGTTTCCTTGCTTGTTTCTGATATTGGTAATTTTTCTGTCTATTTTCCTGGTCATTCTGGCTAGAGGTTTATCACATTTATTGTCATCTCAAAGAACCAGCTTTTAGTTTGTTGACTGAAGTGTGATTAAGTGGCACATGACTGAATACTTCTAGATCTCCTATGCCAGGATGTGAGTTATGTTGTCTTACATTTCACTTCTACATATGTTATAAACTCACAATATATTATTGTTTGGGGCTTAAATAATGTTATCTTTAAATGATATTTTAAAGTTTAAAAAAAGGTCTTTGTATTTATCCATATTCATTACTGGTATTCCCTATTTCTTTGTGTAAATTAAGATTTCCATCTGGTATCATTTACTTTAACATTTCTTATATTGAAGGTCTGCAGCAGTGAATTCTTTCAGCTTTTGTATGTCTAAAGAAGTCTTTATTTTCGTTTTTTGAAATTGAATATAGAATTTTAGGTTGACAGTTTTTTCTTTCAGTACTTTAAAAATGTTTTATCACCTAGTTCTGATTTATACTACTTCCTGGGAGAAAGTCAACTGTCATTCCTATTTTTCCTCTGTAATAATGTGCCCTCCTTTCTCTAATTACTTTAAATATTTTCTCTTCATCCCTAGTTTTAAACAATTAGTGTATACCTTGATGTCATTTTTTTTTTCTCTCATATTTTTTGTTCTTGGCTTTGTTTGCATTGTAGTCTGTAAATTTATTGTATTTCTAGAAAACTTTTAGCCATTAATTCTTCAAATATATTTTTCTCCCCCACCCCCTTCCAGTCTCTTTCAGGGATTCCAATTTCATGTATATTCGACTAAGTGAAGTTGTTCCACCACTCACGTATGCTCTGCTTATTGTTTTAGTCTTTTTTTGTTTTTCATTTCTGTTTTATTTCTACATATTCAAATTATTTCTGCAGTGTTAAATCTATTGTTAATTCTATCTGGTATATTTTTCATCTTAGATTTTGTAATTTTCATTTCTAGATATTTTGCTGCTAACGCTTTCCTCTACCTTCTTGAGCATATGGATTATAATTATAATTGTTTTAATATATTTAGCTAAAAATTCTATCATTTTTGTTACTTCCAGGTCTGTTCTATTGTTGATTTTTCTATTCAATATGAGTTGTGTTCTTCTGTGCTTTTGCATACCTGGTCATTTTTAATGCATGACAGACATTGTGACTTTTGCTTTTTTGGGTGCTGGATAATTTTGAATTCTTTTAAGTATTCTTGAGCTTTGTTCAGGGGCTCAGTTAAGTTACTTGGAAACAATTTTATTTTTTAAAGACTTTTAAGCTTTGCTAGGTGAAGCCAGCAGAGACTTAAATCTAGGACTGATTTTTCCCCATTACTGAGTGGTATTATTGTTCACATGCTCCTTTCCCCAGTTTGAGGTTGTTTCCTCATATGCATGTGCTGATTTTACTTAGCTGATGGATGACTCAAAGAGAACCTTCTACAGATCTCTGGTGCTCTCTGCGTTCATCTCTCTGCTTTCAAATTCTAGCCTACTTGAGGTCACAGCCCTGTCTTTTTAATTCAGGGAGACCACCAGGCTCTCTGGGTTTTCCTTCCTGCGCTGCAGCCTGGAAACTGTCCAAGCAGTAGGGCAGTCATAAAGCCTACCTGAGATTACTTCCTGAGTTTCTTACTGTCTAGTCTGAAATCTGTTTTTCCATTTCTATTTTCCAGTTCTCATTGAAGGCAGGAGAAGGATTATACCTGTTAATTCACCATGGCCAGAAGGGGAAGCCTTACATACATAATGTATCTCTTACATACCATTTTTTTCATGTTTTCCTTTTTTCTGGCGTAGGATGCTTTCCTTTTTGATTAAATTTTTAATGCCTGTTCAGCCCAGAATTTAACTTGGATGAACCTCATTTATGAAGCTTTCCATGATCTCCACTGATAGAGATAATTATTTCCTTTTCTGTATTTCAGATTCCCTTAGTTTCTGGTACTTCTTTATATAATACTTTGTAATGAATTATTTATCTTTTGTTCCAAATAACATGTTACAGGCATTCTGCTAAGTATTTTATCTTATTTAATTTAAACCTCATAGTACACATATGAGGTTGTTGCTTTTATGATCCCCTCAGAGTGCCAGTGCCTGGCTTGAAATAGATATTTTAATAAAATTTATGAATGCATGACGAAGATAATTGAAGTACATCCAGAAGAAAGTGATTAGAGTGTTGAGGGGGACTCAAAATGATGTCATTTTGGAATTGTTTAAGGAACTGGAGATGTTTAGCCTGGAGAAAGAAGACTCTGGAACCTGAATACCATCTTCAAATGTTTTGAGGGCTGTCACATCGAAGAGGGATTAGACGAGTTCCCTATGGCCCCAAGGAGGTAAAATTAGGACTAGTAGGTGAAGGCTATAGGGAGATACTGTGTCTTCATTAAAGAGAGAATATTTAATAAATAGGGCTCTCTAAAAGTAGAGTAGATTTCCTTGGTAATTTCTTTTTACTGGATACAATCACTGACGTCGCATGTCCACTTAATAGAGTCAGCTGTAATGGAACAATGCTGGACTTGAAGTTTACTCTAGGCTTTTTAAATCCCATCTCTACTACTTACTAACAATATGAACATCGTAGAATCTAAGTGTCAGTTGCAGAGTATCTGACATTGCCTAGCCCAAAGTAGGCACTTAATTAGTACCCTTCCTCTTGGTGGCCAAACATTGAAAAGGTATTTTCAGTTTTCAGAGGTGATTTAGGTAACGAGTATATCTGTCTGAGATGATACGATTCTTTGGAAAACTTTGGTTTGTATATATTAATTTTATTCTTTTTTTCTGTATGTTCTTTGTCATTTATTACCACATTTATGTTACAGCTATTTATTATTTTCCTAAGTAATCTTAAAAATAAGTTACGAGGTTAAGTCTGAGATGAAAAACATTTTTCATATACTTCTTGTGACCGTGAGCATAGAAAAATTCAAGTTCTCTGCTTCGTAGGGCGCACAGGTGTTGTTCTCGTGTGCCAGTTTATTTCTTTTGTTAATTTAGCAAATTGTTTTGATGTGTCTGTAATATGCCAGGCCCTATTAGTGACTGGGGATACAATAGTAAATAATGAATCTGCAATCTCCTAGGAAAAAACAGACAAATAGTGAAAATACACTGTGATAAATGTTATAATAGATTGAATGTAGGGTGTTACGGATGCACATAGAAGATTATCCAACATTGTCTTAATAAAGCTTAGGGTATCAGGTGAAGTATCATGGGGGGAAAGTAATGTATAAGCTGAGACCTGAGGACCCGTAGGAGTTATTCAGGCATAGAATATTGGGAAGTGGAATACTCCAGAAAAATATCTACCAGACAAAAAGAACATGCCATGTTTGGAGAACTGAAAACCTTTAGTACTTTTGGAACATGGACTTCAGTGGAGGGGTGACAAAAGTTGAGACTAAAGAGCCAAGCAGAGACTAGATTATGAACGGCCTTGTGACTAATGTTTGAATCTAGACTTTATCATAAGGAAAATAAGAAACCATTGGATTTGTTAAAGCAGGAGAATGATTTGACCAGATTTGCACTTTAGAAAGATCATTCATCTTTCTTAGCAGGAAGTTAATTGGTAATGCTGTAAAATTGAAAAAATCACGAAATAAAATTATAAACAGGTTATTGAGAAATAAGGGGGTAAATATTAGACGAAATAACTAGAAGAATGAGGAGTGGGAGTTGGGGTAGGGAAGAGGAAGGTCAGGGAACTGACTTTCTTTTTTTTTTTTACTCCTATAAATACTATAGAGGGATTTGACTACTTACAGTGTAGCATAGTGGTTAAGAGAATGGATGCTAAGACCAGACTGCCTGGGTTGAATCTTGCCCCCACTCTTTATAAGTTACTTAATTTCCCTATGCTTAAGTTTTCCTCTCTGTAAAAATGGGAGTAATAATAGAACTCATCTGTAGAATGTTTGTGAGGATTAAATGAGTTAGTACAAGTAAAACACTAAAACAATGTGTGGTGCATAGTAAACATTCAGTAAGTTACATATCAGTACTATTCAAATATTGATATACAAGGAGAATAGACAAATTTACAATCATAGCGGGGGATTTTTTAAATGTTGCTTTTAATAATCAAGAAAACAGGCAGACAAATCAGAACAGGTGTAGATTTCATCAACATGATTATTAAAATTAACCTAACGCATATGTAAAGAACGTTTTATCTAAAAAATAACAACTGTAGAATATGCATTCTTTTCAAGAACACATAGGACATTTATAAAATTGACCAGAGAAATCTTCAAATATTAAAGAGTAAAATCACAGATTATGATGTCTATTCACAATGCTTTTAATCTAGATGTTAACACAAAAGATAATTAGAAAATTCCCCCTTAAAATCAGAAATTTAAAAGAACACTTTAGATTAACCCGTAAGTCAAAAAAGAATCAGTTAAAATTGGAAAATAATAAATACTGTATCAAAATTTGGGATACTGTTTAAGATCAGTTGAAGTTTTCCATGTGTAGTTTAGAAAAGAAAGCCTGAAAATCAATGTGTTCTTATTTAGGAAACTAGGAAAAAAAGAAAATAGAAGAATAGAATTTACTAGCATAGGAAACATTTCAAAGGCCAAGTTCAGGGACATCAGCCGGCCAAAGTCTAGCCCTGTAAGCATGCTTAAAGTTCAGACCTATGTTAACTTTTTCCTGCTCAATAAGGATGTGAAACTACAAGGGCTCTGATACACTACCAGGAAGGTAGAGTAAGTTGATATATCTACTTTAAAAAATGGTTTGGCATTATCTAATAAAGTTAATCTTGCATTTCTTCTCTAGTGTAAGCACTATAGAAACTGTGACTCGTGTACCAGGAGACATATATGAGAATGTTCATGGACTTGTTATAGGCAACTGTGCAAAACTATAGAATAGTTAAATTATGATATATTATTACAGTAGAATGGCACAATACAATAGAATACACCAGAAATGAAAATGAATAGCTACATGTAAAACATAAATATAATTTCATTCAAAAGAAGCAAGACATAGAAGACATTCAAAATGATTCCATTTAAAAAGTTCCAAAACAGTTCAGGGATACACAAATAAAGGTGGTAAGACTATATAATACACTGTTTCATACATACCAGAGTAGATGTTCAATAGATATTTGATGAATAAATGGATAATTTTTATCTCTGAAATACATGGTTATTACCAATTTCAAAAGAAAAGTTTGGGTTTGATTATATTTTGTAGGGAGGAAGGAAGGAAATAAAAATAGCTTGTGCTTATGAAGTTTTTTTCTGACTAAACAAGAAATCCCTTTTCAGGTTTTTTTTATTGAATATGAATATCTGAAATACGGAAATTAAATAAACATCTGTTTTTAAACAAATATACATTAAACCAGTGTGTGTGTGTGTGTGTGTGTGAATTCCAAAAGAAATACTGGCAACCCAAGGAGTTCTGGAATTATTTGTTACTTATACTGAACTCATCTGTCAAATGATTGTCATTACGAATCCGTTGGAATGTCCATTATCTTCAAAAACTGGTGTAGTATCAAATGTATCGCTGTTTTGTTTTTCAAATAAACTCTTATTACTGGCTTTATTACTGTATCTAACTTTAAAAATTGCCAATGTGTATTTTTTGAAATTCCCGCCCTCATACTAACTTGTGACTGTTAGGATGAGTGACTTAACAAGGTCCTTTAAAGATATACTTTGTCAGCTTTTATAGTTAAAATAATATTTGAAAACTGCTTACTTTTAAGTCATCTAAACTCTAAGAAGGGAACCAATTGTTTGCTTCTGAGATTATGTTTACAGTGAAAGACCTAAAGTGGAAATGGCAAACTCGAATGCCTATTGTGGCCATGAAGTAATAAATGAGAGAAGCCGGTTGGGAATTGTGGCAAGTCTCTATAGAGCACAGAGTCCTTCCTATCTAATTAGGCAACTCCTACTCCATTCTGTCTGTTGTCATGAAGGAATGTAGACCTTGGTGCCAAATATAATTTTTGAAAATGTGTCATATTTAGCAATTAATTCAGAAAATTTAAACATCATGCAAATGATCCAGAACAAGTCTGCAGGCAGATTCTAGTTGCCAGGCTGTTTGCTAACAACTTTAAAGGGACATATAATTTTGATGAAGTAATTTATTGTTTTTCATTGTTTTTTACATATAGTCGACAGAGGTACGTTCTTGGAGACACAGCAATGCAGAAGATGGCCAAGTCCCATGTTTTCTTAAGTGGTATGGGTGGTCTTGGTTTGGAAATTGGTAAGTAGTACTTTTTCACAATTTTACATGACACTTTCGAGCATAATTTAAAGATTTAACACCTTCCCTATGTATTATTTGTATAAAGAAAATTAAATTCAAAACCTTGATCTGGTTTAGTTTTGATTCTTTTGGCAAAACTACTTCACATTACTGTTATATTCTTCCACAAGGAACCAGTAATGACTCTCTTGGTTCTCTTTGTGATGTTAATAACCATTTATGATCATTCTCTGTACTTGTTAATTCATTCTGGTAGAGCATACATACATATATTTATAACAATATGTTTGGAAAAACACACTAAGATTTTAAGAGTGATTATCTCAGTGTGATATGATTGTGGAAATTTTTATTTTATTTTTTGTTAACTTGTATCTTCTTAGGGACTTATATTTCTTAAGTAGTAAAAAAGTTAAAATTATATAGTCAAAGATGTGATGAAGCTCCGTGAAGACATATCTATTGTGTACTCCTAATATTAAGCTATTTTTTCTTTTTCTTTTAGCAAAGAATCTTGTTCTTGCAGGAATTAAGGTGAGTAAATATCCTTGGTAGGAAGAATTATTTGTTATAAACTTTTTTTTTCTTTTTTGCTTATCAGTAGTGGTAATACTGTTTACACTTTGACTTAGTTATTGTTTTTTCATTTAGTAGCAAAATTGTTTTAATAATTCTACTTCAGTCCTTTTAAAAAATTTTTTTATTGTAGAAAATTTTTTAATTAAATAAAAATAGAACAGTTTTGACAAAACCCCATATACCCATCACGCAGCTACAATTATCAACTCATAGACAAATTTACATTTTCATGTATGTCCTTCTCATCCCTCTCTACCCCCCCCATACCAAATTATTTTGTGTACATCCCAGACATCCTAATATGTAATCCTTAAATATTTTAGTATATAGCTCTAAAAGATAAGGGTCCCTTTTGAAAATGTAACCACAATACCATTTTCTCACCTAAATAATGGAATTTCATTGTATTTGTCATCTATTGCTGCAAAATAAATTACTCCAAAACTTAGCAACTTAAACAACAGAACCTATCTCAGTTTCTGTGGGTCAGGAATCAGCACAGCTTAGCTGGTTCCTCTGTTTGAGGGTCTCTAGTAAGACCCCAATCAAGATATTAGCAGGGTCTGCAGTCATTTAGGTAAGGATCTGCCTCCCCAGGTCGCTCAAGTAGTTACTGACAGGATTCAGTGGCGAAGTTGTGCCACTTCACATTCCCACCTCAGTTCTTTTTGGAAACGAGTTAATCAGAGGTCATCCTTGATTCCTTGCCATGTGGCCCTCTCCATAGGGCAGTTTGCTTCATCAGAGTAAGCTAACAAGATAAGAAAGGGAATGTTGTAGCAAGAACAATTAGTCTTTTGTAACCTAATCTTAGAAGTGAAATTCAATCCCCTGTGCTGTATTCTTTAAAAGCAAGTCACTAGGTCTGGTTTACACTCAAGGGGAGGGAATTATACAAAGGCCTGAATACCAGGAAGTGAGAATTATTGGGGCCATCTTAGAAGCATACCTGCCACAATCATTAAATATCTAGTTAGAGTTCAAATTTTCCCAATTATCTTATGAGATTTAAAAAAAAATTTTTTTTGTTCTAATCAGGATCCAAGTAAAGTCCATATACTAAACTTGTTTTCTTTTAATTTATAGATTTCCCTTCCCTGATTTTTTCCCTTGCAATTTGTTAAAGAAAGCAGGTTATTTATCACATGTATCTCTACCTCTGTATTTCCTATAAACTGGTAGTTATATTAAGACAGATTCATATTTGATTCTTGTGGCGCCACTACTTCACAGGTCATGTTTTGTTCTACCATCAGGAAGAAATAATAATATGTTATCTCTCTTTTTGTGGTTATTACTAGCTATTAATGATTATTGCCTAGATTCATTATTTTATTAGGGGCAGTAATACTCTAATTCTGCCATTTTCCTTTATTATCTGGAGTAATATTTTAGAAAGGCAATTTTTCATTCATTACATATTTGGTTCCACTAAAGTGTACATATGTGAAGAGCAGGTAAATGTTTGATATTTTCCCTCTTGCTTTACCAGTTTGCAAATCAGTGGTTTCCTATCATCCCCCAACAGTGGCCAGTGAACACGTGTGTGTGTGTGTGTGTGTGTGTGTGTGTGTGTGTGTGTGTGTGTGTGTGTGAACATCATGACAGACTCATCGATTTAAACAAATTTGTTTTGATCCATTGTAGTTGTTATTCTCATTGATGCTCAGATTGTTTCATCTTTGCTTATTGGGATCTTCTTCAAGTTCTTGAGTCCTTTGGCATATCCCACTAGTCTTTGATTGTCACTGGTTGTAAAGTTTTTTCAGCATAACAATTACAGTATTATTAATAACAATAATGATTACTGTTGAAAACAGTGTAAGACACTTTTTTTTAACCCTTAGAATATATCCCATCTGGATTTGTCAGAGAAATTAACTGGGGGTTTTTAAGTCACTTTAAATCATTCCTTTGGGTAGTTATGCAACAAATTCAATAGACAGTTTTATCCATTTATTTTTGCTTTGAAGTTTTAGGGATTGCTTTTTAAATTTAATTTAGTATTACTATACTAAATAATTCAAAGTCAGTTTTTAAAAAAAAGAATATTCACATAAATCTAGCTTCTCTGTACCCTATACCCTCCTTTCCTTGTTAGGTAACCCCCTTTTTTCATTTGTTTTTAAATATAAGCAAATGTATACAGATAAATGTCACAATCTATATGTTTGTTCATATTTATTCCCACCTACCTTTCTTAGATAAAGTGCGGTATTTTCCTCTACCTTGCTTTTCATCACGTAGTAGCATATCCTGGGATTACCCCCATAGTGGTAATATATAGTTCATTTTTTATACCTGCATAGATATACATTTTGTTGATGTAGCATATATTATTATGCCCATTTCTTCAGTGTTGGGTGTTTTGATTATGTCCAGTCTTTTGCTATTATAAATAATGTTGCAGTTAATACTCTTATACATGTCTTTTTGTATTTTTCCCTGTGTGTCTTGGGTATAGAGTTTTAAAAGTGGGATTGCTATATCAAAGTATAAATGTGCATGTCATTTTGCTAGAGATTGCAAAATTCCTTTCCATTGAGGTTGTGCAGCTTAACATTTCCACGATTGAAAATGCCTGATTCACCTCATTGTCATCAATGGAGTATATTGTCAAATTTTTGGATTTATGCCATTCTAAAGAATGAGAAAAGATACTTCATTCTTGAGCAAGATTGAACCCGCTTAAATATTTTACAGGGCCAAATGCATTTCTTTTTCAGTATGATTCGTGTTCATATACCATGCCCTTTTTTTTTTAATCCTCACCCCAGGGAGGGCCCTGGCTGGTGTGACTCGGTTGGTCGGAACATTCTCCCATGCACCGGAAGGTCATGGGTTCATTTCTCGGTCTGGGCACATGCCTGGGTTGAGGGTTTGATCCCTACCAGGGCGCTTATGGGAGACAACCATTGATGTGTCTCTCACATCAATGTCTCTCTCCTCTCTCTCTTCCTCCCTCTCTAAAAAGTCAATAAAAAAATTTTTTTTAATTAAATCCTCACCTGAGAATGTGTTTTTATGTATTTTTAGAGAAAGAGGAAGGGAGAAACAGAGAAACATCGGTCAGTTGCCTAGCCTGTACACACCCCTCTTAGGGATTGAACCCACCACCTTTTGGTATACAGGATGATTGCTCCGATGAACTGAGCCTCCACCTGGCCAGAGCCCGTGCCCCCTTTTTTAAAATTAATATCCGTAGCCTGTAATACAAGCTACAAAAATTTTTTCCAGGTAGTTATCTTTCTTACTTTGAACATGGAACATTCAAAAATGTTCATGTGAATTTTTTTTATTTTTATATGTTGATTTATCTAACATGCTACTTTTCCTAAATTTAAATTCTCTTACTGTTCAAAGTACTTTTTTCATTAATTTTTCTGGTTTTCCCGATAGGTATAGTCATTTCATCTGTGAATAGATCTAATTTACCTCTTTCCTAATTCTTAAACCTTTAATTACTTTCTGTTGTTTAATTACACAGGACAGTAATATAATGTACATAGTGTTGTAGATAGTGAACATCTTTGTCTTATTTTGAATTTAATACATACTTTCCTCTTTTTTGAAGGCACTTACAATTCATGATGTAGAAAAATGCCAAGCATGGGATCTAGGAACCAACTTCTTTCTCTGTGAAGATGATGTTGTTAGTATGAGAAACAGGTGAAGATATTTTGATGTATTATCATAGGATTTTTTTTTTATTCTTGCAATTACTTAGAATATTATCTGTTCCCAGAACACTAGTTCAGTTGTAGTTGTTTAGCTCATTACCATGAAGTCACACTACCATCAATAAATAAGTATTGACATATACTTATTTAATTACTTCTATTTGTCAGATTTTTAATACATTCACATTGCTACCTAGGAATGAATTTTTTTCCTTTTTTTTTTTTTTTTTTGATATGTCTTTATTGATTTCAGGGAGAGGAAGGGAGAGGGAGAGAAAGAGATAGAAACATCAATGATGAGAAGGTCATTAATCAGCTGCCTCCTGCATGCCCCCTACTGGGGATTGAGCCAGCAACCCAGGCATGTGCCCTGACTAAAATTGAACCTCGATCTCCTGGATCCTAGGTCGATGCTCAACCACTGGCCATGCTGGCTGGATGGGAATGAATTTCTTTAAGATTGTTAAAGGAGGCCTTTATTATTGCTGAATCATTAAAAGACTTAAGGAGTTTGGAGCTTGAAACTATAAGGGTACACTTTGAGATTGTGTCTTACTATGGAATACAACAATATGCTACATCTCAAGGTTGTGTAGTTATCTCTAAATATAAATAAATTTCAGCTTTTTTCTTCTACAGTTTATTAAATTTCCATTGAAATTTTGTAACATTTAGATTCCTCTGATGTAAAAGTGTCCAAGTTTGAGAGATTGAGTATATTGAATGAAAGAATACTAAAGGTCATTTCTTTTTTTTTTTTAAGGGCTGAAGCTGTTCTTCAACATATTGCAGAACTAAATCCATATGTTCATGTCACATCATCTTCTATTCCTTTAAATGAAACCACAGATCTCTCCTTCTTAGACAAATACCAGGTTGGTGCCCCATTTAATATCAAAGGTTATTGGCATATTTCAAGGCAAATTATTAAGTATTAATGTGATATAACTAATTTAACCTAGTCTGTTGAGCAGAACAAAAAATTTTAGGACAAAAGACTTCCTTTAGAATAATATATTTCAATTGTTTCATTTTTGGCAAAGGGCCTATGAACTTCGGACAAAGCAATTACATCAGTCAGCTATTTTCACAGTAATGTGCATAAATCCACCAAAATGCAATGGTTTATAGCATCATGCATTTCTTATGTATTTGCATGTCAATTGGAGTTCAGCTATTCTAGGTTGAACTTGAACTCAAGTCTGAGTTCTTGTGCCTCTCTCTGGGATCAGGGAGCTACCTAGGATGTAGTCTCAATGGCAATTGCAGAAATGCAAAGGGGCAAGCATATGTCAGTCTTCTGTGTTACTTCCATTAATAATACATTAGCCAAAGCAAGTCACGATCAAGCCCAAAATCCAGGAACAGGAAAGTACACTCTTCCTAAGGTTTTTGGGTAAAAGGTGGCATATAATCCAATTACAGAAGAGTAAAAAAGGGGGATCTACCTTAAATAACCTTAAAAAATAAAAATTCTAAGCACCGTGGATATTCTAAAAGTGACTAGATTTACCCTGATTTTTCCTGTGATTAGATTATTATGTTACTGTCTAGGAAAAGGCTCTCTACTTTAGACACTTGTGTGTCCTCACAACAAGCAATTCTCAACTCTGGCTGAGAATTTTGTAGCGTTGATGGGATAAGTTAGATTCAGTATATACTCAGAATTTTTTTTTAAACATGTTTTTATTGATTTCAAAGAGAGAGGAGGGGAAAGGGGGAGAGAGAAGCATCAATGAGATAGAGACATCAATCTGCTGCCTCCCGCACCCCCCCTACTGGGGATCGAGCTCAAAACCCAGGCATGTTCCCTGACTGGAATCGATCTAGCATCCTCTTGGTGCCTGGGATGACGTTCAGCTGATTGAGCCACCCCAGTAGGGCTGTACTCAGTTAGAATTTGGTTTTACCCTGTTTACAAGCTAAGTTAACCTGTTTCTATTTGATGGAGCTGGCAGAATACATGAGGTTCTTGGGTTACAGACTTAAGGACTTTACTATTCAGAACATGGTAAGAACTACAAGTATTATATTTGCCTCATTTCTCCTTGCCTTCCTCCAGATCCTACTAGTGAAATGCACAGAGCACATGTAGTGGGTTCCTTTAGGAGAGAGGAACACTGAGCTTGGTCTTACTGTTTTACAGCAAGCAGTAAACAAGCTTGCTTCTTTGTGTCCCAAAGGGGGGAGATGTTACCTCATTCCTCAAGTTGTTTGAGACATATACTATTCCTGAGAAATAGTGCAAGGAAAAAATGATCAGAACCTTGAATTCATGGTGTACCTAGTGAGATGTATGAAAAGTGAGGCACCCATGGAGAAATATCTCCTTGCAGGAAGCACGCCATATTCTGAGCTAGATAAATAACACTAAATTAATACCTGGATATTTGTAGTGAAACTAAGTTATACAAGTCATGGAAACCAGCAGCAGGGAAAGCCCTGGATGAGTCTGGCTCTGCTAATGATCCTAAGAAAGTATTTGATCTTTATCAGTCTGAATGACTTACGATAAAATCTGATTATAGAACCTCAACTTATCTCACAGGGTAATGATAAAAAATAAATTAAGCATTGAAAATTATAATTTGCTATTTATTACAGAACTTGGTGGTTTCACTAATGAAACTGTAGTAAAGCAAAAGTAGTTATATTTGTGAATCTGTTGAACCTCTGAAATAAAAGAAAGCTAAGCCAACTAATGTATCTCTTTAAAAGTGTTACTGTTACCCCTTTAAGCAAGCATTTTTAAATAGCGTCCTGGTGACTAGGTTTGTGTTTTCATGGCAGTGACAGACAAAACAAAAACTCTAACCATTTGGAGTACATAAGAACCACATAGGAAATTAAAGTTTGTTTCTAGTTATGAAGCCTATGAGGGTAATTGGATTTAGTGTGAGCAGGTTTTCCCTTGTCTATGTTATCTTCGCTTGTTATTCCATACCTCTGAAGACACTAACCTTAGAACGGACTACAATAGAATAATTTTTTTTATAAGGAAAAGAGTGTATTTTTAGCGTAATGCAAATTGAAATGCTTCCAATTTAGAAGTTGTACATTACCAAAATAATTGTGTACTCTCTACTCTTTAATTCCTTGTTTTCTTCTCAACAGTGTGTGGTATTGACTGAGAGCAAACTTCCATTGCGAAAGAAAATCAATGAGTTTTGCCGTTCTCAGTGCCCTCCAATTAAGGTAATAGTATCATTTAATAATGACATGTAATTAACCAAAGGAAGAACACTTGCACTATTACAATTTCTAGCTTTTCATTGGGTTATATAAGAAGCTCTTTTTATATGAGGACAATCACAATAATATTTTTTTCTTTAAGTTTGTTGTCACAATTATTTTATATTTTTAAAACTAAGATCTAAATTAGGTTTATAAGGAGATTGCCAAAACTAAGGAAGAATGAAGATTAGAAATAGAAAGGATGATAAATATTGAATTCATCATCCAACTTTAAATGTGGTGTGATGATGGTATGTTTGTTCTTTTAACAAATTCATTAAGCGTTTACAGTTCTAGACACTAGGAATACATTAGTGAATAGGATGTACAAATTTTTCTACTCTTGAAAATTACTTTCTAATAGGAAAGATATATGATAAACAAGCAAAAACAATACATAGTTTCAAGTCCTATCAAGAAAAGAGCTAGGTAAAGAATAGAGTATAATCTCATGTCAGGACAGGGACCCGTGCCGGTTCTCTTAGATTAAATATCAGAGAAAGTCTTTTCTGAGATGATGCTTGAATAGAGCCCTGAATAATGAGGAAGAGCCAGCTAAGTACACATCTGGGGAGGAGCAGTAAAAGCAATGAGAAGTACAAGTGTAAAAATTCACTTGCTGTGTTTGAGAAACAGCAGGAAGCAAGCAGGACCAGAATGGGAGTTTGGGTAAAGAGGAGAGAGTAGTAGGAGTAAAAGATACCAGAAGATTAGGTTGGAGAAGTAGTTGGAAGACCATTTTCTTATAGATCAGAGTTGAGAATGTCTGAGCTTTAAGACTGTGAATTTTTGTTTACTTTATATTTTTAAAAGTTCATTCTGGTTGTGCTGTATGGAGAATAGACTAGCAGTTTTTAAAGTGTGGTCCAAGGACACTGAGACCCTTTCATAATATTTCATGTTACTAAGATGTTATTTGCCTTTTTCACTCTGATTGATTCTCTTACACATTGACGTTTCCAGTCTTTCATGTGTGGACATTGCTCTGACAGCTAATATAGTGTGTGTGTGCGGGGGGGGGGGGGGGGGGGGGCGGGGGGGCGTGGGTGCACGCGCGTGTTCTTGTGCTTGAAATGTTTTTCAATTTTAATTTCTGACACAATGAATATCAATAGGTATAACCGACATAAAAGCTCTTTGGGTCCTCAGTAATTTTTAAGAACATGAAGGGTCATTAAATCAAAAAGAAAGAGAACTGTTGAATTACAAGAGTAAAATAGAGGCAGTGAGGCCAATTAGGAACTAATGCACTAATCCAGGTGAGAGATACTGGTGCCTTATTCAAGAGAGGTGTGAATAGGGATTGTGAGTTACTGAATTTGTTTAAAAAAAAAAAAAGACTGCCAGAACTTGAGAGTAGATCAGTGTGAGCTGTGAAGAAAAGAATGATGAAGAGTAACTTCTAGCTTTTGTTCCAGACAATTACGTAGGTAGTGGTGACATTGGGAATACTGGAAAGAGGTTTGATGAGAAAACTCAAAATTCTTCCCCTGCAATTGAATACGTATTACTAACTTCACCTCCTTTGTGGGTCATTTGTTTCTTTAGAAACAGCTAGTTTGAAATGGCCACTGAGCCAAAATTAAACTATATAAAATGGGTGTGCTGAAAATTTTTGGATTGTGGTCTTACATAGCATATTTACACTTTGCAGAATGTTTGTGCTGTGGTTCACAATTTAAATTGAGCAGATGAGTAAGATATAGAATGGTCAGTAAACTTATAACAGGTCATGTAAGTTTTAAAAAATAATTACAGTAGTTTATAAACTAAAATCCTTATTTATGTAGTTGACACACATATTTACATTTTAAAAGTTGTTTTGAAAAGGAAGAAATTGTCCTCAAGTCTGAGCTTTTAAACTTAAATATAAAAGTTCTGTTCAGTTTTATTTCTCATAAAAATGGCTATATGTTACCTATTTTGTTAGTAAAGGCAGTACATGATCAAGTAAGAGACAGTGTCAACAACTCTAAAAATAACTGAACACGAAACAATTTCTTTACAGATTTAGAATAGAGAAGAATGTATAATAAAAATCGCTTTTAATAACACATTTATGATTCTGTTGAAGAATCTGATTTTTACCTTTCATTATTTTGATGTACACTGTCAGTTCCTCATCCTCTTTTCTGATGACTCCATTCTCAGTTTTTACCTCTGTTTTATTTTCATTATCTACTGCTTTTGGTGAATGGACACTCCATTCTTTTCTAAAATGAAAAGTAAGAATTCACTGCTAGACCATTAAATCAAGATCATCTGCTTCTTACATTACTGTGCTTGACATTTAGGGCAAGGTAGGAATTTTTGTTATTTAAAAGTCATAGAATGTGTAATTATGATGTGCTGATGTTGCTTCTAATTTGGTAACATTAGATATCTAGTCCCAGATACCAAAATCCTTGATTCCTGAACCAATTTACAGTCAAATAATTTATTCTATTTATGTTTTACTTTATATCCCAAATGATATACTTAATTATAAGTGAAATTATCATAAAAGGGCCTAAGATAGTTGAGCTATTTTTTTCCTTTATATAAATAGATGAACTTGTTTTTATCATTTTACAGTTCATTAGTGCAGATGTACATGGAATTTGGTCACAGTTGTTTTGTGATTTTGGTGATGAATTTGAAGTTTTAGATACAACAGGAGAAGAACCAAAAGAAATCTTCATTTCAAATATAACGCAAGTATGATTGTATATGTATATTGTATATGTATAGGATTAATTTTTTAAGTTGATGTGAATACTATTCTTTTAAAGGTGGTATTAGCAAAATATTGTAATATGCAGTATTTTTCAGTTGTACAAGATTTTAAGGTAATTCATGAAGGAATGTTTTGTTAATTTCTTGATTGCATTATATTAAAGCTAAATTTAAGTTAGACTACTAAAAGAGTATTTCTGATTCCTTCTACCATTATTTAATAACTGGAAGACCAATATTTGCTTATGTCATAAACTTTAATTTTAATTTTGTTCTATGTCATGTTGCTGTGGGACATGACTTGTGATTCAGTGTTTGCTGAATTATTCATTGTGTCAGATCATAGATGTACTATGTCATAAGTCACCTGGCCCTACAGTGTGACTCCAGGAAGATGCACACTTAAGTTATCATAGACAAAACCTGTCATATTTTTAAAACATTATTTGGAGGAGGAAAAATGTTTTAAGAATTAACTAATCTTCAAGTCGAAAGGTCTTTGGTATCATGTCAGCTTAATGGTTTCATTCCCTAAAAAGGAAAAATTATGATTTATTTTTACTCTTTCTTCTTAGCCTGTATCACTAACTTCATTTGCACTTTTTATAAACAGTTTACATTGAAAGCTCCAAAGAAGCCAACATAAGTGAATGATAATATACTTTTAATAGTATTGTGCTTCTCACTTTTTGCTTTATTTTTAAACCCAATGTAATGTTGCCTTTTTTTAAGAAAAATTTATTGAAAAATTCTGTGTGTCTCTCTGCTTATAGAATGGTTTATTATTTAGCCTTATTTACCTTCTGTAGTTGTTTACAGTTTGTTCCTGAGAATATCATGCACTTAGAATAAGCTCCAAAGGAGATTATGAATTCTTCTATTGCATTGGTATTTCCTTTTATTGAATAGAGCAGGAAATATGGCAGTTATCCCTAAAGAATTAAAAAATATCATAAATGTACCCATTTAAGTTACCTGCAAGGAATTATTTCTCCTTCTTAATAAGTTCCTTGTCAGTTCTATTCTTCATGAGATATTAGCAAAACCACATCACATTAATTTTATCTACATGTTTATGATCATAATTTTATTCTTATCCAAGTCATTAAGCAGCAAGAGAATTTTTAGAATCTACACAATTATAAAAGAGAGATAATTCCATTAGATTTCATGTAGATTAAAGTATTAATCACTCTAATCAAGCAGTGTATAGGATTATGTGCAGTTAGGTACTGTCTGGGCCTTGACCTGTCTCATCCATCCTCTTTGGTGAAATAAGCTAATTTGATTCTATTTTTATCCTGAGAAGCTGGCCGGGCTGCACAGTGTTTCTTTGCTTTAAAGTGTTGGAACTCCTATGTGGCATCTCTGTTTCCCCCTAGCTAGAAATTATATTTTAAACATGAATAATAAAATAATAAGTTTTAACTGTTTTGTGACAGTTATTTAACTGTTTTAACTGTTTTGTGACAGTTATTTAAAGGCTTGATTTTACTAAGGAAGGGGAAGAATGGCTTGGAATTCTGAGGGGGCAGTTTTGAGAATTTTATGATTGCATGGTATTTTTTGTGTGAGATTCGTAATTTGTACGAAAAAGTAACACATGAACTTGTTTGTTAATTGATTACTCTTTTTTTTTAGGCTAATCCTGGCATTGTCACTTGCCTTGAAAATCATCCTCACAAACTTGAGACAGGACAATTTCTAACATTTCGAGAAATTAATGGAATGACAGGCTTAAATGGATCTACACAACAAATAACTGGTAAGTTGATGTGTTTTATTAATTGATTTATACTTATTCATTCTGCACATTTATAGTTCGGACACTATACTCAGTGTTGAGAACACAGCATCAACTCAGACAGACGTGATCCAGTTCTTGGCCTCGAAACACTCAGTCTACGTGAGGAGATATTAACATTAAGTAATGATGGTATAACAGGTGTTCTGGGAACTCTAAAATTAGCAGGGAGACCCTGGCCAGGCAGGTCAGTTGGTTAGTTTCATCCAGAAACACCAAGGTTGCAGGTTTGATTCCCAGTCAGGGCGCATACAAGAAACAACCAATGAATGCATAAATAAGTGGAACGACAAATCAGTGTTTCTTTCTCTCTCTCTCTCAAAATAATATATATATTTTTAATGTCTTTATAAATTTAGCAAGGAAACCTACCCAATTATGGTGCCACAGTAGTACAGACAAGGTTTCTTGATTAAAATTTGAAGATTGCATTGGCTTAGGAAGGTGGTGAAAGATTATTGTATGCAGAGACAAACAGTAAGAGGCAAGACAGAATTCAAGGAACTGAAACATATACTATGGTAGGGCTGGCAGTGGGAGCTGAAGATAGCAAGAATCTAAGACATTTAGGAGAAAACTTTATATATCGTGTATTTCAGGTGAGTGAAGATTCCAGCATGGGCGACTTACTCACTTAGGGAATACAAGACAGGGAACAGGTTTTGGAGAACAGATAATGAGTACTGTTTAGGCTTCTAGAGTGAGGTGGAAATACATGTTTTTGTTCAGTTGCTTGGAATGAAGAAATGAATGGATGTTACTACAGACAAGTTTGTGGGTTTGTTGGCAAGAAATAGAAGACATCTGTTTTTTCAGTGGACAAAGATGAGATCATTTCCTGGTGGAGAGTAGAAGTACCAAGACCAGAGAGTTGAGAATGTACATTTTAAAAAATAGGATTGTCAGGCATCATTTAGGGCCCATTTGAAGTTGAAGATAATGAATTTATAGCAGTGTTAGTCTGCATAGTTTGCTATTTTCCTGCAGCCATGTCTAAGAGCTAAAGACATTGCTAGACATCTTATAGGGAGCAAGTTTGTACCTGTTTAGCTGAGAGTGATTCAGTTTTATCTTTAGAGCATTTTAAAGTATAATTATGTGATTAGTGTATAGACTAGTAAGTGGATTACTTTTTCTTTCTTTCAATGACTACAGAATGGATCCTTAGGAAAAATTAGTCCCTGTTATAAACTTTATAGAAAAACAACTTTGGATCTGAACTTAAGCACCTTTAGTAACAAAACTATTGGATTTTTTTCCCAGTCTACCTCTAAATATGTAAACTACAGGTTCACATCATTGGTATTAAAGAATTTGTATCTGTTTTTGCAAATAATGATTCAATTGATCATTTAGGATTATCATTTATTATTTTGGGGTCCAAGCCATGGTGGATTATGATGATGGATCAAACTCTTGAGAATACATATAAAAGGAGGAGCCATTGAATATGAAGGAATGAAAAGAAACAAAACCCACATTTTGTCCCCAAAATTTTTAGGGCAGAGATGAAATATTTAAATAGAGTGACTGTTTATGAAACTTTTTAAATAACATTTATTGGTATTTACTCATCCAAGGTAATTTTCTGTTATTTGAAAAACTTTTTAAAATATTTTATTTAAAATTTTTTTTATTTCAGAGAGAGGAAGGGAGAGGGAGACATGTATATATGTTTAAATAGAGTTTAAAATAAGTATTATTTCAAGCCTCCTCCCCTTTCCAGAGGTACAGCCACTAAGTTTGATATTTACTCTGCTGATCTTTTTCTCGTTACTTAATATATGAGGCTTGTGGGGAGAAAGAGCTTACTGTGTGTTTCACTGAATTTTTTAATAAGAAAATTGTTCAAAAACAATAAAAGTGACGTGCTTGAAGTGAAAACTTTTCTGCCTACCTGTGGCTCCCAATCAGTTCTCATCCATTTACTGGTTCTTAGTTTATTGTATGTTCTTCCAGGTGTTTCTTATACTTTTCTACATGCAATGTATCATATTATGCATTTACCCTTTGCCTTTTTACTAAACAAAATAGCTACATGATCTTTTCACATCAGTAATTGCAGAACATTCTTTTTGTTTTTTTCCTTTAAATTTTCTTTCATGGCTGCATTGTATTTCATGCTATGAATGAATTGTATCAGAGTATAATTTTAATTTGCATTTTAAATATTATGAATGAGATTAAGTAGACACTTAAGTTTTAGTGCTATTTGCTCTTTAATGTTAATCACCTATCCTTTGCCCTTTTTCCTATCGAGTTGTTGATTATTTAACCATTCTTTGGAACTCCTAATATATAAGGCATAGTTGCTGGGTGTTTTGTTTTTTTTAATATAAATTAACAAATATTTTTTCTGGTTTGGCGTTTGACTTTGCTTGTGATTGGTTTTTACTGTGTGCATATAATATGGAATTTAAAAATTTTTATTTTATGATTTTTATTTTGAGTCATAATTAGAAAAGTCTTCCTCACTGAAAAGTTTTAAAGAAATTTTTCTCCCGTGCTTCTATCTTAATATATGTTTGGCATCATCTTTGACATTTAAAACATTTACCCATTTGGAATAGATACTTTCCCAGATGGCATTTTTCCCCAAAGATTTATTAAATAATCTTATCGTTTCCTTATCACCTTCCTTAATTGTATACCTTATGAGTTTATTTCTGAATTCTCTAATTTATTCTGTTTGTCTGCCTGTCTGTTCTTGAGCCAGTGCCACACTTTATTAATTATTATGTGTAATTACTACTAATTATTGAGGCTTTATAAAATATTTAAATATCTAATAACTACCTGTCATTATTATTTTTCCCTTTGAGTTTTCTTGACTATTTTTAAATACTTAAATTCACATTGGAAAACTAATTTGTCTAGCTCTCCACACTTCCTCCCACTCCTAACCCCCTATCTCCCACCAAAAAAAATGGATTTTTACTGGGATCGTCTATAATTTTGTAAATTAGGGGAAATTAAAATCTTGATGATAATTCTTCACACTTCAGTACCTCTATCAGTAAATAATGGTTTTCTTTTTTTTCTTTTAGTGGTATCACCATTTTCTTTTAGCATTGGTGATACTACAGGACTGGAACCTTATTTACATGGAGGCATAGCTGTCCTAGTTAAGACTCCTAAAACATTTTACTTTGTAAGTATTTTTTTTTTTCCTGCTTAAAAAAATTTCTTTCTCTACAGAAGAAGAATGGCAGAAGGGGAGGGGGGACTATTAAAATGAATAGTCAGTTAATCAAACAGTAAATAATTTAAAGCCTGAACAGATTTTATTTTTTTTAATTTGCACCCACTTTGAGGAAAATGGTATCAATCTAAGAAACTGGTAACAGATTTACAGCTAGAAAACCATATGCATATAATTCAGTTCCTCAAAGGCACTACACTTTTGTGAATCATCAAAGTCAGTCATACTTAGTTACTTTATAAAACAAAAGATGAAACAGTATATTTTTGAAAGATTTAACAAGCATTGAAACAATGTATATTTTATTCATTTATTTACATTTTTAAAGAAAAATTTTTCTAAAATTTAATATTTTAAATTTCAAGAAACAGTGTATATGTTAGAAAAATAAAGTAATTCCTATCATCTGGAATTGAAAGGATCTGAACAGACAAAATGTAGAGGCTACTTGTATTGAGAAACTGAGAAATCTCTTGCTGCTTAATCTTTAGCCCACTTCTCAGTATAATACATCTTTTTTTTTGCAAGTTTTCAAGCTTTTTAACTTGACTGCCTTTTCTTTCCAGAATTATTAACAACTATCGTCCTCTACAAGACTTTGTTCAAGCCAAAGTTAGAATAAAATAACAGATTAAAATAACTACCATTAGTCAAATCTGCCCCTGCCTTACTTCCTCTTGCTCCTTTCCCCAATTTTTAATTAGATAGTTTATGCTTCAGGTGGGTGGTTTGGGGGTTTTGTTTCCTGGGGGGGTTTTTGTTTGTGTTATTGGTTGGTTGGTTTTCTTGATTTTTGCGTGTCCTTAGCTCCACACAGAAAATTTTAACTGAGTTCTCTAGACTTGTCAGGCATAACAAGTCATGATAACTTGATATCAGAAAAAACATGGTAGCTTTTCAATTAAAACAATAGATTTTTTTTTCAATTATAGAGATTTTTTTACCATATCTTTCCAGATTTATTTATGTGGTTCAGGTTGTCTAATTGCATTTAACATAAAAAAAAAAAAGTGTGGTAATAAGACCGGGGTAACAGGAGTAGCCCAGGCTTCTGGTCAAGATTGGCAGCGTGGCAACATTCTTGTGGAATGTAGATTTTTAATACCAAAGCATTATGCGTCATACTTAATTGATTTGCACCTAGTAACTCAGTCAGTGTTGCTCAATGGATCGGTGAATAAGTTATTCTTAATACTACTTAAAAAAACACCAAAAACACAAACTTAGTAGCCCAACCTTATTTATTTCAGACTTTTAGACTTTTTGGAAAGATCATTGCTTTTAATGCTCGGTATATTTTGTCAAGTGATCGTTCACTTGCAGTGGAGTAATTGTTTTGTTTTGTTTCTATTAGGAATCATTGGAGAAGCAGATAAAACACCCAAAGTGCCTTATTGCGGATTTTAGCAAACCTGAGGTAAATAAACACTTCAGAGGTTTTAAAAGAGGCAACAGAGTGGGGGATTGGGATTAGTAAGAGATTATAAAGTTAAAATGGAGTAACCATGTATATCTTTCTGTAAGATTTTCTTGATAAAGGTGGTTTCACATATGTAAAGTGGATTCCCAAGGATTAAAAACAAATTTATGTCATGGAAAAATGTTAGAGTAATAGGAAAAAGTTTTGTAATGATACACTAGCTTTGATAGTTAAAAGACAATTTCAATAACTAATGCAAAGGTGATCTTATTAAAAGATTTTCTGAACTATGTTGAGTTTCATATAATAACTCATTTTCCCCAGAAAATCTTGGAAGCATTTGTTCTGTTTTTTCAAACCACTGGATATAATTTTGTAGCAGTGAATGTATTTGTCATAAGGAAAGAATTATATTAACAGTTTCCAAATATATAAATGTTGATAAGGGAAAAAAATGATCATGTACAAATGTTCTGTTGCTGTTGTTTAATTGCTATTACTCTTAAGTTTCATATAGATAACCTAGTAAAAACTAGTCATACCACCCGGGATTGAGACTTAGATCTATTGCTTAAATATTCTTTACTGCCTTGAAGTCAAGACATTTAACTTCTCTAAGATTCAGCTTCCTCTTCTGTTAAATAGAGATCATAATAATATTAAGCTAATTCATTTATTGTAATGATCAGGTTAAATAATGTTTTAAAAGCACTAGCACAGTGCCTGGCGCATATAACGTTGATCAATTTTTAATGTTCTAAATAGGCACCTTTAGAGATTCACACAGCTATGCTTGCCTTGGACCAGTTTCAGGAGAACTACAGTCGCAAGCCAAATATTGGGTAACATTCTTTGTTTAAAATAACTTTTCTTTATTCTAAAAACAGTATTTCAGAAATTATAGATTAAAAAATTTTTAAAGTAACTAAGCCTTTAATAATTGCAATACCAGTAGATACTTCAACTATATAAACATTTTTATGACTTCTTGGTCTGTTTTCTTTTGGAACAGTGAGATTAATTTATAAAATTAGAATTAAATAAGAATTTTCCCATTCTGAATTCTTCAAAAGCTATATAACCTTTTAATAAAGTCTGAGATTAATTGAATTATGAATGCACTTTGTAAATTTTTTACCTTCTAGCCTATTAAATCAGAAGTACTGTCACAAAGTGTTTTTTCCTTATAAATTTAAAACTAAATCTTATTTATATACTGTCCTTAGGTGAGCATGATTTTGAAGTAATGTTTTTATAAGCCAGTGTTTAAGTCAGTAAAGCACTTGTGCTCCTACCTGTTAGCAAATTCCACATTTTTAAGACATATTTCTTAAAGTTTAGATTTGAATATGACCTATTGTTTATAACAATTGTGAAAATTAAATTTGGGTACTTTGTTTTGAATCCTAGATGCCAAAAAGATTCAGAAGAGCTGTTGAAACTAGCAATATCTATAAGTGAAACCTTGGAAGAGAAGGTGAATATTCAAAGTTATGGCTATCAAAAAATGTGTAACGTATCCAGCTGTGCTACTTATTGATTCTGACAATAAACAAGTTACTTGACTTCTTTCTGCTTTAATTTCTAAATCTATAAAATGTGATTAACCTGTCTCAGAGGTTGTTGTGAACATTACATAATTTAATTTTGTAAAATACTTAGAACAGTATGTGGCATGTAGTAATTAGAATTTGCCACTGCTGCTCTATTTTTAGTGTCAGTATCTTCTCTTCTGATTGATTTGGTTTGTCAACTAAGTATATGTAACCCACTATATAAAGTCATTTACTTTCCTATGTATAAATCGTCTCTTTTATAAATTATATATTCATATCTCTTAATTGCATTTTGCTTGTCATGTGTGGACATATCACCTAGAAAATGAACTTTTTCATGTTATGGTACCACAGCCTGCTGGCCAACAGTGTCATTTTAGCAGATGTAAATAGAGCAATGTTTGTGCAATTATTTGAAAATCGTGTTGTCTTGTTCTTATTTTATAAAAATGAGGGGGAAATGAAAGTTTTAACATTAGTAAGAATATCTCATATATTATGTAATTAAAACAAGAAAATAATAAATATAGTGAAAACAATCACTAGTCATAAGTGAAACACCTTTTATTGCATATATAGTGGTTAGAGAAATGTATGATTTCACTCATATGTGGGATATAAAATAAAAAGCAACAATTAAACAAACATAAACAAACACAAAAACAGACTCCTACATACAGACAACAGAAAAGTAGGTTACCAGAGTGGAGGGGACCGGGGCGGGGTGAAGAGCATAAAGGGGATCAAATCCAAGGTGATGGATGGGAGAGGCTAGGCTTCAGGTGGTGCGCACACAATAGAGTATACACACGTCATGTTACAAAGTTGTACACCTGAAGTTTGTGTAGTGTTATTAACCAACGTTAACCAAATAAATTTAATTTTAAAATACAATAAAATAGCCAAAGTATAAAGTTAAAAAGAAAATATGAAAGCTAGAAATAGATTGTTGAAGTCTGATTAAAAGGAAGGATGTGATTAGGAATTTATCATGTTTATTGATAAAGTTAAGAAAATATGAAAGCTAGAAATAGATTGTTGAAGTCTGATTAAAAGGAAGGATGTGATTAGGAATTTATCATGTTTATTGAGATAAAACTTAAAGTAAATTCCACCCATTTTAGGTGTACAGTTAGTTATACAAAATTCTGTATATAATTAATTCAGCTGTACACAATGAATTCAGTGTCCAGTCACTATTTTCTTCCATTGATTATTTCAGTTCTTTTGTTAGTAGCATTCTATTTTGATTACTCTTGCTTTATAGTAAATCTTAAAATCAATTTTGGACTCTAGTATATTTCTCAGAAAGAGACCAGAGTAACAATATTCCCTCAGTTCTTACATGTTTTAATTTTTTTCTATAACTTTCATACTTGAAAAAAAACTTACTAAGAAACTTATTTTTAGAAACATCTCAGTTTTTAAGTATGATCATGAGAACTTTGTGATTAGCTCTTAGATTAGTATGCAAAAGTGCCACTCTGCTCAATTTGTTTCTAAACTGCCTTATTTTTAACAATGTCTTGCTTTTCACACTTTTACTTTTTTTTAGTTTACCACTTAGAGCACAAACTAATAGCAACTTACCATTTTTATGGGTCATTTTATTTTTATTTACATTTATCTATGTTCAAGGATTTTCCATCGTTTTCATTAGAACCTTTTTTTAAAATTCAGGTTGTTTCTAAATATTGACAGACATCAGAGAACTGTTATTTAACAAAAACTATAAATCTTACCTATTTCAGTTAACTCTAAATGGTGCTGTTGTGTAACATAAAGAGTCAAAAAGCAAAAATAACAGGTATTGATAAAGAGAAATAATGCTTAGGAAACTAACATGCAACTGGGTCTTTTATTGTTAGATTAGAACTTCTTTAGGACTTAAAAACTATTTAGTAGAGAAACTGAGTGACTTTTTTTGAAATTAAGCTATAAAAATTCTCACATTGTCATTAAAATTTTGAGTGTACTATGTGAATATTGTTAATATTATTGTCTTTCATGGCTTATATTTCAGCCTGACATAAATGCTGACATTGTACGTTGGCTCTCGAGGACTGCTCAAGGCTTTTTACCCCCACTTGCTGCCGCAGTAGGAGGTGTTGCCAGCCAAGAAGTATTGAAAGCTGTGACAGGAAAGTTTTCTCCTTTGTGCCAGTGGGTTAGTTCTGTATTTTAATATTATCTTATATTTAAGAATTAATTACCCATCTATATAATGAATCTCTGTTTTGAATTTTAAAATTAATGTATTATAAAAACAACCTTGCCCTAGCTGGTTTGGCTCAGTGGTTAGAGTGTTGACCTAATCGAAGGGTCCCAAGTTCGATTTTGGCCAAGGGCACATACCTTGGTTGTAGACTTCGTCCCCCGCCCCGGTCAGGGCATGTGTGGGAGGCAGCCAGTTGATGTATCTCTTTCACATTGATGTTTCTTTCTCTCTCCCTCCCACTCTCTGAAAAGCCATGGGGAAAGTATCCTTTGGGGAGGATTTTTTTAAATAAATAAATAGATAAGAATAAACGCAACCTTAAAATATTTTTTGATGCATGAGAGAGATATAATATGCCATCCAAAATTTAATTCTATGATTGAAACTGATACAATCATATATTGAGGTTATTGGACTGTAACCCAGTGTTGCATTCTAGGAAGTATTTTCATTTGTGAGAATGAAGGAATGAATTTTCTATCTTTATACTTAGTCTCCTATGTTATTACCTTAGCATTCATGGGCTCTCAGGATTCTGGAATCTTTGGCATCATGAGTCTTCAGATTCCTTTTCTAGGTGCAAGCTTTTAAAGGTAGAAAACAAGGGAATGGTAGATTTGAGAACTAGATAGGGTAAGAACACAAGATGAAATTTTTTTTAAAAAAACTCATTTCTGTTACCAGAAGTAGTAATTGGCAGATGGTGTCACAGGATACTCTTCAGGCCTTTACTTTTTGAAACACTTAAAACATTGTGACTATAACACGTATCACCTTTTATGTTTTAAGAAGTATCCACATAATGCTATTTTTATTAAGATTTTTTTTTTTTTTTCTTAGAGAAGAAGGGGGAGAGAGAGAAAAACATCTCTGTGATGATACATCCATCAAGCTGCCTCGTGCACACCCCCTACTGGGGAATTGAGCCATGTGCCCTGGCCTCAGGAACCCAGTTGGCAACCTTTCAGTGCACAGGACAATGCCCAACCAACTGAGCTACACCGCCCAGGGCTGCACAATGCTATTTTTTTCTTTATTAATTAATCTTTTTTTTAAAAAAAAAAAATAATACATCTTTATTGATTTCAGAGAGAGGAAGGGAGAGGGAGAGAGAGAAACATCAGTGATGAGAGAGTTGTCATTGATTGACTGCCTCTTGCACGCCCCCCACTGAGGATCGAGCCTGCAACCCAGGCATGTACCCTGACTGGGAATCAAACCTCGATCTCCTGGATCCTAGGTTGATTCTCAACCACTGAGCCATGCCCGGCTTTATTGTTGAAAGTATTATAGATATCACCCTTTTCCCCCCCAATGATCTCCTCTACCCCTCATCTGCACCCGCTTCCCCCACCACCGGCCCTCGGCACATCATGATCTGTGTCCATGGGTTATGTATACATGCATGTAAGTTCTTTGATTAATCTCTCCCCACCCCCACCTTCCCACTGAGATTCATCAGTCTGTTCCATGCTTCTGTATCTGTGGATCTATTTTGTTCCTCAGTCTATTTTGTTTATTAGATTCCACATATGAGTGGGATCAGGTAAAACTGGAATCAGGAAGAATCAGAAAACCTAAATAGGCCAGTAACAACAGATGAAATTGAAGCAGTAATAAAAATCCCAGCAAACAAAGGCCCTGGTCCTGACGGCTTCACAGGAGAGCTTTCTAATTCTTTAAGTTGTAGGGTTAGATAGTTTACTAAAAATTTTTCTTGCTCTTTGAGGTAGGCCCGTAGTGCTGTGAACTTCCCTCTTAGTACTCCTTTCACTGTGTCCCATAGATGTTGGGTGATTGTGTGTTCATTTTCATTTGTTTCCAGGAAGTTTTTGATTTCTTTTTGGATCTTATTGGTAACCCATTCATTGTTTAATAACATATCTTATTTAGCCTCCATGTGTTTGAATGTTTTTGAGTGTTTTTACTGTAGTTGATTTATAACTTTGTGCCCTTGTGATCTGAGATACTTGATATGATTTCAGTCTTCTTGAACTTGTAGAGACTTGTTTTGTGTCATAACATGTGGTCTATCTTAGAGCGTGACCCATGTGTACTTGAGAGGAATGTATATTCTTCAGCTTTGGGGTGAAATGTTCTGTAAATATTAATTAAATCCCTCCGATCTAATGTGCCATTTAGAGTCACTGTTTTTCAGTTGACTTTTTGTTTGGAAGATCTATCCAGTGAAGTCAGTGGGGTGTTAAAGTCCACAACTATGACTGTATTGCTGTTGATCTCTTCCTTAAAGTCCTTAAGGTTATTATTGATAGGTCCTTATTTATTGCCATTTTAAATCTTTATGCCTATGTTTCTCTATTATTATTATTACAACATGTCCTTAACATTTCCTGCAATGCTGGTTCGGTGTTGATAGACTCCTTTAGCCTCTTTTTGTCTGGGAAGCTCTTTATTTCACCCTCTATTTTGAATGATAGCCATGCTGGATAGAGTAGTCTTGATTTCAGATACTTGTTTTGTATTACCTTGAATACTTCATGCCATTCTCTTCTGGCCTGTAGAGTTTCTGATGAGAAGTCAGCTGACAACCTTATGGGAGCTCCTTTGTAGGTAACAGATTGCTTTTCTCTTGCTGCCTTTAATATTCTCTGTCTTGAATTCTTGGCATTTTAATTATGATGTGTCTGGGCTTCTTTGGATTCTTCTTGCTTGGGACTCTCTGTGCCTCCTGAACTTGTGTGGCTTTTTCCTTCACCAGGTTAGGGAAGTTTTCTGCCATTATTTCTTCAAACAGGTTCTCTAACCCTTACTTACTTTTGACCTCCTTTGGCACTCCTATGATGCAAATATTGTTACGTTTCATGTTGTCCCACAGCTCCGTTAAACTGTCCTCCTGTTTTTTAATTGTTTTTTCATTTTGGTTTTCTGATTGAGTGATTTTTTTCTACCCTGTCTTCTAATTCACTGATCCAATCCTCAGCTTCCCCTAAGCTGCTGTTCATTCCTTCCAATGTTTTTTGTTTCCACTATGTCATTCTTAATTTCCTTTATAGTTTCTGGGTTTTTTTTCATGTTGTTGAGCATCTTTATGATCAGTATTCTGAACTCTATATCTGATAGATTGCTTATCTCCATTTCATTTAGCTGTTCTTCTTGAGAATTCTTTTGTTCTTTCATTTGGGGCTTGTTTTTTTGTCTCCCCATTTTGGCTGCCTGTTTGGATTTGTATCTGCTAGGAGTTCCAGTCTTTTGGATGGTCTCTGGTGCAGGCCAGTGTTAAACGCTGTTTGTGACTGGCCTTGAGAACCCTGTTTGAGGTTTTCCATACTTCATAGCTTCTGGTTTCCTCTGCTGGGGCTGGGTGTGCTTGGACAAGACCAAGATGTGCACCGAGGTCTGCTTTTTCAAGCCCTGGGTCCAGAAGTAAATCAGGCAAAGACTCATAGCACTCTGAGGTCTGCCTCTGCCTGCAGTCTGATTAATCTGATTATCTGAATGAGCCTCAGGCTGTAGAAACTCCTCTGGGTAGGGCAAGAGGTTTTCCAGCAAGGTGGGGCAATTGCTTCCCCTTTAGGCAAAAGCTGCTTGGAAGGTAAATGTCTGCCTGTGAAAGATGTCCTCTACAGTATGGGGGAATGGCCCAGTACAGGAATCCAGAGGGGTGCCTTCTGAGCTCTATCTCCAGAGCCCACAACCCTAGATTCTCCTCACAGCTCCAGTCCACTCTGTCCTCCCTCTGCTGGAGCCCAAGGTGAGTGGCTGCACACAAAACCTTGTGTATTAGCTCTTTCAGAGGGTGCCTGCAGTTCCAGTCATCTCGCAGACAGAAACCCAGCTGCTTTTCACAGCCAGATGTTATGTGGGCACCTTTCTCAGTTCTGGTGCTCTTGGCTGGGGAGCCCAGCCTGAGGTTTAAGCCCAGAGTCGTCAGTGGGAACCCCCCACAGCTGAGATATCCGTCCGGACCTTCAACTGCTGCCTGTGGGGGCCCCGCTAGCTCTCTCACCTCCGTACTTCCTACAAGTCTCTGTGATCTCCACTTCTCATCCTTGGTTATGACGGTGCTCTCCAGCTAGTCTTCAATTGTAGTTGATTATTCAGAGTGGTTTTTCTGTATTTTAGTTGTAATTCCAGTTTGGTCCCAGAACAGTGTCAGTGTAGCTTTCACTCAGTCCTCCGCCATCTTTAATCTCCTGCACAGTGCTATTTTGTTGCTGAATTATTTGATTTATTTTAACACAGTACAGTTCATTTGAAAAAGTCTGGATTAAATAGCTGTTAACATGGGAAATATTAATTATGTTAATAATATACTGTGTTATAAGTAAGTAGTAACCATTTGGTCATGTTCAAATTTAGCCACATTAAGTAACTTAAATGAAAACAGGAGTGAAACTTAGTTCTTTTTTTCATTAACTTTAACTAATTCTGCTTAGTATTTTTTAAAGTGCTGAAATTGTGGCTTCCTAGATCATTTCCTCTATAGTGAATGTAATTATAAGTGACATATAGTATACCCAAGCTGGAAAATAAATATAGACTAGGCATTTTCTTATCAAAGAGTAATCAAATTACTATGGGGGGCACAAAAAATAATTTTCCTCTTACCTTCCAAGTTCTTTTAGCTGAGTTATTAGTCAAATTAACATGAGATTCATTAACAGGAAAAAAATGTCCAAAATTCATTAAGTATGTACGTGCGGGGTGCCATAAGAGTATGAGACCCCAAAGAGGCATTGGGCAGTTGAGACTTATATGCCATCTGGACAAAGGAGAGGGAGACAGGAGCCTGGGATTTCAAAGGGAAAGCAGGCAGTGTATAGATAGATGAGAAAGATCAAACATGTGGTAAACAAATTCTTGCTAGGAGACAGGAAGTTCACCAAACAGGCTTTCCTACATTTCTACCTTTCTGCCACATTTAGTTTATGTTGCTAAGGTAATGCTTCCTGCCTTTCAGCAGGTTTTTCCATCTCAATTCCTTTAGGCAGATCAAGGGAGAGAGGGTCAAAGGTTCTTTCTGAGTCTTTTGTGTCCTAATAACCAACTTAAAGTCAATATTTCAAAGAGTATATTTTGTGGTCACAAAACTGGTCCCCTTCATTAGTTATTCAGATATACCTAAAATTAAATAGTGCTTCCAGAGTTTTTATGTAGTTATATAAAATAGATTTGGAGGTGAAGTATCCTTTTGTTTGTTAAAAAAATATCTTCAAGATGGCTAAATTACACAAATCAAATTATATCTTTTAACAAATCCTGCAAGTTTAATCATTGTTTTGATGAAAGAATACAGGAGTGTGTATTGTATTAAAAATTGTTATTTTAATCTATTATTTTATTCTAAAATGATATTTTATCCTTATTTTCCTTAATTATTAAATAACTACAGAAGAAAACTAATTTTTCTATTAATTTAAGTTTTATACATAGTAAGTTATATTTTTATCTTCTACTTTAAGTTATACATTGAAGCAGCAGATATTGTCGAGTTCCTAAGCAAACCTGAACGTGAAGATTTTCTCCCACGGTAAAACTGTAATTTCTGTTGCTTTTTTCTTAGTTGTATATTTGTAAGAGGCAATTAGTTTAAAAGAGTTTTTGTTTAAACATGCAGTTTATTTAAATTAAATGTCTTTTCTGAAGCCTAGCTCATTTACTTCCGCAGTTGTTTCTTCCCTATTTAGAGGTGACATGTCATAATAATGCCATATGTCTTTACCACTTTATAAATAATGAATATAAACTTTTAAATTATATATATTTTGATAATGGTTAACATTCAAAATACCATTCTGATGAACAGGTACTATCTGCAACTTTTATTTGTATCTGTCATTCACCTTTTTGAGTCACAGATCTCTGAGAATCTGATAAAAGTTTATGGATTCATTCTCCCCAAAATATACATATCCCAAAATTTCTGCCTTCAATTTAAAGTACATTAAATTTGTGTTAACAATGAAACTAGTCTTAATAATGTTTTAAATGTCTTTATTTTTTTGGTATGTTCTTTTCTTCAGAGGAGATAGATATGATGCCTTACGAGCCTGCATTGGAAACACTTTGTGTCAGAAGTTACAAAATTTGAGTATCTTCTTAGTAAGTATGATAATGATGAAAAGAGATAGTATATGCAAACTGCTATTGTATATCATCAAGTTAATTTGTTAAAGCAGATTTGAGTCTAAATAAGTACAGTTTCTAACATAGTAGACATTCGGTAAATCTTTAGAACATAGTTTATAAACTATGGTTGGCAGACCAAATCCATCTTCCTGTGTGTTGATGAAGTTTCTTTGAGACACAGCCAAGCCCATTCATTTATTTATGTTTTGTCTAGGATTTCTTTTATACTATGATAGTAGTTTGAGTGGTTGTAACAGAGACCATATAGCCTGCAAAACTGAAAATATTTTCTGTCAGGCCCTTAACAGAAAAAGTTTGCCAACCCCTGATCTAATGAATTAATATATCTAAAATGAAAATATGAGCATGATAGTTTTGAACATTACATAATTTTCTAGAAATACATTAATATTCGTTGGGGTGTTTTTTCTGTCATTTTTTTCTTTTCTCACGAGATGAAGAAATATGGAGGTGGATTCTGTCTTTCTTAAATATCCAAGGAATCTTTTTTAAATTAAAATGTTGCTCTGATGTTTTGTGCTGTTTGTTTTTAGCTTAGATAGAAAAATGAGCTCACTTTTTGTTTGGAATTTTAAAATGTTTTCTGTTTAAAGGAAAGGTAAATATTGTGCTTTTTCTTACTTGGTTTATACTTTTTTTGTGTGTAACTGAGACAGTTAATAATGGCATTGTAAACCAATTAAATACTTTAAAATGAATCAAAATGTTCAAATTATTTTTAAAAGTGTGTATTTATTACAAGTTAGCATTTGATGAAATTACGATGAAATTGCTCTTTATTAAGGAGAATCTCTGATATATTTTTCTGCTCCATAGGTAGGATGTGGAGCCATAGGCTGTGAAATGTTAAAAAATTTTGCTTTACTTGGTGTTGGCACAAGCAAAGAGAAGGGAATGGTAAGATAAAAATTCTTAAGAGTTAAAAGTTTATACATATTTCTGTTGGTGTCTGTTTTTGAACTACATAGATCTGAAATATTGGCTTTTGATCATTAAGCTAGAAATTGGAAGATTTGGATTCTACTCTGGCCACTTGTCAAAAGTTATGTGACCCTGTGGCAAATTAATTCTTTGCTCCTAAATTTCTTTCTCTAATACTGTGCAGGTGATATTTATACCTACTTCATAATGTTATTGTTAAGATCAAATGTGAAAGGGCTTTGCAAATTCTAAAGCGCATTAATAGTTACTATTTTATTAGATACCACTTGTTCATTATTAAGTAAATCTTTAAAATGGGAGAAGCTAACATTAGAAAGTTGAAGACTATTCAGATATAATTTCAGTTAGTGATTATCAAAAGAAGAGGGAATAATGTAAACATGGTATACAGTTTAAATTTTTAAGACTATCAGTGTGAATTAATTGGGAAGCCAAAAAGAGACAGGTGTGTTCAAGTAAATCAGAGGCAAACATGAAAAGAGAGATTACCTAATAGGCTTCTCATCAACAAGAAATGCACACCTATAAGATAGGGAAGCAGATCTTCACAGTGCAAAGGCAAATTACTATCAACCCAGATTTCTATACCTGGCTTATCTTTCAAGACAAGTAAAGGTACATGGCAAGTAAAATGGTGAAAAAATTACCACTCATTGGTTCTCGCTGAAAGAGTTATTAGATAACATGAGCAGTGCATGAAGCAAGGGTAAGTACAGGCATTTGTCAACATTCTCGGATTGATTTTTAAAACGTTTAATTAAAATACTGTCTGATTTGGAAGTGGGATTGTTAAAAATAAGTAAAATGTTCATTGATAACATGGAAAGTAGACAGGAGACTTTAGATATCCTCTAATTGATCAGGAGCAAGATATTTTAATTAACTTTAGATAAGTCACATATGCATGTTAAAATTTTTAATATAACCACATAAAAATAGATGTTTAACTTGTTTGACATGTTTCTTTGCTAAACATTAATTATAATTAAGTGTAGGTATAAAAAGAATAGTAATGGTAATCATTTTGGAGTACTTGTATTCATATAACTTTTACCAGGCAAAATAATTTAGAATAACTGTAGGAGTTGTTTTAGTCATCGTGAGCAAAGAGTAGATTTACGCTTATTTGTCATATAATTTCACCGTTTTCTTTTCTTGATACTAGGTTACAGTCACGGATCCTGACTTGATAGAAAAATCCAACTTGAACAGACAGTTCTTGTTTCGCCCTCATCACATACAGGTACCTGCGCTCTCAGGTTTACTCATCTGCATGTTAGCAGACAGGAGAGCTGTCTCTTAATACATGGAAAAGGGCGCTTGACAGGGACAGTGTGTTCTTTATTAAAACCTCAAATTATCAAATAATGGGAATGATTAGTGACAAAAATTTATTTTTTAATGTAAAAATGGGTTTTGCATTGATTTTTGGATATTAAAAGCTGAGTTGGGAATTGTGGGCAGTATTTTTTTTCTTCCCATTTTGTAATTACCAAAATATGTCTGCATATTGAATTTTAGAAAATAAGTATGTATATAGAAACCGACTCTCTCATTTGAAGTGTTCACATGCAGCACTTACAATTTTATGATCTTCTGATCTTGTTTGACTAGCATCCTTTTATATTGTAAAATAATGTTTGTTTTCAGTCTTTTTCATAGAGAGCAAAATATTTAAGTCAGAGAAAAAAACAGTTTAGTCAGTCAAGCAAATTTGCTCTTACTTTAGAAATGGTTTTTCACTTTATTTTTTAACAACTCATATAATCATAGCTAACTAAGCTTTAGAATGTCATAAACAGAAAAGTAACTCAAGTACGTGGCATATTTAACCTAATTGCCTCACCTATCCAAATATAAAGAATTAAGTAACAGGTTCTCTCATGAACTAAAATGTATGTCACAAAATTAATTAACTGTGCATTTAACTTATAGAAGAACTTGGCCTATTTATTCTTATTTTACTGACTTTTAACAAAGTTTCTGCTTTGTATGTATACTAACAGCACTGAGAAGTAAAAACATGAGTGGAACAGTGAGAAGAGACAGGAATACCATCAAAACTAGATGCATTTAGAGAATATTATTTATTTCTCAGATTTCTAACAACCATTCAACTGTAACTCACTAAATCTTATGGACCAAGCTATTCAAACATAATAGTCTATAGATATTTAGCGTCAGAGCCAGTACTTCCAAATGAACTTTGATGACACTTCAAATAATACTAATGATCTTTAAGAAATGAGTGAATTATATTTAGGGTACTCTTTTTTTAATAAAACTCAAACATATGTAATAATATTTTTATTTTATTTTATTCCCCATGTGTTAGATTATCATACCTGTGAGAGCTTATTTTATGCAGTTTGAATTTCTGATATTTTTCTAAATGTATTCTCTTTTTTTTCTGGGCACTTAGCTGATTCAAACCTCATAACTAGGAAGAACAATGTTTTTTCAGTTGGACTTTTAACTAGTTGTTTTTTTGGGGTTTGTTTTTTAAATTGATTTGAGAGAGAAACATCAATGTGTTGTTACACTTATTTATGCATTCATTGGTTGATTCATGTATGTGTCCTGAACGAGGGTCCAACCCAGAGCATTGGCGTGTTGGGACAATGCCCTAACCAACTCAGCTACCCGGCCAGAGCCTAACTAATTTAAGAACTCTAGAGCAGTTAGCTATAAAAGAGAAGTTGTTTAGATTTCTATTAATAATGTGTAAATTATTTAGACTAATATGAACTATTAAATGTAATATGACTGCAATGAATGCAATTTCGACAAACTAAAAAATGGAAATTGATCTCATTACTCTCACCGTATATATATTTTCCAGAGTGACAAGAATGTGTAAGTTCAATCATAGGCTGTCTTTTCTGTTTAACATTTATTTCTTCTGTTTTTGTTATTTGTGTAGAAACCTAAAAGTTATACTGCTGCTGATGCAACCCTGAAAATAAATCCTCAAGTAAAGATAGATGCACACTTGAACAAAGTATGTCCAGCCACTGAGGCTATTTACAATGATGAGTTCTACAATAAACAAGATATAATTATTACAGCATTAGATAATGTGGAAGCCAGGAGATATGTAGACAGGTATGTAACTGAAATTTAGATTTTTATTTTATTTTTTTTTAATGTTTTTACTGATTTTAGAGAGAGGGGAGCGAGAGAAAGAGAGAGGTCAGTGTGAGTGAGAAACATCAATGGGCTGCCTCCTGCACTCCCCTACTGGGGAAAAGGGAGAAATGATGAATGCATTGTTTGGTGGTAGTGTTTGTTTCCTAAAATATTGTAGTCAAGAAGTCACCAGTGTATGAAGTCGTCAGTAGAAAGTGGTAGGGTTTCCTCTGCTTACATTGTTATTGCTCACTTTTATGTTGCTTGTTTCCTATTGTCTTTTCAAATAGCCGTTGTGTAGCAAATCTACTGCCCCTCCTGGATTCTGGAACAATGGGCACTAAGGGACACACTGAAGTTATTGTACCTCGTTTGACCGAATCTTACAATAGTCATGTAAGTGAACAATTTTTTTAAAGTAATGTCTCTTTATATCATAATTTTTTTGTCTTCATCAGTCCAAAAATTTGATTTAGTTTTTCTAATCCTATTTTCATCGATGCCAGTGATGTTCATACATATGTGTATGTACAATTTTAAGAACATAGCTGAACTGATTTTTGTAAATCATAAAAATTTTGATTTAGGGCTTTCTGGAGTCTATTTTTTGTTTATTATTTATTTCTCAGATTTCTAACAACCATTCAGCTGTAACTCACTAAATCTTAGGGACCAAGCTAAATATATATGTTTTTTCTATAGATGATATATAGATATAACTTTTTTAAACCCCCACAAATAATCTTAAGATACTGATGAAGTTGGATACCACTTACCTAAGAAATAATTATAGGCCTTAGGATTTAAAGAAAGACCAACCCAAGTCATAAAATAGAACTATATTTTTTTATAAGTGTAAATATAAATATCCCTTTATTTAATGAAAATGTTTAGTTTAGTAAAATTTCAAATTTTTTCCAAAATTTGTTTTCCCATTTACTCTCATGAAATCAGAAGTTTACATAATAAAAACATTATAGTAGACAAATTGATAAGTTTAATTTGAAAGAAATTAGATGAAGGAAATCATGATATGTTGGGTGTCATATGGGAAATTTTTCAAAGTAGAGAATATTATAAAATTCCAAAAGTTCCCTTGATTCTCTCGTTCTACATCTTTCCCAGACTTTCTCCTGTATTCTCTGACTTCATACTCAAAATGAGAATTTAATACTCTATAGCTTACCTCTTTTGGCTTATGTTTCATGGTATTTCAGAGATGAACAAACTAAAATATAAACCTACAAGTAAAAAGAGACAAAGTGAGTTATTTTACATTGGGTAAACCAATAAGCATAGTCCAAATATACCCTATATAGGATGGATTTTTTTCAGTGGTTCCTGTTTTACATGAGACAGCATATGCTTTTGCCATTTACTTTACACACTTTCTACTAAAAACTGTACCAAGCATCAAGGACACATTCATGCTCCCCAGTTTTTTCCTCCATGGAGAACTCATGGTATGCTGAGCACTATACTATATTGGGGATTCTTGAATTACTTTTCATAATAGGGAGTGGTATAAAGTTTTAAATGTATCCTTGATTCCTGGAAGGGAAAAATTAGTTATATATGGTGATCTGCCATGAGTACTACATGGTGCCAAATGAGTGCAGAGATAAAAGTGATAATAGAATTCATGTTTGTTGTTACATTGCTATTGACAAGTAGATTAAGTGTCAAAAGAATAACTTGCCTTGTTAGTGCCCAGAAGAGAGAAGATATAAAAATGTTGGATTTCTTTTATTTTTGAACTTTATTTTTTTAATGGTCTTAAAACATTCAAGTACATTCAATAAAAAATTGCCATTTCTTCTCTTAACTGTCTATTGTCACATTTTATAAATTAGCGGGACCCCCCAGAAGAGGAAATACCTTTTTGTACTCTAAAATCCTTTCCAGCTGCTATCGAACATACTATACAGTGGGCAAGAGATAAGGTAAGAAAGGTGTTTTTTTTTAAGGAATTTTTATTTTTGTATAAGAAAAGATATTTCCAACTTTCAATTAGACTCTTTTTATAACTTTTTTCCCTCTTTTCCATAATAGTTTGAAAGTTCCTTTTCCCACAAGCCTTCGTTATTTAACAAATTTTGGCAAGCGTATTCATCTGCAGAAGAAGTCTTACAGGTAAAAATCAATATGTTTTAATAGAAACAACACTTTGTGTAATCTTATTTTCAAGTTCCCTGCAAATGGTTTATTTTACCTCCTTAAAAAGGTATTAAAGAGATTATTATTGTTTGTAGTAGGTAACTAAGGAATGTTAAAGTTAGCAGGTCACAAATGACCTTTTTTAGTTTCTTTCTTTTTAGTTTGGTTCAACTATATGGAGTTGCCAATATTTGACCATGTTTGACCCACACAACATCAGTTCATATGGTTCAACCTAAAAAGCATGTTACAATAATGCTAGGAGAGCTACAAATAATAAAATGGCGTGTTAAGCTCTTTGAGTTCTAATGAAACTTTCACAATTGGACAGTAATATCTTAGACTTATTACTCTCATGGTGAGGGCACTTCAAAGATGTTTTCTTATGTTCCTTTAATTCTATATACTAAATGCTAGCTTTTTTAGTATGAAACATTATTCTTGTTACTTCTTTTAGTCAGAACATAATATAGTACTAATAGCTAGCAAGACATGAGAATACTTGGGAGACAAGAAACTTTAGAGTTAAAATTTCATGTGCTATTTTTTTCTGTTTCCCCTCCAAAAAGAGAAAAAAGAAAAGAAAGGCAGTGGCGAGGAGCAGGAGGTGGCACTTTAATACTTCCGGGGGTGGGGGGAGCTGAGAGATTAATTGGAAATGCATTTGTTTTATTTTCTCTCATTCTAGAAGCTACAAACTGGACACAGTTTAGAAGGCTCCTTTCAAGTTATTAAGTTACTTAGCAGAAGACCTAGAAATTGGGCCCAATGTGTAGAATTAGCAAGATTAAAGTTTGAAAAATATTTTAACCATAAGGTAAGTATGCATTATAAAACATTAAGAAAAGGTCTCTCCTTGGCTTATTTAATTACTACCAAATTAATTTCATTGACTGAAATGTCTACTCTTTCGGGAAGCTTTTCAGAAATAAGAAGTAAATTAGGTGAGAACAGATGCTGGGCACACAACTAATTTCTCTTTGAATGTTACTGATTAAACTTCACTCATTGGCTCGTTAGTTATACATTTAATTGATCCTTTCCATTTGCAAAATTGGGTTTTAGTAGCAATTCCTTCGGGAGTATAAGAAATACATTTCATTAGTAGTCTAAAAGTAGTTTGTTTTTCAGAGTAAAGCAAGAGGCTGAAAAAATAGACATCCAATCATAAATTTTGTTGCAATTTTGCCTTCCCCATCCTATCTGATAATCATATTTTGTGTCTGTTTCCTCATTTGTAAAATGGGGGTAATAAATTGATACCTAGTTCATAGGGCAGTGATGCGGCTCAAATGAGTTAATACAAGTAAAGTGTTTAGAACAGAATCTGACCCATAAACACTAACATTAGCTGTTATTCTTACCTCTGGCAACAGTGGCTAGAATGTGTCCTGCACTCTCGTTGAGTCTCCTCCTCTCTTTAGGTTTTTTTTACCTATTGGGATATAAATTAAGTTCATCTTTTTAAAATTTTGATTACACTAATCCCTGTTTTTCCATTTCTTCTTGGCCCCGCTGCTTGGAAAAAGTGGTCTCCACTCACCATTGCAAAGTCCTCGTCCAGTAAATGTCTGTTTCCCATCGCTGTTCAAGTTACTCTTACCCTGGTTATCAGTGCCCTCTCGTTTCTAGCTTGCAAGACCTATTTTTATTCCCTGCCTTTTGTAGGTTTTTTAAAAACTTTTTTATTATGGAAAAATTGAGAAATATAGAAAAAATAGTGTAATGAACTCCCATGTAGTCCTCATGTATCTGTTACTAAGGTTGAACAGTTATCAACTCATAGATAATCTTGTTTTCATCTATAACGCCGCCCAACATACCCTTCCCCGGATGGTTTTGAAGCAAATCTCAAACATATTTTAAAATACAAAATAATATATATTTTACTGGTTTAATTTTTTGTTTTAATGATTAGCTCTTTGAAAGTCACAGAATAAATGTAATCTATGCCACTATTTCTGTAAAAAGGGATGAAATAATCTATATTTTTGTTTGCTGTAAATGCTGTTACCCTGAAAATAAAAAGCCAAATTGAGAGACAATAAGCATTTAGATGATATCCAAAAGAATAACTATTTAGGAAGCACTGATTGAGGCAGAAACTAGAATAGTGTTTTTATTAGGAGGTGAAGGCCAGGGGTATTCATGAGAAGGAGAAGGGGCAAGATTACATGAATAGAAGGGAAAGTTTTTTGTGGGTCTTAGTACTCTAAAGAAGGAATTTCTGTAGATGCAGATACCACCATAGCGTTACTAATTCTAAAGAATGTCTTTTTAATTTTCAGTTTAGTGGTCATAATGCTTCCTTGTTAGCTTTGCAAACAGTTGTTTGGAATACAGTACTGCCTTAGGCCCAGTCCAGTGGTAATTTTGCCCAATTTTATTATTCCAGAGGTTTGAGGGTTAAGACCTGCGAGTCAGTTTCTCTGGGATGGCCACTCAGACTCCATTTTGAAATGGCTTTGTGTACATTATTATTTATTTATTTTAAATATATCTTTATTGATTTCAGAGACAAGAAGGGAAAGGAGGAGAGAGTGACATCAATGATGAGAGAGTCGTCATTGATCGGCTGCCTCCTGCACGTCCCCTAATGGGGATCGAGCCTGCAACCCAGGCATGTGCCCTGACCAGGAATCGAACTGCAATCTCCTGGACCCTAGGTCAATGCTCAATTGCTGAGCCATGCCCGACAGGGCTGTTTTAAGTGTTGATTTTAAAATAACAATAGAGCTTATTCCAGGTATTGGGCTGGGGTAGGGCAGCGTGGAGGGGGCAGTGACAGAATCTAGAATGGACAGATAGAGTACAAGAGTAGCTGGGAGACTTCACTGTGTATCTTTGTGCATTTTAATTTTTTTTTTAACTTCATTTTTTTTTTCTTTAGGCTCTTCAGCTTCTTTATTGTTTCCCTTTGGATACTCGATTAAAAGATGGCAGTAAGTATAACTCAGTGTTGAGAAGAAAGTTTAATGTAACTTATTACTGGCTGCCTCCATTTAAAATAATATTTATATCTTTTCTTAGGTTTGTTTTGGCAGTCACCAAAGAGGCCTCCTTGTCCAATAAAATTTGATTTCAATGAACCTTTGTAAGTATTTCTATCCAGTTTTATATGTATTTTTATTGTAAATCTTTAACTTTGTATAGGTTTATCTTACTGGGAGAAAATTTCAGACTCTTTAATGTTAAACATAGGCTGTCCAGTCAAGCCAGTCACAACCCTTTCCTCACAATCTATTTATTTACTCTCTTTGGTAAATAACCTCATTATTTTTATCTTTTCTAAAGTGAAACTGAAGGGTCACCTCTTTGACTTTATACATAAAGTTAAGTGACAGCAGATGTTTTCTATTTAATGAAGCTAGTATATAAGAAACTTAAGTTATTTGCGGGTAAAAATGATTACTACTAAATTCCTCCCTAAATAATCTCAAATTAATTTTCAAAGAGTTGGTCTTTGAGTGAATACCTGTATACCTATCCATATGAGATATATACTTTATTTATACACTCACATATACATACACACACACACACACACACACACACATATCTATGTATAAACAAACAGTTGCAAGCTTTCCTTTATGCTTAGTTTTTCATCTGGTGCTTATTTTAGGCTTCTACTCACCTAATCCTGACTGCTTCTCCTATTAAACTTACCTTTCTTTGTTTTTAAACAAACTCATTTGCTTAGTTTAAACCTGATACACACTTTATAAAACCAAATGTGTAATTTTTTTATGAATTAAAATGAATTTTCTTTCCCTAGTCTAATTTTTCTTTTTCCGGCCACTTATATCCCCAAAGTAATAATTGATCACTACCTAAATATCAGTGCTTATGAGGATAAACATCTGATGATTTCTCTCTATAGCTTCTGCAATGCTTAGGTCTAAGTTAGGCAGAACTTCACTGCCTGACTTAAAAAAATCCTGTAACAAAAATTCTGTGGTTATTTTTCTTCAGCATCTTAAAAGGCTGTCGTTTCTGATGAATTAAACATCTTATTTGAAACTGTGTATTCACATTTTGTTTTATATTTTTAATTTCAAAAGGCACTTCAGTTTCCTCCTTAATGCTGCAAAATTATATGCTGCAATCTATTGCATTCCATTTACAGAAGAGGTAAGATATTCTTCAAGCCTTAGCAAATGATACAAAGCCAAGCTAGAATTAAATGACTTACCAGCTATTTGCATCGTCAAAAGGTGTTTATATATTATGAGAATTGTTCTTTGATACAAGCTTTTTATTATGTTGTATTGTTGCCCATTCTAACATAGCAAAAGCTAAATCGCATTGCAGCCTTACTAAGTAAAAGAAAGTTAATTTTTCTTCCTGAGTTTAAGTAGTGAAACATATTTATAAAAGCAATCTTAACTTTAAAACATTTATAACCTATTAACTTCGATTGTAGTTACTCTGAAAACCCAAAGGGAACTATTTTTTTTAGCAAATTTAAAATATTCCTTAAAGATTCTCATTGTTAACATTTATTTGGCTTACTTTATGATACTTTCTTATATGCTTTTCAGGAAATTTGAAAATGCCACCTCATATTGACTTTTCTTAACGCTTATCATATCTATTCTCTTAGGCATTATCTTTATTGACTAAAGGATCTAACACGGTTTTATTTGAGAGGCAAATTTGCATTAGTGAATGTTTCCCCACAAATGCATATTAGAACTAAATAAATTGTTATACTTTTATGTAGGCTGAATGGGGAAATATGAACCAGATTCATAATTAATACTGGCTATTTTAGATCCAGACCCAAATGGATCTAGCTATTTAGGATCCAGATAAAAATGTCTGTTGTAGATTAATCCTTTTTAGAATTAATATATAATAAGATATACCGTACATGTCCCATAAAAATAGTGGCATTCATTCTAGTATTCTTTTTGTAAAAAGAGTTGTAGTTTTGTGATGTGCCATAGGTGACCTCAAAAGTTTTTCTCAGTTTTTCCTAAGCAGCTTCTTAGTAGTAAATACTGATCTGATAACCTTAAATTTACCTAAGTTCATCTTGAACCATTTAAATATTTTCCTATTTCCAAAGGTATGAATTCCATTTACTTACTTATTTATTCATTGAGTATAACTTTATGCAGGGAGCATTTTGAAACAATGAAGAGATAGTCCCGGATCTTAAAGCACTCAGTTTGATAACAGCCAGTCATAAAACTACCTTTATAAAAATTTGTGGAAAGAACTGATTTCAGGTTTTTTGACAAATAAGTAGTTTTCACACGTACCACTTTCCCCCTAGACTTTATGGTTGATACTTCTATAGAAATTAAGGTAAATATCATAAATGGATGTAGTCTGAATAGTCAAATGATAAATTGAGTATTTTTGTATGAAAAAGGATTTTTTTATAGGATGTTTTTAGCTTCAAATTCAGAATTAAAAGAATAAGTTTGTTGATAAAATTACTTCTTAAAACAACAGGACATATCAGCAGATGCCCTCTTGAATATTCTTTCCGAAGTAAAGATTCAGGAATTCAAACCTTCCAGTAAGGTATGTTTAAAAATCCTTTTATTTAGCAAATAGTTACTGAACTTCTATGTGTGTCAAATCCCATTTTAAACCTGGAGAATCCTTCAGTGAAAGAACAAAGCAAAATCCTTGCTCTTGTGGAAGTTATATTCTAGTGGGCCAGAGGTGGTCTAAAAAAAGGGGGAGGCAATAATTATATAATATTGCAAAGCAGGCATTGGTGCTAAGAACTAAAAATAAAACAGGAAAAGAAACAAAGCATGATGGACCTGGTGACACTGCATATGGAATAAAAGGGGTAAGGCTCTCTTACAAGGTAAGTTTGAGCTGAAGCCTGAAAGAAGTGAGGGAGTGAGCCATACTGTTACCTGGTGAAAGAGCAATGCAGGCATCAGGAACAGGTGCAGAGGATGGACTCAAAAGACCAAAATTTTTCTGGAGGAGAAATATGTAAGATAAGAGTGGAAGACAGTAGATTGGAGAGTAAGTAGTTGGAGTTGTGATAAGTACTTTGTGTTTTATTGTGAAATAAACCAGTGGAGAGTTCTGGGCAGAGGACACAATGTGACATATTTAAAAGGATGACTCTGGCTGTTGTGATAAGAATGATGAGACAAAAGAGGGGAAACAAGAAAAGGTATTAAGAGGTTTATAGGCAAAAGATGATGATGGTTTGAATGAAGTAATAGGTAACGGGAGAGTTGCGATAAGGGGTTGGATTCTGTGTATATTTTGCAGTAGCCCTGACGGATGTATAAGGGATTGGAATTGGAGTGGGGGGGGGGGGGAGATAAAAGATTGTCACTTTCTTATTTGAAATAAGCAAGCTTAATAGCTGAGCAAGGGGTTGAAGGAGGAGAGAAAAGGAAGTTTGACCACAAAAAGATGTGAAATAATCGCCCAGGGTAGTGGGAAAGCCACTTAACTAAAAGATGTAGAATTGTGAGACGGCACTGCAGATCCACTTAATGTTGATCAACTTAATGTGTTCCACTGAATGTGGCTGGAGAAAAGGCAGTTAGCTGCTTTGGCGCTACTGTAGAACAGACAGAAAACTGGATATAATAAGGGTTGGGATTTTGCCAGGCAAATATGTTGGAAAGAGAGAGAGATGGGGGAACGTGAAATTTAGGCAGGGTAAATAGGGAAGTTTGAAAATACTAAGTTTTTCCCCCCCACATGTTCATTCTGTACCTTTTTATATGCACTCTAAAAGTCATCCAGAAAACAGCCTTCTGTTCCCCTTACCCTTTAGTTATACTGGAAAATGTGGAATAATGACTGTCTCTCTGCTCAGTTCAAAAAGACATGGTGTGTGCAATCTTCCACTCTGCATTCTTATTTTCAGGAAAAGGAAAACTTGTAGACAGATTTTGTGCAGTAGATGAGTTTGGGGAATGAAATGTTCATGACTTGTAGCTTATTAAGAATAAAAGTACAGAAAGGATAAATAGCATTTCTATATAAAGAAGATTCCTAGCCCATGTTTTGCAAATGAGCAAAGGTGCTTTGAAACCAAGGAATCATGCATCAATAACTTTACTAGTCTTTGTTGCACTTCAATATGTTTTCTGGCCTGCCTTTTTTTAAATCAGTGTTTTTGGGGTAATAAATTATCCTTAGTAACTTAGCTAGTTTTAATGTGAATTATATAAGTTTTTTCCAAAACTCCAAGCAATTCACAGCAAACCTTCAGCATCTAGCACTTCTAGTTAAAAGATGCCACAACCAAAAATATTAACTAGACATTCTAGCAAACATGTTCCTTCTCCTTGACGTTTTAATATTTCTTAAGTAATCTATAAATATGAGTTAGATGTGTTTTTAGTATAAGAAACAGTATTTTAATTAGTGATTATATAAGTAGTTTTCTTAGTTTGAGAATATTAACTTCACTGCCCTCGTATCAATAAGTAATTCCTTAAGGATGAGTTACTTGTATGTGTTGCCCTGCATTGGGAAATATTTGCTTGTCAGCAATCAACAAATATTTAAAGGATGCCTATGTTATATATTTTATGGATTTCCTCAGTTTCTTTGAAGACAGAAAACAGCTCTGCACTAGTTAGAGCCATGCAGTTTGTTTTAAGGTAGATTTGTGAGAATCACAAACTCTCGATTATTATTAACTATATTTTAGTGTGGATTTTTTTTTAAATGTATCTTTATTGATTTCAGAGAGAGGAAGAGAGAGAGAGAGAAATATCAATGATGAGAGAGTTGTCACTGATCAGCTGCCTCCTTCACACCCCTGACTGGGGATCGAGCCCGCGACCTGGGCATGTGCCCTGACCAGGAATCGAACCGCGATCTCCTGGATTTTAGGTCGATGCTCAACCACTGAGCCACACCCAGCCTGGCTAGAGTGGAATTTTAAAAGAGAACCATATAAATTCAGATCTCATAAGCTATTCAGTAAATGTTTTTTTACACTCATTATGAACAAGTTTGATTTAGATATATGTATTGAGGTTCTCTCAGTGAACAAGATAAAGATCCCTAAGAAAATAGGTTCTCGTAGAGTTTAGGTGTTAGTGTTAGGAGACAGATAATAAAGAAAACGTAAGTAAACACCATGATATTATCTACTAGTGGAAGGTGTAAAATACATTGCACCATAATAATTAATAATCTGATTAAATGAGATAGGGGGAATATTTTTTTCTTGTGATTTAATTAATAAAACAGGTATGGTAACCAAACTTAGGTACAGGATGTGATACATTAGTGAACATATATACATATATTTAAAGGTTGTTCAAACAGATGAAACAGCACGGAAACCAGACCATGTTCCTATCAGCAGTGAAGATGAGAGGAATGCTGTTTTCCAGCTTGAAAAGACTATTTCATCTAATGAAGCTACCACAAGTAAGGGGAAATCTTTTTTTTTTTTTTTTTTTTTTTAATATATCTTTATTGATTTCAGAGAGAGGAAAGGAGAGGGAGAGAGAGAGAGAAACATCAATGATGAGAGAGTCATTGATCAAACCCGCAACCCGGGCATGTGCCCCAACTGGGAATCGAACCCCCCGATCGCCTGGGCAGGGCAAATCTTTATTAAAATGTTTTGAACTTGGAGGAATTTTTATTTTTATGAAGTTCTATACCCAAAAGCTCATGGGATTAAGTAATAGCAATAATAATGATGATGTTAGTTGATTTTATGATGTAATGAAAGGTACTGTTCATCTTAAACTGTGACTGAACTCAAAATTTTCTCCACCATTGTCCTACTTTCAAATGCTCAAATGGAAGCCTGCTTTGTTATTGTTCTGAGTAATTTAATCCTTGAGGTTCTATTGTGATTCCTTTTTAACTTATGACTGACTAGCATAATTAGCAAAAACGAGTCCTTATGGAGACTAACTTTTAGACAAATTCAGTTAAGTCACTTCAGAATAAAATGCATAGACAGATTTTTTTCTTGGCTTCTTAGTCTCCATAATTACGCACAGGTAATACAAACTGACCTGCCTAAATCCTTGGTCTTAAGTATAGGGAAAGAACATTTAATTCCTTAAAAACGGAGTTACTAGCTCATGTTGTTAGACCTGCTCATCATATTTTTATTACATAAATCAGCAGTTCCCAAACTTTTGGATTTTATGCACAGACCAGTAAAATTCAGGGAAAAGAACCTGGATTAGCGAACTATTTATTTTATAAATAAAAGGTAGTTATCTTAGTTTATTAATTATAGTCCTGGAAAAAGCATATTATTGTTTCTTACATTCTCATTTCATCACAGATCAAACTACACCTACCTACAAAATGATTTTGGGAACCTCTGATGTAGAAATCTTTTTAAAAGATACATATTTTGCCCGGCCGGGCGTGGCTCAGTGGTTGAGCATCAACCTAGGATCCAGGCGATCGGGGTTTGATTCCCGGTCGGGGCACATGCCCGGGTTGCGGGCTCGATCCCCAGTCAGGGGCGTGCAGGAGGCAGCCGATCAATGACTCTCTCATCATTGATGTTTCTATATCTCTCTCTCCCTCTCCTTTCCTCTCTCCAAAATCAATAAAGATATATTTAAAAAAAAAAAAAGAAATCTTTAAAAGATACATATTTTTATTTGACCAAGTTAACCTATTCTTAGTTACCAGAGGTCAAATGTTTCAGAGTAGTATTTTTCTTTCTTTTTTAAAAATATATCTTTATTGATTTCAGGGAGAGAAAAAGAGAGGAAGAGAGAGAGATAGAAACATCAATGATGAGAGAGTCATTTGATCAAGCCCGCAACCCGGGCATGTGCCCTGACCAGGAATCAAACCCAGTCGCCTGGATCCCAGGTGGACGCTCAACCGCTGAGCCACACCCGGCCAGGCTCAGAGTAGTATTTTTCAAATCAACTTGCGAACAATACCCAATGTTGCCTTTTTATTGTAAACCACTTGCTAGCAGATGTGGTACATGGCTTTCTTATTTTTCTATTTTTTTGGGAAAGTTTTTATAATACAGAAGCTTCTCTAATGTAAAAGCCATTATTTTCATGTCCTTCAGTACCTCCAGTTCCCTGCATTTTTCTTGTATGTTTCAGTCATTCAAAAACAAACAAAAAGGACTCTGTAGGAGTAGTGAACACACACTGCTTTTCACTTAGTAAAACCGTTATCACTTACTAGGAAACTTTATTTTTCTGGTTGTTATGATCAGGTGACCTTCAGATGGCAGTGCTTTCATTTGAAAAAGATGATGATCATAATGGACACATAGATTTCATCACAGCTGCATCAAATCTTCGTGCTGCAATGTATAGCATTGAACCAGCCGACCGTTTCAAAACAAAGCTCATAGCTGGTAAAATTATACCTGCTATAGCAACAACCACTGCTGCAGTTTCTGGCTTGGTGAGTTTATTATTTTTTCAATGAAAATGTTTCCTTTTCATTGCCTCTTTCCCGTTTTTCCCATTACTACCTCCAACTAGTCACTCAGAGATCTTAGAAAAGGAGGGGGATACATATTGATCTTAGAATTTTAAATTTCAAGGTATTTTTTAAAATAAGTAACCTGCATTTTGAGATTTTACAGGTATATAAACATTTTAATGTAAAAAAAATAAGCTCTGTCAAGATAGTCTAATTTTTCTTACAGGCACTAACCCTCTTAATCATCTTTGGGCCTTCCATACAAAGCAGGTGCTCTTTTTCTTGAATAAAATGGACTATCCTAGTCTTTCCTCTTGAATTTTAGTTCTTTGCCTTAAAAAATATGTAATTACTGTTTGTGATTCAAGTTTCTTACAATTTAATCTTTCTTTAATGATTCAGAATCTTTAGGATGGCCCTAGTTATTATACTGTACTAGAGTGTTATTGTTAGAAGCTATGTAATTATCTGCTCCTATATTATATGTTTTTAGACTATTGTATTCTTGAGTTCTGCTGTCTGCTTTCAAAGTAGGAAGATTACCTGGTCAAGTTAATAAATGTTGTAATAATTTTGGTCACTATATATAGAACAGGTAGAGAGTTTAAAAGTATAAAATATCACCTGGCCGTCATGGCTCTGTGGTTGAGTGTCAACCTATGAACAGGAGGTCACCAGCTGGATTCCTGGTCAGGGCACATGCCTGGGTTGTGGGCTTAAACCCCAGTAGGGGGTGTGCAGGAGGCAGCTGATCAATGACTCTCTCTCATCATTGATGTTTCTCTCTCCACTCTCCCTTCTCTGAAATCAATAAAACCATATTAAAAAAGAAAGAAAGAAAAAGTATAAAATATGCTAAAAGTGGAAAGACTTATAAGAAAATTATGTTACTCCAGTCCAATAGTTGATTTTACAGAGAAATGCTTGAGAAGAATTTAGGAAAATTAAATAGAGGCACTTAAAGTCATGAATACTTTTAGGCTTTTTATATAATCAGTTCACCTTTTTTTTTAATCTAGATTACATTGGAGATGATCAAAGTAGCTGGTGGCTATCCCTTTGAAGCTTACAAAAATTGTTTCCTTAACTTAGCCATTCCAGTTGTAGTGTTTACAGAAACATCTGAAGTAAGAAAAACTGAAATCAGGTATGCATGAAAGTCTATTTCTCTTGCATAATGAAAATGAAATAAAATTTTTACCTTTCAAAAAGGAAAAATATCAGCTTCACATTTCCTTTCTTTTCTACATGTATAAATTCTGGCCATCTCTTCAAGGCCAGGTGAAAACCCTATCTTCATGAAGTATTTCTCACTAAACTAGCCACAGAACTCTCACAACACTTAATCTGTCACACTGTTTAGTGTTGTGCTGTCTTATGGTTTCATATACCTAACCCAGATAATTAAAACACACTTCAGTGTCTGACTAATGGAACATGCGATTTAGAATCTAGTTCCAAAAGCTATGTGACAAAGCAAAACACTTGCCCTGGACCTTCATTTTTCGCTTTTCAGATTAACAACAACCAAAAATTTGAAAACACCTATCTTGGCAAGAGTGTGAAAAAGCCCTCCCATATTTACTGTCGAGAGTATAAAATAGTATAGCCCATAATATGGGGAATATAGCACTATATTTCAAATTTGCAGACACATTTACATTCATATAAAATGATAAATGTACAAGATACTCATTCTGTCATTGTTTATCATAGCCAAAGATTGGAGCAACCCAGGTGTTCAATAGTAGGACACTGGAACATCCACACAGTGAAACTCATCCACGTGTTTAAAAAGAGAGAGGGAGAGAACTTTCTCACTAAGACATACTGATTTATAATGAGACAATAGAAGGATCAACAAGGAACTGATAAAAGTGGTTACCTGTGTGGTGTGTTGGGGAAATAAGTTTATGGAATATTTTAGAAGTTGTATTTTCCTTTTTCCTCCTATATTAATATCTAGCTAAATTACAAATAATGGACTTCTGGGGCTTTTTATTATTAAAGGGAAGAAAATTGAAATGTTTTTGTCTGAATATTTTTCTGCAACAGAAATGGAATATCATTTACAATTTGGGACAGATGGACTATACATGGAAAAGAAGATTTCACCCTCTTGGATTTCATAAATGCAGTCAAAGTGAGACACTTAGACACTTAATTGCTTTGAGTCTGCTAATTTTTATACATTAGTTGCTTATTCAAAATAAGACAATTTACTTAGTTGCTTTGAGTTTACTTTTTATACATTAGTTGCTTGGAACCTTCGTTTTTACACATAATTTCATGGGAGGTTTTTATAAATATTGAGCCCGAATTTGTTTAATCTCTTTTTAGTGGTTGTAAAACATTGTCACCCCTAACTTTATATTTAGACAGAACTTTGATTATTGTTTCTCTTTTGGATATTCACTTTCAGGAGAAGTACGGCATTGAGCCAACGATGGTGGTACAGGGCGTCAAAATGCTTTATGTTCCTGTAATGCCTGGTCATGCAAAAAGATTGAAATTAACGTAAGTATCACACTATATGTAGAAGATTCACAGAACATATAAGCTGGATGCACACTTGAAATTTAAATACAGAGGTTATCAAAGTTCAGATAAAAGTATGTGACTTATTCCCAGTGGCAGCCAAAAAGAACATAAATCCATCAAGCTCAGTAGGCTACCTCTCAAGAGAGATTCGTAAGATTATAATACCCTTGTGAATTTATCGTAGTTCAGAGTTAACTTTTCAGCCAATAGGCTTAGAAACCTGATTTGGTCAATACACCAAGTGAAAATAGATCCACTTCTCATGTGGACACACATAATTACCAGGAATGTTAAACTGAAGTATAAAACAAAAATACCAAATTGTTATGTTCAGTCATTGAACAGACTTGGAGCGTCTCCTACGGGCCAGGTACTTTTGTAAGCATTAGGGATATAGCAGTGAGCAAAGCCAAGTCCCTGTCCTACTTGGAGAGTTTGCATAACAACTAGACAAGTGTGTCAGATAGTGTTAAGTGCCAGTGAGGAAAGAAAGCAGAATAAGGGGTAAATCGCTGTATTGTATTGAGTAATCTAGGTATTTCCTCTGCTTGTCATAGGGAATACCTTATAAAGTGGCATTTCAGTAGGGATCTAAAGAAAGAAAGGGAACAAAAAAAGCAGGTCTTGCCCTGGCCGGCATGACCCAGTGGTCAGAGTGTCAGCCTGCAGGCCAGAGGGTCGTGGGTTTTGATTCTAGCCAAGAGCACATACCTGATCCACGTGAGTGCGAGAGGCAACCCATGTGATGCGTTTCCCTCACGTCGGTGTTTCTCTCCTCCCCTTCTTTCCCCTCTCTGTAAGAAAATCAGTGAAAAATGCCCTCAGGTGAGGATTAACCAATGGGCACAAAGCCGGTGTTCAAAGAGGTGTGCCGCCGGGAGTGACCTGCCCCGGCACTCCGAGTTTCCTTCCTACTCCACTCTGTACAGAATTCTAGCTCTGCGAGGCTCCCGTTCCTTTGAGCGCTCCAGTCGTGCACCAGCGTGAGACCTTTGCTCTAGCTGAGATGGCCCTGGCTGACTCTCGCTTCTGGTTTTGTACTCTCTGAAGAGGCCTGCCTGTGCCCTGTTAAATACTGCATCCTACCCTCTCCCCCCTCCTAGCATGCCCAGTCTCCTTTGCTCTGCTTTTTCTCTTTTACTTAGAATTTATCACTGACTTGTAGATACCATATATATATATTTTTTAATGTGTTTTTATTGATTTTTAGAGAGCAAGGAAGGGAGACAGAGAAACATTGATGTGAGAGAGAAACATTGATTGGTTGCCTCCTGTATGCACCCCAAGAAGGGACTGAACCCACAACCTAGGCATGTGCCCTGACTGGGAATCGAACTGGAAACCTTTTGGTGCACAAGATGAGGCTCAACCAACTGAGCCGCACCAACTAGGGCTATTTTTAATGTGTGTTATTAATTATCTGTCTCCCCCTAGGACCTAGACCATTAGCTTCACAAAGGGTAGGAATCTTTATTTACACTGACATAGTTCAGGCACCTAGACCAGTGCCTGGCACAAAATAAACATTAATAAATATTTGTCATATGATTAAATAAATCTCCGCATTGGTGCTATAAAGATGCGTCAGCTTTAACTATGATCATCAATTAATGAGATTATTCACTGGTTTTTATTATTATAATCCAGTCTTAATTATCTATACTTCACAAACAAAATTTCTGTTATATTAGCTAAGCCATTAATTTGGCTTATATTGTTTTTTTCTTTCAGATCCCTTAGTATCTTTTGGATAAAGATTAGTATTTAGAATTCTGTTATTGGATTACTACCTAGATAAGGTTGATTTGCCTAGTCCTGAAGTGTATTAGCTAGTGAAATTTAAAATTTGCTGTGAATAATTCACAAAAATGCTGTATAGAATTGGCCAGTATTTGTAACCTCCAGCATGATATGTTTTATGAATGATATTTCTCAGAGTAAGGACTAGTGATGTAATGGCAAGTAAAAAGTATTCCATAAATGTTATTCCTTTTAATATTTTGTCATCGTGCATCTTTATCAAATAGCTCTTGCTCTCAAGGAGTTCACAGTCTAAGGGAATGGGGCATGTTAAACAATAATTAAAATGTAATTGAATAATCAATAAAGGTTTTTACAGAGTACCATGGAAACTGCTAAGTCAAATCTTCAGCTTAGGGTAGATTTTATTTTTTTTTTAGAATTTTTTTTCATCAGTTATTTTTTCAGTTACAGTTTACATTCAGTATTATCCTGTTTCAGGTGTACCACTCAGTGGTTAGACAATCATATACTTTCCAAAGTGGTGTCCCTCCCCCTATATTTTAAGTACCCCTTGGCCCCATAGGTAGTTATTACAATATTATTGACTATATTCCCTGTGCTGTAATTTACATCCCTGTGACTATTTTTTAACTACCAATCTGTCTAAATGGTTTTTTGGTACATAGGATAAATATAGGATATAAGGGAAAGGTAAAACTTAATGTGTTTTACCATAATGTTTCTAGCTTGCGTTTGAAGAATTAAATCTTGCTTGCTTTTTACTCTTTACAAAGACATGCTTGAGAAGAATTTATGATTTCGCTAAACTTTATAGGAGGTATAGGAAAATTTGTCTTTTGAAATCAGTGCTTTCAAAAAGCATTTTGGGTTTTTAATGTTTTTTTGTATGTGTTGGGGGATTTGTTTCACTTTTTGTTTTTGTCTTTGAATAAATGGTTTGTATTCTTTATCACTGACAGCAGTGGTCCAAAATGATTCACTGTTAGGTAAATGAGTGTCTTAAGACCTTTTAGTAAAAACAATATATACGTATCTGAAACCAAGTGGATTATTAGGGTTAAAAATGAAATTAAAGTTTAGATACAAGTCCAGATTCTCTGGGCAGTTAGTCAGCAAATCATGCATTTTGGAAATTTACCAAATTATTTGTCTTTGGTTATTTTTCTTAGAATGCATAAACTTGTGAAACCTTCTACTGAAAAGAAGTATGTGGATCTTACTGTGTCGTTTGCCCCAGACACTGATGGAGATGAAGATTTGCCTGGACCTCCAGTAAGATACTACTTTAGTCATGACACTGATTAACAGAAGTTGTCTTAAGTAGGCTCCAGGACTTCTTTGATTTTGGAAAGAGTGCACTTAATTCAGAAGCTGAAAAATGAGCTCATATTACTATGGATTTCTCTTTGAGGAAGCCTTAATTTAAGGGAAATATCATCAGGAAACTACACTGAAGAACTGCAAAACATTTTGGAGCATAGTATACACTTGTCTAGTGCTTCATATGTGGATATGATCACAAGCAACTGAATTGGAATGCCATTTTATAATGCTTACAACAAATCTGTGTAATAACCTCTGGGTGAGTAGAAGGAAAAAATATGTATCCATGACAAGAGATAAAAGTTCAAGAAAATGAAAGTAACAAATGCAACTATCTGAAAAGTTTAATCCTATTTTATGAATTTCTTGTTTGTTTTGTATTTGAGGCCCATTTTTCTATACAAATAATGTCAGGCATCCCGCACCGTTCATGATTAGGCGTTGAATTTAAGACCAGTGGGAAACGAAGGGATGGCAATGGTGGATGAAGAGTAGACATTTTAACTTGTACAGTTGCCGTTTATTGTCCTGTTACCTCTACTAGTTTAACCAGAGTTTGTTATATTGCTGTCTCCCAAGAATCAGGATCTTTGTTGATAGCAGCAGTGTTGTAAGCCATGAGCAGTAGGTCGGATGACATGTTAACTTGGACTAAACGTTAACAGTATTATATGGAGCCTTGACAACCCTCTTAGAGAATCCGTGAATGGGGACAGATAAATGTGGCTAATCACTTGACTCTTCAATATGCCTTCTGATGTGGCCATTTTATTTATTTGGAACTCTAGACCTGGTTGTCGTAGTATGTAAGAGTAAAAGGTCTTTGGGAAGGGAGTGTTTTTTAGAAGTAGGTGAAAACTAGAAATTAAAAAATTATCACTACTTGAGTCTTGGATTTTTTTCTTCCAGCAACCTGATGGACAGAAAAAAAAATTTAATATTTTATTTTAAAGAGGAACATATTATTTTATTCTGCAGTCCCGGAAAGGGAGTTGATGAAAATAAAACTTTATTTTTTTAGGTCTTTATTGATACTTTCTGTTTTCTGATATGAACTGTTACAGATGTTCATGTGAGTGCTTTCATTAAAATAACATAAAGTGTACTCAGCACTGTAAACTCAGTGAAAACAGCAAGTGTTTCCTTTTTCTAAGACTGTCGTGTATTCTAAAGCAAATGTAAGCACCAGAAGCCATTTTCCTCTAGCTGCTTTTCTTCTGCTTTCCTATTCAGACCATTAATAGGTATCTGATAAACTAAAAATCAAATTCACATCAGTATTATTCCAATTTGGTATATTTTTATACCCTCTACTTAACTTTTATTTTATTTACAAATACTTTAAACAACTCTGTCAGCCAGCTTTATTATTTTATTTTGTAAAATTATCCTCTTGAGAAAATAAATTTCTTTAGAAGTGGAGGGTGAATTTGTATGGTTAACAGATAATCTGTGCATTGGGAGGTGGAGAGAAGTGGACAGGATAAATTTAAAGGAAGTGGCTCCCTTTGAAATAAGCAATTATTTTTTGGTTCCCCATATCCTACCCTCTCTCATTGTGCATATTACAAGTGTAATGCTTAAAATTAATGTTACTTAAAATTGAACCCAGAAGCAGCAGAGTTATATGGCTTGGAACTTTATAGGCCAGGAATAATAAAAGGGCTTTTCTGTAAAATGCCTTTTTTCACTTTTATCTTGTTTTGTGCTCCTTGGCAGTAACTGATATTTTCCTGGTAGCCATTCAGTAAGTAAAGAGCTTGCTTATCATTTGATGTAAACCTCCAGATCTCTTCAAAAGTAAATTTAGAACCATACTATCAATTCTTACTTACAGAGACCAGTGCTTTAGCAGATACAAAACAAAATCAACGGAGGTTAAGTTCATTTTGTGATTAAACGTGAAACCCTTTTGTTGCCTTTTTTTCTGTAAGTAATGGTTTTTGCCATTAATTTCTTCTGTTTAGTTCTAAGCTAGAAAGCCAAGACGAAGTTAATGATGACAATTTTTTTCATTCTCTGTCTTGTTTATTTCTGTACTATGAGATTACTGTTGGTGATTGCAATACCAGGTGCAAAAATTAACAATTTGCTTTTGTATAGTACCACTGAGTAATTTTTTACTTATTAAAAATAAATTAAGAAATGTGACTATCTTTGTAAATCCTGTTCCATAGTTGACTCCAGAGATTCCAGTTTTACTATTTATTTTGTGGGTAATTTTGGTGTTTCCTAGTTTTCAAGTTTTGTAGTCATGGAGATGTGGAGGGACATTACTTCAAAGTGCTTTTGGCTCCTGGAAATACTATTAAAACAATTGGGGATAAATGGTGGTGACCATGTGAGACCTAGAAGATCTGCTAAATCCTAGACTGTTAGTTGCAGATTTCTAATTTCCATTTTGGAGTTCAAAGCAGTTATGTTAACTCATCTGTAAGTTCTTCTAAATCGTCCCAAAGGTAGAACTCAGAAATATAGATATGTTTCTTTGTTTAAGTCCACTATTTTATAATTAGTAAAATGAAGACAGAAAATTGTTCTCTTGAGATTTTGAGGAAAAACCTCTTGATCTAATAATTCAACAGTGAATATTATCCAAAAATTCATTGTAATCATAAATATGTAATTATTTAGTATAAAATCACTGGGTATGAGTTTGGCTATTTTGCTTTTATCAAATTCAACAGGAAATTGAGATCTTGGAGATCCTAGTAAGTAATGAGTAGGTAATTTGTGTTTACTTTTCCCTTGCCACATCCTAGCTTTGTTTTTTTTAATTGAGAAACAAATATTTTAACAATATATTGAAAAGAGTACGTAAAATATTTATATGCAGTTTTAGGAATCATTTTAAGGTAATGACTTGTCTAACCAACTCTCAAATCAATAGAACATTGACAGCAGCCCAGAAACTCCCCTTGTAGTCCCTTCCCAATCAAAACCAGCTTCCGGCAACATACCTTCTGGCAATACTACCCCACCTTCTGTGATAACTCTGTCTTTGTTTTAATTTTAGTGTTACCACCTATGTATGTACTTAAACAGTGCCATTTACTTTTTCATGGTTTTGAACTTTATGTAAATGGGATCAAACTGTATTCTTTTTTGGCTGCTGCTTTCATTGAACAAGGAATTTATGTTGTTGCCTATAGCTATACTTCATTCATCATCATTGTCATATAATTTACTTTTCATTAACATACCACCATTTATTCATTCTATTGACTGCAGACAATTCTGTTGCTTTTGGTTTGGGACAATCACAGTTCCCCATTGAACATTATTATATGTATCTCCTCGTGCAAGTAAGGTATGACCTAGGAATGGAATTGCTTGGTCATAGGGTATTCTTATCTTAAATCTTATTAGAGAATAACAATTTTTCCTGAGCAGTACAGACATCCTGTTTCTCAGTTGTACATATGCGAAACAGTTTATTCTTGTATTACTGTTTGTTAATATTGTATTATTTGCCCATAGGAACAACTGTAAACCTACTTTGGCCCCACTCTGTATATAATTATATTTATACCTCTGTTTCTGAACTTTTTGTCCCTTTTCTGTGCTCGTGCTCCTGGTACTGTCACCGTGGCTGATACATTGTTTTTGATATCTCGCAGAGCTGTGCTCCCAGCTTGTTGCTCTGTGAGAGTGTCTTGGTTATTCTTAGCCTTTGTATTTTCAGTTCTCACATTTCTGTTTGCACATGTGGAAATCTGTCCCTCTTGCAGTTTCCAATTGTCTTGCTGTAATTTAATCCTTTGTCTGCCTGAACATGAAAAGCATTATTTTATAGTCTGTATTTAATAATTCCCAAATCTGAAATTCTCTGGGTCTGTTTTTATTTTTCTTTTGTTTCTGCTAATCCTCTTTTTTTATTATATATTTTTGTGTGTCTTACTATTTTTCAGTGATTGCCAATATTATATTTGAAAAATTGTACGAACAATTTGATGCCCAACATAGTAATTTTCATCCTCTAAAGAATATTTTTGTGTGCTCTTCCAGACACTTGGGCACTAGTAGTTCAGGATCATTTTTACCCAGTTTTAGAGACTGAGTCATCCATGTCACTCAGAGCTGAACTGTAGACTGTCCTAGTACTCTTTCTTCCTGTTAACCCTTACTCCTGCAACCCTAAGGGTTGCAGAGTGAGCTAGGGTTACTAGCCCCGCCCTTGCCTGGCACTATAGTCAATCAACCTTTGACTCCCTAGTCCCTTAGCTATACTCAGTTTCTCAGTGGACTCTTTCAGTTCTTCAAAAGCTCCCAGGGAACAAGTGGTCCCAAGTGAAGGGTTCACCGTAATGAATTTCTATTTTTCCCAGATATTAGCCTGATAATTATTCACTAACGACTCTCTGATGTCCTCCCAACACTTTTTAATATATTTTGTCCAACTATCTAAATATTTTCAAATGAGAATGTTAAACCAAATTACCTAGCCCCCACTTCATTTCTTAACTGTTGATTAGTGTAAAATATAATTGATTTCTTTGCATTGCTTCTGTATCTGGTTTGATCTGCTGTGATTTTTATAAATTATTTGTAAATTCTTTCGGATATCCTGTATACAAAGACCAACAGTGTTTAGTCTTTTTTAAGATCCAAATTTTGTTTTTGTTAATCTTCTCTGTTATGTTTCTTCTCCATTAATTTTTGCTCCTATCAATATTACTTACTTTTTTTCTATTTTCTTTGGGGTTTTTTTACTGTTCTTGTTTCTAACTTCTTGAGATGGATGCTTACCTCATTCATTTTCAGCTTGTCTTCAAACATATGCATTTAAAAGTTAAAAATATCTCACCCTAGACAGTTTCCTCAGTGGTTAGAATGTCAGCCTGCAGACTAAAGGGTCCCGGGTTCCATTCCAGGCACAAGGGCACGTACCTCGGTTGCAGGCTCGATCCCCGGCCCCGGTTGGGGCACATCTGGGAAGCAACCAATTGATGTGTCTCTCTCACATCGGTGTTTCTCTTTTTACCTTCTACTCTCTCTAAAAAGCAACGGAAAAAATATCCTCAGGTGAGGATTAAAAATAAGGAAATAAAATAGAGTTGTAAATATCTCTATTACTATATTATACTCTAATTGCTATTGTAGCCAATATTCCACAGGTTTTGATACATATATAGGGTTGGGCAAAAGTAGGTTTACAGTTGTATGTGAAACAGAGTTCTTGTATTAATATTTATTAACTTGTATTATTTATTATATGAACAACTGTAAATCTGTTTCTTCCCCACCCTGTGTGTATGTATGTGTATATATGTTTATTATTGTTAATATTTAGTTAAAATATTTTTCTATTTTTCGTTAGGAGTTCCTCTTTGACTCGGTTTTTTTTTAGGAGCGTGTTTCTTCATTCCAGCCTAGAGTTTGAATATGGGGGCTTTTTATATCCAATTTGATAATTTTTATCTTTTAACTGAACACTTAGGCCATTTGCATTTAATGTAATTACTGATATATTTAGATTTATTTCTGTCATTGTATGGGGGATTTTGTTGTTGTTCTAGCCTGTTCTGTGATTGTTTTTCTCTAATTTCTTATCTTTTAAAATTTGTATTTTCTTAGTTTCTTTATTCCATTTATGCCAATTATTCTCTCAATCTAGACACCCTTTTGTATTCTGAAGTTTTGCAAACTACATTTCTCCTTTGCCGTTTGGCTCTCTTTAGGTTCTATAAACAGGGAACACTAAAAGGAGGCTGGGATGCTGGACAAAGGGAGAAGAGACTTTTACCCTTGCTGTTTGCTTCCTGATATTGTCAGCATGGCTTTTCTTCCAGAAGTTGTGGTGGGTTTCTATTCACTAACTTTTCTCTGGCACTCTGCAGGGTATCTCATCTAGGGTTCCAGGTTCTAATAATCTCACCCTCTGCCCTGTGATAGTTATGTGCCTTGCTGACATTTTCAGTTTTCCCAAAACCTTAGGCTAAATTCTTTTTTAATATAAATGATATGGTTTCTCTTCTCCTAAGCTGTACATTTTTTTTTCTTTGCTAGTGTACTTTTGTCTTTACTAGTGGCTTTTGTCTTTTGATAATTACCCTATTTTACAACATGCATATTCAGATTAAGTCAGACTAAAGTTAATCATTATCTTTACCCTTTTTTGCAGATTATAATTTCCATAAATGGCTACAGCAGTATTTCCAATCTCACATGCTCTTCTAGAAGCTTTCCATACACAACACCACCCATCAAGAGATAGAATCTGTTTCCACTTCCTTTGAACCCGAACAAAATGCTATGACTGCCTCAACTAATATAACAGAATGAAGCATATATAACTCTATGACTTCCTAGGTTAGGTCATAAAAGGCTTTCTCTTGGCTGTCACTCTCTTGCTTGCTATCTCCCTCTTGGAAAGCTAAACCTTGGAATCCAGACATCATACTGTGAGGGAGCCTAAACTCCAGTCCACATGAAGAGAACAGCCCCAGCCTACTGCCATCATCGGGTGTCAGACATGTGCATAAGCTAACTTTCAGATTGCAGGTCCCAGACTCGCTGGAGCAGAGGTAGCCATCCCTGCTGTGCCCTGCCAAATTCATGACCCACAAAATCCATGAACATGGATTGTTTGTTTATGCAGCTAAGCTTTGGGATTACTGATTATGCAGACACAGACATAACTAGAACAATTCTGTAATTTCTACTTGCATACTATAGTCATGTATTCTATTTCTGTTATGTATTTTTCTTTTTTTTTTTAAACATATCTTTATTGATTTCAGGGAGAGGAAAAGTGGGGGGGGGAGAGAGAAACATCAATGATGAGAGAGTCATTGATCGGCTGCCTCGCCCGCAACCGGGGCACATGCCCTGATTGGGAATCGAACCCTGATCTCATGGATCCTAGGTCGATGCTCAACCGCTGAGCCACGCCCAGCTGGGCTGTGTTATGTATTTTAATTCTGTTTTCATGTCTTTTAATTCCATGACTTTATTATTTTGCTTATAGAATCAGTATTTATGTTTACCGACACATATATCACTTTCTTTGCTCTTTACTCTCTTTTGTAACTCAGGTTTACCATCTGGGATAAATTTCTACCGGAAATATTTTTTTCAGAATTTTATTTTGTGAGAGTTCACTGTGGCACACATGCTCCTGATTTTTTTTGTATGAACAAACTTTTTTCCTCATTCTGCAAAGGTATTTCTGCTGAATGTAAAATTCTAATTTGATGTTTATTATCTTTCAGCATTTTGGAGATATTTTAGTCAGCTATCAGGCTAAATACTGGATCTTTAAAGAAATCTCTTTAAGGTAATCCTTTTATGCAGTTTTATTATATGTCTGGATATAGACTTCTTTTATTAATCCTGTTTTGGGGTTTTTTTTCCAGCTCTTTGGATCTAGATTTGTGTCTTTTGTTAGTTCTTAGAAAATCCCAGCTATTTCTCCTTCACATGTTACCTCTTTTACCATTCTCTTTTTTTCTGTGGGCTTGTCACTCAGCAATGGCCGACCTACTCTGCTTTTCATATTTTATCACCCTCTCCTTTATATTTTCCTATTGTTTTTGTCTTGTCATGCTTTTTCTGTATAATTTCTTCTAACCCATATTCTAGTTTACTTACCTTCATCTGTTTCCTATGTACTTACTATTGCATGCATTGATTTTTTTTTTAATTGTGGTTGTCCTAGAATTTCTGTTTGGTTCTCTTTAAAACTGCTAGATCACCTTTTATGTCATGGCAAATATTTTCTAATATCTATCATTTAAGCTCTAGCGCCATTTTATGGTCTTTGGCAATTTTATTTTCTGCAGTTTTTGTGGTTCTTTCTGTCTCCCTTGTACATTCCTTTTCATTTCATTGCAGTCCAGCCACTTTGCCTCACTATCCTCAGGAGTCCTTTTTTTTTCTTTTCTTAAGAGTCCTTTTTGTTTTTGTTATATATGAAGCACTGTATTTTCTTATCGAATGCAAGATTTCACTCAACATTTTAAAATGGTAGCAAATTGGAATTCTTTAGAATCTTGTTTTCTCCTTTATTTGGACTAACTTAATTTTAAGATCCTTGGAAAAAGATGTAAATTAGATAGATCTTTTGTAATCTTGTGAATCTGTTGACACACTTGAAATCACAGTTGATTTTAAAGAAGTAGGTCGCTAACTGATAGCAAACTTTAAGATTCTGCTTATTTTTAGACATCCCAAATTGAATTAGTTTGCTGGGGCTGCCATAACAAATAGTACAGAGTGGCTTAAACAACAGAAATTTATTTTCTCACAGTTTTAGAGGCTAAAAGGCCAAGATCAAGGTTTCAGCAGGTTTAGTTTCTTCTGAGGCCTCTCCTTGGCTTGTAGATGGTCGTCTTCTCCCTTAGTCTCATAGTTTTTCCTGTGTCCTAATCTCTTCTTACAAGGACACGTCATTATAACACATTGGAACTAAGCAGATCTTGAAATCCATTCTAATTTCTTAATTTTTGCAGATAAGGAAACCAAAGTAGCTAAACATCCAAATGATTAGAACCAGGAGTAGAATATAAGACATATCTTTTGATTCTTAGTTGATTGTACAGGTGATTCCCAAATTGAATGACCATCAAAACTATTTAGAAGCTTCCTTGAAGAAGATAAGTTACCAAAAAATACCCTGGAGGTTTTGATTTAGTAGACCTAGTGTAGTGCTAAGCAATCAGTACTTTGAAGCCATTATAATCAGTTTCATACTGTGTCGTACTTGTGAAATGGGGATTACATATACCATCCTTGTAGACTAATGTTTTTACTAAAGAAGGTATGGGTTGATTTGGAGGTAGCAAAAACACATTAGGGAAAAACATGGAAATGGGTAAATTTCATTTATTTCCAGTAACAAAAATTATGGTGTAGAGTATTTCAATTGGAAAAAGGCTCCTCCTAGTACATTTCATGTCTGTTTTCTAATTAGAATGACATTTGATAAATTGGTCAAATCAGACTCCAAAAAGAACTTTTTTGGGGAAACTAGAGAAACTGCTGTGGAAATTGTATAGAGGGAAATATATTTAATTGAAGCCTAGGAAAATAAAAATTCCCTTTAGAGAAAGGACCATATGTTTTCAACTTATATCAGTATACGGGAATGTGTATATCTGCAAGTTACTCTTTTAGCCACATTCCATGGTTTCCCAATGTACTGGTTTCATTCTGATAAGATAATGAATTACATGCTACAGTGTTAATTCTTGTGTGCAGGTCAGTGACTTGGTAATCAGGATCAGGAAAACAGGTGGTTTTCTTTAAAAGTAAGGTCTTCCTTTTGAAAATAATAAATTACCAAGATTCGTAAAGATGTTTTCCCCATTTTACTTCATGCAATATGTAAATTTTTCTTCAACTTCTCTCTTCACCCTTCTCTGGTGGGTTCTTGGACTAGGAATTGTGGGTGGAAAAGCTTGATTCAATGAAGATCCAATGTCAAGGAACAGGGCAGTTTTTGATTTGCAACATGAATTGATTTTCCTGCTTGTACTAGATCATTGGTTGTGTGTTTAATAAGTGTTAGTTAATTAAATACTGAATTATTCAGGTGCTTTTTAGTTTTTATTTTATCCCTGACTTGTAACTAGGTTCTTAATAAATTTTTCTCTAGGGAGCACTTTTTTTTCCTACTTAGCTTAATATCAGTTACCTACTCTATCATATTTTGAAGTGGCTTTTAATTTATACTGCTAATTTCTGAAGTTGGGAAAAATTAATTGAGGTAATATCTTTATTCTGGTTCCGTCATTGCTCTTGCCTTCTTGTGTCAGGAGAGAAAGCTGAATGCTGACATGGGTTAACATGAAACAAATAAATCTTACTTTCTTTTTAATAATATTTCTTTGGAAACATCCTTTCTACAAACCTCCTGATTTTAACCATTAGTGCTTTACAACTCCCATTTCCCAGCTCAAAGCAACTTAAACTAAGGACTCTAGCCATTCCTTCCTGTGCCCCATTCAGCTATGAGTCCAAACTCCTGAAACAATTATAGGGCTCCCCACAGTTTTCTTAAAACTTCAGCACTATTTATCAAGATCGGTTTTACCTTTTCATAATTTTTCTTAGAAAGTTCTATTTCTACTCTCATTTACTTTCCCAGTTTACTCTTCCATTGTCTTTCTGCTTTTGCAAGAAAAATACATCATTCTACAAAAGATAGTCTGATTATTTTAAATGTCTCTCCATGTGTCCCTCTGATTCCATCTGTTCATATATCATTTCCTAATCTGAAGTGCAGGGAAGTTGAGTAACTTGTTCTAATCGCAAAGCAAACTGAACCAGTTCAGCCACCAGAGCAATAGTAATCTGGCTGTTTCTAAAAGTATGGACATTTTATGTGAACAGCCCGTTTTGGTCATTTTTTTTCCATTTTCTGTTTTTTCCACTCCTGCTCTGAGGATGGCCCCTAGTCAAGGCACTGCACTGTAGCTGTGGTAGCATGAGCATCTAAAACCCCAAAAGAGAACTCATCCTTCTGTCAGTTCTCCCTGAACTGATCTACAGATTTAGCGAAATCCAAATCAAAACCCAGGAGGACTTTCCTGTAGATAACAAGTGCATCCTAAAACTTGTACTGAAAGGCAAAGAAACTAGACTAGTCCAAACAATTTTGAAAAGAACAAAGTTGGACTTAAACCTCCTGATTTTAAGAATTACTTTAAAAATATAGTAATCAAAGGTGATTTAATAAATAAAGGATGATTTTTTTAAACAAATGGTTCTGAACAATTACATGCCTAAATGCCAATAAAATTAATCTTAAAAATTCCAAATGCATCAGAGACTTAAATGTAACACATATCATGGGGGGGGGGGGGGGGGAATCTTTGTGGTCTTAGATTAGCCAAAGAGTTCTCAGCTACAACAAAAGTAAGCAAAAATTGATAATTTGTACTTCATCAAAACTGAAAACTTCTCTTCGAAAGACACTGTTAAAAAAATTTAAAAAACCACAAAATATTTGCAAATCACATTTGACAAAGGACCTGTATTCAGAACATGCACAGAAGTGTCAAAACTCAATAAAACAACCTAATAAAAATATGGGCAAAAAATTTAAACAGATATTTTACCTAATTCAGTATATGATGCTCAACATAATAAATCATTATGGAAATGCATAATAAACCAAATGAGACCACTACACACTTATTGGAATCTTTTTTAAAAAATAGTATCAAGTGCTGGTGAGAATGCAACTAGAACTCTCAGACATGGATGGCAGAGATGCATAAAAGACCATAGTGAAAAAGAGTTTGGCAGTTTCATATAAAGATAAATGTACACTTATCTCATTCCTAGATATTTAACCAGGTGAATGGAAGACATGTTCACACAAAAATCTGTATAATAATATTTATATAATTTAATAATTTCCTAAAACTGGAAACCCCTAATTCATTTAAATTGGTGGGTGGATAAACAAACTGGTATCTCCATACAGTGATACTATTCAGCCTTAAAAAAAACCACACAAGCGAGTAATACATACTACACTTGTGTGAATCTAGATATTATGATGAGTGAAAGAAATCAGTCTCAAAAGATTCCATACTGTGATTTTATTTATATGACATTCTGGAAAATGCAAAACTATAGGAATGGAAAACAGTGGTTGCCAGAGATTGACAATAAAAAGGGCTGACTACAAAGGAGGAACATGGTATTTTTTGAGGTGGTGGGACTTTCTGTATCTTGATTGTGGTGGTGGTTGTCAAAACTGGTAGGACTACACCAAAACTGTTATTGTACGTAAATAATAACTTTTTTAAAGAAAGAAATACAGCCCCTGTACATAAAACATATTACACTTGGAATTATTTATGCACTTCACAGCTTCTGTATTAAAAGCTCCAAGAAGGCAGGTCCTCAGTATGGTTTAGTTCAATGTCTGTTTTGTTAAAACATTGATGAGATGCTGTAGGAACTTAACTTGTTTAAACATTCTTTTGCTTAATAGTGCAGAACCTGTCAGCAGCTTAAGTAAGGACTTTCTGAACTTTATTCTCAACACTTAAGAATTTCTAGCTCAAGGACATGCAGTTACACTTTTCTCCGTAACTGCTCTGAGATCTCATGTGGGAGCCTGAGCTGACTTCCTTGAGGATTAGACACCACATGAAGAGAATGGTGCAGTCCAAATTGCTGATGCACAGAATCATGAGCAGATAAAAGGTTTGTTGATTTAACCACCATGTTCTGGGGGTGGTTGTTACAGAGCATTAGGTAACTGACACAGTATCATCCATGGAAGAAGCAAATTACATTGGATTTCCCCCCACTCTCTTTTTTATTTTATTTTAGAGATGTTACAGGAAATCCTTCGGTCTCTAGAGAAGAAGAAAAAAAGGCTTATTAATAGTATTAATAGCTCATTCCCAGAGGTTTCTCTTAGGTGGTATTTACCTGCATAAAGCCCAAGTAATGTACTATGCTGGCCATATCTATAGTAATGTGTTCATCCCTTGTGGTTATGTTTTAAGAGAGATGCTCAGAAAATAGTGTACAAAAAAAGAGCAAAGACCAGAGTGAGAGTGCTGAAGGAACCAATAATTTATAGATGACAGAGACGGGGGGGGGGGTCGGGGGGGTATGCGGCTAAATCCCGTGTTGTCTCAATGCCAGAAATTGGATTAATATGTAGAAGTTAAAAGAAGGGATATTTCATAGTCAATATTAAGGAAGAATTCTGTTAATATGAGAGCTAACCAAAAGTGAACTGTGCTGCCTCAAAAATCAGTGAGGTGACTATAATTAGAAATTTTCAAGCATCCTGAATAGTCACATCTTAGAGTTGGTTTCTGTACTGAATGTGTAGATAAAACACTATACTGGATAATTTTCTAAAGTTCCTTCAGATTCAAAGTTTTTTTTTAATTTGGCATCACAAAATTTATAGACGTGCTTTAAATCTTAAACTTGCTACCCTTTTTTTTTTTTTATAATCCTCACCCAAGGATATGTTTTTATTTACTTGAGAGAGAAGGAGAGCACTGATCGATTGCCTCCTGTACGCACCCCAACTGGGGATAGAACCCGCAACCTAGGTATGTGCCCTGACCAGGTATCCAACCTGCATTCTTTTAGTGTATGGGGCAACACACCAACCAGGTGAGCCACCCAGCCAGGGCAAACTTGCTGCCCTTTTAATTAAGGAGATTTCTCAGATATGCCCAGCTGTAGGGAGCCAAAGTTGTTTTTCCTCGCAGTCTGCAGGAACAGGAACTTGTTTTGATAACTGAATCCAAACAAGCTGGAAATATTTTTTATGTCTCCTGCTATGGCTTCTCAAATGCCCATGTACCGGGGATTGTTTCAAAGGATAAAGAGAGACAACCAGCCTGCCCTGCTCTGCCTAAATATGAGTACAAATGGCCAGTTTCATGGTCATGTGAACTGCAGTTGCACAGGGTCTCATGTTTGGTTTAATGATCTCCTATCAGTGTTTTAAATTTCTTAATTGTTTATGAACAAGGGGCCCCCCAAGTTCTGTGGTTGGTGCTGCCTGCTATCTGTAATCTTGATCGGTAGTCTCTTACCACCCTCCACCCCTCGTTTCCGTGCTCTGACTTCTGCCTTTGTAGTGAACGGGATGTCTTGGCCGTCTCCTGCCTCATGGCCAGTCCCCTGGTCAGTCCCTGTCCCTGTTAGCGTGTCTGGAGCGCCTGACACTGTTGCCAGACCCTACCTTTATATGTCCTCTTTGGTTTCCAGGGCTGTTACGGTTTCCTTCTTTTCTCTGAATTTGTTTGATAAAGGCAAGTAGAATAATGCAGTGAAGTTAACAGTCATAACCCATGCCTCAGGGTTTTTCTGTTTCTACTGTGAGCCCATCCTCTGTCCACCAGGATATATTGGTACGCCCTTATTTTCACAGGGTCAGGGACAAAATTATGTCTAATTGGGTAAATTTAAAAGCAGAACTACACTGCTACCTGGGAGGTATTACAAATCACAGGCAGGGTTTTGTTTTGCTTTGCTCTGCTTTGCTTTCCTTAATACGGCAATGAAATGAAGGACATACCGAGGGTTTCATCAGTTGAATATATGAATGGTCGTAAATTTCCTCGAGTCTTCTTCATGAAATAATCAATAACGCTAAAAAGGTTTGGAAGTGTTACCTGTATAAAGAGAGCATGAGAGAAGGTTCAGTGTCACCTGTGTAAAGGTAGCGTGAGGGGAGCTCAATGAAATCTAATAAGAGATGACTGTGTATTTCCTGACCTCCAGAAAATCGTAGCCATACCTCACTTCAGTGGCTTACTGAATGGTTTTGCCTACCCATACATTTTATTTCTCCTTTATAATCATGCTGACTTCCCGTTGAGGAATTACCCCTTTCCCACTGGATACCTTTTGGTGGACAATAATTAGGTACTCTGCTCTTCCCCAGTTATTACATGAGAATGCAGCTCAAGCTAGGTCAGAAATGCTCCCTTCCTGAAATTTGAACTTGAGTAGAGGAACAAGGAAGGCTAGTACATTCCTAATCCAATGGTTTTTGTAAGTAACTGTTTCCTAGTCCCTGATTTCCATGCCTTCTAGTCATGCTATGTGTTTCCTATGTTCTTAAATTTATTTTTGCTTAATTTAACTATATTGGTTTCTTCTGCTTGGAACAAACAGAAATTAGCATTTTAATATCTCATTGTAACAGGATAATTTGCTTGGCTAGGAATAACTGCAATGCGTTGCTATCCCTAATATTTTTATACAAGTAAAATCAGATTAAAGCTGAACATCCCCAGTAACCTTAAAGAGGAAAACTTTTCAGAAAGGGACAACCTGGTTGAGGGGTAGGGTTGGGAAATGTAAAAGGTGAAAGAATAATCCAGGCTGTTGGATTTCCTTATGTGGGGAACTGTTTGGGCTAATGACAGATAAATGAGCCCAGTTTACCACTTGCAGAGACACATTCTTGTTGCCTGACTGTTGCTTCCATTCACTTGGTCATTTGGATTTCCCTTCTTTAGTTCTGTTTCCTTCCTTAGAATTTTTGAAAAATCCCCATCAGGAATGGACATGGGAGAGCCTCTGGGAAGCATTTATAGCACAGGTTTAAGTGGAGTATGTGAACCAGCAACTGCCTTGCTCTTGGCAAAGGTCACTAAAGGTTATGGTCAAAATATTAATTCAACCATACCCTTTCTCTGTTTGATCAACACAGTGGGCTTGGAGGGGCAGGAGAGCTGGAAGCTCAGTTTTAGAAAAGATACTGTCAACATCTTCAAGAACCATAGGTTCCATTTAGTGATACTACTTTCCTAGCCCAGTCTTTTCACCACTGCAACCTAAGATCATAGGCCTATCTACCCTATTTCAGCATCCTGGACAATAGGCTACATGACTACATTCTCACTGGTAGAGACCAGTGTAAATACGACCTTTCCCCCCTGTAAAACAGGCATTGCGTCAGGATTGTGATAAAGAACCAATTAGACGTACGTAAAGTACTAGCTCTGTGCCAAGGAGAGTATGTAGTGGTTATGATCCTGCATCTCTGGCCCCATGATATGTTGGCTGGGGGAGCAGGGGGTTGCAGAAGAGGCCAAAACCCCTTTTTAAATATATTTTACTGATTTTTAGAGAGGGGAAAGGAAAGGAAGAGAGAGAGACATCAATGTGAGTGTGAAACACCGATCACCTGCCTCCTGCATGCCCCATACTGGGGATCGAACCCGAAACTTGGACATGTGCCCTGACCAGGAACAAACACAACCTTTCGGTGCATGGGACAATGCCCAACCAACTGAGCCACACCGGCCAGGGCCAAACCCTCTCTTCACTGTTAGGTTGCTGTTGAGGGAGATTCCTGAAATTCTGCGTGGTGGGTATGAGAGGACTAGGCACCCACAGCTTTTTTCCCATTAGAAATAAGCACATTGAACATCAAGCCCAGAAATAAGCCCATGCCTGTATGGTCAATTAGTGGCAAAGGAGGCAAAAATATACAGTGAGGTAAAAACAGTCTATTCAATAAATGGAGTTGGGAAAACTGGACAGATACATGCAAAAAAAAATTAAACTAGACCACCACCTTATACCGTATACAAGAATAAGCTCAAAATGGATTAAAGACTTAAATGTAAGGCCTGAAACCATAGAACTAGAAGAAAGCATAGGCAATAAAATATCTGACATTGCTCTTGTAATATTTTATATATCTCCTCAGGCAAGGGAAACAAAAGGAAAAATAAACAAATGGGACTATATCAAACTATAAAAGTTTTTGCAGAACAAAGGAAACCATCAACAAAATGAAAAGACAGCCTAACGATTGGGAGAAACTATTTGCTAATAATACATTCGATGTGGAGTTAGTATCCAAAACTTAACAAAGAACTCATTCAACTTAACACCAAAAAAAAAATTTTAAAAATCCAATTAACAAGTGGGCAGAGAACCTGAATAGACACTTCTCCAAAGGGGACATACAGATGGCCAAGAGACACATGAAAAGATGCTCGATATCACTAATCATCAGAGAGACGCAAATTAAAACCACAAGATATCCCCTCACACCTGTCAGAGTGACTGTCGTCAATAAACCAAGTGTTGGCCAGGATGTGGAGACAAGGGAACCCTCGTGCACTGTGGTGGGAATGCAGATTGGTGCAGCCACCATCAAACACAGTACCAAAGTTTCTAAAAAAATTAAATAGAACTACCTGATGACCCAGCAATTTCACTTCTGGGTTTTTATCAAAAGAAACCCAAAACACTAATTCAAAAAGATTTGCACCCCTATACTCATTGCAGCATTATTTACAAGAGCCAAGATATGGAAGCGACCCAAGTGCCCATCAATAGACGAGTGGATAAAGAAGATGTGTGGCACATATATACAGTGGAATATTACTCAGCCATAAAAAGGAAGAAATCTTACCATTTGAGGCAGCATGGATAGACCTAGACGGTATTATGCTAAGTGAAGTAAGTGAGACAGAAAAACACCGTGTGATTTCATTTATATGTGGAATCTAAAGGACAAAATAAATGAACAAACAAAACAGATTCACAGATACAGAGAACAACCAATGTGAGGGGATTGCGGAACTGAGTGGAAAAGGTGAAGGGATTGAGAAGCACAAATTGGTAGCTACAAAATAGTCACATGGATGTAAAGTACAGCACAGGGAATATAGTCAACAATATTGTAATCACTGTGTACGGTGCCAGGTGGGTACTGGACGTATTGGGGGTATCACTTTGTAAATTATATAAATGTCTGACTTCTATGCTGTACACCTGAAATTATAAAATAATGTTGAATGTCAACTGTAATGGAAAAATAAAAAATATGCTAAAGAAATAAGCATATTTAAGTAATTTGGAGGACATAAAACAACCGCTTAACAAAATATATCTCTCCCTGAAATGACTATAAAGATTTACAGAAAAAGAGAAGTGTGAATAATGTTTAGCAGATTATGTCCTATTCTGCCTCATCCACCTGCTCTTACATCTCACTTCTCGCCCTGGGTATCTGCCACCTCGGAGCTGCTCGACATGGCTCTTTCTCTCCAGCACTGTGTTCCTAGGCAAGGAGTCTACTCTTCCACCTTTTTTTGTGTTCTACAAGGTAAGTTTGGAAGGAAGCAGGAGAAAATTCATCAACAAGAAGGAAATAGAATAGCTACTTACAGGTTTTTCCAGTTCTATAGTGTAGTTTTTTCCAACGCTCATCACTTTGTAGTGCTTGATTCTTGGCATGCTAAAATGATATTAAAAAAAAAAGTTAATATCTGTTTGAGTGTACTGTTGGGTCAAATCAAACTGAAGTGAGTATAAAATGTCACCTGTATAATAAAACCTATATTTCAAAGACTAAGCAAAAAAGGTGGTGTGTGTTTTTCTGTTTAACTGATTCTCTGTGTTCCCTTTTGCGGGGTTACGCTCTAGCGATACAGGAAACCTGGGTCATTGAGTGGTTCGGTGAGAAAAAATAACAGGGATAAATAAAGGAATCAACTGAAAATCTTTTAGGCAGAAATTATATTTTCAAATGCCATAACTTAGGAAAATCCTTGGCGGGCATATACAAATCAAATACGAATTCTCTATGTTAAAAGAAGTAGAAAGAACTACTGAAAGCAAATTACTTTCTATTCCACCTCCTCTCTAACCCAGTCAGAAAGCTCTCAGTGACTGTTCTTCCTGCTTGAATATATTCCACCTTAGACTTAGAGATGGGGAAAATGCTAGGAGTTAGGTACTGGGTGAACACGTAAGTGAGCATGTAAGTGCAGTAGATGAGTCGTAATGTCTCCCTCTTCTAGGTCACATAGCACTCTAATACTACCCTGAACGTGCGCTATTTTATTGACTGAATTGCTTAAGAACACATTCTATTCACTTTTGTATCCCAGCCTCAGGCATACAGTAAGTATTTGTGAAACTGACTTTTAAAACTTTAGGAGCCCACCTCAAAGTGCTATTTGCTACAACTAACTTACACTGAGAGCTAAGTCGGTGTCCATGCCAGTTAGTTTTGAACAACAGAATACTTGCCTTGAAGTCCCTTGATTCACATGGCAACAGTGTCAAGACCAAGACTTTTTCTGGTATTGAAAAGTACACAGCATTTATTACACTGCCATTTACTTGAAAGACATTGAGCACCTGTCAGATTTACAGAAGCTGGCTGAAGGAAATTGTCTACCAGGTGAAGTTTGTCCGCAAGGCCTCCCGCCTTTCTCCCCACTGCTCCCCACTGCCCAGCACATGTCTCTAGGACTGAACTGCCGTCTGTTCAAGGGGCTCTCTCCTCATCTGTTACATTCAAACCTACTCTCAATTGTATATCATGTTGAAAAACAGTTAATTTTATTCCAGTGGCTTATTCTAGAGCTTTACTTCAAAACAAGCAGTAAAACCTAACCCTCTCCCCTCCTAAAAAGGGGAAAAAGGAAAAAAACTATTTCTTAATGCTGAACCTTCAGCCATCAGTTCCAGATTGGTGAAGGAAATACTTTCGGACAGAGGCGGTCTTACAAGTTCCCTCTGTTGGGGTGGGTGGCTCTGGCTTCATCTTTACCCCTACCGTGAAAACCAAGCCTTAGAATCATAGTTACGGAAACTCTCAGCAATTCCATTTAGAATTCCTGTATTCCTATGAAATAAGGGATTGCCATGACCTGGAAGACTGATGGAAAGCTTGCAGGCGTGGGCTTTATAACTACAAACACCTAGGTTCAAACGCTGGTTCTGCCCTGTAAGCTCTCAGCCTTTATTTCTTCGTCTATAAAACGGAGATGGCAGTGCTTCGCTCACAAAGCTGTTGGGTGAATTTTGTTTGAAAGGTCCTTCGTACAGTGTCTGGCAGTAAATTATAACTATTTTTTATACTTTTTAAAAATTTACTGTTTTAAGTTAGCAGTTTCTGTAAGTCTCAGCTTCTTCATGGAAAATACTGTCTTTGTTTTTATTGTGCCTGAAGAAAATGCGTGCCAAGCACTCCACACGGCGCCCACAAATGGTACCCTGTAAGTGGGGGCAGTGCTTGTCATCAGTAATAACCATCATGTCATCATCACGGCAAAGCTGCGACCGGAGAGGTAGCAAAGGTTAACAGGGCCTCCTGGAACTTTTGACTAACAGGACTGAGTTCTGAAGCAGAAAGGTAGGAAAAAATTCCATTGAAGTCATTGAGGCTTTGACTCATTTTAGACCTTTGTTTTTCTTTCATATTTTGTTTCTCCAAAGGAATAAAGGGAGCAGGAAAAATGAGACTGATAAGTTTAGTATATTGCGGTTTCATGTGTATGACCTCAGAAAAAGCAGCAGCCTGTCTTTAAAAAAGAATGTGTGGTCTTCAGTGTGGTTATAAATACTTGTTCTTAGCTTCTGACCTCAATTTTTGCAAAAGAATGAATTTGGGGTAGATGTTTTCTACTGCTTCCTTGGTTAATGGCTTTCCTAAGTGGTTACACTGCTGGCTTGCCACATAGTCCTAACGATGTTTAGGAAACCCTGCCAAGCCATGACCTTAGTTGTAAGAATAGCTTTAGGTCTTACGAATTCACATACCACTGAGCTGGATAAAGGTGGATGAGATTTTACAAGAGGAATCACCTGATAGTTTGACATTGAATGGCTTTTGCTTCTTTCTGAGGACTAGTGTTCCCTCCCACAGCTGGTTTGTTAACAGATGGAGATAATTTTCCTTTCATGATGTGTTTGTAAACCAACTTGTCCTTTTCAGCTAGTGTTTTACCAGACACACTCATCTGAACGTGCATGGCTGAGCGTGTCTCCTGCAACCTGTAAGACATGAGCTGGCTCTGTGGGGAGCAGGTGCTTCCTAATAGTCTGGGTTCCTGCCAACCTTAATACTGAGCTCTACAGTCCAACAAGCTACAATTCTACTACCCTCTGCAATTGCTATCCTTTAAGTGAACTGTTAAATGAAAGATGTGGAATCTGGGGATTCTAAAAGACCCATTTTGAGACATTAGAGGACACATATAACAATATGTAACATTATATTCTGACTCATAAGAAAAATTTGTACAATAACAGTTAAAAAATTGTTAACAGCTTTCATGCCGCAAAGTCCAAATAAGCTTATACTGACTCCAGTTTTAGAATGCTCTAGTTCAACCATTCTACCTCACTCCTTGCTTTCTAAATACGAACTTTTAGGGTGGGGAGGTTATTAGTTTTATGAAATATTATATTCTTATGACTATCAGTACAAAAGCATGAACTACATGAATTCAAACTGGAAGTGAGTATACTATAATGAGAAATAACTTTGAAATGTACTCCTTTGCCAGATTCTTATGAGTTTAAATAAAATACAAATATATATAAAAACTATAAGTTCATATCCTAAGTGTAGAAACTACTTGCATTTGGTCAAAAACCACATCTACAACAGAAAAAAACCTTTATTTCCCATAGCTCCCTTGTACAGTGCAATGCAAAAGTTGGGCTAATGTAGACTACCTTCCAAGGGACCCAGCTGCTGCTGTGCAGGAAATGCACAGTCCTTAAAGAGCCATTAGGTCTCAGGATTTTGTTTGTTTCATGCAAAATAGTAACATGCAAATCGGGGTTCACATGCAAATTGGTCAAACATCCTATCCAACCAAGAAAATAATATGAAGGAAACAAGTTTATCATTCTCGTATGTGATCTAGTTTACTTTCCAACCAGTTAGATGGTATCTTTCTTAAAAAATCTGCAAGATAAAAATTTTAATTCGCTTTTGTGTATTCATATTTTTTAGCATGGAAATAAACAGTTAAAGACATTCTATCTTTTATGTGGTATCTAATTTCCTAAACTCTGAAAGAGGATAATCTCCTTGATCAGAATATACTAAACAGAAAAATCCACTTTTCTCCCAGGAGTTCTTCTGAGCCCACTGATGCCATAATTTTTATTTAGGTTGGATTTGTTTCAAGGTAGCCAATTAGATGATAAATAAATTATAACTGAATTATCTATGATATTCTACTATATTAATTGAAAATCATTAACTCCAAATGTTATCCTATAATAAATGAAAAAATAATGAAACCAAAAGTTTAGGTTGACATAGATGTTCATACTCTCTTCACACACAGACCCAGGATCTGATTTACCATCTAACATTCTGGCCAACTATTCAGTGTATGTGGCTAGTGTATGCAGAGCAATCGGCAAGTGAATGAAGCTGAATTGGCAAGTAATTGGCATGGCTCCTACTGGCAATGCAGCCATAATGTCATAATTTTAATTTTTCCTGTGATTATTTTCTTTTACGGCCTTTATTCATTGTCAGCGTCTTCATATTTAGTCTCTTTAGAATTATTGATACTTATGGTAGATTGGAAGGTAGATTCATTGATAGATATGTTATAACTAAAAAATTAATAGAATGTTACCCTCAGGAAAAAAAAAATTCAAAAAGGAAAGTTCTGTTTATTCTTTTTTCTGAATAAGAATCACTTATTGAATATTTTCATATGGAACAAAAACCTCTATTATGTTAATTGTATTATTAGTTGTGAAAATATTAACTAAACCAGAGTTACTGTTGCAATGCACGTTTTCATAGACTTTGAGAGCTGCAGTGAAACTTAAAAGATCCAACCACCGTAGCTACACAGAAAAATCAACTTGTACGTGTAAATGTTACTTTCTCTATCAAACATAAACCATTTTACCAGAAAGAAATTATTACCCTTGACAGCAGGCCCCTAAATGGCCCTTTTCATAGATACACCAAACCATGTCATTTTTCTCATCACACCCCAATGGCCTCTTCTGTCATTCACAGTAAAACCCATGTCCCCACAATGATCTGTCGGGTTTAGCACATCGGTCCCTACCCCACCTCTGTAATCTCATCTCCTGCCGCTTTCTCCTAGCTCCACTGCAGTCACAAAGGCCTCTCTTGTTTCTTAAACAAACCAAGCCTTCTCCTGCCTCTGGGCGCCTGCGCTTGCTGCCTGGAATGCCCTTGTCCCAGATACTGAATTGGTCTGTTCCCCCACTTCCTTCAGATCTCTGCTGAAATGTCAGGTTAATAAAGGAGACCCTCCCTGACAACCCTATATTGAAACGAGCAACTAAAAAATTTTCTCTTTTTTTAAATATAAAACACTTCATGAATTTGTATGTCATCCTTACACATGGCATTCTCTGTATCATGCCAACTTTAGAGTATGTGCTACCAAAGAATGCATGTAATTTTCTCTACTGCCTCTGAGAGTCCCCTCATCCTGGTGTATTTTACTTCCATAGGCCTTATTAGCATGTGTATGACATTTTTGGTTATGTATTTATAGTTTGTGTTTCCTTGCTGGTACGTAAGCTTCCTTAAACCAGGGATGTTGTTTTGCTCACTGCTGCATCCTCAGAATATTACTTGGCCCATAGTAACTGCTCAAAAATTATTTGTTGGAATGAATGAATGAATGAATGAATGAATGAATGAATGAATGAATGAATGAATGAACGAAGTGTATCCAGGACCAAAGTAGTTCACTCCTCTTCCCTCCTACTTGGCTGAGCCTTCAGCACTGCTTATCCCTGTAACATTCCCTCCCTGTTCTGGTCATATTTTTAGCCCCAACAAAACACATAGCTGGTGCTGACCTGAGCTTTATGACTTTGCTTTCTAAAGTGATACCATGCTTTTAATGATTTCACATGTTTTTAAATTAAACATACTCTGTCTCCTGTCGAATAGTGATGGAGAAGTTTCTGCTGTCACTCCCAGGCCTCAGGATCATATTTCCCAAGGAAGGATTCTTCTCGAGCATCTCAGTTGCTTCTTTTCGAGACACTGTATAAAAACATCTACAGAGGTGAGATAAAAAACAGACATTTTTTAAACTAATAAAGATCATTACTTGAAAAAATGCTTCTAAAATAACTTTAAGAACTGCAGTCATTAACTTTTCTTAAAATCCCAGCTTCATTATTCCAATTACAATATGATTATAATTACTATTATTACACTATGTGTCACTGTGAGTGTGTGTATGCTTAAAGCCCTCCATCCCTCATCCCTCCAAAGCCTCTTTCTCTAACTAAAGGGGACCTGAAAAGTTATCTACTGATCAGTATAAAATTGCCATTACCATTCAAAAATCTAAGACAAGAATTAACAATGTATCTCAAGTCTCAGTTTATAATGATAGGCTCTTGGGTAAATAATATTTGTTGGTGGTTTCTTTCCAGAGATACAAAACACCTCTATACATGCTTCTCTTGCATGGTCTTGCTTTTAAATCATATTTAAGGGGATGTCTTAACTCACTCCTTTTGGTATAATATGGCTTTCTTATGACATTGGTGATGTTTTTACGTGTCAAATTTTTAAGAAAGCACTTCTCATTTTTATAGTAAATGTTGTAGTCCATGAACTATACAGTCACAGAGAAATATCTGGCAGGATTTGTAATACATCAAAATGCTAACAGCAAATGTCTTTGAGTTGTGGAACAAGGAATAATTTTAGTCTTTTTATTTATCTGTTAAAACATATATTGTTTTATTGAGCACAAAAGAAAAAGAAGCAGTCTGTGACTTCTAACTTATCAGCCTATCAGTCATTGGTTTCAGCTAAATGTTTTGGTGGGCAGGTTTCGGTGATTATAGCACAGAAAGAACGTGAATCAGAACCTGATGTCAAAGGTGGGACCAAGACAAGTTTACTGATAAGAACTCGACCATGATTCCAGGAGGAAGGCGTTCACAATCTTAGTCACACTTTTTAACAATATAATAGTAAAAAACAGATGTAGGATGTTGCTGAATTCAGCATGTTCTGTGCCTCTTCATTTTTCCAACAATACCATACACTCTACACTGGGCCATCCTCAAAGTACAGCTCAATGACTAATCACTGATTGACTAACAACTGGATAGAACTTCCAGTTATTTTTTTAACTGAATTTATTGGGGTGACATTGGTTTGCAGACTCATACAGGTTTCAAGTGTACAACTCAACAAAACATCACCTGCACACTGCCTCGTGCACCCATTGCCCAAAGCAAGGTCTCTTTCCGTCCCTATTCATGCCCCTTTACCCACCTAAACGTACGCCCCAACCCACTTTCCTTCTGGCTAACACCACACTATTGTCTGTGTCTATGTGTTTTATGTGTATATACACGTGTGTGTTTTTAATTCTTTGCTATAATTTTCTGAGAGAAAATCAGTCAATCAGAAAGTTGCAGGGTGAAAAAATGTAATTTCCTTCCTTCCTCTTAGCAGTTTTTATTTAGGTTTAAACTTTGGAAAGAATATCTGTTTGGTCTGAAGTGTAGGTGGAAGGGGATTTCCTGTGTGGTAAGAGAGTTGGTACCAACCTGCATTTTGCATTTTGTTGATCATGACACAGAAGAGGAAATGTGGCATGCACTCAGAAATATGCCGTTTGTCCACAGACAGCTTATGCCCTTGTTTAATGAGGTCATTGACTAACTCTCCTTGATATTGATAAAAAGAAATGAATATTAACACTCATAAATAAATTGGAGTTGATGGTGCACTTACACTGGCATAGGGTTCAGGACATCCACGTAGTCCTCAAGTGGTTCCCTCTCTTCTTCCAGAGATGTACTCGGCTCTGTCTCAAGCCGCCTTTTCTTTTCTCTGTCTAAGACTTCATGCAGCCTAATGACTTGTCCAGGCAGGAGTGACACATGTTGGGGAACTGACAGCTGAAACCAATTAAAACAGTAAGCAAACAAGAAAGACAGCAAAATCACTAACCAGTTTTTAGCAAAGAGGAGCCTGTTCTGGTCCTAGGGAGCTTCAGATACCTGACGGAGATGGGTGGGTAGAAGCATGCACAGACGATCTGGGGGAAGGTTAGGTGTCCTAGAACAGCCTCTAAACCAACTAGAACCTGCGCAGGGTGTACAATGTTCTTCCAAGAAATGTCCCTTTTGATTTGGCCCCAAAGCAAAGCACACCCACCTTGCACTACAGGCTAACTGACGTAACAACAGATTCGTCGTGTTTTCATTCTGAGTGTGCTTGTTCTCACTGCCAGGGAAGCCCCAGAGCACCTGCAAAGCGCACAGCTCTCCCCCAGGTGACCGAGAATTACTCCACCAGCTGTATGGTAGCCTGGCGTTGAAATGGCACTCCACTGGGGACTGAGCTCAGCAGTCAGGTGTGTATTTTGGTGTGCTTGTGTGTAGTTCATAGTTCTACTCACACATGAGGGTTATGTTACCGTTTCACTTACTACTGTTCTTTAACCTTTACTAGAGATGTATTTTGGATTGTGTGACCTATACCTTCCTGGTCTACGTTTATAGCCCTGGTTAGACCTCTTTATGGCCAGCTGTGTGCTCTTGGAAAGTGCAACCTGAACGGTAGAATGCTTTCTTTATGTGACACTACCTAGCCTGCATTTTGGGGCAGCCGTGCCTAATTAACATCTTCATCTCCAGAGTGGGGTCCCTGCTTTCCAGGGGGTGTTGGGAAGAAAACACTGAAACTTCATTTTCTATTTACTTATTATCTAATTAATTCATGTAATTATCTATATTTTAAAACACATGTATGTACGTATATATGAAATTTGAAATAAAAATGTACTGATAAGGGCACATAATCAAACGGCTTAGAGAATATTTTCCTGGATAACTAAGCTAACTAATAATCAGTAAGGTTATTTTCTTATATACCAATCCAGAAAAAAATAATAGAATGAGGGAAAGCTAATGAAACAGCTCCTCCTTACTAATTACCTATTACACCCCAAGCATTGTATTATTGCCAATCCTCAGAACAATGCTACAAGATAGGTATCCTACTTGACAAATGAAAAAAACACACAAAAAACAGATTCAGAAGATTAAATAACTAGTCTAGGGTCACATAGCTAGTAAATTGTAAAACCAAGATTCAAACTCCATTTTCTTTAATTCAAAAGCAACATCTCAGCTCTTTCAACCATAGTCTGTGTTTCTCAAACTTCTCCTAAAGTTCTAACAACAGCACAGAGTGATCTGGGATTGTTGTGCAAAAACAACATTTATAGAGCCCAAAATTTAAGGTAACATCTCTTCTTTTGGAAATTCACATAAATTTTATATTCTGTAATATACCTACATATATTTTAATTTAAAAATGATGTTTTTTATCCTTTCTTCAAGGGGGAAAAAAAAATGAAAACAAAACTTTGGGGCCAAAACATGAAGTATAATTAGTGTAGCAGAGAGATGCACCCCGAAGCTTTCCCAGTGGTTTTACTGTGCTCCTTGACCCCCACTCAGACACCGCCGGGGTACCTGTTTCCGCAGGAATGCAGCGCCTCAGAGGGGTTCTCCCTCCCCCAAAGTCAGCATGTCTTTCACACCTTTAACGGGCCTACTTTTGAAGCCACCTATGATTTACCCACACAGTAGCTGAGCCTCCAACTTTTATTGGCTAAGATAAAGAACTATCCTCTGTCGTCTCAGTAAAGAGCAGTGCTTATTTCAGGTGACTGCAAAGCCTTTACTTAGGAACTAGCTTTGGAGAGAGTCTGTGTTTAACTTACCCTAAAAAACAGAACATTTTCTTATCTGCTAAAAGTATTAGAAAATATGGTGCTCTTTGGGGGGCTGATTATAAAAGTACCCCTTGCTTCTAAGACAGTTGCTACAGTGGCTTTATTTAAACTAATGGTGGTTATCTCACTACAGCAGTAAACCATAAGCAGTAGATCTTACTATTGATCTCAAATGAGATGCCACAGAGTCTAACAGATCAGCATCCCTTTGTCTTAAGAGTCACTAAACAAACTTTTCAAAGTGAGTTTTGTTTTGATGGTCCCTCCCTGTTACATTGTCTATGTTATTCATACAATCCATCTCAGGTAGCATTTTATAAATATGTATTAAATAAGTATGGACTTGGAAAGTATTTTAGAGAATGACATTTAAGCTAAAATATCAGAATATTCAAAGGACCATTGTATCACAAGGATGATACCAAAAACTGAATCTCCCTGACCACTTGTTATTTGTTAGCTAGCACACTGCCCTGTTTATTTTCTTCATAGCAATAATCACATTTTAAATTATCTTGCTTGTCTACTTGTTTATTTCTCCCCTCTCCATCCACTGGATAAAAATAGCAATTCACAAGTAAGTCTGAAGATTTATATCTATCTTCTTCAACGGCTATATCTTTGACCCCTTTCACTCTGCATGGCTCATAGTAAATGTTCAGTAAATATTTGTTGAATGAATGAAACAATCAACCGAGTGATTTTTCCTACCTCTGTTACTGTCAGAATGAATCCTCTCCATTCTTCCCCACTTTCTGTGTTCTCTGTCTAAAGATGAAGACAAAAACAGATAAAGAAAAGACAATGACCATGAATGTTAACACTTTCATTAACTTCAAATAACTTCCAAATTTCATGATTGCTTGAAAAAACTCAAGATGTGTATGCCATCAAAAATCAGCACGGTCAACAAAAATGCATATTCTTCTATTGAAGCACATTGTTTTAAAACAGTCAGTTGTAATTTTTTGCACCATTTAGAATCAGTTGACTAGAATAAACAATTCATTTTTCTTTTTGCTTAGAACTGTTAATGTGTATTTGTTGTGGAATATTTTAATATTGCTTTTATCAGAAGACAGCGTATATAGCTTTAATGTGTTTGCTTAGTAAACAAGTAAAATTATACAAATTTACTTAACTTAGAAAAATTTAAATGATAGCCCACTTATTTCTGCAGTATGTCAATTCATGGTCAATCCCACAGTTGGTATTTAACAATGACTGGCTTTAAATTTGGGGCAACCAGGTAGAACCAATGAAGTTATTCCTTAGACACTTAACAGTTGTTAGCTCTAAAAACTTCAAATATGGCCAACATTTATTAAGTTCTTACAAGTAGCAGCTACTATTCTATTCACATGTATTATCGTATTTGATCTCCATAGCAAAAGGTACTATCATTTTTTTTACAGATTTATTTATTTAACAGGTATCGAGTGCCTTTTAGTGCTAGGCACTATTCTAGTACTGGTTTAGATCAGAGAACAAAAACATCCTTATTCTCATAGAGTTTACAGTCTAGCAAGGAACAATCAATAATAAACAGAATAGTAAATTATATGATGTCAGAAGGAAATAATCAGAAAGATAAAATGTAGATCAGGGTAAAAGATCGAGAAAGTCGTGGCGGGGAAAAGGTTGCCATTTTAACAAAGTAGTCTCGGTAGATCTCAGTGAGAGGGGCCCATCTGAGCAGACTTACTACCAGGTGCAGAAACCAAGGCACAAGGGGAGTTAAGTAACTTACCTAAGATCACACAATCAGCAAATAGAACAGCCAAATTCAACCTCGGCTTATGACTGGCCCTGCCTGTGCTCTTAACCATCACATCAGGATCACCTGGGGAGAGCGCTTGCTTAAAACGTTCATTCTGGGGCGCAGGTTTGTGGGGTGCGGCTTGGATTTCCTAAGTACAAGTGATTCGTAGCGCACTGAAGTTTAATGACCAGTGCTTTTAAGGTCAACTCCAATTGTATCTTCTTGAATTGCAAATTATTCTCTTTGTTTTTACTGTTGTTGTTGGTTGAGTTTAATTGGCTCACTTTAAATCTGGGTGTACAGATCTCTGTCGGTGTGGAGTTTAGACTTTTAATTAATAGATATTAATACCATATTTCACAAATTGTGTATATCTCGTATACAGGTTTTTTTAAATTTTTCTAATTGTCTCAGTAATGCTCTTTATTAGCTTTTGGGCTTTTGTGTGTTTGCTTGTTTTTTCCTTGTGTGATTCACGATCCAGTCCAGATCACACTTTGCATTTAGTTGTCATGACTCTAGTTTCCATAATTGGAACAGGTGTTCAGTCTGGTTTTGGCTTTCCTTACACTGGTAGTTTTTAAGCATATAAGCCAATGGCCTTGCAGAATGGCTCTCAATTTGTAAAATATGGGCTTGTTTAATTCAGTGGTTCTAAACATGTGTCATGTAGGACATGTCTCAGAATCATCTGAGAACTTGGTAAATGCCAAGTTCTTGAATATCAATTCAAGGACAACTTTTAAAAAACACCAGGTGGGATCCCTGACTTTGTCACAGGACAAAGAATATGGTTTCAGTGTGCTTGTATACTAAACAAGTGAACATGCCCTTTTAAGTCCCTATTTAGAAAGCGTAGTTCTTGGCAAAAGGCAAGAAAGATTAACAAAGTACAAGACTTGGCACTCCTCTAACTCCTCTTTAGCTCAGCCACTGGGCTGTGACGAGGTGAATACTATTTATAACCACAACTTGTTTCAGACTAATTTCGTCTCCTCACTCACCTGCAGTTGCACTTCTTCTTTTGGCAAAACAAGGGTGAATTTTGCACAATTCTTGTCAGCTGAATTCTGCTCAGTAAGGCATGTGAGGTCTATTATGTCTAACTTGTCAACATACTGCAAAGACAAAGGGGAATCCCATTTAATTGTTTCATGGGTAACATACACTAGTTTTAGTAGAAAGGAGAATAAATAATATTTTCCTTTCAACTAATTTATACTTTGCATGATATCCTGGTTTTTCAATGTGTCACCCCTTCCCTTCCCATGTGAAAATGTCTTATGTGGTGGTGTGCTGGAACTGGCACATACAGGTTTACAAAAGATGATTTGTTAAATTTTCAGGAATTTTGCTAGCTATTTGTTAAATACAGCCTTTATTAAAAGTTAAATTATATAGACATATAATAAATGAATTGAAAACAAAGGTAATTAAAATTCAAAATTTATCATTTTCTAATTATATTACCACATGATATTCTCTATGCTCTTAAAGTTACTTACATCTTTATTTCTGTGTGATGGAAATACTATATAATGGTGTGCTGCCTTGCTTTTCTCCTACCGCATTTTCAGTGAAGTCACACGATAGGTGGAAATCAGCCATGGTGGGAGTATTTACACCATGGAAATTGGCAAACTTTATAAATTAGGGCTTGATTTATGGTTTTGTTAATTGTCCCAGAGGCCAGCAATTTTTTTCTGCAAAAGCCAGATAGTAAATGTTTTAGGCTTTGTAAACCACATACAGTCTCTGTTGCAAATTCTTCTTCTTCCTTTTTAACAACACTTTATAAGTGTGAAAGTATTCTTAGCTCATAGAGTATACCAAATTGGGCCACAGGCAAGATTTGGCTTAAGGGCCATAGTTTGCTAGCTCCTGGTCTAGACTTAAGACAGTGAAGGAGATAAGATTAATAATGCAGATGAAACTTTAAAATTTGTTGTGTCTGAAACTTTTGTATTTTGAACAAAACAAAAAATTGACAAAATATTATTCTATAATTCAAAAACTGTTATTCAGCAAAGAGGTTGCTCCTATCATTGAAATATAGGTGAAGTTCTGACATAATTATTGTTTTACTTTCCTCTTACTTGTTAATGTAAACAAAAATATTAGCCAACATTGATGTCAAATATATTTAATGACAATAAATTTATTAGGAAAACAGTATATTGGAAAACAACTCCAGTTGTCATATCATGATTGAATTGCAATTCTGATATGAGTTCAGAAATATCAGCAAAAACATTCTATGAGAATCAATTGCTTATATGAAAATTACAATAAAGAGTATTATGTATTTTTAACTATGCTTCACATTCTTTTTATAAATAATATTTATAATCTATATACATATATTGATACATATATTTTTTCCAGAAAGCCATTTTCAACAATTACCACATACTACTGGTTATAAGGATCCTATTAAGAAATTCCTATCTTATCACAGTACAATAAAAATATTTCTTCTAAGTAACTGGTCTATATAGACTGGTTTGTATGTAACTAGCCAGACTTGCTCTCTAGTATTAGGAAGATTAGGACCACTTCTAGAAAAGATAGTAGGGTTTTTATGGTGTAATTTTTAACTAAATTAGCCTTATTCTTGACTTCTTTTTATCTTGTATTTTTCTCTCAGTTATGCCTAATATAACTTATTTTACTATATTCTTGTAAATCCTGCATTGTTTTTCTGAATAAAGCAGAACATAAAAATAGTAAGTAAAATTTTCCAGAGCTATTTCTATATTGATAAGGTTTAGGGTAAGTTTGGATTGGGCTATTTATTTTTCAATGAACAAAGAGATATTCAACATAGAAGGAGAACAGAATTTAAAATTTCACAAGAATCTTTTTTGATGGATTGTCTAGATTAATCTCAATGAATTTTGCTGAGACAAGAGGAAGCAACAAAGGAAGAAGTGGCCCAGTTAGATAGAGTACCTGTAAGCTGAGCTATTGATTAGAAAAAAGGAGGTCATAACTCTTTGTTTTCAGTTGTAGTGCTGAAAAGAGCCTTGAAGGTCGCCTGTCTAATCTAGCTACCATCTGATGCTTGAATCTCCTCCGGGATATGCCTCCCTGTAGTCATCCAGTCTGTGTTTGCACATCACAAAAACATGCAACTCATGCTGCTATGCAGCTTTGCCTGCTAGCAAGTTTTTGTTTGTTTGTTTTTTGTTTTTCTTGAATTAAGCCACAGTTTTCCTTCCGGCAGTTTTCAGCCACTGGTCCTAGTCTCTTTTCTCTGCAATAACACTAAACAAATTCATGACTCTTTCACATGACTTCCTGACAGCCATTCAAATATTTAAATGCAGCTTTAAATTCTTCCCTCTCATAGGCTGAATATCTACAGCTTCCGCCTGCTCCATTTCTGTGCCGTCTTCTGAGACTGTCACCCAAAATATTCCCCCCAAATTCTGCATCCGCTTTTTATACCAGTTTATTATAACAGTCTCTTCATGGCACACTGGTTAAGAATGCTGGCTCAGGAGCAAGACTCGGATTGTACCCCTTTCATTAGCTGTCTGATCTTGTACAATTTCTTAATCTTTAAACTTGCCTACTCAGTTCTCTAAAGTGAGGGTTAAAACAGTACCTACTCTACAGGGTGGTTATGAGAATTAAATGAAATAATACACATAAAGATGCACGAATGCTCACTATGTGCTTTACATTTACTATCTCATTTAATCTTTTTGATAACCCTATGAGAGGCTATTTTTTCACCCTCATTTTAGAGTTTTGAACCTGAGTGTGTTGGTGATCTTTTATTGGCTCCCCTAGATTCACTGTTATCCCTTCACCACCCAACCCTGTGCGCCAGGATAGGGACATATGTGGACAACACTGTGGGCACCCTTACTCTCTGGCTTCCCGCTGGGCCTGAGTGCTGGTGAACGTTGGCAGGAGACAGAGCAGTGATGCGAGTGAAGTCAGGCATTCGTGCAATTGCTTCCTCAAGCAAAGGTCACACTCCTCTCGAGACAGTCATCTTCACACAACTCTCACCACTACTCTCTCTCTCCTTTAAACCTAGGGGGCGTACGGGGCACTGTCACTAGTCTCAGGTTTCTGTACTGTCCTTTGTGGTTTTTCTACATCCTGTCCACTGCTTTGAGTATTGCATCTTTATTAAACTCTCTTCAAATTGCCTAATTTGAGGTGTCAACAGTTTCCTACCAGTTCCCTGCCTGATGCACTGAGATAAAGAGAGGTTAGGTAAGCAGCCCAAGAAACCAAGTTGGCAGAGTGAACAGTGGCAGGGTCAGGGTAAAACCCAGGTAGCGTACCCGAAGACTAGACTCGGGCACTAAGCTGTACTGCCTGTTGCAGTCAGGACTGTTGACTCCCTCACTCACAGTGTGCGTTATACAAAGGTCGGAACGGGCTCTTTACATTTTTACTGACATCAGTGGGAAGGTAGGAAGCAAAACAGAGAAATGAGTTCTGTTAAAATTTGTTACAGTGTTTGAAAACACCTTTATATAAGTCTTATCTATCCAGAATTCTGGTGGAAGATAAATATTTTGTTTGGTTTTGCTTTTATTCAAAATGACTTCTGGTTAGTTTATCACTAATGGAGCTGAGCTGTCTGCAGGTGGAATACAGGCTCTTTTTCTGTTTCTTTCATAAGATCTGGATATGTAATAATGATGCTCTAAGGAGTGTGGGCTGCTACATCCAAGGTCCAGAATGGTTTTCTTTAAACAAGTTACTGGATCATAAAATCTCTTATAAGCATAGCATTTCATGGTAGGCAAGAATTTTCTACTAAAATACTGCATTTTATTTGTGGGGGGAAAAATAAATCCACAACCACCCTTCAATTTTTTTGTGTGGAAAAATTAAAATATTGACTAATTATTTGAAATTAATATGAATAAATAAATATCAGAATCTTTCATTGTTATTCTCATGCTTGAGTTCTTAGAAATCCTGTTTGGTGGGGTATGTTTTTGTCTTTCCAAAGAAAAAAGTTATGACATAGTGTATGTTATGAGGCTTTGGGGATCATCTAGTTTCTTTCAGATTATAATTGCATGTGACAGGAAGATAAAAAGGGGAAAACTTAAGGTTATCACTTAGTATTATGCAATTGTGTCCAAAGGTATAGCTAAAATTTTCACTTTTCAACCAATTTTTATTATCAGGATCAGAAAGAAAAGAATACAGACTTTAAAATATGAGTTAATACGTGCTTCTGAGTTGCCCAGAAATTTTTATTGCCGTGGGTCTTATAATTAGTAGCCCTCACAAATATAAATATTCTTGTTTGAATTGGTTTTACTAAAACATTTTTACTTTTGGAAGACAGAAAATCCCAAATGAATAATAGACTATATGACAAATGTCTATTGGGAAAAAACTGAGTCAGCTGAATATGTTTAACTACTTACTATTGTACTTTTTTTGTCGTTATAAAAGAAAAGCGTCGTTCCTCTCAACTCTGTCCAATAAAGTTTATATTCCTGTGGGAAAGAAACCATAAGCATCAGTGTAATATTCAGCTATGTTCCTATTGACATTTTACTTTGTAATTTTATTAACTGCTGTGAGATATAAGATTCTTCTTTTTCGTGAGATAAGTCAGCTAATTTTTATGGCTTAATTTTACATTTAATTCTCGATTAAATCCTTCACAAATTCATTTCAGTGTAAGATGTGAGGTAAAGCCCTGGCCGATGCGGCTCAGTTGGTTGGAGCGTCTTCCCTTACACCAAAAAGGCTGCAGGTTCAATTCCCGGTCAGGGGACATTCCTAGGTTGTGGGTTCTATCCATGGTCCGGGCGCAACCCATCGATGTTTCTCCCACATAGATGTTTCTCTCCCCCTCTCTCTCTAAAATCAATAAACATCCTCCAGTGAAGATTAAAAAAAAACTTGTGAGGTAAGGATGTAATTTGATCTGTGTTTAAGTAGATCATTTACCAAAACTTCCTCATTGATTTAAGATATTTGATTTTAATGCAGTTTCAATGGAAGCTTGCACCTATATGAAGGGCCATTTAAGGGACCAGGATAGGGCAAACATTTAATATCTACCTTCCTGGACAGTTGAAAGGGTTGAATAAATTAACACATATAAAGCACATAGCATAGCAGATGACTCATAGTTTGGGTTCAGTAAGTAGTATATATTGATATAGATCAAGGAAATGTGAACAACTGATAATGATAAAATAATAACACCATCAAAGCTAAACTTTGAAGTCCAAATTTCATTCCAGTGGTAAACATTTTATTATTAATACATCCACATTGCTATGGGTTCTATAGAAATACAACTTTTTAAGTTTAAAAATGTAAATAACTCTCATTTCACCCAAGTAAAAGTTTATTTAAGTAAGAGGAACTAACATTCTATGAAGATTATCTGTTCTGTGTTACAAAAGAATGGAAGGGGGTTTAAGGAATAAAATCCTTCCACATCTAAGGACTTACCTCATACCCAGCTCCTTCCAAAAGTATGTTTTAAAAAATTCCAGTCAGTTTCATGAACACGTTGATCATTCCCCTTTTTAGGGCTTAATAAACTGAATTTTTGTAATATACTGGATTATCTGAGCTTATATTGAGAATTAAGGTAAGAAAAATCACATGAAATTTTTTCATTTGTTTATAAATGTGAAGACACTTTTATATATTATGGTGTTTTGTGTCTCTTTAATGCTGACATATCACTTATCCCTTTTTTGACCAGCAAAATGTCACCTCTTCAGAATTTATATACTTATTTTCTCAAATAATGGGAGCTCTATAACCCATTGCTCTTATTTGCTTTGGATCCCAGGAAGCTCACAGTCAAATTCATTCTGAGTTACAACCACCATCTTTCTCATATTCTAAGTAGAACTATTTCCTCCCTTTGTCTTCAGGGCTGATAAGGTGCTATATTAGCCAACATTTGCTGTGTAACAAGCTACCCTAAAATTTGGTGGACTAAAACAGCAAATGTTTTCCTTTTTTATTATTCTGTGGCTGGCTGATGATTCTATAAATGATGATACTTGGCTGAGACCGAATGGTCTAGAGCGGCCTCACTTCCTTCCCTTCGCTCTTAGCCGGGCATGCAGAATGCCTGGGAGTGGGATAATCAGAAATATATTTGGTCCTTGTTCCCCAGTTCCTGGCATAGAGATCCTAAAACCTGAGTGACAGGAGTGTTTTTGTTACTCATAATGAATCCCCTTACATCATACCTGAGTTTATATTAATGAGGTGACTTGGGGTGGGACCCATGGAGAGTTTCAGGATGGGTCTGGTCCCCAAAAGAACAAATGATTAGAGGGTTGGAACTTTCAGCCCCACTCACCATCCTCCAAGAAGGAATGGGAGTGGGGGTGGGCCTAGAGGTTAAGCTTTATAAAAACTCCTGAACAGTGACATTTGATGAGCTTCCTAATTAGTGAATACATCCACGTGCTGAGTGAGTGGTGCACCCCAACTTCACAGGGACAGAAGCGCTCACTTGTGTTTGGGACCCTTCCAGACTTTGCTCTCTATACTGCTTCATCTGGCTGTTCATTTATATTCCTTACCAGTAAATGTAAGGGAAGTGTCTTCCTAAGTTTTGGGAGCCATTTTAGTAAATTGTTGAATCTTAGGGAAGGTGTCATAGGAACCTCTGAATTATAGCTAGTCAGTCAGAAGTGTGGGAGGCCAGGGACTTGCAACTGGTGACTGAAGTTGCTGGGGAGCAGTCTTGTGTGTCTGAACCCTTAATTAAGCTGTGGATTCTGCACTAAATCTGAGTAGGTAGGTAGTTTCCGAATTGAACTGAATTGTTCAACAATCAGTTGATGTCCAAAGAATCAGACAAATGGCTGTTGGTGTTGGGAAACACCTACTGAGACAAGTGGAGTCTCCCTCCACACGGTTTCATTCTCCAGCTGGCCTAGACTTGTTCACAGGCTGGCAGAGGGATCCCCAGGTGCATGAGGTAGCACAGCCCAATGTTTGGGTACTTTCTAATCCTTTGCCTTTGTCACGTTTACCAAAGCATGACCCAGGCCAGATTCAAGCTATAGAAAACTACAGTCAGCCTCTTTATGGAAGGAGCGGAAAAGTCCTGTTTCAAAAGGGGGTGTGTATAGCTAGCGAGGCTTGAACAAATTGGTAGTATTACTGCAGCAGTGTACCTCAGGGGCAGAGTTGGAACTTGGAGCAAGGTTTCTTTGTCCGAGCCCTGTGGTCTTTCCACTCCATCCTGCCTCCCCACTGAGAGCTGACCGTCATGTAATGTAATGAGCCTGCTGATGCCTCCTGATTCTTGGAGGAAAGGAAAGCAAGAGAAAAGCCTGAAGTCAAAGACTGCCACCATGTTCACCTTTTTAAATTAGCTTCATTAGTATTAACCTACTATCAGACAGAAAAATGACAGTGACTAATAGCTAGTCAGGGTTTACTGATTTCCTTCTGTCTGTCCATGCAGACATCCATCTGTGCTCCTGAGAAAAATTGCAGAGGTGTTCAGTCATGACAGAATGATATGAGCTGGGTAGAGTTAACTGGGGAAAATGGGAGTTTTACTGGTAAATGAACAGATAGGTTTATGGAAAAGATTAAGGAGGACTTGTAAAATATGGGAAGAAGCAAGAAAAAAGACACTGAGTTGAGAGTAAAGGCAGCCTGGAGAAAAAATAAGATTATAAATAACACTAGGACTTGTGAACTCTAACCGCAGCCACAAACTGAAGATCAGATCAAACTTACCTTTGGTAGGCAGAGACCTGTGGGCCACATCTTGATTTAGTTTCTGATAAGCTCTCATGAATATCAGTATAATCTGAGTCATGTATAAATATTACTCTCAATTATCAACATCTAAGTATATATTTATATTTACAGAGGTATGTAAATATTTTAAAAATTAATTTGGAAGGACATATTTTTGAATGAAATACATTTAGCCCCAAGTTTCTTATTTTTTTAGCAATCACTTGTGTTAAGTTGCTAAGTAAGAAAAGGGACTGAAATGGGACTACTGAATTTATTGCTAGCTTCATAATCATTATATGACCTGTATTTAGAGTTTAAGGTCACTCTCTCATTTTCATGCAATTAAACAAATGTTTGAAATTACTGAGCTTACTGTTGAGCTGAGAGTGATAAAGAATCTAGTAATTAGACATCCCCAACCTTTGGAAGCCTACAATCAAATGGGATCAGAACTTTAGTTTGAGAGGCAGCATGATGACCTCAAGTGCTTGGCAATAAAATCCAAACTAGGCCCCTTACTGAGTGAGGAACTTTGACCATCGCACCTGTGAGCCACCACTCATTCATCTGAAGGAGCTAAAATAATTTCTATCCAGAAGAGTTACTGTAAAGATCAAAGTGACGGGACATGGAGAGCCCAGCATGATAGATGCCATATATCAAGACCTTAAGAAAATATACCCATTGTTACATAGCGCACTCGATCATCACAGCAACCCATTCCATTTAAAAGAATTGCCCAAGTTCCATAGTTGGGCTCATATTTCTATCTTCTGGCTCCCCAGTGCTCTTTCTCATTGAACTGTAACTAGTAAAAATCAATTATAATGCAAAAGCCAGTTAAGTTCCTCTCTGTCCTATGTCCCCAGTAAACAGCTCCCATTCTTTTTCTCCTGAGTAAGCAAAGTGCCTTTGCTTAAGGAACGATGTTGTATAGTGGTCTCCAGAGTGGGGCACATAACCCCAGGGGTGTGCAAGATAATCCCATTGGGGAAGAAATTTTTAGAATATCTAACTATATTTCATTTATTTCATCTTTCTTAATTGCTTTTTTGCATATCTCTAATAATTTGTCTGGAGTATTAGTACAGAAGTACAAGTTTATGATTTCTAAATCAATTAATAGTCTTATATTAGAGACCTATGCTTAAAAATCTTGAAAAGAGTGTGTTTTATTTATTTATTTTTTAAATATATCTTTATTGATTTCAGAGAGACGAAGGGAGGGGAAGAGAGAGAGATAGAAACATCAGTGATGAGAGAGTCATTAATCGGCTGCCTCCTTCACGCCCCCTGCTGGGGATCGAGCCCACAACCCGGGCATGTGCCCTGACCTAGAATCGAACCGCAATCTCCTGGATCATAGGTCTACGCGCAACCGCTGAGCCACGCCAGCGGGGCGAGTGTGTTATTTTTAAAAATTGGAGATTACAGCATACTATGTTAGAGAGCACACCTGAGATAGCCCTGAAATTTTTCTAAATAAATTAGTGGCAATTAGAGGACCAGTCAGAGAAATGTTATTTTGATATTTTGATGATGACCACATTCTTTCAGGCTAATAAGACATTACACACATTGTTTTTAATTTTAGCACATCACAGATTGAAGAAACTGTGAGATGTTGTCCAAACTCTATCTTATTTTCAAACAGTTCCAGATAAATGAGAATTTTCTCCATTTATAAGGATGGTGTTGCTGTTGGTGTCCCACTGTGGCATTTAATAGCTCATAAATAAATCTTCCTGATTAATTGAAAATTCTAGTGCTGTAGTTTAAGCAAATTTTCCCACATTATCTTTTCCACGAAGATTCTGTACTTTTAATGGGTCCTTGACCTGGGATCCACTAACCTTCTGGAATTGCATTTTATACGATGTATGTTGACACATTTTCCTGGGGTCAAAATTCCTTAAGTTTTTAAATGTTGCCCTGTCACAAAAAGAGCTAAGACACACCTCTTAACATGTAATCTCCTTATAGGTTCTCTAGCTTAAATGTTCTGAATTCCTTCAGCAGCGACTTCCCTTAACATTCTGCAGAGCCTCCCAACTCTCCAGACCATTAGCTCCAAAGATAACCTTCTGTGTACCAGTGGCTCACCTTCCTTTCAAAGGTTCCCTGCCACTTAGGGGCTGCAAACTTAGAAATCCCACTACTTTCCTTAGCTTTTTCTCACAGCTTCCATTTCCAAGCCCTCTATCACCGTAGCTCTCCTTTGAGCCATATTACTTGGGGACTCAAAAGTGATTTTAGTATGGTGATAAGAATATGATAAATAGTGGGAAGAGCGTGAATCTAACCTTTGGTGTGAGCCAGGTGTTTTACATGATATCCCTTTAACCCTTGAGACCACCCTATCAGTAGACATTATTGTCACCCTTTGCTCTCTTCTCCCTGACATACAAGTAAAAGATACTTTGCTATGAAGTCAAGTGGAAGCACAAGTTAATTTAATCAGGAATATTTATGCCTATAGTTTATTCTTTCCATTTCACAGCATGCTTTCTAAGAAAAGGCCCAGTAGTAATTGGGTAAGGGCGTCAGCACGCCTTACTAAACTTAGCCTCTTAAAGGTAGGGTCTTTGTGTTTTCTTCATATTGTCCAGAACTGCGTGTGGAGCTTGGTGCATAGGGGACTCAGTAGATGATGCTTGAATGAATAAGTAGACTGGGCACCCACCGTATCCCTGGCGCTGTACCTTGGGCGGCAAGTTGTGTTCTCTCCATCCTATCGTTGATGAAATCAAGGCTCAAGGGTATTGAGTAACTTGTTTAAGATCCTAAGCTCTGAGTAGCAAAACCATCATGTAAAGTCATGTTTTACTGACACTCTAAAATCCTTGTTCTTTCTCCTAAGCATACCAGTGGAATGCCTTCTTTAAACATGAAAAGGAATCTGATATCAGAGACAGTAAGTATAAATACTTTGGAAAACAATCAATGAATGACAAAATTTAAACTACAAATTGGAAATTCCTTTTCTCAACTTCTCTTTCCTGGCAAAGGGTAACCATGTGGCTTACCCATGGTGACAAGACTGAATTCACTTTTAAAGCACATAGGATCAAGCAAAAAATATTCCAGTGTAACTGACAAATATTAAAAATATGTATTTAGCACCCATAACAGAATACGAATTACCACGTCTCAAAATAGTAAATGGTCTGATTATTTATGCAAGAAATATGTGCTATTATAGATATTTTTGTATACACAATTTCCCCCCAAGTAATAATAAATCCACAGAAAAATAATTTTTAAATTATTATTAAATATTCCTTAATGGCATTTCTCAAAACACGTTTTTTTTAGTTTCAATATTAACATTTCATAAAATTTGAGTTGTTAGTGATTTTTTTTTTCTTTAGTAACAGGCACTTTGTGTGTATTTCTTTCATTAATTTCAAATTATCTACAATTACTATTCTAAAAGCACTGATTTTAACTAACTATAAGTTTTCATTTTTACATTTAAAAAATATGGGAAGCTTTGTGAATTTTTTTACAGAGTGTACTCGTGTCATATGGAGTACAGATCATCCCCAAAGCACCCTAAGTATTATCTTTTTATTTCTTTTTAAAATTCTTCAGTTTCCTAAGTATTATCTTTTAAACTCACAGCCTTGAGCAGTATTTCTAGAACATATGATACATTGTTAAACAGTATTACTTTTATCATTTTCACAATTTTTCACAAAAGTTTACCACTTTAAAAAGCAACTGATCCTTATTTATAAGCTTCAAACAACTGATAACAGGAGCAGAAGGTTTCATTTCAATCATCACATTTTATCTTAATGATACAAGTTATCGTGGAAGCACAGTAGTAAATTGCAGAGAAAATACAGGAAACATTTCATCTATTAAGCCAAAATCTTCTGTGATGTGTAAGTTAATTCTTCAGAAATTTAGCTTACTGAACTTTGTTACCTTAGTAACTTCATATTAGAACCTTATATTATTATACACAGGGATGGGCAACAGCAGGTTTACAGTTGTGAGTACGCGGAACTCAGAGTTTATTCTTGTACTGTTATTTATTTTTGCATTATATACTTTTCCATACGAAAAAGTGTAAACCTGCTTTTGCCCGCGCCTGTATAATACATACCTATATACACATATGGTTAAGTCACATATTGCACTTAAACTATGCAAAAGTGGAATAATATTTCTGAGCCCCAAGAAGAGGGTTTAACCCCCGCAGAAACAAGGAGGTCCTCACATCAGAACACCGTGACCTAAATGTTGCAGTGAGACAGAGCCTCTGGTTTAACAGTGTCGTCTGCAGGCTTACCTGGTATTCTGGGCGCTTGACTAATAAAAACCCTTCAAAATATAAGGGCAGGGCGGTGATCTTCAGCCTTTCCTGGAAGACCCTGCGCGGGGCCGGCTTCGGGGGCTTCTTGGCCAGCATCCCCGGGGGCTTCGCTGCGGCCGTGTCCAGCCTCCAGCGAGGTCTGCCTGTGTGACAGGAAAGGCAGCTGTTCAAGGAGGAAGTCCCGGCTCGATTTTAAACCACCGACGGGACACACGCGCGCACACACACGCACACAAGCACACAAGCACACACACGTGCGCACACGCACGCACACACGCACGTTTCCTTTACTTTTGGGAGGTAAGATAAAACAGGCACAGACCCACTTTGAGAACGCAGTCTCTGAGTAAGCTGGTGTGCTTACAGTTAGAATAACAAAATAAACAGAAGGTTAACATCACCAAAAGATGAAAGGAACTGGTTTGGAGATTATGGGCCTTAGAGGGGACATCAAGGTCACATTTGCTTTCTTGTTTTAATCGTTGTCCATTTTTATCCCCAGAAAGCATGACTTGAATTAACTCCACTAAAAATGAATTCATGGAATAATTTTATGAGGACTATTTTTGTTGCATTTCAGGATCAAGCTTGGTTTAAATTTTATGAAAAATGGAGCTCATTATCCCATGCTCATTTTTTTTTGTTTAAAATATTACAGATGTCCCTTTTTCTCCCCAATGACCCCTTCCACCCCGTCCCCTCCCCCTCCCCAGTCCCTCTCCCCACCGTTGTCCGTGACCTTGGGTTGTGCATATATGCAGATAAATTCTTTGGTTACTCTCTCCCCCTCCACCCACCCACCCTCCTCCATCCCTCTGACCTTCGTCAGTCTCATCTATGCTTCCATGTCATTGAATCTATTCTATTCATCAGTTTATTAAGTTCTCTAGATTCCACATATAAGTGAGACCATGTGATGTTTGTCTTTCGCTGCCTGGCTTAGTTCACTCAGCATAATATTCTCCAGGTCCATCCACACTGTCCCAAGGGGTATGAGCTCCTTCTTCTTTACAGCTGCATAGTATTCCATGGTGTGAATGTCCCACAGCTTTATATCCACTCACCTACTGATGGGCATTTGGGCTGCTTCCAGATCTTAGCTATTGTAAACTGTGCTGCTATGAACATCGGGGTGCATATATCCTTTCTGATGAATGTTTCAGGATTCTTAGGATACATTCCTAGGAGTGGAATCACTGGGTCAAAAGGCAGCTCCATTTTTAATGTTTTGAAGAGCCTCCACACTGTTTTCCATAGTGGCTGCCCCAGTCTGCATTCCCACCAGCAGTGCACTAGGGTCCCCTTTCCCCACACCCTTGCCAGCACATGTCCTTTGTTGATTTGTTGATGGAGCCATTCTGACAGGTGTGAAGTGACACCTCATTGTTTTAATTTGCATCTCTGATGATTAGCAATGTTGAGCATTTTCTCGTGTGTCTCTTGGCCATCCGTATGTCCTCTTTGGAGAAGTGTCTATTCAGGTCCTTTGCCCATTTCTTAATTGGGTTGTTTGTCTTCCTCTTGCTGAGTAGTATGAGTTCTTTGTACACTTTGGAAATTAGCCCCTTATCAGATTCATCCTTGGCAAATATGTTTTCCCAGACCGTGGGGTTCCTTTGTGTTTTGAGCCTGTTTTCTTTTGCTGTCCATGCCCATTTTGATGGTCCACTAAATATAAAACAGAGTTCTGGGAAAGTGGGATTTTTCACTTTTTTGTCAGTATTTTGAATTCGTGGGTTACCAGTGGATGTTTGGCAAAATATGTTTGGCAGAGAAAGCTACACATTTTCAAACTTCTTTTTTGTTCTTTTACGCTTTCTGACCTGGGGATCACCGAAGCTATGATGCATAGATAGATGGGGTACCTACAGTTATCTAGTAAGATTTACAGAGCTACATTGAGGCCAAAATGCAATTAATAGTTCCATGTGGGAAATGGTCCTTGAGAAACTGGATTTAGCATGATACAGTAAAAGGGATAATGGGGGAAGGGAACATAGGAGGAATTCTGGTTTGTTTTGCAGGGGTCCTGAGAAGTTACACTATTTGCTATTTCACTCTCAATATTTCAGAAAAACCTCTTGATTTAGCAGTCTGGGCCTGAGCATTCTCCACAATTAAATCAGCCTATTCTCAGAAATCAGAACAAGCCAGGCCCCTTCAGTCTGAGCCTCCCTTTCTAATGGAGAGACCACATGGTTTCCTCCACCAGTGGGGGCTCCATTGGATCTGCAGCAGTAGATATGGGAAGCCAAATTGTCTATAAAGTGAGGTTCAACAATACAGACTGATTATTAATAAACTAGAGAAGAGTGTTCAAGTGCGTTATCAAAATTAAAATAGTTTGAAATAGAAATAAGGAGTCGAAGATTCAAAATTACTGCCTTGCCTTTACGTTATATTGAGACCTGCTTCCTATTACCCAAATCTTCAAATGATAAAATCTAAGCCCAACTTAATATTTTTGAGATAAAACCACACTATTTTTTTTGTTTGTTTCAATGTAATAAAAAATGAGTTAAATGACAAAACAAAACCTCCCAATCTGATAAGTGACCAAATCTACCTGTTGGCAGCTGGTGTAACACAGGAAGAAAGTGAAAGGAGGGCTGAGAACTGAGAAATAATAATAATAAACAGAGAGGGAGGGAGGATGCAGGGAATCATTAGTGGTTGGAATACGAGAAAAATAGTCACTGGCTTTATGGCCAGAGACTTGCATGGGAGAAAAAAAATCTCTTAAAAAATGTAAAAGTAGGGCTGTGGCTGGTGTGGCTCAGTTGGTTGAGCGTGATCCCATGCACCGAGGGGTCACTGGTTCAATTCCCAACCAGTGCACATGCCTGGGTTTGGGCCTCGATCCCCAGTAGGTATCATGCAAGAGGCACTGATGGATGTTTCTCTCTCTCCCTCTCCCTCTCTAAAAAGTCAATGAAAACATTTTTTTAATGTAAAAAGGAAATATTTTGAGAAATGATGATCTAATTAATTTTATTTTTCTTATCTTAAAAAAATAAATTTTAAGAAAAGCCAGTTCATCAACCTCTGTAATTTGCGTTGGTTTGCTGATTTGCAAGTTAAATTAATCCTTAATATACCAAAGTTCAAATACTGTCTCAAAAACAAACAAACACAAACAACAAAATTCCCCAAAAATCTACACAATGCAAAAGTCCTACTGAAACATTATTAACCAGTTAGACCTGTCCACAATTTCCAGTATCATTGTACCACTGAGCCACTACAATGGAAATCTTCTTACAGATATCTCACATTTTAGGTGTTGAGTAATGAATTTGTAGCTTAGGAAATGTCATAAGAGAGGTGTTTGGGCATAGGTAGAAAAGCCAGTTTTGCCACTAACCAGCTCTGAGACCTTGAACAAACCACTTCACTTCTCTGGGATCACAGCTTACTAATATGAAATGAGGTGAAATGACAGGATGGACTAAATGACCTCTTGTCTGGAGTCACAAAAGGCTTCTAAGCAGGCTACTTACCACTCTTTTTCTTTTCCGATTAATTTAAAACCAGCCTCTTTAAGTCATTCCCCTACTTAAAACACTTTAAAGGATTCTCACTGCTTTTGAACTTCATTTTTTCATTGAACACTAAGTACTTATTGAGCACCAGCAGTGTGTTCAAGCATGTCACGTAGGTATTTTATAAGAGAGCCCTTTTAAATGAAAACTTTGTAAAAATACTCTCTTCTCTATGGTTACTCCTACTATGTATGTCTTTTGGGACAGAAGACTAAAGGTGTCAAATCACTGCTGTAGAAGTGATATTAGTAGCTCTGTCAGAATGATTTAATTTGCTAACCTTATAATTTTCATTTCAGTACAAAGCATTTCTTCTAGGATGATAAAGAGTTTTTCTAGTTATATGTTCACACTATTTTTGTAGTGTAGGGAAACATTTACATTGCTGAGAAATATTTCTTGGATGCCACATATATACAGGACTCACAGATTTCTAAGTGAGATAAATAATAGAATAATGGCAGTTTCAATAGAAGCTGGTAATTCCAGATAAGGCGATGATAGTTGGGGGGCGGGGGAGTAATGACTTCAAACAATATATATGAGGATTAGGCCTACATTTTTCTTCCCCTTCACTTCATTTAAGATCCATTAGTGCGTCTTTAGGGGATAAAATAGATTAATGCTTAACATCCATTCCAATGTGCCATTTTTTACTGCAGAGACTGAAAAGCTAAAAACTAAATTTCCCAGACTTCTTTGCAGCTGGAATTGGGATACATTCAACATTAGCAAGACAAAACGGAGACAGTATTCATTCTTAGGCTGCCTTTAGTTTTTCTGGAAGCAAGTATAGTCTGTTGGCACCTGATTTTTTCTGTGGTGATGTTACCAGAAGCCCCAGGGTGTGATCATTAGTTTCGTGGATGTTGATAGCCAAGGTCTGGAACCTGTTTTCTAATGTCTGTCTTGGCAGGCATGGTGTGCTTCTGGAACCAGAAGCAGGAAGGAGGCTTCTGGGTCTTGGAGGCTTCTGATCTGCGGTGGCTTCCTTGACAGGGCAGTTTTGTAACTGTGATGGCTTCCTGATTTTGCAGTGTCAGTATGGTTCTGGAAATTCCAGCATTAGCATCAACTTTCTAACTTTTCAATTTGCTTCCCGACTATACATGAGGCTGATGACTCTTGGTGGATCAGTTTTGCAGTGTGTCTTTGGGAATCATTCTTGAAAGCCCGAAATACATTATTTCTCCATCCCTCCCAACAATTCTGTAAGCTGATAAAATGCCTGTTAGTAGATCCCTCTTTATCTAAATTAGCTATCATGATTTTTTTTTATGTAACAGACTCCTCATTGATACAGTTCCTTAGTGTCTATAGGAGTAAGTGAAAAGTTATCCTAACATTGAAGGTACTCCATAATTTAGTTCCATTTTGAAAACATGACACTACAATATGTGACAAATTTTTTTCTGAGTCAACTGTACATCATTCCTGCCTCAAGTCTTGGCTTGCAGTTTATCTTCCTATTTCCTTCACCTTGTAAATCTCTTACTGTTAGGGACCCCCTGCAAGCTACAATTTTGGCATTTTATTGTTTACAAATTTTTATAGGCATTTGAATTTATAAACACCTTATATATCATGTCCTATACATACTCAAATTAAAATAAATTTTTATTTTTTATTATAAATGGAAAACTTACAAAAATTTTAGACAAAACAGAAAAGCACAAGGAAGAAAATGAAAATCACATACTGATCTACTGCCTGCCATTAGCACTCTTTGGATGAGTACCATCACTTTTTTGGCACTTTTTTTCTATTTCTATATATATTTATGTAATCAGATTAATCCAATAAACACTGTTTCATAAACTACATTTTTAAAAATATATAAATATTTTTATTGATTTCAGAGAGAGGAAAGGAGAGGGAGAAAGAGAGATAGAAACATCAATGATGAGAGAGTCATTAATCGAGCCTGCAACCCGGGCATGTGCCCTGACCGGGAATCGAACCCCGATCGCCTGGATCCTAGGTTGACACTCAACCGCTGAGCCACCCCTGGCCGGGCCATAAACTACATTTTTAAAAAATACGTTTTTATTGATCCCAGAGAGAGAGGAAGGGGGAGGGGCAGAGAGCGAAACATGGATTGGTTTCCTCCCACAGGTGCTCCAACTGGGGATTCAACTTGCAACCTAGATATGTGCCCTGACCGGGAATCGAACTGGTGCCCTTTCAGTACATGGGATGATGCACAACCAACTGAGCAACATCAGCCAGGGTAATAAATTGTATTTTTTTATATAATGTGTCTAGAGCACATTTCTATGAAAATAAATATAAATGTGCATTATTTAAATTCTTGCTTAGCACCATCAAAATAATTCAAGTATTTGCAAGGGTAAAATTACAGTGCAGAACTGTATTTTTAAGCTTTTGAAAATCTAAGTTTGCTTTATTTTTATATATTTAGGCTTTTTATTTTTATGTTATTTATTTATTTAAAATAAATTTATTGGGGTGACATTGGTTAATAAGATGTAGGTTTCAAGTGTAGATTTCTATGACACGTGATCTGTACATTGCATTGTTTTAAATGACAAAACCTCTTTTTTATGAAGTAAGAATTACATTGACTAGAAGTAAACTGAAATACAGAACGGAGGCCCAGAAAATAGTGTATTTGTTGTGTCTTTGTTAAGAGAAAAAAAAGTATATATAATAGAATATAATTGCAACTAAGAATCAAATGGTAGTCACCTTAGAAAAGGAAGGTAAAGGAAGGTAAAGGTCAGTCAATTTATACAATACTTTAAAATTAAGGATTTGATGAAGACTTTTAGACCCATTGCATAGCAATATTTTTTTTTGTGAACACTGCTGCCACCTATTGGCATATTTCAAGCATATTTTATAGTCTGGTAGAACCTTTCTTCCTGGGGATAATTTTGTAAGAAAAGGCTGCTTCAAGTGAATGTACTTAACAAATGAACCAACATTTGACAGTGAAGAGTAAAAAAATACAATGAAATTTTATATGAAACAAAACTCAAAGTTATACAAATAAGTTTATTTCACATTAGTAAATTTTAGGTTATAATTGCTATGTTATAATTTCAAGGGTAAATTGATTTCTGGAGTGTAATTTTTATGACAAAATTCTCTGATAGTAATTTGCTAAGATTTTCATTTTTTACTTTTGAAGAATAATAAACTTTTTTTGTGAAATATTTGAGAACTTCAGCAATTTTATTAATATTACTGTGAAATTGAGGGGCCTGATTTAATGTATGATTTTGATTTAACATGTAGCCCCAGAATTCAATTCAGCTTCTTCACAGTCATCCCAGTAAGTCTCATCCCTTTTCCTTACATTTATTTAATTTATTTATTTTTATTTATTCATTTTAGAGAGAGGGGAGTGAGAGAGAGAAAGAGAGAAACATTGATTTGTTGTTCCACTTATTTATACGTTCATTGGTTGTTTCTTGTATGTGCCTTGACCAGGGATGGAACCCCTACTGTGGCTATAGGGACAATGGGACAATGGGCTATCTGGCCAGGGCCTTCCTTGCATTTGTTAACCAAACCAGAAGTAATTGCCAGGCCCTAAAACGGTCACAGGAATGTGTTTCATTAAGCTAAAGATAACACCATACCCTAAATTGTGTTTCAGCTCCTGAGCCCTAAAGTTGAATGACCCCATGGTCACCTTCCCATAATACCAGACTGAGGGACCCAGAAGCTGACCTCAAGACTTGAAATAATGATTTACTGCCCTTGACCTATCAGCAAGACCTGGGACCCCAAACGCTTTGCCCATGATGACGTGTTATTTTTGCTCTGTAACACCCCTTGTCTGTAAACCATCAGAGAGTTCTGGTTTTCCCAGCACAGGCCGCCTGTTCTCTATTGTATAGCACTATACAGTAAGTGCCAATTATTTCATTGAACCCTGTGCCAGCCTAATTGGCTATCTGCAGTGCTGGTTGGACAAACTCTTTGGCTGATTACATTTGCCTTATCATTTTACTGGGAAATGATTTAAACATACAGAGAAGCAAAAAAAGTAGTGTTCATAGACATCTACACATCTACCATCTCTGTTCAATAATTGTTAACATTTTGTCGTATTTGCTTTAATTGCCTCTCTATCTTGTTACAAGCACCTCTCACAGACACCGGAGAGGTGTTATTGGACAGCCTCCTGAGTTGGAGGAAGAGGGCTGCCCCAACCTCAGTTCCTGTCTTCTCATATAAATGAATTTAAATGAGAAAACTCCAGATGATTGTGTTGTGATGGAGCCAATTTTATTAAAGCAAATAAAGCATGCACCTTTATTAAAGAAGCAAGCAAATCTATACCGCTGGCTTATGAAACGCAGACAGGCTCTCAACTAATCTGAAGAGCGAGGTGGGTAGGGGTTTGAGGTGATATACACCCTCCTGCCTATAGGTTTCAGAATTCCTCTGCTGAATATCTTGGCACAGATTAATCCTCAAGGTCCCGTTTTCCTTTGTCGTGGCCTTCCCAGAATTCTTGAGAAGCACCTGGCAGTTTTATTTAGCGACTGCTGGCTTTTCTGCGTAGGGAGTAAAACTGCCCCTTTTTCCTTTCCCTTCCCCCCTCCTTTCCTGCATTCTCTCTGTAGGGAGGCTTTTCACCACTTGCTCTCAAGTGTCCTTGGCTGGGTCCTACAATGGCGTTTTATTTGCAAGCCAGCTGCAAATTGCCTACTCTGTTAGGCCTTGTTTTAACTTTTCTGTCTCAGTTTCCCTGTTCCTCTTTTAGGCCCTGGAATTTTCCTAGCTTTTCACTGCTGACATATCTTTCTTTCTTCCACGGAATCGTTTCCAAGTACTTCACAAACATCACACTCTGTCCCTCCATACTTCAATATGTATATCAGTATGTACATCCTAAGTTTTCCCCTATTGCTTAATGTTCTTTATACCATCTTCTTTATACCTTCTTTCTTTTTTGTAAATCCTCACCTGAGGATATTTTTTCCATTGCTTTTCAGAGAGAGTGGAAGGGAGAGAGAGGGAGAAAAACATCCATGTGAGAGAGAGAGACATCGATTGGTTACTTCCTGCACGTTCCCTGACCGGGGCCAGGGATCTGAGGTATGTGCCCTTGGCTGGAATCAAGCCCAGGACCCTTTAGTCCACAGGCCAATGCTCTAAGCACTGAGCAAAACCAGTTAGGGCACTTTCCTCTTTTCTTAGCCAGACTGGTCAAAATTCACATTGCATTTCGTTTTGTTTCTCTCTCTCTCTCCCCTCTATCTCTCTCTCCTCTATCTCTGTTACTGGGGATAGGATGAGACCTCAGTTTTTGTATTCTTAAATGAAAGATTTCAATCAAGAGACAAAGTGTAGCAAAGTAAGTGAGAATTTATTGGCCACAGCAAAAATATACTTAGGACAGTGAAACAAGGAAGGGCATGGAAGAGGAGAGTTTAGGCTGGGCTGCTTTGGCCAAGTCAGAGAAAAGGGGGCCTTGGATACAAGTTCAGGGGGTGAGCCCAGGTGGAGCTGCCGCTGCCCACTGCTTCCCTAGTTGCAAGTCTCGTGGGGTCCTTTAGAGGAAAGAGGGAAGGGAAGGGAATGGTGTGGGCATGCTCCTCAGGGGGAGAGTGTGCCCTGGGTTCTTCATCCTGAGTGTATTTATCTCTCGTGTAGGTGAAAATCTTAGGCAAGGTCTCAGGGGAGGGTCTCAGTAGAATATTCACCAGCTTTCCAGGTGTGCTCTTGCAGGGTCATGGTCTCCACTGATTGTTCAGTGCCAAGGCAAGGGGTCATTAGTAAAAGTAGCTGGTCCTGAGGCAGCCACTGTGTCACTTGTCTGGTTTTGCTGCTTTTCTGGGCCTGGAGCTGAAATATGACTGAGACCTAGATGTTATCTTTAGGGACGAAAAGGTCAGAGGGTCTATACAGCATGACTAGAGGTACGCTAGGGGAGGCTAGGTTACCCTGGGGGTGAGGTTCTTGTTTTCCCAGTTTTGCCCCTTGCTAGGCATCCTGGGCTTTCTGCCCTGGTGAATTTCTGTACGTGGCCCATCGTCCTTGCTCTGCTCATGTCTGTCTAACTGCCTGTGTCATCTCTAACATTATTATTTTTTCAAATGGGGTTTATTGAAGTATAATTTACCCGATAAGTCACCCCTTTTTTATGAGTATTGTTCTAAGAATTTTGACAAATAGATATAGTCATGTAACCACCACCAAAATCAAGACCTAGATCATTTCCACTACTGCAAAAAGTTCTTTCATAAGTGAAATAAGCCAGTCGGAGACAAGTACCATATGATTTCACTCATATGCGGACTCTAATTAACACACTTAACTACCAAGCAAAATAGAGACAGACTCATAGATAGAGAGCAGGAAGACAGCTCTGGTGGAGGTGGGATGGTGGTGGTTAGGGGGGATTGAGCAAAAAACAAAGAGAGAGAGAAGTCATGGACCCGGACAACAGTGTGGTGACTGCTGGGGAGGGGCGGAGGGTGGCGGTGGAAGGCGGCACATGGGGCGTAAATGGCGATGGAAAAAGTTCCCTCATGGCCTTTCGTTGTCAGTACCTTCTCTCCACCACCCCACCTCATCCCCGGCACCCAGAGATCTCACTTTTGTTCATATAGTTTTATGTAGTCATGATGCTGTTATAATAACCTGGTAATTATTTAACAGGAAAGGGGGAAAGGGAAGACTAGGTGGACACATGCCCAGTAAGGTCTTAGTGACTTGGGAAAGTGCTTGCAGGTCAGTCACACCTGGAGCAGGTAACTGGCCAGAATAGGTGTGGCCACTGCAAGCCCTTGAAACCTGAATGTTTAAAACTTCCAAATAAGGGAAGTTCCCTCCCCCCACCGCTTACTTATATACACACACAGAGAAAGAAAAACAAAAAATGGTGTTGGCTCAATTCTTTTTTTTTAAATTCTCACCCAAGGATATTCTTCCACCGATTTTTAGAGAGAGTGAAAGGAAGGGAGGAGGGGAACAGGGAGAGAGAGAAATATCAATGTGTCGAGAGACATATGATCAGGGCTGGGGATCAAGCCTGCAACCAAGGCATGTGGCGGTGACCAGGAATTGAACCCATAACCCTTTGGTCGGCTGACCAACAGCAACCACTGAGCCAAACTGGCCAGTGCTCAATTCTTTTTTTTCCCCAATTTTTTTTTTTAAATACATCTTTATTGATTTCAGAGAGAGGAAAGGAGAGAGAGAGAGAGAGAAACATCACTGATGAGTCATTGATCGGCTGCCTAGACCGCAACCCGGCGGGTGCCCTGACCGGGAATGGAAGCCCGACCTCCTGGATCCTAGGTCGATGCTCAACCGCTGAGCCCCGCCCGGCCGGGCCAGTGCTCAATTCTTAATAAATTTACTCAATAACTAATGTATTTTCTGATTAAAATTCCCTTTCAAATTTTTATTAAGTCACAAAAGTAGGACACCGCTTCATAGCATCACAGCGCGGTCAGGAAGGGCCCTGGCTGGTCGCTCAGTTGGCTGGAGCAGCGCCGCTGAGCCGGGGCCTGGGCTGCGGGGAGCTGCCCCCAGCAGGGGTTCCGCGGGGCCTGGGCTGCGGGGAGCTGCCCCCAGCAGGGGTCCCCGGGGGGACCTGGGCTGCGGGGAGCTGCCCCCAGCAGGGGTCCCCGGGGGGACCTGGGCTGCGGGGAGCTGCCCCCAGCAGGGGTCCCGCGGGAACCTGGGCTGCGGGGAGCTGCCCCCAGCAGGGGTTCCGCGGGGCCTGGGCTGCGGGGAGCTGCCCCCAGCAGGGGTTCCGCGGGGCCTGGGCTGCGGGGAGCTGCCCCCAGCAGGGGTCCCCGGGAACCTGGGCTGCGGGGAGCTGCCCCCAGCAGGGGTCCCCGGGGGCCTGGGCTGCGGGGAGCTGCCCCCAGCAGGGGTCCCCGGGGGGACCTGGGCTGCGGGGAGCTGCCCCCAGCAGGGGGTCCCCGGGGGGACCTGGGCTGCGGGGAGCTGCCCCCAGCAGGGGTCCCGCGGGAACCTGGGCTGCGGGGAGCTGCCCCCAGCAGGGGTTCCGCGGGGCCTGGGCTGCGGGGAGCTGCCCCCAGCAGGGGTCCCCGGGAACCTGGGCTGCGGGGAGCTGCCCCCAGCAGGGGTCCCCGGGGGCCTGGGCTGCGGGGAGCTGCCCCCAGCAGGGGTCCTGCGGGAACCTGGGCTGCGGTGAACTGCCCCCAGCAGGGGTCCCCGGGCAGCCAACCCGGGCGCGTCTCACAGGGGGTTTCTCTCTCTCTGCCCTTCTCCCTTCCACTCTCTCTTTTTTTTTTGTTTCTTTATCGTTGAAAATATTACAGACGTCCCCTTTTTGCCCCCGTTGATCCCCTCCACCCCGCATCCACCTTCCACTCTTTCTAAAAATCAATGGAAAAAGCATCCTCGGGTGAGGGTTAGCAAACAAACAAAGAGCGTGTAAACACAACGGTCAGGTAGCAAGAGGTCTTCAGAGCCCCCGGCTCCGCGTTCCCCGGGGCAGCGCCACGGGCCTCTCGCGGGCGCAGCGCGTCGGCCGGGGGTGCGAGGCTCCTGATCTGGGCTCCCCTTAGGACGTCACGCTCAAACGACCCATGTTTACATTTCACTTGCTGGCAACGCATCATGAAACTTTCCCACACACTTAGTAAAAATGGTAAGTATTACTTTTTACTTTGTAACAGAAGCGTTGAGAAGTTTGACCCTGCGCTCCAGGCGCAGAGGCGGTTCCAAACCCCGCGGCAGCCCGGCCGCCCAGCCGCGGGCGAGGGCGGAGGGGGCGGGGCTACGGGAAGAAGAGGGGCGGGGCCGCGAGGGCGGGGCTGTGGGCGGGGCCTCGAGGGGCGGGCCTATAACGGCTTTCCTCCTATTGGATTGCGCGGCCCGTTTTGCGCATGTGCGGCTCATTTCAAACTGCGGAGACCGCTGAGCGCCGGCGTTTGTGACCGTCGGAGCCAATGGGCGAGGAGCGCCGGGCGCGCCCTCCGGCTGCCTCGACTCGCCGCTGCTCCCACGGGCTCGCCGCCCGGCTGCCCCTCCCGCGCCTCCGTCGGTCCCGGGCTCCCGCGCCGCGGCCCGGGCGGGCCCTCCGTCTCCCCCTCCCCGCCGCCTGGCTGCGCGGGCGGAGCGGGGCCTCAGCATGGCTGCGTCGGGGCTGGTAAGTGCGCCGGGCCTCCTGAGGCGGGCGGGAGCCGCAGCTGGGGCCCAGTCTGCGCTCGGGAAAAGCCTCGCGAGTGTTTTGAGATCGGAGCGGTGGTTGGCTGGTAGCGGAGTTTATTTTCTTGAATTGTCTTGTCAGTGTCTTGTAATTTCGGCCCTGACGACATCTTTCTCTTCAGGGAGTCTCGTGACGGCTCCGTTCAGCCTGACTCCAGCTCCGAGTCTCTAAGTAATTTTCTGTCCGGGAGGCGTGGAGCGCCCTGAAATTGTGCCGTGGCCCCGGGCGGCGGCTCGCGTGTGGGGAACCCGCCGCTGGTGACGTTCCCGCGGGGCCGCCGTGCAGGGCGGGGCGGGAGACTCGTTGCTTGTTGACATGTTTCTGTGTCCACCCTCGCCTGCGGTTGCCGTGTGCCACCCCGCCGGTGCCACCCCGGCCCGGCCTGTTTCCGCGCCGCCCCCCTAAGGAGCCTTCGGGACCGGCGCTCCCGTCGGTGCGAAGCGCCCTTGGCGCGCTCGGAGATGGGCGCAGGGCGCCGTAATGCGCGCTTTTCACTGTGAGCACACACGTTCTTCACATTATACCAGAAACAAAGGGATATTGGCGGAAGAGAAGGCGAATCAAATTTACCGTTTAAAAACAATTTTTTCTTTTTTTAGGTTTCCAGCATTCTCGAGAGGCAGGTGTAGAGAGATTCCCTATGTACCCTCGCCCCCTCCTGCTCGGCCGCCTCTGCTGTCAGCAGCGCCCTCCAGAGTGGTGCATTTTTTTAACAATTGGTGAACCTGTTCTGACACAGCATCACCCAGAGCCCATAGCTTTCCTGAGGGTTCACTCTTGGGGCTGGACACTATGGGTTTGGACAGGTGTCTCATGAATGACGTGTATCCATTATGATGGTATCATTCAGAGTATTTTCACTACCTGTAAATTCCCTGTGCTTGCTGCTCATAGCTCGCCTCCCAGGGAACCACCCATCTTTTTGCTCTCTCCATGTTCTGCCTTTTCCAGAGTGTCATGGATGTGTAGGTGGGATCCTACAGTATGTAGCTTTTTTAGATTGGCTTCTTTCACTTAGTAATACGCATTAAGGTTCCTTTATGTCTTTTCATGGCTTGATAGCTCATTTCTGTTTAGTGTGGAACAGTACTCCATCGTCTGGATGTACATAGTCTTCTTATCCATTCACCTTCTGAAGGACATATCAGCTTCATTCCTTATCAAGGACAGTTTTCTCTGAGCTTGCTTTAGGCTACTACTGTTTTCATTCTGTTTCTTCAGTTATCATGCTTCATTTATTTTCCATCTTCCAGAAAGTTGTTAAATTTGTGTGTCTTTAGATGATCTCCTATGGAAGAGAAGATGATTCTTTTTCATTGTTGTTTTATGCCATTTTAGTTCTTTACTATTATTTTAGAGGGATCTACAGGGAAAGGAGATAAATAGATATTGTTAGTCAACCAATTTTAATTTTTGGAAGCCCATATATTTAGGATTTTGATGATGGAAAAGGTATTGGGGGGGCGGGGAAGATGTGAAGAAAGAGGAGAAAGAAGATGGAATAAATCCCAGAGTGAGGAAAATAGTACAAGTGAAGGTTTGGACAAAGTAGAGAATTCCTCTTCGTAGTATTATAATAGGCAGTTAACAAGTGCTTGCTCAATGAATAAATGAATAACAGATTTCTTGCATGCTCATGTTGGGGGTGAAATTACTTTGAAGGTAAGTTGTATCTGAATATATTTTAAACAAAGAAACCAATTGACAATTTACTTTATTTTTAGGATCATCTCAAAAATGGCTACAGAAGAAGATTTTGCCAACCTCCCAGGTGATTTATATACTTATATATATTTTAAGATTACTTTTCTTACCATCTTCAGAAATTAGAATTTTTAAATGAAGAAAGGAAAAATTAGCTCTAACTAAAATAATGATTTCTGTGTCCACAAAGTATACTCATTTTAGTTATTTCATCTTAAGAAACAGTAATGTAAGCAATGAATGACTTAGTGGCAGTGAGAAATGAAGTTCACCTGATGAATGATGGACCAGGGAGAGGAGAGGCAGTCTCAGTTATGACTGATGACAGCCATGGGAAAAGAAAGCACTCTATAGAATGGATTAAATGGTAATAGAAAGATGCAGCTTGTTCAGTGGCGGCTAAAAGAAAAGGTGGGTGTGGTTGTAAAAGGGCAGTGGAAGCATCTATTTGGTGATGGAACTGTTCGTATCTTGACTGGTGGTGGTGTCTGAACCTAAAGATATGATAAATTCTATAGAACTAAATATATAAACACATGAGCACATGTAGAACTTGAGAAGTCTGATTAAGATTGGTGGATTGTATCAATATCAGTATCCTCGTGATAATAAAGTTTTGCAAAATGTTTTGAAATTTTGGGGAAACAAAAGTGAACAAGGGATCTCTTCTGTATTATTTACAACTGCATGTGAATTTACAATTACTTCAATACCATTTTTAATTAAAAATTTATACTGATTCATAAGCTACTGTTAAGACTAATGATATTGAATCAAAAGTGCATTTGAGAACTTGTAGAGAAAACTGTTACTTGGAGCTGTTAGGACTTGTGACCTTAGAGTCCTTATTAAAAAAGCATTTCAGGACTGAATGGATTTGTTCAAAAAGTTAATGTTTTTGTTTTGATACAGCAGTAGCCTAACACAACTTTAGATGTGGCTTTTTGATCAAGGAGTATAATTATTAATGTAGATAGTGACACACTACTTCACATACTTTTCTGGGAACTCTTGAACTCTCAAGTATTTGTTTTGACCTCAGATAGTAAAGGTGATACTTTCTCATTAAGTAAATTAACAATTTATAATAAGGAGATAGAGAATTTTTAAAGTAGATGGTAACCTAATTAACAAATATCTTTTAGAAATATGTTAACATTTTTCCTTCTTTCCTTCTTATTAGGGCACCTGACATTAATATGAGGCAAGACCAGAATATACTGGTAATCTTACAAGACTGCTTTGAAGATAAAAGTAAGGCTTCATTCCAAATGGACCTTGGGGGTCTGGATGGATGGAGACATAAATTTGTCATATTAATGTCAAATGCAGCAAATGTGTTTCAGCATTTAAATATTGCAAAATATTTTCCCAGGGAGTTTGAGTAAATGTGCAATTCTTCATGTATCTTCTGGTATCCAGAGGATAATACTGACAAAAATGAGAACAATTGTCATTCTTTTTAATTTAGAGTAGATCCTGTAGTCTGGAAATTCATAATTATCATACACAAAGGAAAGTATTTCATGTAATAGAAATAGATGTACAGAATTATTGGGGTCATTGGAGAGCTTGAAATAATGTTTGGTTATTTGTACCAGTTTCTAAAGAAATGGCGAATGATGGCAAAAGCTTTTCTAAGTACTGGTCAGCGTCCGAAGGTATTGGAATGAGAAAAGAGGCCAATCAAAGAAATAAACACAGATAATGGAAAAATATCTTCTGTACAAGCTCTGAAAGAGCTGGCACATATTTCTTCAGCATCTTGTTTGTCTTTAGTTCCTGATGCCTTCTATGAATATTTGAATATTGAATTGTTGTCTGTACTTCATTTAAGCTAATTGTGTTAAAGAGTCAACAGACGTCCTTATGTGTCATATAAGGCTGCTTTTAATTGTAACCAAAATATTTTATACTGTATTTCATTTTTAAAAATTTCTTACTTCATTTTTAGGTCTTGCCAATGAGTTTAGCACAAATTCTACAAAATCAGTGCTTTGTTCAACACCTAAAATAAAAGATACTTGTCTTCAGTCACCAAGCAGAGAGGTAAGTCACAAAGAAAAACTGGTACAGGTTTAATATTTTAATGAGTGAAATAATACACAATGTATTTAAGTACATTTTAGTTGTTTATAAGTCTTATTATTATTTCTTATTAATAATAATATTGATTTCAGAGAGAGGAAGGGAGAGGGGGAGAGAGAGAGAGAGAAACATCAATGATGAGAGAGTCATTGATGGGCTACCTCCTGCACACCCTCTACTGGGGATTGAGCTGGCAATCCCGGTATGCGCACTGACCAGGAATCGAACCTCCATCTCCTGGATCATAGGTCAATGCTCAACCGCTGAGCCATGCTGGTTAGGCGATCTCTCTATTCTTGTACTTGTTTTTTGGGGCACCTCTCTACCCTTAGGCTTGTCACATAGGTGTGTGGTTTTCTTTATTATCCAGGGAAGTCCCTTCTCTTTTTTCCTGTATTGCAGCTCACATTTTTTGGATCTCAAGTCTTCCTTTTTCTTGCCCTCTGCTTTTTCGGTAGGGCTCATTTTTTAGTAGCTTCCTGAGAATTTAAGACCTTAAATATTTGAAAAGCATGATTTTACCCTCATGATGGGTAATTTGGATGAGTACAGAATTCTGAATTGGAAATTATTTTCCTTCAGATTTATTTTTTATTTTTTTTTAAAATATATCTTTATTGATTTCAGAGAGGAAAGGAGAGGGAGAGAGAGATAGAAACATCAATGATGAGAGAGTCATTGATCGGCTGCAGTCCGCAACCCGGGCATGTGTCCCGGCTGGGAATCAAACCCTGATCTCCTGGATCCTAGGTTGATGCTCAACCGCTGAGCCACGCCCGGTGGGGCTTTCCTTCAGATTTTTAAGGACATGTTTTATTTTCTCTTAGCTCTTGTGTTGAGAATATCATTCTGATTCTTTGATTTTTTGTGACTATTTTTTGTCTTTGCAAGCTTTTAGGATCTTATCTGTCTTTAATTATCTGAAATTTCATGTTATTCCTTGATGTTATATTCCCCTAACCTTTTTTAAAAAAATTTCTTTTTACTATTTATGTTTCCTACAAGTACTACAAGTACCTTTTTTGCTTACCTTGCACATTGCCTTTTATATTAGAGCCCTTTGTCAGAGGTCCAGTGATCCTTGGCTGTCTCCGCATTAAAGAGTGGGAAACAAAAATCGCAATTGGAAGCTCTGTTTGCATAGTAAAATTTGTACATTGGTAGAATTTCACTGTTGTATGATCAGTCTGGGCCATGTCATTGTGGATGCCTGGGTATTAATATCTGCAGGGGTTTTTTTCTCTTGGCTTGGTAGGTTTTTCTGACAAATATTCTTTTGTTTGGAGGTCTGATTCTAACTGCAAGTGTTCTCAGCCGGGGTGAGCAAAGGGAAGGTGCAATTTGAAATTTTCCACTTAATGTCTGTTTTTAGTGTATGACTCTTACCTTCAGCTGTTTCTCATGCCACTGGTTCATAGTCTATCTGATTCTGAAACATCTAATCTTCTGTTAGGGTTGGGAGAGGAGAGAGAGACTGTGATTCTTACTACTTCCTATACATCCTTTTAATAACTCTTCTGTTTGCAGCCCCCACCTGGACCCCTCTGTTATAGGTGCCTTGTACCTCTAATTACTGATTTTATGGGTTTCTTCATGAATATAAATCTGTCTGCTTCTCGTCGTTCTCCATGGCTGGCATGTTTCTGCTCTCTGTTCTCTCTGGGCTGATTAGTTTCTACTGGCTTGTTTTCCAACTTTAAAAAACTTGTTGACATCTCATGTACTCCCTCCTCTTTCCCTTCATCCTCCTGGGTTTATACATTCTATTTATTTATTTATATTTATTATTTTCTTTATTTATTTTTATTTTTAAAAATATATCTTTACTGATTTCAGAGAGAGGAAAGGAGAGGGAGAGAGAGATAGAAACATCAATAATGAGAGAGTCATTGATTGAGCCCATAACCCGGGCATGTACCCTGACCAGGAATTGAACCCCGATCGCCTGGATCCTAGGTCAATGCTCAACCGCTGAGCCACGCCCGACCAGGCTTTACTTTATTTTTTTAATCAGCATTTATCCCTCTATATTCTGTTTCACCCCCATCCACCCCCCACTCCCCTGGGTTTATACATGTAAAAAAAACCCTTAATGAGGTTTCAAGAGGGAGCAGAGTATAATGAAAATTTGTTTTCCTTTTTTTATGTGGTTGAGTTCCATAGTGTCTCCACTAAACAGTAGTGCAGTGGCTCTCTTGTTTTATATTCCTCTCTCAGTATTTTTAGGTTGTTTTCATCTATTCATTATCACAGTGATGTAGTGAACATCTTTGTTCATGCTTCTTTGTGCAGGTTGTAAACTGAATTTCTCTAGGGTATGCACATTTGAAGTGAAATTGTTAAATACTGTCAATTTTTTCTACAAGGTAGTTTACTAGTTTTCTTTCCCACTTGCAATAAGTGAAAGAGATGTCCTTTTCCTAGATTTTTAAAATTTATGACTTGATATATTTCACACTTGCCAAACAAAATATGTATTGTATGTAAGGTATTAAAAATAATATAAGTGGACGCTGTGTACCCATTCCTTAGTGTAAGAAACAGCAATATTTTTGAAGCATCTATATGCTTCTAAAAACATCTGTGTTCTGCTTTTCCTCTCTGCACACAGGTAACCGCTATCTTGAATTTCAGCTGCATCATTCCCATCCTTTATAGTTTTTACCACATATGGTGTTTGCAGACATTTGTACTTCTTCCACTACTTGTTACAGGTCCCACTACCATCCACATGTTGGGCGCTTCACTATAAGGACTCATGAGATTCACCTTATAGTTGTACTCGTGACTGAGGTTTATTAGAGCCACATAGTCAGGATATGCAGCCAGATCAGTGAGGGAAGAAGATGCATCAGGCAGAATCTGAAGAAATCCATGTCCCTCTTCCTGTGCTCCCCAAAAGAGCCACACACAGGGTGTTCATTGCCGTCAGTAGTAAATGCACTAAAACATGTACAGTCTTTCTGCCTAGGGAAGCCTTTTGAGACTTAGCCCATTTTTATTGGTAACAGGTTACACAGGTACCTCTCCCCACCAAAATTTTATACTCCTTGAAGCAAAAAAAAAGGCAGGTGTTCATCATAAATTAGATGGTTTATACAATAGTCTGGGCAGGCTGGCATAATTAGGCACAACCTCATCATTTGGCAATGGAGGAAATATTCTGAAAGTGATAAGCCCCTAGGTGCCAACCAAGGGTTAGCCCTGTAAGCTGGCCCTTTAAACGAGTATGCCTGCTATGTTAACTGCTTCTTGCATAAAGTCAGTCTCTCTAAATACTATATGTATATATGGCTTAACATGGTTTTGCATCGGTTTGAACTGTATACAAATGGGATTATTATGTACTTTTGCCACTTGCCTTTTTGATCTCATTTTTTATGTTGCTGTAATTTATTCATTTCACTCTTGTATGTTATATGACTATACCATAATTTATTTAGCCAGTCTTCTGTCAGAATAGGTTTTTGCTGTTTAGAGCAGCATTGTTTCTGTGAATAGATTATATGAAATTTTAACTTTACTAGATAATGCAAAATTGTTTTCTAAAGTAGTTATTTAAGTATGCAACTCTACCGGCTGGTTTACTATTTTTAAATACTTGTTTTTTCCCCAATTTATTTATTTATTTTTTTAAATATGTCTTTATTGATTTCAGAGAGAGGAAGGGAGAGGGAGAGAGAGAGATAGAAACATCAATGATGAGAGAGTCACTGATCGGCTGCCTCCTGCACTCCCCCGACCGGGGACCAAGCCTGCAACCCGGGCACGTGCCCCGACCGGAAATTGAACCCCGATGGCCTGGATCCTAGGTCAATGCTCAACCGCTGAGCCACGCCTGGCCGGGCTTTTTTCCAATTTAAAAACAAATGTGTTTAATCAAAATTGGTAATTTAATAGAGTAGATCTAATGTTGTATTCATTTTAGGCTCAGTGCCAGATGTCACATTCAAAGTCGGTTCCAGTTTCTTCAAGACAGAAAGGAGCCTTTCAGCAGTTAACTATAGAACCAATTGAAGCTGTCAACAAATCAGGTTGGTGGTATGCCCATGGGTGTTATTTGCCTAGATTTATATATTTACATATTTATTTATCTGTTTATTGAATTTATTGGGATGACATTTGTTAATAAAATTATATAGGTTTCAGTTGTACAATTCTATAATACATTAGATATATATAAAAAGTTAGAAAAGCTGAAGGTGGTGCATGTGTTGGCTAGATTGACAAGGTCATGGCCATTCTAGGCAGAATTGTGAAATGAAGTTGTTTTTGATTCCCTCTCAAGTTATTTTTAGTGTTTTGTTTTTTTAAACATGAATAATAGTAAGTTTTGTGTGATTATTTGTTTATTTTAGTGGTAGGAACATTGCTTACTAGGATGTGGTAAGAGACATTAACTAAATAAGAATTATTATGGGGACTGTATAGCTTTAGTACTTTTCAAATAGAGTTTTATTTTAAAACAGCAATAAGTATATTTTTTCTATCTCACATTTTCTGTGTCAGGAATTCAGTGCACCCTAGTTAGATGGTTCTGACATAAAAACCTTTTATGAGGTGGTTGTCAAGAAGTTGGCCAGGGTTTAATCATCTGAAGGCTTAACTGGGGCTATATATCTCTAAGATAACTCACTCATGTGGGCTGGTTGCCGGCAGGAAGACTTAATTTTTTTCCATGTGGGCATTTCCATGGGCTTCTTGAGCATCATTTATTTATTTATTTTTTTGACTTGTGGCATTATATTAGCTTCAGACGTACATCATAATCATTCGTTCTTCCTATATACATAGTTCACTGTTCTTTTTAAGTTTTCTTTGTTCACATTTTTCAAATTAGAAAACTCCTTCATTTGATGTAAGAGTCAAAGATTTAAAAGACAAAGCTTCTAATCGTTACTCCTATCATCCCACTGAGGTAACCTTTGAATCCTATATTACCTTCATTAGTGCACCTAAATGAAAACATAAATAAATGTGTGTTTGTGCACGTGCACACACTTTGAGAAGAGGTTTTTACAAGTTTCTTTTACACCAACAATGTAAGAAAGTACTTTTTACCTGACAGGTGATTTACTATTCTAACTATTCTACTTTTTTGTCAGTTTGATCAGCATAAAATCATCTCATTGTTACTTTAGCATTTTCATGATTATGACTGAACACCTTTTAATAAGTTTATTGACTATTTGTATTTTCTTTTATCTGAGTTGTCTGTTCATATCCTTTGCCCATCTTTTTTTCTTGTTTGTGAGAGCTCTTTGAACTGAATATCTGTAATCATTTATCAGTAAATTGTATGACAGATATTTTTCCAAATGACTCATTGACAATTACAGATTTTATTTATACTATCTTTAACCATATGATGGGTAAATTTTTTAATTTCCATTGTCAAAATGTGTGACTTTTATAGCTTTTGAGTGTCCTGTTTTAGTTAAAAGGTCTATCTTATCTAATGGTATACATAATATAGTAGGTTTGCATCTTAACATCTTTTATTTATTTATTTATTTTTTATTTTTATTGATTTCAGAGAGAGGAAGGGAGAGGGAGACAGAGAGATAGAAACATCAATGATGAGAGAGTCATTGATCAGCTGCAGCCCGCAACCCGGGCATGTGCCCTGACCGGGAATTGAACCCTGATCTCCTGGATCCTAGGTCGATGCTCAACCACTGAGCCACGCCTGGACGGGCAACATCTTTTTTTTAGTTAAAACTTTTAATCCATCTGGAATATGTTTTGGTGAATAATGTGATATAATGTTGCAGTTTTATTTTCTTCCAGATGGTCAATTGTGCCAGGTCCATTTATTAATTAAATAATTCATTTCCTTCTGAATATACTACTTTTATCATGTGTTAAATCTCACATATCATTCAATGTACTTTTGAATTTTGGTCTACTTGTTTATTCTTTTTTTTTTTTTTTTTTAATATATCTTTATTGATTTCAGAGAGAGGAAAGGAGAGGGAGAGAGAGAGACAGAAACATCAATGATGAGAGAGTCATCGATTGAGCCCACAACCTGGGGATGTGCCCTGACCGGGAATCGAACCCCAATCGCCTGGATCCCAGGTCGATGCTCAACCACTGAGCCACTCCCGGCCGGGCTTGTTTATTCTTAATGTCAACACAATACTGTTTTACTAATAGTTTTATAATATGTGCTGATACAAAAGCACTTATCTTTATATTTACTGTTCCCCTGCCATTATCAGGCCTTTTTTTTCCTTCCATATGAAATTTTAGTTTTGTTTCGTTTCCAGTAGAATTTTGGGATTCTAACTAGCATTGCATTTAATTGTATAGTAATTTTGTGAGTATTTACATTTTTGTGTTAGATATTCTACATGAGAACATGTGTCTTACATATTTATGTCCTTCAAAAGTCTTAGTCTGAAGGACACTGTTCATAGTGTGAAAGGATAACCCACAGAATGGGAGAAAATGTTTGCCAAAGGTTTATCTAATGAGGGATTTACATTCTGAATGTATAAAGAATTCTTGCAGTTCATCAACAATAAAAATAACCCAACTAAAAAATGGGCCAAGGACTTTAATAGACATTTCTCTGATTGGCCAATGAATGCATAAAAAGATGCTCAACATTACTAGTCATTAGAGAAATGCAAATCGGAACCCCAACGGGAACCACTTTATACATACCAGGGTGGCTATTGTTAATTTTTTAAAATAAGAAAAAAGTTTTTGATGAGGATGTGGATAAATTAGAATCCTCGTGCACTGCTGGGGGTGATGTAAGATGGTGCAGCCACTGTGGAAAATAGTTTGGTAGTTTCTCAAAATATTAAAGCTAGAATTGTTATGTGACCCAGCAATTCCACTCTTAGGTTTATATTCAAAATAGTTGAAGAAAATAGGGACTCAGATACTTGTACCCCAGTGTTCATAGTAGCATTATTTACAATACTAGATGGAAACAAGTGTCTATCAACAGGTGAATGAATAAATAATGTGGTTTATATGTATAGTGGGATATTTTCAACCATAAAAATAGGAATGAAGTTCTAATACATGGTATAACGTGGAAGAACCTTGGAAACATGCTAATAAGTGAATACAATTTTCAAGTATATTCATTTAGTGGTATAAATTTTCCTCTTAGCACTGCTACAGCTGCATCTCACAGATTTTGATGTGTTTTCTGTTCATTTTTATTTATTTCTATATATTTTTAAATATACTTTGAGTCTTTCTTTTTAACCCATTGCTTATTTAGCAAAACAAAATAACACTTGTGTTAATCCAAGTGGTTAGGGATTGCCCTATTTTCTTTCTCTTACTGATTTCTAATCTTGATTTCTTTATAGCATAGAATACACTATGATTTCAATAATTTTAAATTTGTGAACATTTGCTTTATGACCTGGGATATTGTCTATCTTTATGGATGTTTCATGGACACTTGAAAAAATATATTCTGTTGTTGAGTGTGCTTGTCTATAAAAGTCAATTTTAACGTATTACTAATTTTTATACATTGCTGGATGTGATTTGCTAAAATTTTATTGAGAATTTTTTGCACATAAGTTAATAAGAGATACTCATCTGTGGTTTTCTTTTTTATGCTATATTTGTATGGTTTTAGTATGAAGGTAATGTTCATGTTATTAAAAAAAAGAGTTGGAAATTATTCCTTCTAATTTCTGGAAGGGATTGAGTAAAGTTGGTTTTAATTTTTCTTTGAATGTTTGGTATAACATTTTCCATGACAGCATCTGGTCTATGAGATTTCTTTTTCAAGAGCTTTTAAGTTAGAAATTCAATCCTTTAATAATAGTTATAGGACTATTTAGAGTATTTAGTCTTGACAGAATTTTGATAGTTTGTGGTTTTTGAGGAATTGCTTCATTTCTTCTAAATTGTTGAGTTTATGAGCATAAAATTGTAGTATTTCCTTATTGTCCTTTTTAAAAGTACATATATTTTTTTATTGATATTTTTTTAGAGAGAGAGAAAGGGAAAGACAGAAACATCAATGAGAGTCATTGTTTGGCTGCCTCCTGCACTCCCCTATTGGGCATCAAGCCTGCAACCCGGGCATGTGCACTGACCAGAATCTAACTGGCAACCTCTTGGTGCATGGGTGAATGCTCAGCCACTGAGCCACACCAGCTAGGCTCCTTATTGTCCTTTTAATGGCTGCAGGATCTGTTGTGATAAACACTATTTTATTCTGGATATTGGTGATTTGTGTTTTGCCTTTTTATCTTTGTCAATTTTGCTAGAGGTATATCATCTTTATTCACTTTTTTAAAGAATTAGCTTCTTCCAGTAATTTTCTGTATTTTCTTGTTTTCAGTTTTATTGATTTCTGCTCTTATTTTTTTCATTTTTCTCCTTGGTTTGGGCCTATTTTGCTCTTTTTCTAGTTTGTGAGGTAGGAACTTTATACTTTGACTTGTAATCTAATACTATTTTATTAATTTTATGACTCAAATTGTTCTAGCTTTGGCTATTAGTAGTTATTTCCTTGGCTTCTATGCCTCTTTGACATGCCTCATTTTTGTTTTTGTCTTTGAGCACTTTCTTACCTTCTGGAACTACAGGATGCTCCAGGCTCATCTTATATATTTCCTTCCCCTATGCTAGAATCAGTCATTTCTCCAAGGAGCTAATGGTTCCTTTTACTAGAGAAATGTATTAGGAATCAAGATCTGGATGCTAGATGTGCTGTCACTCTGGGATGTTGTTGCTTTAAGACCATCTCAACTGAGAGCAAGGTAATATATGTGATCTTAGGTCAGCATCTTTTTCCTCCACCCCTTCAGGGAGGTTGTTTTTACATATTATATCATATCATATATCAATCATAGAATGTGGCATATGTAATACCGTGTGACTTTCTAAGGTTAGGTCATAAAAGGCTATATGGCTTCTGCTTAGCTCCCTCACTTTTCTCTTAGGGTAGGACCCTCTCCTCCTCCTCTGCCCCTTTGAAACCCAGACACCCTACTATGAAGAAGCCCAAACTAGCCCATTTGCTGAGAGAGATACATAGACAGAAATACAGCCGACCTCAGATGTCAATCATGTGAATGAACAAACTTTCAGATGATTGCAGGCCCCGGACTTCATGGAACAGAGGCAAGCCATCCCCACTGTGCCCTGCCAAATTCCTGTCCCATAGTATCCATGAACATAATAATGGTTATTCTCTACAATCAAGTTATGGAGTTATTTATTATGCACACATAGTAACTAGAACAATTCCCAACTGACATGCTATTTTATTAAAATAAAATATATTTTATTCCTTTTAGTTGTATTTTAAAAACTTATGTATTTTGACATCTTTCAACACAATAAAACTTTATTTTTGTTTTAAACAGTGTTTATGTTTAAACACACATCATGATCTTTGTTTTTTTTTCCTTTTTAAGAATAGTTTTTAAAAATTATGGTAAAATAACAAAATTTACCATTTTAGCCAATTTTAAGTGTACAGTTAATTACATACATTCACACTGTTGTGCAACCATTACCACCATCTGTAAAACCAAACCTCTGTACCCAAAAAGCAACCCCCCCTCCCCCAGCCTCTGGAACCACCTTTCTACTTTCTGTCTCTGAATTTGACTACTGTAAGTACTTCATATGAGTGGAATAAATATTTGTCCTTTTGCAGCTGGCTTATTCCACTTAGCTAATGTCTTCAAGGTTCATGCATGTTGTAGCATGTGTCAGAATTTCCTCTTTTTAAGACTGAATAACATTCCATTGTATGTATATACTTACCACATACTGTTTTATCCATTTATTCATTGATGGACATTTGGGTGGTTTCCACCTTTTGTCTGTTATGAATAATGCTGCTATGAACAGAGTTGTATAAATATGTCTTTCAGTCCCTGCTTTCAGTTCTTTTGGATATATACCCAAAAGATAAGTTATTGGGTCATATGGTGATTTTATTTTTAATTTTTTGAGGAACCAGCAAACTGTTTTGTTTTAATTGATCTTTATTGTTGAAAGTACTACAGATGTCCCTCTTTTTTCTCCATTGACTGCCCCACCCCAAGGCCTTTACCACGCTACTATCTGTGTCCATGGGTTATGCATATATGCACATAAATTCTTTATTTAATCTCTTCCCACTCCCCCCACCCCCCTGAGATTCGTCAGTCTGTTCCATACTTTTATGTCTCTGGATCTATTTTGTTCATCAGTTTATTTTTTTGTTCATTAGATTTCACATATGAGTGAGATCATGTGATACTTGTCTTTCTCCGTCTGGCTTATTTAGCTTAGCATAATACTCTCCAGGCCCCTCCATGCTGTCTCAAAGGGTAAGAGATCCTTCTCTTTACAGCTGTATAGTATTACATGTTGTAAATGTATCATAGCCTTTTTATCCGCTCATCTACTGATGGATGCTTGGGCTCTTTCCAGATCTTAGCTATTGTAAATTGTGCTGCTATGAACATAGGGGTGCATATATTCTTTCTGATTGGTGTTTTGGGTTTTTTAGGATATGTTTCTGTAAGTGGGATCACTGGGTCAAATGGCAGTTCCATATTTAATTTTTTTTTAAATATGTCTTTATTGATTTCAGAGAGAGGAAGGGAGAGGGAGAGAGAAAGAGAGAAACATCAATGATGAGAGAGTCATTGGTCAGCTGCTTTCTGCATGCCCTTTACTGGAGATTGAGCCGTGGGCTTTGTGCCCTGACCGGGAATTGACCTGCAGTCTTCTGGATCATAGGTTGATGCTCAACCGCTGAGTCACTGAGGCTGGTTCCATACTTAATTTTTTGAGGATGCTCCATACTATTTTCCATAGTGGCTGCAGTAGTCTGCATTCCCACCAGCAGTGTACTAGGGTTCCCTTTTCTCCACATCCTTGCCAGTACTTGTCATTTGTTGATGTGTTGATGGCAGCCATTCTGACAGGTCTAAGGTGATACCTCATTGTCATTTTAATTTGCATCTCTCTGATGATTAGTGACTTTGAGCATTTTTTCATATGCCTTTTGGCCATCCATATGTTCACTTTGAAGAAGCATCTATTTAGGTCCTTTGCCCATTTTTTAATTGAATTGTTTGTCTTCCTTGTGTTAAGATTTTGGATATTAACCCTTTATCAGATGTATCATTGGCAGATGTTCTCCCATATAGTGGGCTCCCTTTTCATTTTGTTGATGGTTTCTTTCGCTGTGCAGAAGCTTTTTATTTTGATGTAGTGCATTTGTTTATTTTTCCCTTTGTTTCCCTTGCCCTAGGAGATGTGTTGGTAAACATAGTGTTATGAGAGATGTCTGAGATTTTGCTGCCTATGGTTTCTTTTAGGATTTTTATGGTTTCACGACATATTTAAGTTTTTCATACATTTTGAGTTTATTCTTGTGTATGGTGTAAGTTGGCGGTCTAGTTTTATTTTTTTCATATACCTGTCCAATTTTCCCAACACCATTTATGGAAGAGACTTGCCTTTACTCCATTGTATGCTCTTGCCTCCATTCCCACCAGCAGTGCACAAAGATTCCAGTTTCTCTACATCCTTACCGACACTTACTATTTTCTGTTCTGTTTTGTTTTTGATAATAGCCATTTCAGTGGGTATGAAGTAGTGTCTCATTGTGGTTTTGATTTGTTCATCATTCTTGTCATAGGGTAATTTTAAGTTAAAACAACATTTAGATACCACTGCACACCTATAAGTGGTGAAAATCCAAAAAACTGGCCCTTTTTTGTAACTCCTATATCTTTAGGAGTTTTGTGTTTTCATTTATTTGAAGAGAATTGATAAGTGATTGTTAAAACATTTTTTATGATGACTGCTTTAAAATTCTTGTTAAATAGTTACAACATCTGATTCCTCTCTGTCATTTGTGTTTACTGATTATATTTTCTTGCTCAAGTTGTGTGTTTTTCTGGTTTTTGGTACGATGAGTCATTTTGAATGTATCTTTGACATTTTCGTTATTATATTAGCGGACAACTTTTGTTGTAGCACATAGTTGCCCTGTTTTGCTTTAATGTATACTTGCCTACTTTTGTGTATTTTATTTCCAGTGACAGTTAAGTGTTTAGTGTCCTAGCAGTGGTATTTTGGTCTGTTTAATTTTCTGATAATGCTGTGATTCCATCTCAGTTCTTGCTGGTGCTGTGTGGGTGGATGGAAGGTGCTTTCCTAAGCATCCTGATGTCCTTACTAACCCAAGGAAGTTAGTGTCAGAAGCTGCTGGGATTGGAACTCCATTGGTGCCCCTGTTGGAAGCAGAGTCTGGGGTTTCAGTACTATCAGTGGATCAAAACGTCACCTTGGTCTGTGAATCAGTGGCTGGGAAGGTCAGAGGCTTTACCTACTCTGCAGCTTCCTGTGGATCATACGGCCTACCATCTTTACTTGTTAAAGTGAGGAGTGGTTTGGTCCAGGGACTGGCTGGTCCCAAGCCTTGCTCCTCCCCTGCTGCTGTCCCATAGTACTTATGGAGCAGGTCCTGGCGCTGCTTAAGGCTTTGCTGCCCTGCCACTTCTGCGGAGTGGAGTGCTCCAAGGCCTGGGTTGTGGGGTGGGAACTGGAGCTTTCCATTATGTCTCTGAGTGTTTCCCTTCTCTAAATCTTTTGACCAGAGAATGCAGGTTCCCCACCCCATCTCCCCTTACCTATTGGCTATTCTGGGTTGCAGGCCTCTCTGGAGCCCAGTATGAGGGTATGTGTGTGTGTGGGGGGGGATTAACCACATTGTCTCTTTTGCTTAAGGCTTGAGGTTTCTAGCAAATTACCTTCTTCTTTCCAGTTTTCAGAGTCCTGTTATTGTTGTTTGATGGATAATTAATAGGGAATTTAGTAGTATTTAGAGTGAAAAGCAGGAAAAAGTGAGTTTATGCCGTCTTGTTCCAGAATCAAAAGCCAGTTTTGCTTATATTTTTAATTTTTAATCTTTGCTTTTTAAGTGTATGAATTAGTATGAATACTACGCATTCTACTTTTTCTTTGATATTTGAAGGTTGAGGTATATAAAGAGAATATATATGTGTATATATATAAAGACATATATAGGTAGATATAGATATACAGATACGTATATGTAAGTATTCTCTCTCTATACACACATATCTGTTATATATCTCTATATCTGTATACTGTATATCTCTCTGTATCTGTTATTCTGTGTATGTGTATGTATATGTATAAATATGTGCTCATCTAGCTGCCCTAGTTTACTGACTCTTAACCTAAATATTGAATCTCTTAATTTCTCTAAGATTACTTCATTGTTTCAGCCATGTATAGATTTATTCATATCTTGAATAAATTGACTCTCAATAAAATTGTGAATTTGCTGTATTTTAATTATAGGTCTTTGATTATAAATTTAATGATCTTTGACTCTTCTGAAAATTATTATTGTTATTATTTTTAATAGTTTAATCCTTACCCGAGGATATTTTTTCCATTGCTTTTCAGAGAGAGTGGAAGGGGGGGAAGAGAGAGAGAGAGAGAGAGAGAGAGAGAGAGAGAAACACTGATGTGAGAGAGATACATCGACTGGTTGCCTTTCGCATGTGCCCCAACCGGGGCTGGGGATCGAGCGTGCAACTGAGGTACATGCCCTTTGCTGGAATTGAACCTGGAATCCTTCAGTCCAAGAGCCTATTCTCTAACCACTGAGCCAAACTGGCTAGGGCTGAAAATTATTTTCAATAAAATTGTTGATGAATTTTAGAAAGGTTTTAGTACTATTTAAAATTTTTAAATATCTTCATATAATTTTCTTCTAGTTCAGGTCCATGAAGTTCATCAGAAAATTTTGGCAACTGATGTTGGTTCTAAAACACCTGACTCAAGAAAAATGTCAAATAAAAAACTCAAAGATCACCACAATGACGCCAATGAGGAATTTTACTTATCTGTTGGTTCACCTTTTGTTCTTTTGGATGCAAAAACATCTGTACCACAAAATGCTATTTCGTCCATTGGCCAAAAGAGAGAGACCTACACTTTTGAAGATTCAGTAAATATGATGTCTTCAAGTACAGAGATTTCCCTTAAAACCAAAAAAAGGTGAACTTTTAAAATTTAAATATTAATCCTACTATAAACGTTTTACCTTTTATATTAAAAAGTATGTAATTTAATCTTTTATGTATTTTACAGTATGTATTGAAGAATATTAACATGTTATGAGAAGAATGTAGCATATATTCAGTATATATCCCATTTATATTTAATGAGGAAGGCCTTAAAGTGTACTTCAGAGAAGCTGGGAATAACTTTTTTATTGTCTGTGGGAAAATGTTTTTTTCCCCCTGATAATAAATTTTCTCTAACTTCCTAAGAGAAGCAGTTTGCATTTCCTCTATGTTATTTGTAATTACAAGGGTAGGTATGTATCAGACCATTTTTAGGGTAGCAAAGGATAGGATTATTAAGGATGAGTTGTGGTAAACTCATGTCCATTTTGTGGGGGCTCTCCCTTTGGCCTTTAAGAGGCAAAGTAAATCATTCAACGTCTTTTGCTACTGGGGACCTGTGCAATGAGTGTAATTTCTGTCTAGGGTCTGCTGTGCATTCTAAGATTTTGTTGTTTAAAGTGTGGTCTATGACTAAAGATCAGAGCAGTGGCATTATCTGGAAGCTTATTAGTAATACAGTAAGTCATCACTAAATGTCATTGATAGGTTCTGTGACTTAAGTGAACTGAAGTATCACAAAAGCAGTTTTACCGTAGGCTAATTGATATAAACAGGAGTTAACCTCCTATGGCATCTCATCAGTGTTATAATGAAATGATGCTGAATAAAATGATATTATTTGAGAATCTGCTCAACAGAATCTCAAACTCTGCCCTAGACCTACTGAATCATAATCTGCATTTGAATAAGATTCTCCAAATGATTCAAATTTATGTTAAACGTTTGAGAACTGCTATCAGCTATATATATGAGCTTTTCCTTGGTGTATGATTTTTCTTATTAATTTTTTTCTACTGAAAAATACAAAACTTAATTTTTCTGAGTGATTTGCCTGGTATATTTAGTGGAAGAGGTTGCAAATCAGCATTTATAAATTTTAAATGAAGGCTCCGTAGAAATTTTTGTAAGTGGTCTGTGTTGTCACTGTAAGGTAGTTCAGGAAAACTAATAACTCAACAAACTGGGAGTATTCAGCTTACCTTCTTTTTAACCTTTTAGGTTAGACTTTGAAGATAAAGATATTTTGAAGAAAGTAGAAACAGAGGATGACGTATCAGAAAGACCACCAGAGAGAAAACCATCAGAAACATCGCGGAAAATAATACAAGATTCAGAACATGAAATTCAATCGCAAGCTAAGAAGAGTTTTTCAACAATGTTTTTAGAAACTTTGAAGAGAAAAAGTGAATCCAAGTGAGTTATTGAGAAACTGTTCTTTGAGACGTTTTTTTCTTTTACATTCCATGAACAACGATATCTAAAGATTCTGCATGCTATTTTTAATTAGAAGTGAATCTTATTGACACTGATGTTAATTGAAATGATGCCTAACCTGTAAGGAGAGTGTAGTTTCTTATCAGTAAATCACCCTAAAACTATTATTTAATAGAAACTAAATTTTATATAACAGAAAATAAGTTTATTCAGCTTTCATTTCTAGTTTGTGTGCTATCAAAGGGTGAAGGCATTATTTAGAAATATAATTATGTCAGCGTGTCTATGTTTCACTTTTAAGGGTTTTAAATCTTTTTTTCTGTTTCTTCTATTTGTGTTAATAAAAAGTTAGTTGTAAAGTAAATTTTAATATGTTCTGATTACTGAAAAACCTTCAGAGGTTCTACAGTTTCAAAACAATGATTCTTAACTGTGGCTGCACATTAGAGTTAACTAGATATAATGGCCACTAGGGTGAGAACCACTGGTCTATAGAAGAAACTTCAGATTTGTCGACTGGTAGTTAAGGCTTTCACTCTCTCTTGTTAACTTTTCTACCAACTTGGTCATACATATTTGCAGTTGTCTCTGCTCTGGCACACTTATTTTCCTTGTCATATGCCAATCTCCATTTTTTATTTTTTTTTTAAATATATCTTTATTGATTTCAGAGAGAGGAAAGGAGAGGGGGAGAGAGAGAGAGAAACGTCAATGATGAGAGAGTCACTGATCGGCTGCCTCCTACATGCCCCCTTACTGGGGATCGAGCCCGCAACCCGGGCACGTGCCCTGACCGGGAATCGAACCCCGATTGCCTGGATCCTAGGTCGACACTCAACTGCTGAGCCATGCCTGGCCGGGCATACCAATCTCCATTTTTAAAAAAATATTAAGGTTCATGCTAGGCTTCTAGTTTTTTTCCAAGTCCCAACTCCAGTTTTTTTTAATTGGTCTCATGCCTTTCAGCTATTTTATGTGTTTCTTTCTTGGTAGATTAAGACATAAACTGTTTATTCTAGTTTAGAGTTCCTTTTGTATTTTCTGCGATATGTATCAAAATGCTAGTGAATATGTTAGGAAGGTTTTATAAAAACATACTGGATGAGTGAATGAAATTCCTCTCTTGTTCAGTCTCTGTTCTATAGTAGATCTCTCTTTCTCTGGAATCTTTTACCCTCTTTATGGATGTTATCCCCACCATCCAATACAAATATGTTACACTTATGGGCTAATTATATCTATGTCCAAAAAAATAAGTATTTTTAAATGTTCTTTTAAATAAACTGGTGAGTAAAGTTAATTTTATGTTTAATTGCTGTAGTCAGATGTAACTACTCACTATTCTTAATGCTTTCTTGTTTCATTGCTTTTGCTTATGCTCTTCCTTCTGATTGTCTTTCTTGCATTGTCTTATGACCATATCTTATCCATTCTTCAAGATCCAGCTCAAATGCCACAAAGCCTGTCTTGATTTTTTCCACGAGCCAGAAGTCATCTTTCTCTGTTCTGTACTTTAATAGTGTTGTCTTAGTCCATTCAGGTTGCTATAATGGACTAGCATAGACTATGGCTTATAAATAACAGAAATTTATTTCTCATAGTTCTAGAGGCTGAGAAGTCCAAGATCAGGGCTTGAATAGATTCAGTATCTGGTGAAGTTTGCTTCCTGGTTTATAGATGGTTCTCTTCTTGCTATAACCTGACATGGCAGCAAGTGGCAAGAGAGCTTTCTGGGGCTTCTTTTATAAGGGTACTAATTCCATTCATGACCACTTCCCCCTGATGACCTAATCAACTGCTAAATGCCCCACTCTCAAATACCATAACATTGGAGATTAGGTTTTAATTTATGAATTTTGAAGGGATACCATCCTTTGAATAATTTCTTCCTTCTCTGGAAAGCTTTCCCAAGGTGTCTCAGAAATAATCTTGTTTTGGATGTTGCAATATTGTGATTTATAATAAATAAATATTTGGTCATCAGATGACTAAAATATATTTCTCATATATATTTGGTCTTCTGTCACAATTCCTGGTTCACAACTCCCAGAACTCTTGGAATTTCTTAAGTGCTGAAAGCTGAAAGAAAGGAAGGAAGGAAGGGAGGGGTCTTTTGTTATGTTAATGAGGTGACTTTTGGAAAGCCTTGGTTAGAATGGGGGCTAGTTGCCAATGGAAATTTCCTTGTGATTAGCGTTGAAATTTTCAGCCCTACCCCAGACCTCCAGGGAGGGGAGAGAAGCTGGAGGTTGAGTCAGTCACCAGTGAGCAGTGATTTAATCTATCATAACTACGTAAGGAAGCTTCCATTAAAAACCCAAGGGGATGGGGTTCTGAGAGCTTCCTGGTTGGTGAACACTTGGAGATGTGACAAGCCTGGAGTGCCTTTCCACATACCTTTCCCTGTACATGTCTTCCATCTGGCTTTTCCTCAGTTATGTCTTTTACAATAAACCAGTGATCTAGTAACTTGAATAAACCAGTGATCTAGTTACATGTTTTCCTGCATTCTGTGAGCTATACTAGCAGATGAGTCAAACCCAAGGAGGGGTTTGTCAGAACCTCTCATTTATAGCCAGTTGGTCAGAAGTATAGGTAAAAATCGGACTTGCATTTGGTATTCTGACTTGGAGGGGGTTGTTGAGAACCTCCAGTCTGTAGCTCGTTGGTCAGAAGCACAGGTATTATGGCATTGTGGTTGGAGTCTGAAGTGTGTGTGTGTGGGGTGGGGGGGGGGGTTTGTAGAACTGAACTCTTAACTGTCGCATCTGACACTGTCTCTGGGAATGTCATAATTGAGTTGAATTCTCAGATATGCTACTGGTGTCTTAGAATTGGGGTGTGAAAAAATCTAAGGAGACATCTATACGAACGTAATTTAATATAACATTATATATAATAATAGCATGCATTTTTGAACTGTCGGTCAGTGTATCTGGGCTATATTTACACATCCCTGGGTTTCAATTTTTTAATAAATATACAGTGGGTGGCGGGAGCATCAAATTATTTGATATCTAGGCTTTTTTCTAGCTCTACATTTCTGTGATTCCATTATTGTTATAAATGATTGTGATCATATTATAGAAGTATAAAAGCAGGGAAAGCTTTTTAAGGGTAAAGGAAAACTGAGGAAACGTGAACTGCTGTTTAAAAGATACATATATTTTATTTACTATATAGATTATTTTCACTAAGCAAAGGTAAAAGCTTTTTTTTTAGCTATTATTTATTGTAACATCTTTCTTTAGCCCTGTTTTTAGACATATAGCAACTGCTCCACCTGAATCATCTCCTGCAAATGATATGAATTTAGAGGATGAATTTATAATTGATGAATCAGATAGTTTTGCCAGTCGGTCTTGGATTACTATACCAAGAAAGGCTGTGCCTCACAAACATCACACGATATCCCCTCCTGAGAGCACTGCACTCCTTCAAAGTAAGAAGTCAAGAGAAGAACATCACAACTTAACAACTACAACTTTGACAAATGACAAACATTCTGGCAAAGCTCATCCAGTAGAGAAATCTCAGCCCTCTAATCAAAGAAAACTGGGTAGGAATTGTACTTTGGCAGATGAAGGGGAAGATAATTATAAATCTACAAAAAATGAAATGTATTCTAAAAATGCAGAAAAATCACCTGGAAACAAAAGGACTATAAAGCAAAAACAAAAAAAAGTTAAGGCCAATGTAGTTGAAGAAGAGGTTGATGTGGAACAAGCTAAAGATAAAAGTATCAATATGTCACGTATTGCCCAAGACAAGTCACAGAGAAATTCAGACAGAAGTATGAAAGCATGTAAAGAGAAGAGAAATGTCCGTATTTCCAAAAAACAGATGCCACCTGTAGGTAAGTGTTTATGTTATCTATAACTACAAACATTATTCTACTATTCTGTGTTTTTGTTATATTCCTGTTTAGCTTTGGAAAATAGGCAAAGTAAACCTAAATCTACAAAGAGCCTCAAAAGCCTATAGGTTGTTTTCTAGAATTTTATATGTAATTCAAGTCCAACTTGCTTGATTTTTGTGTAACTTCTAACATGGCAAGCACATATAAAGGGAGAAATAAGAGGGAAAGGCTAGTAAAGAGATAGTTACAGAACACAAATAAAACAGCATCATATATTCTTGAGGTTTATTTAAATATAAATTGGGGGGAAAAAACCAGGATGGTGTGGGGCTGTTTCTTGTAGGATAAAAATCCATACTCTTCTGTTCCATCATTTACTCGTTTATCTAACGGTCATTAAATGCCAAGCAAGGTATTAAACACTGAAATAACAAAGATTACTAAGACACAATTTTCACCATTAAAAAAGATCAATCTGGTGGGCTCTCTATACCAACAGAACACATAACGTCCATAGGATGATAATGGAAGCACAGAGAACAATTATCTTAACAAATATCTCAAGAGATCTTTTTATCTTGCGTCACTTTATCATTTACCATCCAGATTGGGACACTTGAGGGTGAAAGATGATGTCAGGGACAGTAAGCATAAATGGGGTTGTCCCAGACAAACCTGAAGTATGGCCACCCTCATGTCATTATTGTATAGTGATTGAGGTTTTTAGTGATGACACTGTCATGAAGAATAGATCAATTTCTCTTCTTTGTACCACTTTTGTTTTTTTTTAAATGTATCTTTATTGATTTCAGGGAGAGGAAAGAGAGGGAGAGAGAGAGATAGAAACATCAGCGATGAGAGAGTCATTCATTGGCTGCCTTCTGCATACCCCCCACTGGGGATCGAGCCCGAAACCTGGGCATGTGCCCTGACTGGGAACTGAACCTTGATCTCCTGGTTCATGGGTTGCTGCTGAGTCTCCAAGCCACACCAGCCAGGCAGTATGTAAGAGAGAAAAGGTAGTTGTTTTTATAGAAGGAATTTTCTTCGGAATAGTGAGTGGAATAGAAAACACGTATGAACTGTACTAGACACCTTGTTTGTATGTAGTATAATTTTATCCTTGGCAGCCCTATAAGGTAGGAGGTAACACTTAAAAGACGCTAAAAAATACCGTCTCAGGACCTGTCCCATTCTAGAGTCCATGTTTTTTCAGCTATATCAAGAAGTTTTAAAATAAGTGAGAATGTTTTTGATGCTCAAATTGGAAAAACAGCCAACCAGAAAACTCTTGACCAGAATTGTATATGTCCCTGAAGGCTCTAGATGACTATACTATATTGCTGATTTAGAGGGGAGAAAGATCATATTAAGGCACAATAGTTAAGCTAGTTTTTAGAAAAACAGATTCTACTTTAATATAGTTATTATTTAATTACTTATTATTTTGGTGTTTTAAAAAATATATCCTATAACATAGGCTTTATATCACAGGAATTAATAGTTGTCAGATTTCAATTTTGTCTGTGTGTGCCTTTGTGTATTTGAAAAAATGTTCTTAAAATAGAAGGGAAAAAACAACCTTTTCTATTTTGTGGACCTCTTTTGTAAATGTTAGACATGTGCCACATTTTTATTGAATTGTTCTTAATTTTTTTGCTTCCTTCAGTTTCTAATTAGCAGTTGACCATTTTAAGAAAATAACGTAAAGAATCTGACTAAAGTGAGGGTGATAGTTACAAGAAAGTTTTTTTTCTTACTAGTTCCCTAAGTAGAATATGAATTCACAAAATTTGAAGCCACAAAATTTTGATTTATCCGTAATTTCTTAGGAAGAAACATATCAAGAAAGTATATTGGAAGGATATTTTCTTTAATTGTAAATGTTAAACATTTATTGAGTACCTACTATATTTTGCACACTAACTTTCAGATGTATTAAATTCCATTTTATCTAGATTGATCAGGAAATACAACATATGATTATCATACCAATTGTATTAATTTTCTATTGCTGTGGTAACAAATTACTACATATTTAGTAGCTTAAAACAACACGCGTTTATTATCTTGTAGTTCTGTGGGTCAGAGGGCTGAAATGGATCTCACTGAGCTAAAATCAAGGTGTTGACATTGTTGTATTCCTTTCAGGTGGTTCTAGGAGAGAGACTGCCTTTTCTAGCCTCTTTAAGTCACCTGTATTCCTTGAATCATTGTTCCCCTTTTGCGTCTTCAAAGCTAGCAATGCCAGCCTTCCCATTTCAAATTTCTATTGCTGCTGCTTCCATCAGCCTGTCTTTCTCACTGTGTACTACTTTTAAGAACACATGTAGCCTGGCCGGGCGTGGCTCAGCGGTTGAGCATCGACCTAGGATCCAGGCGATCGGGGTTCGATTCCTGGTCAGGGCACATGCCTGGGCTGGGCTGCGGGCTCGATCAATGACTCTCTCATCATTGATGTTTCTATCTCTCTCTCTCCCCCTCCTTTCCTCTCTCTGAAATCAATCAAAAAAAAAAAAAAAGAACACATGTAATGAAATTGGGTCAACCTGGGTAATTCAATATAATCTCCTTACTTTCTCAACTCTGGGTGTTTTAATGTGCTGTTCCTTTTGCTTAGAAAATTTTTCCTAAATGTATTCTGTTTCCTACCAAGCTCTGTACGCAGTTTAGTTATCACTTTAGTTGATTATTACCCCACCCTGATATAGTCCTATATGTGTTCCAAGAGTACCCTTTTTATTATATCAAACATGATTAGTTGCTGAATTTCTGTATTTTCCTTTAGAGTCTAGACTGAAAGTTCCACAAGAACAGGGATTATATCTTTCCTATTTCTAAAATATACCCCAGAACTTATTAGCCTTAGCAGTTATCATATCTCTGGGTCATTGGAATACATTGTCATCAGTGACAGAAGTATGACTCTGTTGTGGATGAATAATTTTGCTGTGTTTATTAAAATATGACCCACCTTTGAATCCTACTTCTTTACATGTAAATATGTAAAATTTTCTGCACTAGTAAAAATTGATCACTTTTACAAGTCACCTCTTTTTCTAACTATTGCCTTGCTTATGACATGTCCCCGCAGTTCTAAGTTAACTCTGTTCGCATTACCAACTGTTCATATATCAGTTGTATCTTCTGTATGTGTTCTCATTTATTAGTTTTCTAAATTATTTGTCATTCATTTTCTAATCTTTCCTGATCTTGAACTGGTTTCTGAAATGATGTTCTTAATTGGCTTAATTTTGACTTTGTATGATATTCTTTTTCTGTACCACTGTCTAAATAAGTCTTTGTTGATAACATTTTCCCCCCTCAGATTCTTTTCCCCTTAGTCATTGTTCACATTGATTATTTTTTTCTTTTTAAGTTGATTCATGAACATGGGCAGTAATTTCTGTCGTCATGAGCACCTTTCATCTGTTAGAGCAGTTCCTGAGGATACTTTGACAAGCATAAAGGATGGGAAAAAGGGGGGGAAATAGAAGACAAAGGAGTTAGATGAGGGTAGAGAAATAGAATGCAGGAAAATGATGTTCATCAATTAAGATTCTTGCAGTTTTACAAATAATTTCTTAAATTACAAATCAGTGGCAGCCATGTTGATAATTCTGTACCTTTTGCTTTGGTATTTTGTAAATTGGCCCTTTATTATTTTCTACTTTCACTCCCTGAAAGATCTTTACTATTGAATTTTTACTTTGTATGTGGTGGTTCTTCCAACATCTCCCATTGTCATCACTTCCAAAGTACTGTTTGATACTATTATTATGCAAAATATTGGTAGATTCTTTACTTTCTCATCAACTTTTTGTGCCTTATTCAGTATCAAGGCTAGTATTTTTCTTTTACTCCTTTTATAAACATGAATCATTCTCTTTATCCCAAATTCAAAGAACTGCCAAATTCTATAACTTACTATCAAAATAGAATCAGAGTCATACTGCTGTAAGGGATCTTGACCTAATTTGGCTCATTTTCTCTATTTCTCGACTTCTCAATCAAGTTTAACTGGGAGAATGACTGAATCCCTTGGAACAGAGCTTTCAAACTTGGATTTGCATTTGAATTCTCTGTGGATCTTGTAAAAATACTGATTAATAGACTGACTTAATAGGTCAGAGGTGGACCCAAAATTCTGTATTTCTAAGCAGTCTCTCCCAGGTGATTCTGGTATAGTTGGTTTGTGAACCATACTTTGAGTATCAAAAAGCTAGATGTTATCTAAAATAGCTCATGCTGGGTAGCACTTTTGCCAAGGTCATTGCCTAGTGAAACACTGACTTCAGTCTGAATTTATTATTTCACGGCCTATTTATTGAGAGACTATATATCCCAAACACCATGTTATATGCTATAGATACTAAGGATGACTGAGATGCAGTTTCATTGCAGCCTAGTTAAATACTAGCTAACTTCTGATTCTGTAATATTCTGGCTCTCCCTGTTTCTTAGTTTGATTTCCTTCTGTGTCTTTATTGATTACTTTTCCTTGTTTCACCTGTAAATTTTTGTGACTCTCCATATTCCCCAAGTTTAATCGTTTGTACTTCCTTTACATTCAGACCTTGAGAAAATTATCCCTTTGCATTAGATATTATCTGTTTGAGTTATTTCCCCAAATTTATCTTTTTAGTGAAAGCTCTGGTCTTTAGTTTTCAGATTTCAGCTCCTATTATGTTCTTTTTTTATTCTATATAGTTTAATAACTAATTATGTGATTATATGTAATACCCACTGTATTGGTCTTACATACCTTTATGCAGTTTACTTTATGATTTTTTTACCTATTAGGTTTTTAATTCCTTCTTTGGCTCTGTACTAATCTTTGTCTCAGATGCTTAATAAATGCTGGTTTCTTCACTTATTTTATGCAAGAAAAATTTTCATTTTGTCTATTAACATCTAGTGTTTTAAACCTATTTTCAAAAAAGTGAAATTCTCCATTGTTAAAACCATTTTGGTGGTTTGCCCATCTCAGCTGCAATATTTATATTAAATTAGTCTGTATTTCCCTGATTTCCCCTTCTTTCTGGTTGTTAGTCACAAAAATAAAACTACAATTTTCTGTCTCTTTTGTTAGATTCTTTTTTTACCTATTTGCCTTAGTAGTAAAATGAAATTACTATTGATTTCAAATCTTGTCAATTTTATTTATTTAGCTTGCCATATTGTTTCTTTTCATCCTGTTTCCTCTTTAAAAATTTTGTTCACAGTCTTTCTTTTGTATATGAAAGATCTTTTTATTGAAAATTCACTTTAAGTCTTCTCTTCCAAATAATTTGATGGACAGAAATCATTATTTCAAAACAGAAAAGCAGTAGTTACCTTTTTTTACTTGGGACATTGGTAAGTAGTTGAAAGGAACCATATCTCTTATTTTTCCTTTTCAGAATATACTTATTGTTTTGGTTCAAGAGTATATATTAGTTATTAAGCAATGTGAAAAGCAACTGACGAAAGTTAGAGATCTTATTGAGAACATGTAACTTTTTAAAAATAGAAATGAAAAGAAGCCCACAGGATATATTTAAGAAGTTTCTATAATTGAGAGGGTTTTGTTTTTTCCCCAATCGGTAGTGGTTTTCTGAAAATACTTTGGTTCAGTAGAATATGAATTGATTTTATGGTTTTCTTTAATTTAGGAAGTAAGAAAAGTAGCACCAATGTTCCTCATACAGCAAATCAGGGGAAAAATAGGGAATGTGGAAAGAAAGATTTTTCACATGGATCCAAGAACAACAATCTTGTACTTGAAGAAGTGACTTTGACTGTCACGAAAAGCCAAAGAACTTCCAGGCGTCCATCTAATTGGTGGGTGGTAAAATCAGAGCAGAGTAAGTATTTTTATTTAAATTTTGTTTATTAGGAGCTCCTCCAAAATTATTCTGTAAGAGGCTTTATGTTGATTTATATATACTCATTCTTCAGAGAAAACCTATTGACAAAGTTAAATTGGGTCTTCAATAGAAATATTAAATCTGTTAATTAAAAAATATTCATTAAGGCTGTCATGTACAGTATTCTAGATATAGGGGTTCGGCTATGGAAAAACAAAACAAAAAGCAAAATATTCTAGCTTTCTGTGGACTTACATTCTAGCTGGGGAAGACCAACAGTACAGATACGTAATTCATGAAGTGATAAGGTAATAAGAAAAAGCAGATAAAGAGTAGAGATGGGAAATAGATGGCAGGGGTGGGGGTGGATAAGAGGATAGAGCAGAATACTGTTTTATAAAAGGTAGTGATGAGAGTCCATTATGACATTTTAGAGGGCATATATGAAAAAAGTGAAGGAGGGAGCCATGCAAAGAACTTTATGTGAGGCATTCCAGACCAAGGGAGCAGTATCTGTATAGGTGCTGATGGAGCATGCTTGGCATGTTTGAGGAATGTTAAGGCCAGTTTGGCTGAAGAAGAGTAAGTCAGGGGAGAAGTCAGAGAGGCAGGCTATAATAAAGTTTAGAAGAAGTGTATTGGGAGGCTGCTAGAGGATTTTAAGCCCTAATGTGACTTGATTGACTCATCTTACGTGATTATTCTTACTGCTATGTAGAGAGGAAATGAAGGCTGGGTAAAATGGAAGCATGGGTCCTAGTTAGATTGTTGGAGAGAAGAAATGAAAAGTGGTTGGATTCATGTTTTTAGAAGGTAACTCACGGGAACTACTAAAGAATTAGAATTAGAGGAGTCTAGGATGATTTTGATTTCTGATTTAGGTATCTGGGTAGATAGATATACTTTTCATTAAGATAGGAAATAAAACCAGAGGGACAGATTTAGGGAAGAGGGGTAGGTGAAGATATCAGCATGTAGATAGTAATAAAAGTTATGGGTACATAGGCCCCTCAAAGATAGTACATAGAGTGAGAAGATGAAGCTGGAACCTTGGGGAATAACAGGACCTTAAGGATGCCTAGAAGAGTAGTGGGCAGAGCCAGAGAAGGTGGTTTTGGAAGCTTGTGATAAATTTAGAGTTTTTTGCATGTATCAATAAATGGAAGAGCAGCATAGTTTATGAATTTAATTTGAAAACAAATGTAGCCTATGGGATTGGTGTGTGTGTGCCTGTGTGTGTGTTTATATGTAAATATAATTAATGTTAGTATTTCAGTCAGCCAGATCGTCTAGATAAATATTATGTTAACTTTAAGTTATCATTGATTCTTTCAGGTCTTTTTTATACCAGTTCTCCAGTAAGAAATGAATTGTCAGTGCATCACAACAGTGGGCGAAAACCTGCTAAAAAAACAAATCAATCATCTAAGAATACTGGGGGAAAAAATGTTCCACTTAAAGGGCAGAAGAGAGCTAATCGAGGCCGCTCAAGAGCACATAAGATTTTAAATGCAAAAGATTCCAGAGAAATTATTGACCATGATGAAATTTCTGGTTCTTCCCAGAATGAGTCTTTGGAATGTGATGAAGCAGACATGGCTAAGAAAAATCTTGATCATTCGGGGTAATGTCTGTTATGTTTACAATATAGTTATTTCTGTTGTTTAGCATTTAATAGTTTATCCATGTTGTTTGACCATTTATAGAGAGGCAGTTTAGCATAAAAGGTTCTGTAGCCTGACAGACCTGGTAGCCAGGCTCTGCCATTAGCTAGGTGACACCCCAGGCCAAGTAATACTCTGAATTTGTTTGCTCATATTAAAATGGGGATTAATTATATGGCTTATGGGAGGTAGTGATAAATTTAATAAGGTATTGTTGTTGCCTGAGAGTTGCTTCCTTTTTTTTTTATTGTGGTAAAAACACATAACATAAAATTTATCATCTTAATCATTTAGAGCATACAGTTTAATTTGCTTCCTTTTAAATGAGGTTAATGTGATTTTCATAATTAGGAATACATCATAATACTTTTCCTAAGATGATAATAGTTAACATTTTGAGTGCTTATCATGTACCAAGTACTTGTTTTCAATGAATTCTTATCAGTCCTAACAACCTAGAGAGTTAAGTACTGGTGTCTTTTTTTAATTTTTAATTTTCAAGGTACTTTATTTTTAAAACAGGTCACAACACTAAGCTTCTGACCCATAAGTACTGTTCTTACGCATTTTTGCTTATGATATAGCATTTTTTTATTCGTTCAACAAATAACACACATGTATGAGAAACTGCAGGATGTTGTGGATGTACTTAAATAAATTATAAGAGTGCCCTAAAATATATTAATGTATGTCGTTATGGTAAAAAAGAAATCCCATACACATTCTATTTAACTTTGTCACACCATTTTCATATCTTCTTTCCTACTCAGTTTCTTTTTTTTTAAAAAAATATATATATCTTTGATTTCAGAGAGAAGAAAGGAGAGAGGGAGAGAGAGATAGAAACATCAATGATGAGAGAGTCATTGATTGAGCCTGCAACCCGGGCATGTGCCCTGACTGGGAATTGAACCCCGATCGCCTGGATCCTAGGTTGATGCTCAACTGCTGAGCCATGCCTGGCCAGGCTATTCAGTTTCTTTAAATGAAATATTTCAGGTATACAAAAAAAGTAACACCTGAATCCCCATGATCTCGCTTAAGAAATAAAATATTATAGTGACCATTGAAATCTCTTGTGTACTTTTGCCAAGCCCATTACTCCTCTCCCTTGTTAGAGGTAGCCACTACACTGAATTAGATAGGTATCTTTCTCATGGATGTTTTTATACTTTTTCCTACATGTGCATATATGTATAGGGTGTCCCCAAAAATACATACACACACTTTGAATAATTGTAAAGGCAGTGTTTATTAAAATACATTTCATTTTCTTTTCTTTTTTTAGTATATCTTTATTGATTTCAGAGAGAGGAAAGGAGAAGGGGAGAGAGAGATAGAAACATCAATGATGAATCATTGGTCAAGCCCACAACCCGGGTATGTGCCCTCACCGGGAATCGAACCCTGATCACCTGGATCCTGGGTCGACGCTCAACTGCTGAGCCACACCTGGCCAAGCTTTTCATTTTCTTTTATCAGCTATTAGCTGTTAAAGTGTGTATACATTTCATTGTTTTAAAACTTTGTAAAAATGGTTTCAGATTATACATGTCCTATTCTGTCTTGTTTTTTTCCACTGTTCATTATATACTTTTGAGGTTATTCATGTTGATAAGTGATTTATTTTCATTCCTTTTAGTGGAGATTGGCAACTTCCCTTAAAGGGCCAGGTAGTAAATATTTTAGGCTTTGTGGGTCAAGAGGCAAAATCAAGGCTATTATGTAGATACTGAAATAACCATTTAAAATGTAACTTTTTAAAAATGTTAAAATTATTCTTAGCTCTTGGGACTTAAAAAATCAAGTGTGTCCAGACAGAGTGGCTCAGTGGTTGAGCATTGACCTATGCCCCAGGAGGTAACCAGCTCAATTCCCCATCAGGACATATGACCCGGTTGCAGGGTGTATGCAGGAGGCAGCCAATAGACGTTGATGTTTGTCTCTCAGTGATGTTTCAGTCTCCCTCTCCCTTCCTCCCTCCCTAAAATCAGTAAAAACATATTAAAAAACAACAACAAAAAAACACCAAGTGGCTGGTTGAATTTATAGTATCATTTTATATGGATATATGAAAATCTATTCATCTAGTCTCTTAATAAGGCTTTCTAATTTTCCAGTATTAAAAACAAATTTTCTGTGCACATTTTATATATGTTTCCTTGTGTACACATGTAAGAGACTTCCAATAGTATTATATATATACCAAGAAGTACAGTTGCTGGATTTTAGGGTATGTATATATTTAACTTGCCTAAATCCTGCCAGATGCTTTCCAAATAGGTTGAGCCAATTTACAGTCCTGCAGAAATGTGAAGAATTCTCATTGCTCCATGTTCTCACCAAAATGTGTTGATGTTAGAATTGCTATTAACACTTGACCCTTGAACGACATGGGGGAGAGGTGGCAGAGCCTTTGCAGTCGAATATTTGTATTTTAACTTGACTCCTCAAAACTTAATAGTCTACTGTTGACTTGGAAGCCTCACTGATAACATATATACCAGTAGTTGTTTAACATATTTTATATGGTAAATGTATTATTTACTTATTCTTACAGTAAAATAAGCTAGAGGAAAGAAAATGTTATTAAGAAAATCATAAGGAAAAAATACATTTACAGTACAGGATGTATTTATTGGGCAAAAAAAATCTGTATAGGTGGACCTGTGCAGTTCAAATCCTTGTTCAAGGGTCAACTCTATTTGTCAGTCTAAAGGGGTGTATTTCTGGATTTAATGTGCATTTCCCTAATTATTAGTGAGATTAAACAGTTAAACATTTTTTCATTTGTTTCATGCCCATTTTAAAACAGATTGCCTCTTTGTAAATTGCTTGTTAATACCTTTTGCTCATTTTCTATTTTTTTTTTCCCAGTATTGATTTTTAGGAGCTCTTTATATACTTACGCTTCTAATCCTTAATGGTTCACATGCATTATAAACATCATCTTTGAGTCAGTGTGTTGTCTTTTTACCTTTTAAGGATGTCTGTAGTGTCTTTCAGATGGAAGATATAATTTTAATGTAGTTGAATTTATCATCCTTTCAATGTTTTGAACAATTGTTTTATTATTTATTTACTTTCTTTTTTTAAAAAAAATATATCTTTATTGATTTCAGAGAGAAGGAGAGAGATAGAAACATCAATGATGAGAGAATCATTGATCGGCTGCCTCCTGCACTCCCCCTACTGGGGATTGAGCCTGCAACCTGGGCATGTGCCCTGATCGGGAATCAAACTGTGATCTCCTGGATCATGGGTCTATGCTCAACCGCTTAGCCATGCTGTTGTTGTTTTATTGACTCTAAGGTCATATAGACCTATTTTCTATACTTCTGAAAAGTTTAACTTGTGCCCTGGCCAGTGTGGCTCAGTTGGTTAAGCATTGTCCCATGCACTGAAAGGTCGCTGGTTAGATTCTGGGTTAGCACACATCCCCAGGTTGCTGGTTTGATTCCTGGTGGGGGGCATACAGAAGGCAATTGATCCATGTTTTTCTCTCACATCAGTGCTTCTCTCTCTCTCTTTCCCTCCCTGTCCCCCTCTCTGCATTTCCCTTCCTCTCTCTAAAAATCAATTAAAAAAACTCCAAACAAACTTTAGCTTGCTCTTTTATATTTACTTTTTTAAACCATCTGTAATTTATTTTTGTATTTTATGTGGAATAGGAAATCTAAATTCTTTTTCTCCATGTAGATAATCAGTTGTCTAATCGGTTATTGAATAGTGCGTTTCCCCCCACTGATGCATAGTGTCCTCTGTCTTGTCTTAGATTTCCATATTTATATCAGCTTGTTTCTTACATCATTTAATTTCCATAAGACTCTAGTTGGTATTGAATATTATCTCATTGTGGATTTTATTTGTATTTCCCACATGACTAATGATGATGAACAAATTTTTTCATATGCTTATTGGTCATTTGCATATCTTTAGAAAAAGATCTTGGCTGATATTTAATTGGGCTGCTTTTTTTTTATTGAGTTGTAAGAGGTCTGTGTATATTCTAGAAACAAGTCCCTTGTCAAGTAAATGATTTCAAATATTTTTCTATACTGTGGGTTGTCTTTTAGCTTTCTTGATGGTATCTTGAAACAAACATTTTTTAGTTTTGATAAAATCCAATTTACCTATTTTATCTTTTTTAAAAATATATTTTTATTGATTTCAGAGGAAGGGAGACGGAGAGAGAGATAGAAACAACAATAATGAGAGTCATTGATTGGCTGCCTCCTGCACAATCCCAACTGGGGATCGAGTCCGAAACCTGGGCATGTGCCCTGACTGGGATTGAACCCTGACCTCCTGGTTCATAGGTCGATGCTCAACCACTGAGCCACACTGGCTGGGCTATTTTATTTTTTATTGTTTATACTTTTGGTGTCAAATCTATGAATCCTTTGCTCAATCCAAGTTCATGAAATTTACCCTATCTTTTAAGAGTTTTATACTTATAACTCTTAGGTTTAGATTTTGAATCCATTTCAGGTTAATTTTTGTATGTGCTGTGAACTTTTTAGTTATCCCATAACCATTTGTTGAAAAGACTATTCTTTCCACATTGAATGGTCTTGGCACCATTGTTGAAAACCAGCTGACCATAGGTATATGGCTTTATTTCTGGATTCTCACTTGTCAGTTATTGTTCCAGTACCACAGTGTCTTGACTACCATTGCTTTATGGTGAGTTTTGAAATCAGAAAGTGTGAGTCCTCTTTTTTTTCTTCTTCTCAAGGTTGTTTTGGCTATTCTGGGTTCCTTGTAATTTTCATAAAAATTTTAGAATCAGCATCTCTATTTCTACAAAGATGTCAGTTGGGATTCTGATGGGGATTGCATTAACTCTTTATATCAATTTGGGGAATATTGCCATCTTAACAGTAAGTCTATTGATCCATGCACATGGGATGTTTTTCCATTTATTTAGATCTTTAATTTCTCTTAATGTTTTCAGAGCATAAGTTTTAACATTTCTTTTAAAAAATGTATTTCTAAGTACTGTGTTACTTTTGATACTATTTTGAATGGAATTGTTTTTTAAATTTTATTTTTGGATTGTTGATTGCAAATGTATAGAAATACAGTTGATTTTTGTATATTGATCTTGTATCCTGCAAGCATGCTGAATTGACTTATTAGTTCTGATAGTTTTTTAGTGGATTTTGTAGGATTTTGTAAGTGTAAGATAATGTCATTTGTGAATAGAGATAGTTATACCTCTTCCTTTCTTATCTGAATGCTTTCTTATATTTTTTTCTTGCCTAATTGCCCTGGCTAAAATCTTCAGTACAGTGCTCAATAGAAATGGCATTACCAGATTTCCTTGTCTTGTTCCTAACCTTATGGGGAAAGCATCTAATTTTTTCACAATTCAGTATGCTTTTAGCTGTGGGCAGTTCATGGGATGCCCTTTACCAGGTTGAGGAAGTTCCTTCTATTACTAGTTTGTTGAGTGTTTTTACCATTAAAAGTTTTTGTATTTTGTTAAGTACATTTTTTTTTTGCACCTAGTGAGGCGCTTATATGAATTTTATTTATTATTCATATGTATTATGTTAATTATTTTTTGGATATTAAACCAAACTTCATCTCTGCTATAAATCCCATTTAGTCATGATGTATAGTTCTCTTTATACGTTGCAAGATTTGGTTTGCCAGTATTTTGTTGAATTTTTTTGATCTGTAGTTGTCTTGTGGTGTCTTTGTCTAGTTTTAGTATCAGGATAATACTGACTTCGAAAGTGAGTTGGAAAGTACTCTTCTATTTTTTAGAGAGTTTGTGAAGAATTTGTATTCTTTCAGTGCTTGGTGGAATTCAGCAGTGAAACCATCTGGGCCGAGGCTTTGCTTCCTAGGTAGTTTTGTGATTACTGATTCACTCTCTTGTTATAGGTCTTTTGAGATTGTTTATTTCTTCTTGAATCAGTTCTGGTGATTTGGTTGTTTCTAAGTATTTGTCTATTTTTCCTAGGTTACCTAATTTGTTGGCATATAATTGTTCATAATATTTTCTTATAATCCTTTTTATTTCTTTGGACTGTGATGGTAGGACCCTCAGGGGTAAGAGAACCTCTAAAAATAAATTATCAGAATACTCAGAAATTTGCATGCTTGCTAATTATGTTGTATGTGAATTGTTTTCTCACATATGATAAGTGCCATCTGGTAAACTGAGTCAAGAAACAAAGCGTTAAGACTTAAAAGAGAGATGAGAAGAAATTATACAGTCTAGGAATAATGTATCTTGTTTGCATATATTGGGGATAAACTAATTAGCTGGTAGCTACCAAAGAGCTGGAGCTGGGTCCCTTTGGACACCTTACCTATTCCTCAATAGGCTGATTGGGGGTATCAAAGAAAACAATTTCAGTTGTTGGTGGATTTTGTAAAAAACTGTGATAGATTAACTGTGTAGTATATATCATAAGCTGCCTGTAGGTAATGTCTTTTGTGTCCTGTCATCATTTCCATCTTAGGCTAGGTGTGTGCCATTTCTCTTATCTGAATTTTTCAAATTAGAACTCTCTTGGTAGGTCCTAGAATCATATTGCCTTCCTGGGCTAGTTGTAAGTTCTAGGATCTGAACGGGTTTAGGGGTTAATTGTTAACAATATTATATTGTCTACCCACCTGTGTGTCCTATTTTATGAAGAAATGTAAACAGTTACAAACTTTATATTTTTATAGAGTTACAGGAAGTTCAAAAGATGAAGATAACATTGTGACTGCAAAAAATATTCATTTAAAGCCTCAGAGCAGTGGACACCCATGCAAGACACCAGCAGAGTCTGACTCTGATTCTGGAGAGCCTAAGACTTTAGTTTTGGAAGGAAGGTATGCATGTGTTCTAAGAACCATAGGACTTACTCACTGTGTCAGTTACTCATTGCTGTGTAACACATTACCTCAGAGCTTAATAGTGACTTGCAAAGCATTCAGTGTTTCATGGTTTCTGTGGGTCAGAAATCTGGGAGGGGCTTAGCTGGCTAGTTTTGGCTCAGGAGTTCTCATGAGGTGCTGCATTCAAGATACCTGTTTGGTGTGCAGTCCTTTGAAGGCTTGACTGGAACCGGAGGACTTACTTATAAGGTGGCTTCCTCACAGGGCTGTGAGCTGGAGGCCCCAGTTTCTTGCAGTTTGCTCCTCTCCATAGGGCTGTTCAATAAGGCAGTTAGCTCCTCAAAGCCAGTGATCTGAGAGAAAGTATGACTGTAATGGAGGTCATAGTGCCTTTTAATGTCTCTGAAGTTGCACGCTGTCATTTCCACTTCATTCTGTTAGTTAAAACAAGGCGCTAAGCCCAGACCACATTTAAGGAGAGGAGAATTAGGCCCTGCCTCTTGAAAGAGGAATATCTAAGAATTTGTGGCATTCTTAGATATGGCGCACTCAATGGGCAAGCCAACTAACCTATTCTTATAATATCTGAAGCCATATATCCTTTTTAAAAATGAAGGAATTATAAATTATTCTCAGACTTAAGGGCTAAGGTTTCTTTACTATTTGGTGGGTTATGACTACTAGACCTATAATAGGTTCATAATAGGAAAGGACTCTAGGACCGAGATAAGCTAAATCATTTCTGAACAATTTCTGGACTATATTTTAAATTCCATTTTTTTGGTAATAGTTTTTTTTGTGTTTTTTTTTTTTTTTTAAACATTAAGCTGATTTATATCTAATTTTATTTCTTATAATTTGATTTTTATTGAAGAATGTTATTTGATTTGAGTTAAATTCATAACTCCGGTCCCTGAGTTACTTTAAAGGACTATAAAATTCAGAATTTGTCATATTTGACAGTCAGTTATAGAATTGAATTGTAGATTCTTTGTTTTATGCAGCTAGTAAATATATTGTTGATGGCCTATAACATTGTTATTGGTTTTATAAGAAAGAAACCTTTGTCAGTTTTAGGAGAAAAATGATCTTTAAGGTAGATAATTAGATATATGCATTATAAAAGCACAATTTTCATGGTTTACTTTCTTTTCTTAAGTGGACCTTTTAGGCTCGAGAATTATTTAATGTCTGGAAAGAATAATTCAGATGTAGATGATGAGGAAGATCAAGAAAATTCAGGTAAGTTGTTCATTTTCTACTGTCTTGATTTTTATGGCACCATGCATATGTAATTAGGTGTGCTATGTTTTTTTTAAATTAACACCATTGGTAAATGTGTATTGAGTACTTACTCTTATGAGCCTTACTATATGTTTAGAGATTTGTAAGACCTTGTACCTAGGTGAGCGGGAGGGAGATAAAAGAGAATGAGAGTGAGTGACAGTCCTTTCTTTCAAAGAACATAATGAAGTAATTGACACTTAAGATATCTACTTCAGTATTTAAAAGTGTTGATAAGGGTGTATAAATGAAGCAAGATTAGTCATGTATTGATGATCCCTGGAGTTGAATGATGGCCATATCAGGTTTATTGTACCATTTTCTCTGTTTTGAATATGTTTGAAATGTTCCATAATAAAGATTTTAAAATGCATCTTAATGGAGAGTTTTATAATTTTTTTTATGCCTCTAAACAATGTGTGATAGAATATAATCTGTTATACTATATTTTTCTTAATTCACTAAATTCTTTTCCTTTAAAAAATGGTTTCTCCCTGTGTTTACATATATTTTGTTATTTTTCACCTCTAAATTGAATGCTTTATTTTTCTACTTTTTATTTGGTAAAGAAAAAGCAGAGAATTTTCCTGAGTATAGTTTTGGCTTACTTTTTGGTTTGCTTTTATAGCTTTTTTTATAGCTTAATTTTATAGCTTTTAAAAATAGTTTCTTATTGTAGTATACTCTAAATTATAGTGATTTTTTTTTTTTACTTAGTAGTTATTTAGCAGTACATTAGTCAAGAACCTGGTCTCCAGAGTTAGGAATCTAGGATTGAATCCAGCTCTACCACTTATTAGCTATGTTTTCTTGAGTAAGAAATTTCAGTGGTCTTAACTTCAGCTTCTTTATCTGTAAAATTGTGATATCAGTTCTAATCCCATAGATTGATATAAGGATTAGTACACATCCCTTGCTTAGTTTAATAGCTGGTATATGCTAAATAGGTAATGTTGGCTGTGATTTTATGAAGTTGTGTTTTGTTTTGTTTTGTTTTATGTTAATTTCTAGTTTCATTTCATTGTTCTGGGAACTTTGGCCTATATTATTTATTTTTTGAATTTATTAAGGTTTTCTTTGTGTTCCGAGGTATGCTTAGAACACATAAAATTCATGGAAGAATTTTTTATAATTCTTCTATGGGTGCTTGAACAAGAGAATATTATTTTTGTGTGTAGAGATATGGATTTAAAAATATGTATTCATTATTCTGATAATATAAGTGGATATATATTTTGGAATATACTTTGAATATTTTTGGAATTCATAAGTATTTATGGAATGTTATAGGATACTTGCTATGTATTCTGCTAGAAGCTAGGGATGTGGTTGTGAACAAAACTGACAAAAATTTCTGCCCTCATGGAGCTTACTTTATGGGGTCCAGGATTTAAGACAATAAAAACAAAATAGCAGAACTTAAGATTTGTTGAATGTTGAGAGTAGAAAAATAAAGCAGGGATTTTAGGGTGGAAATGGGGGCTATGTTTTTAGGTAGATGGGTGGAAAAGGCCTCACCGAGGAAGTGATCATTTGAGCAAAGATATGAAAGAGAAGCTATATGGGGAAATAGTGCCCCAGACAGAGGGAAGATCTAGGATAAATGTTCTAATGTGGTAGAGTCTGTTCTGATGGAGAAAAACACCAAGGAAACCAGGAGGGCTAGAGCAGAGTAAGAGGGATAGAGTAGTAGGAGATGATGTCACGAGGTGACAAGAATGAGATCAGTCACATAGAATATTAAAGGCTGTTGCAAGGATTTTGGGCTTTTACTAAGAGAGATGGGAAAGCCATGGAGGGTTCTGAGCCGAGGAGAGGCATGACAGACCTGTAAACAGGGTCACTGTGGCTGTTGTGTTAGGGATGGACTGATGAGTTTGGGGGTGCGGTGGGGGTTGGTATAAGGTTGGAAGCAGGGAGATCAGTTTGTAAGACATTAATAACCCCAGTGAGAGGTAGTGGCTTGAACTAGAATGGTAGTAGTGGAGAGGTGGAGAACAGTCATAGGATTTTAGGTATTTTTGAAGATAGAGTCAACACGATTTCCTGATGGGTGGGATTTAGAGTATAAAAGAAAGAGGTATCAGGGATTATGTTAAGGTTTTTGGCCTGAGCACCTGAAAGAATGGTGGTGTCATTGCTTGATTTTGAGATGACTAGGGAAGGAGCAGATTTTGGGAAAAAGAATAGGATCTTAAATTTGGTCATGTTATCTTTTTTATTATTCTGACTTTATGTCCTTACATTTGATTTGTGAAGTTTGTTAAGATCTGCCACAGTTGAAGTGTTTTTCACTGCAATGGTCTTGTCTGTTTCTCCCTCTGTTTACCGCAGCGTTTGCTATACATGTTTCATTGCTGTTAGTGAGCATGTACACCTTCATATGGAATGTACATGCTTTGGTCAAATTTATCTTCTTGATCCTCTTACAATGCTTTTACCTCATAGTCTGTTTTGTCTAATATTAATATTGTGATCCTTGCTTTCTTTTGGTTTGTCGTTGTTTCTTACATTTTTGTTTATCCTTTTACTTAAACTTTTTTACAGAACTAAAATGAAGTGACTTAGAAATAGCACATGATCAAATTTTTAACTTGCTTTGTCAGTATTTTTTTCTGTTATGTTTAACATATTTATATTTATTCTCAAACAGGTGTGCTGGTTACTTCTTTGTAAAGTTGGTAGATATTCTCACATATGCTTGCAAGAACTCAGGAATTTTTTTAAAACACAATAAACAACTAATCGAGTAGTAAAAATAATCTTGAGTCATAATCTTTTTTCCTTTAAACTATCTGGCTATTGCTCTTTTGCCTTGTCGTAGTTAGTGCTTAGGAGTACAAATTTGAAGGCAGTCTTATTTCTTTTTTCCTTTGTAGATAACCTGTTCTCTTGTATCTCCATGCTTATTAGGATTCTTTAATCTTTGAAATTCAGGAGTTGTGTCTGTGCTGCTTTTTTTGAAAAATTGCAAACTTATCCAGAAATCTCATATCCCCTTCATCTAGGTTCTACAGTTGTCAGCATTTTACAACATTAGTTTCATCTTCTTCCCTGCCTTGCTTACATATATGTTCATACATATTAATTATCATTAGCCTATTCTGAACTTTTGAGGGCAAGTTGCAGACATACCAACGTGTGAGTATATGCAGATATTAATACAAGACAAGAACATAATTACCCTTCAAACATCCAGGTCAGGACATCAGCATTAATGTAACACTAGTACAGCAGGTCCTTATATAACATCGTTTCATTGTAATGTTTATGAGAAAAAAACTTGATTCCTAGCCAGGGCTACTGTCTGTGTGGAATTTGCACGTTCTCCCCATGTCTGCATTGGTTTTCTTGAGGTACTCTAGTTTCCTCCTCCATCTTACAGATGTATACATTAGGTGAATTGGCATGTCTAAATTGCTCCTATCTGATGAACGTGGGTATTTGTGAGTATGCCCTGTGATCGAAAGGCATCCTGACCAGGATTGGTTTTCACCTTATGTCCTGAGTGTTCAAGATAGGCTCTAACCACCTGTGACCCTGAGCTGGACTAAGAGAATTGCAAAAGAATGATCTTTTTAAAATTTTTTTTAATTAATCTTTCTTAAATGAATCTATAGCTCACATTTATCAAGGTTTAATATTAGAACCTTGTTTGGGGCCTTAATTTAAAAGTTTGGGGATTTGGCTTTTGTGAATAAAAATATGCCGTAAAAACTTAACTCTTATTGATATCAATTAACCTATGGTAAAATTGGTTTTCTTATAGTATGTTGTTTCACTTAAAGTCACAGTTTCCAAGGCCCTATTGATGCCATTAAGTGAGGACTTACTGCATTCCTTCACTGACTCCATGCAGATTTCACCAGCAGTTCCATCAGTGTTTCTTTTTTCCTCTGGTTCAGGATCCAGTCCAGAATCATGGCCTGTGTTTAGCTCTCCTGTCCCTTGAGTTTCCTTCAATAAGGAACCATTTCCTTAGCCTTTTTTAAACTTCCCTGACCTTTACATTTTTTGAGAAAGTACCAGCTTTTCATTATTTAGAATGACCTTCAGCCTGATGTTGCTTCATGAACAGACTCCAGCCATGCATATGTGGCAGAAATACTACAGAAATGATGCTGTATTCTTTGCACATCACATTAGGAGGTGCACAGTGTTGACACATCTATTGGTGATGTTAGTCTTGATCACCTATTCAAGTTATTGCCAGATTTCTCTAAAGATACAATTTTTCTCTTTCATAATTGATAAGTATTTTGTAGAGTGTTGTTCTGATACTATTTTAATAAGTTGTTTCTTTTCAAACCTCCACACCAATCTTAGCATCTATTAACACTCCCACCTGAATCATCAGCCATTAGTGATACCAAATTATTTTCTATTTCCTTAATTCCTCCTCTGTTAGTTAGCATTCCTTAAGAAATAGTTTTTCTTACCCTTTCTCCATTTATTTATTCAATATTTATTTATTATTTTTATGGGCTACTACTGGGTTTCTATTTTATTTTTGTGGGTTGTAATCTTTATCATTTATTCTGATACTCAATTTATGCCATATTTGGCTAGTAGATATCCTTTCAATTGGTCCCTATTTCCTTTTGTTGTGTTCCTATCATGTTTTGAATACTGTCTTATTTTTTTTGGCATAGGGAGTTCTAGGACCCCTGTCCCATCTGGAATCAATTATTTTTCCTAAGGAACCTTTTTAGTGGAGGATGGCCTTGTAGAAGCTCAGATCGGGGGGCTTGGTGTGCTTATTGTTGCTGGGATATCATTGCTTCTAGGCTCTTTTAGTAAACTGATATACAAAATAGATACACACATACCTATATATCTACACTGTATATGCACAAGCATCTATGTCTTTTTCTGTATTTAAATTTAGAAATTATGAGTTCATATTAGTACATCTGACCTCAGTCCATTTTTATAAACCCCTTAGGTAGTGAGAAACCTGGCTTCTATTATTTGCTTTCTTCTTTCTCTGACCCCACCAGCTGCCTCCAAGACCCACTGCTGTGGGAAATTTTTCAGGCAGAGACTAGTCTTCTACTTGTTCTAGAGGGGATTGCATGGGAAGTTGAATTTTTAAATTTTTAAATTTTTGGCAAAAGCTTTATTGAGATAGTCTTTACATACCATACAATCAGCCCATGTATTGTATATAATTCAGTGGTGTGCAGCCATCACCACAATAAATTTTAGAACATTTTCATTACCCCAAAAAAGAAACTTTATATTCTTAGATAGCAGGTACCTTTCATCTCCCACCCCCTTCCCTGGGCATTCACTAATCTGCTTTTGATCTCTATAGATTTGCTTGTTTTGGGCAGAGAAATTAGATTTTATGATCAATAAAGTTTCTTCCAAACCAGTTTTATAAAGTATCTAATTGAGTCATTCTTAATAATCTTTTGCTATCGTGGACTCATCTGAGAATATAATGAAAACTTAGATCTACTTTTCAGGAAATGCATATTACATACAAAATTGTATCAAAAATTAGCTGGTTCATGGACATTAAATGTTCCATTTACATATTACAGTATAACCCTCCAAAACTTGGTGGCTTAATGAAAAAATTGTTTTTTATCTCTCATGGTTCTGTGGGTTTTCTTGGCTTAGCTGGGCAGTTATCACTTGGGCTCTACATGCATTTGTACTTAGGTGCAAGCTACTGGGCTGGAGTAATTTGAAAGCTCAACTGGACAGGAAGTCCAAGGTGCTTCTTTATATATATTTGGCATCCAACAAGGGTGGCTGGAACAGTTGGGAGCTGGCCAAGCACTTTTTCCTCCACATTACCTTTCCATATGCTTAGAGTGGATTTTCTCATAGTGTGGCAACCTTGGGGTAGTGAGTCTTCATATATGGTGGCTGTCTATCCCTAGAGTGAAGATCAAGATGTTCAGGTGGAACCTGTGTATCTTCTTAAGTCATAGTCTTTGAAGTCCCAGAACATCATTTCTGCTGCATTGTTAATCAAGCAAGTCACTACGGCCAAGAGAGATTCAAGGAGACTCCATTTCTCGATACAGAACATTTGTGCATAGGAAGAGATAGAATTGATGGCAGCTATGTTTAGATGCTATTTACCACATCAAAGTTTAGAGCCTTTGACATAATTGACACACTGCTAAATTCAGTACAGTTATACTCTTTTAGGGCTTTAAGTATCATAGATTATACATTATTAACATATTCATAGTTAATTATTACACCCTGCATCTTTATCCACCAATAGCTTATTTCACCTGAAGTCCACGAGCAATAGAAAACCTGTTTTTTATTTTTAACTCCTATGTTCTTTAGATATATTCATCGTACCAAAATCTAGAGAAATGTTACACTGTCTTTCATTAGTCTTTGTTCCTTAACAGTGAAAAGCAGAAGGAGTAATAAAATGCATTTTCGGGTCAAACTTTATTTAAAATACTTATGCTGAAGTTAACCAAGTAATACGTTTTAGTTCAACATGGAATTAGTGCCATTGTTTATGAAATTGTCTTTTGCATTTTGCAGATAACGCAGGAGTAAAAAGATCTAAAGTAACACAAGAGAACAAAATACATCACAAATTAGGTAAGATTATTTCTGTCTTTTAATGTTTTCATATTATGAAACCTGTTTCTAAATATAACTTAATTTTTCTCAAGTAGGGGGGAATATTTGCGTTAATTGGCAGATAAATTAAAACTACATATTTAATTTTTATGAATTTCACAGTAAATCATCACAGGCTACCTGAGTTTCTTTATTGTCAATATGTAAATCCTGTGGCTCTCTTTCTTTGTGTCAGAGTAAGGAACACAATCCTACCTAGGATAAGAATCTAGGATGGACAATTCTATAAAATATAGTTGCTAGGTAGATGGTATCCCTGAGAACTTCACCTCCCATTTTTATCTAGTTCAGTCCTAAACGAAGCATTAGCTAGGATAGCTAAGTAGTAGGCTGGGAGCTGTGGCACGCCTGTAGAAGCCTGTGTGAGGATTAAAACTCCATGGTTCTTCCCCAAAGAGATATTTGCCCATTGAGATTCATGGGACCTCCTACCTTTGTGGAATTGGAGTGGCTTTTTAGGTTTCTTCCTGTACTTGAGGCTGTGATTGCTCCTGTGCTGTACCTGAAGAGAACTAATAGGAGTGAAGCTTTTTCTAATTGCTTCAACCACAAACTCACATCTCAGTATTTTGCGAGCCCATCTGAAGAGATACTGCTATACCTTGCAGTGCTTACTGCTTGTCTTGGAGTGGAATGATGACTAGAGTCAGGAATAGGCAAACAGAAGAAAAAAATTGTCCCTGGGCAGGGGCTACAGCAATCAGAGAGGAAGACAAGCATTATCCCTAAGAACAGTAGGCAACCTCTGATGAGCTAGAACTTTTATAGTAGATGGACAACAGTTGACAAAAGAAATATGAGCAGTATCAGAGGTCCAGTTATAGCAGAGGAGACTTTCTGGTACTAGATTATTATAATTTTTGAGTTTAAAAGTCAGCAAATGAACTGAATGTAAAAATAGTCACTGTTGAGAGCTCAGTTAGTAGCTGGTGTTGACAAGGAAGAAATTACTCAAAGCAGAAATACAAAAGATGAAAACCATGAGAAAAAAAGATATCCAATGAAAATAACATTGGAGACAACAGACAAAAACATACAAATAATAGGATCGCCAGAAAAAAGAAAACTTCTCTGGATTAAATATAAGCTTGAATCTGCAGTTTGAATGAGTTTACGAACTGGCAGACAGAATTATTGAAAAAGATACACCTCTATACATAAGTGAATAAAATTCCTAAATTTTAAGGATAGAGAGAGGTTTCCATATAGAAAGAAAAAGTTAAATGACTAGCCTGCCTATCTGTGTAACAATTGGGAGAATAAAGTAACATCTATAGTCTACTTTCAGAAATATATTACAATCCGTTCAATCTTATAACTACCCAAGATATTTTTCTTTTTGATAGTTGAATTTATTTTCTAGATAATGCAGGGTTGAAGTTTGGTATCCTCCATGTGAAATACCCATGTTAGACATTCTAACCAAGTTATCATATAAATCAGAGTCGAGTCCAAAGAGATAAAACAGTAGTGAGGAATGATTCTTGAAATATATGTGGTTAAATTTAAATAATGTGCATTTGTTTTCTATTGCTCTATACTAAATTACCACAAATTTAGTGGCTTGGACAACCATGTTTTATTATCCCATGATTCCCATGGAGTAGGAGCCCAGGCACAGATTAGCTGGGTCCTCTGTTCAAGGGTTTCACAGACTGCAATCAAAAGTGTCAGCCTTAGCTGTAGTCTCATCTGAGGCTTGGAGTCCTTTTCCAAGCTCATGTGCTTGTTAGTACAATTTAGTTCCTTGAAATTGTAGGACTGAGTTACCTGTTTTCTTTTTGGCTGTCGCCATGGGCTACTGTTTTTAGCTTCTAAGGCCACCTGCCAGATGACTCTTTTCATAGGCCCCTCAGTATGGCAGCAAAGTCACCAAGGAAGACTTTCTCTCTGCTTCTGCTAGATAGTGTCTTATATGTATAATATCATGTATTGTCATATATATAACCCTAATGGAATCACAAGAGTGATTTCCCATCACCTTTGTCATATGCTGTTGATGAGAAGAAAGTCACAGGTCCCATATGCATTCTCCAGGAGGGGATTATACAAGGGCCTAAGCCAATGCTGATTACTGTAGGGTGTGTCTACTACTTAATGCTAATGTGATTTGGGCTTTATAAGTGCTAAGTCAGGATTTTTGTAATAGTACTTTAAAAATCCAGACTATCTTAAAAGTTGGTATGGTGGGGAGGAAAATAGGGGCAGAAAAGGGGTAATAAAAGTGTAGTAGTCCAGCCCTGCCGGGCGTGGCTCAGCAGTTGAGCGTCAACCTAGGATCCAGGTGATCGGGGTTTGATTCCCTGTCAGGGCACGTGCCCGGGTTACGGGCTTGATCCCCAGTGGGGGGCGTGCAGGAGGCAGCCGATCCATGACTCTCTCATCATTGATGTTTCTATCTCTGTCTCTCCCTCTCCTTTCCTCTCTCTGAAATCAATAAAGATATATATATATTTTAAAATGTAGTAGTCCATTCTTATCCACAGTTTCAGTTATCTGTGGTCAACCATGGTCTGAAAATATTACATGGAAAATTTCAGAAATAAAGAACTCATAAGTTTTAAATTGCCTGCCATTCTGAGTAGTTTGATGAAATCTTGTGCTGTCCTGCTTCCGCATCCAGGATGTGAGTCATCACTTTTGTTCAGGGTATCCATGATGTATACATTACCTGCCTATTATTCACTTAGTAGCTGTCTGCGTTATCAGATCTACTGTTGTGGCTTTGCAGTGCTTGTGTTCAAGTAACCCTTATTTTACTTAATAATGGCTCCAAAGTGCAAGGATGGTGATGCTGGCAATTCGGATAATCAAAAGAGAAGCTGTAAAGGGCTTCCTTTAAGTGAAAAGGTGTGTATGTATAGGGAAAAACATAGTATATATGGTGTTTGGTACTATTCATGGTTTCAGGCATCCACTAGGGGTCTTGGAAACTACCCAGTGGAAAAGAGGGGACTACTGTAGTTTAAAAGTTTCATTTTATCAAATGAGAAAAAAGAGAGGATAGCATATCTTTGTAAGGAATATAGTTTTTATATAACCACGAAAAAAATAAGAGTTTGATTTTCAAGTGTCAGGAATGGGAAGGTAATCAATATTAGTGTGAAAAAGCACAGTACAACTTTGAAGTAACCAGGAGAGAGGGAAGAAATGGTCATTTGATCAAACCAATAAAAATTAGAAGAATCACTAATATAACTTGTAAATATAAAGTAAGATGGAATAAAAGAAAGCTTGTTACACTAAATAAATATTAATGAATTGAATTTCTCTCATAAGATACTCAGATTTAGTTAAATAATACAAAACAACCTATATGTTTGTAAGAAACACTTAAAATAAGTTTTAATAGAAAAAGTTGTCAAAGAATTAGGTAGGTTAATGTAAACAAAAATAAAATAGTAGTGCAATTTTAATATTAGGCAAAGTAGAATTTAAGGTTAAAATAAAAGTGTTGAGCAGTGGATAGAAGAACATACAATGATAATATGAATAATTTTTGAAGAAAGAAAAGTCAAACGACTTATCAACTAAAATATATAAAGAAAAATTAAGAAAAAGCAAGGAGATTTTCTTTTAAACAATACAGTTAGACGGAGACTTTGATAAACCATTTTTAAAATTGGACAACTCTAGCAAACAAAAAAATAATAACATAGGAATGTGATTATATAGCCAACTTAGTATATAGAACTTTGAATTGTTCAAATAAAATGAGTGGATATATGTGTTACATGCACAAACATGCACACGTTTACACATTTCCTATTCTGAAGCATTTAGATGGTTTTCAGTTTAATTTTTTGTTTTCTATTTCTATTATAAACTGTGAATATTTTTGTGAAAAAACTCATTTTCTAGAAATGAAATTTGAGTCAAAGAGTATTATAGGTATTGTCAAATTGTCTTCAATTACTTTACATTTCTACCTAAATATATGAGAGTTCCTGTGTACCTTTACCATTATTAACCCTAGGTATTATCAAGTTTTTAAATCTTTGGCAATCTAGTAGCCTAGTTTTTCATTGGCATTTCTCTATTAGCACAAATATGTCTTAACATTTTGTTTTTCTAGCGTTTTGTCTAGAAGCATTATTCGTGTTCTAGAAGGTAATATCAATCTTTCCACTGCAAAGTATCATTCAACTAAACATTTATATGTCTACATTTTTGTCTAATATTTTTATACAGTATTGCCCTCCAACACACCAAATGTGCGCAGGACCAAGAGAACACGATTGAAACCTTTGGAATACTGGCGGGGGGAGCGAGTACATTACCAAGAAAGGGAATCAGGTAAAATTTACTCTTTAATGTCTGAGACTAAAAAATAATCATGAGGATTTCTACAGTTTACTTGTATATATTATGTGCTAAGCACTGTCCTACATATTTACATCATTATCTGATTTAATCATCATCTCCCCTAAATGTAACAAGAATAGATTGAAATCCAGATTTCTCTAATTATTATGGAGATGCTAATTTCTTTTTCTTTTTGGTAGTAATTTGAGGTGTGGGGCTTTATAGAGTGTTACTATTTCAATACTATGTAACAAGATTTCTAATTGCATAAAATTAAGCATAAATCAGAACATGAGAAAATTATAACAGGCAAACATTAAGTATTCCTCATTATTAGTCTCATTCCATTTTGTCATCATATATTTCTACAGAAATGGTAGAGGGTGGGCAAGAAAGTAGTCAGTGTTATCTTGAAGTTACTTCTTCTCTTTGATGGATAAATCTAAGTCAAAGGACTAAACTCAGATGTAGATTACTATAAACATTTCATTGCTTTCCTTTTGTTTGTTTGTTTATTATAAACCTCCACCAATGACTGTTGCTTTCAAGCAACAGAGGTCATTTTATCATTTTTTTTCCATTTAAGCACTTAATCAATGCTTCTAGGTTTACGATAGTAGAGACATTAGTGAAATGGGCTGGTATTTTGTGTTATTTGAAGTAGTAGCTGTAGAATATAGTAATGTATTCTTTTGTACTTTGTAAGGAAATTGATGTAATAATTTAAAGAGTTCTGCTTTAAAGTTTTCACTTTCCCAGGTATGATACTTTGTCTTTTTTGTTGTTAATTTCAGGAGGATTTGTGATTGGTGGAATACTTTCCCCAGAAAGAGTATCATCTAAAAGGAAGGCCAAAGGAGAAACGAAAAAAGTCAAGCAAACAGTTAATAGGAAAAGGATCTGTCTTGATAACAATGAAAGAAGTATGAGCTTATTTTTGAAAGTAACGTTTAGATTATTTTATAAATAACTGCTTTGAAAAGTAGCTTTTTGCTAATCTTGAGATTTACCTATGAAAACTTAAGGTGTTAGATTAAATTCACATAGAGGGAGGAAGGGGAAGAGAGAGAGAGAGAGACAGAGACATCAATGTGACAGTGAAACATTGATCGGCAGCCTCCTGCATGCCCCCTACCGGGGATTGAACCTGCAACCTGGAAATGTGCCCTGATTGGGAATTGAACCAGCAACCTTTCTGTGCAGACGATGCCCAACCAAATCACACTGGCCAGGGTGGGTAAATTCACTTTTTTTTTTTTTTAAAAAATATAGCTTTATTGATTTCAGAGCGGGAAAGAGAGATAGAAACATCAATGATGAGAGTCATTGATTGGCTGCCTCCTTCACTCCCCCAACTGGAGATTGAGCCCGAAACTTGGGCATGTGCACTGACGGGGAATTGAACCATGACCTCCTGGATCCTAGGTCTACGCTCAGCCGCTGAGCCACGCCGGCTGGGGGGTAAATTCACTTTTTAATGTCCACTTTTTCCCTCCCAAATTTTGAAAGTAAACTAATTTTTTTTCTTTTAATTTTTAGATTCTTTAATTTTTAAAAATTTTTATTTTTTATAAATATATTTTTATTGATTTCAGAGAGAGGAAGGGAGGGGAGAGAGAGAGAGAGAGAGAGAAACATCAATGATGAAAGAGCCATTGATTGGCTGCCTCCTGCATGTCCCACACTGGGGATCGAGCCCAAAACCCGGGCATGTGCCCTAACTGGGATTTGAACTGCAGTCTCCTGGATCCTAGGTTGATGCTCAACCACTGAGCCACTTTATGGCAGGGCTTTAATGTATTTTTTCAATTACAGTTGACATTCAATATTATATTGGTTTCAGGTCAACAGCATAGTGGTTGGACATTTATATGACTTAAGAAATGATCCCCCTGATAAGTCTAATGTTCACCTGGCACCATATATAGTTATTACAATTTTATTGACTATATTCCTTATGCTGTACTTTACCTCCTGTGACTAATTTGTACTTCTTAATCCCCTCACCTTTTTCACCCATCCCCTCAATACCCCCCTTCACCCCTAACATGGTAACAGTTTGTTCTCTGTATCTGTGAGTCTCTTTCTGTTTTGTTCATTTTTTTTAGATTCCACATGTAAGTGAAATCATACGGTATTTGTCTTTATCTCTATCTAACTTATTTTACTTAGCATAATATCCTCTAGGTACATCCATGGTTGTCACAAATGGTGAGATTTCATTCTTTTTTTTATGGCCAAGTAATATTTGATTGTATATATGTATCACATCTTTTTTATCCATTGGCCTATCAATGGACATTTAGGTTGCTTCCATATCTTGACTATTGTAAATAATGCCACAGTACTATAGGGGCACATATATCTTTTCAAATTGGTGTTTTGGATTTTTTTGACTAAATACCTAGAGGTAAAATTGCTGGGTCATAACGTAGTTCTGATTTGTATTTTTTGAGAATCTCCCATACTGTGTTTCATAGTGGCTGCACCAGTTTGCAATTCCACCAACAATACATGAATGTTCTCTTTTCTCTATGGTCTTCCCAATACTTCTTGTTTGTTGATTTATTGATGATAGCCATTCTGACAGGAGTGAGGTGGTATCATTGTGGTTTTATTTATTTATTTATTTGATTTTGAGAGTACATTTATTAAAGCTGGAGACAGTGAAACAAGGAAATGCCTAGGATAGAAGAAGCAACAGGAAACTAGGCAGGGCTGCTTTGGCTCTCTAGGAACGTTATGAGAAAGAACTGTGCCAAGACGGAGCTGCTCTCAGCTCACTGGAAAGCCAGAGAAAAGGAGGCCTTAGAGACTGGTTCAGGAGGCTAGCCCTGGACAAGCTGACACTGCCCATTGTTCCCATGGTTGCAAGGCTCCTGGGAACCCTTAGAGTTTAAGAGAAAGAAAATTTACTTGAAAAGGAGATTTGAGTGGGTGTGCCCCAAGGAGAGCATGCCTAATTGTGGTTTTAATTTGCATTTCTTTGATGATTAGTGGTGTTGAGCATCTTTTCATGTGTCTGTTGGCCCTATCTGTCTGATTCTCTGGTCATTTTTATATTGGATTTCTTGTGTTTTGCTATTAAATTGTATGAGTTCTTTATAAATTTTGGGTACTAAGCCATTGGAAGTATCATTGGCTGGTATCTTTTATTCAGTAAGTTGTCTTTTCGTTTGGTTAATGGTTTCCTTGGCTGTGCAAAAACTTTAGTTTGATGTAGACCCATTGGCTTATTTTTTGTTTTGTTTTGCCTACTTGAGGAGACATACCCAAAAAGTTGTTACTAAGGAGGAAGTCTAAGAGTTTACTGCCTATATTTTCTTCTAAGAGTTTTATAATTTTGTATCTTATGTTTAAGTCTTTAATCCAGTTTGAATTTGTTCTTGTACATGGTGTAAGAAAGTGGTCTGGTTTCCTTTTTTTGCATGTATCTGTCTAGCTTTCCCAACATTATTTTTTGAAGAGACTGTCTTTACTCCGTTGTGTATTCTTGCCTTCTTTGTCATAGATTAATTGGCCATAGAGGCATGGGTTATTTTTGAAGACTGTACTCTGTTCCATTGATCTGTGTGTCTGTTTTTATGCCAGTAGCATGCTGTTTTGATCACTATAGCCTTGTAGTGTAGTTTGATATCAGGTATTGTCATATCTCCAATTTTGTTGTTCTTTTTCAAGATTGTTTTGGCTGTTAGGGATCTTTTATGGTTGTATATATATTTTAGGATTGTTTGTCCTAGTCTGTGAAAAATGACATTGGCTTTTTGATAGGGATTACAATGAATCTGTAGGTTGCTTTGGGTAGTATGGACTTTTTAAAGATGTTAATTCTTCCTGTTTGTGAGCACAGTATATGCTTCCATTTATTTGTATGTGTTTTAATTTTTTTCTTCAATGTCTTACAGTTTTTTGAGTCCAGGTCTTTCAACTCCTTTGTTAAATTTATTCCTAGGTACTTTATTTTTTTTGATGCAATTGTAAATTTAAAAGAATTTCTCTTTCAGATAGTTCATTATTGGTGTCTAAAAATGCAACTGATTTTTGAATATTATTTTTGTATCCTACTAATTTACTAAATTCATTTATCATTCTAAAAGTTTTTTGGTAGAATCTGTAGATTCCTCTATATATAGTATCATGTCATCTTCAAATAATGATAGTTTTACTTCCTTTTGAATTTGGATGCCTTTTATCTCTTTTTGTCTGAATGCTGTGGTTAGGACTTTTAGTACTATGTTGAATAAAAGTGGTGAAAGTGGACATCCTTATCTGATTTTAAGGAAAATGCCTTTTAGCTTTTCACTGTGGAATATGATGTTAGCTGTGGGTTTGTCACATATGGTCTTTATTGTGTTGAGGTATGTTTCCTCTATTATCACTTTACTGAGAGTTTTTGTCATAAATGGATGCTAGATTTTGTCAAATGCTTATTCTGCATCTATTCATATAATCATATGATTTTTATCTTATATTTTGTTTATGTGGTGTATCACATTAATTGATTTGCAGATATTGAATCAACCTAGCATCCTAAGAATAAACTCACTTGATCAGAGTATATGATCTTAATATATTTCTGAATTCAGTTTGCTAATATTTTGTTGAGGGTTTTTTAAAATCTATGTTCATCATGGATTCATCATGGATATTGGCCTATAATTTCCTTCCTTCCTCCCTTCTTCCCCTCCCTTCCCCTCTCCTCTTCCCCTTTCCCCTCTCCTCTTCCCCTTTCCCCTCTTTCTTTCCCTCTCTCTCTCTTTCTCTCTCTCTTTCTCTCTCCCTCCCTTCCTTCCTTCCCCCTTCCTTCCTTCCTTCCTTCCTTCCTTCCTTCCTTCCTTCCTTCCTTCCTTCCTTCCTTCCTTCCTTCCTTCCTTCCTTCCTTCTTTTCATTCTTTTTCTTTCTTTCTCCTTCCTTCCCTTCCTCTTCCCCTTCCCCTTTCTCCTTCCTTTTCTCTCTCTCCCTCCCTCTCTTCCTCCCTTCTCTTTCTTTCTCTTCGTTTCTTCCTTTTCCATTTCCATTTCTATTTCCATTTCCATTTTGGCATCAGGGTAATACTGCCCTTGTTGAAAGAGCTTATGAACCTTTCCTCCTCGAATTTTTTGGAACAGTTTGAGGATAGATGTTAATTCCTTTTCAAATGTGTGATAAAATTCATCTGTGAAGTCATCTGGTTCGGGACTTGTTTGTTGGGAGTTTTTTTGTTAATTTTGGTTAATTATTTGTTTTTTTGGTTAATTATTGATAGTTCTTGATTTAGTTTTGGAAGATTGTATGTTTCTAGGAATTTATACATTTCTTCTAGGTTGTCCAGTTTGTTGGCATATTATTATTTGTAGTATTTTCTTATAATCCTTTGTATTTTTGTGGCGTCAGTCGTCACTTTGCTTTCATTTCTAGCATTTCTAATTTTATTTATTTCGGTCTTTTTTTTTTTTTTAATGAATCTAGTTAAAGGTTTCTCAATCTTGTTTATCTTTTCAAAAAACCAGTTGTTTTTTTAGACTCTGTTTTGTTTATTTCCACTCTGATTTTTATTATTTCCTTTCTTCTATTCACTTTGGGCTTTGCTTGTTCTTCTTGTTTTTTTTAGGTGTAAGGTTAGATTGCTTATTTGAGATTTTGTTTCTTGAAGTAAGCCTATATTGTTGTGAATTCCCCTCTTAGAACTGCTTTGACTGTGTCCCATAGATTTGAGGTAATTGTATTTTTATTTGTCTCAGGTATCTTTTGATTTCTCCCATAAACTCATTGTTAACCCATTCATTATTTAGTAGCATGTTATAGAGTCTTCATGTGTTTGTATGTTTTTAAGTTTTCTTCTTATAATTGATTTCTAGTTTCATACCACTGTGATCAGATAAGGTGCTTGATTTGATATGGTTTCAGTCTTCTTAAATTTATTGAGACTTGTTTTGTGGCCTATGATGTGGTTGATATAGGAAAATTTTACAATGTTTACTTGAAAAGAATGTGTATTCTGCTTCTTTCAGGTCAAATGTTCTAAAAATATGAATTATATCTATTCCATCTAATGTGTCATTTAAGACCACTGTTTCCTTGTTGATTTTCTGTCTGAATGATCTATCCATTGATGTCAATGGGATGTTAAAGTCTCCTACTATTACTGTATTACTGTTGATCTCTCCCCTTATATCTATGAATATTTGGTTTATATATTTAGGTGCTTTTACATTGGGTGGGTATATGTTTACAAGGGTTATATCCTCTTGTTAGATTGATCCCTTTATCATTATGAAATGTCCTCTTTGTCTTTTGTTATATCCTTTGTTTTAAAGTCTACTTTGTCTGATATAAGCATTGCCATCCTAGCTTTCTTTTCATTTTTATTTGTATGAAATGTCTTTTTCTGTCCCTTTACTTTTAGTTCATGTGTGTCTTTCCATCTGAAATGGGTCTCCTGTAGGCAGCATATGTATGGGTCTTATTTATTTATCTATTTAACCACCCTGTCTTTTGATTAGAGAATATAATTCATTTTCATTTAAAGTAATTATTGATAGGTATGTAGTTATTTCCATTTTATTAATTGTTTTCTGATTATTTTTGTAGTTTTTTCCCTGTTTCTTTCTTCTTTTTCTCTTGCTCTCATCTCTTGTATGTTGACGACTTTCTGGGGTTTTGTTTATATTCTTTTCTTTTTATTTCTTGTATATCTCCTGTGGATTTTTGGATTGTGTATACCAAGCTATGTTTATAGCAGTCTTATTTTAAGTTAATAGTTGCATAAGTATGAACACATTCTAAAATCACTACTATTTTTAATTTGCTCCCTCCACATTTATGTTTCTTATTATTTTTATTTCTTTTTTGTGTATGTTTGCGTGTGTTTCTCAATTTGTTATTGTAATTATACATGGTCTTCCAACTTTTGCCTTTTAACTTTTGCACTAGCTTTATAGTTGGTTGATTCATTGCATTTATTATATGTGTGTTTCTGTCAGTGAGGATTTTTTCTTTTTTATATTTTTATTCATATTTTTTATTAAAAAAATTGATAAGAAATCCCTTTAACATTTCTTGTAAAACTGGATTGCTGGTAATGAATTCCTTTAGCTTTTACTTGTTTCGGAAGCTCTTTATTTCTCCTTAAATTCTAAATGAAAGAATTACTGGGTAGAGTAGTCTTGGTTGTTGGTTTTTGCTTTTCCATCACTTTGAATATTTCATGCTAATTGTTTCTGTTGAGAAATCAGCTGACAGTCATATGGGAGCTTACTTGTATGTAACTATGTGCTTTCTTCTTGCTGCTTTTTAGATTCTCTTTTTGTCTTTAACTTTTGGCATTTTAATTATGTGTCTTGGTGTGGGCCTTTTTGGGTTTATCTTGTTTGGGACTCTGTACTTCCTAGATTTGTATGTCTGTTTCCTTCGCCAAGTTAGGGAAGTTTTCAGTCTTTTTTTTTTTTTTTTTAAATATATCTTTATTGATTTCAGAGAGAGGAAAGGAGAGAGAGAGAGATAGAAACATCAATGATGAGAGAATCGTTGATCGGCCGTCTCCTGCACGCCCCTTACTGGGGATTGAGCCCACAACCTGGGCATGTGCCCTGGCTGGAAATCGAACCCTGATTGCCTGGATCCTAGGCTGATGCTCAACTGCTGAGCCATGCCTGGCCGAGCTTAAGTCATTATTTCTGAAATAGGTTTTCAGTCTTTTGTTCTCTCTCTTCTCCTTCTGGTACCCTGGTGATGCTTGATGTTGTCCCAGAGGTCTCTTAAACTGTCACCTTTTTATTTATTTATTTATTTATTTATTTATTTATTTATTTTTCTTTTTGCTGTTCTGATTGGGTATTTTCTACTACTTTGTGTTCCAAATCACTGATTTGACCCTCTGATTCATCTAATATGTTGTTGATTCCATCTAAGTAAAATGTATTCTTCATTTCAGTTGGTGTATTCTTCATTTCTGACTGATTCTTTTTTATGGTTTCTGTCTCTTTGTGTAAATTCTCACTGATTTTATCTTTTTTCCCCTATTTTATTTAATTCTTTTTCTGGAGTTTTGTCCTATTACCTATCATCCATCTATCTATCTATCTATCTATCTATCTATCTATCTATCTATCTATCTATCATCTATCAAAATATATCTTTATTGATTTCAGAGAGAAGAAAGGAGGGAGGGAGAGAGAGAGATAGAAACATCAATGATGAGAAAGTCATTGATCGAGCCCGCAACCCGGGCATGTGCCCTGACTGGGAATCGAACCCCGATCGCCTGGATCCTAGGTCGATGCTCAACCGCTGAGCCATGCCCGGCTGGGCCTGTTACTTCATTTAGGACATGTTTCTTTGTCTCTTCATTCTGGCTGCCTCCTGCTTTTTTTTTTGCTTTTTTTTTCTTTTTCTTTTTTTCTTTATTGTTGAAAGTATTACAGATGTCTCCCATTTTTCCCCATTGACCCCTTCTACCCCACACCCACCCTTTTTTTCCCTATATATCAGGTAGATCCTCTAAGTTTCCTAGTCTTGGCTAGGTGGTATTATATAGTAGGTATTCTGTGGGGCCCAGTGGCGCAGTCTCCCTGCTCACCTTAGCTGGTTGCTCCAGGTATGTGCCTTGTGTGTGTTTATGTGCCTTTATATTGTAGTTGAACCTAGATTGCTCTTGGCTTGTCAGTTGGTGGGATTGACGCTCTGGCTGACCGGCTGTGAGGAATGACCTTGACTATAGCTGACAAGGTGTTGTGTGGGGTCTGACCCCACAAAGTGGGATTCAGTGTAGCAGGGCTCTGGTGCCTGCTGAATCTACCCTTTGGGTGTGTTGTTTATGGAACTAATTGTGTGGTGCTCTGGTGTTGTCTGAAACCAGCCACTGGGTGTGTTGGTTCTCGAACCTCTCGAGAGGTATTCTGGTGCAGGTCCAGGTCAGCTGTTACCTGTGCCCTGCTTGGAAAGAGCTATAGTGTGATCTGTAATTGGTAGCTGCTTATGCTGAGCTTGGAGACACCAGGGAGAGGCTATGCTGCAAATCAAGGCCAGCTGTTACTGGTGCTAGGCTTCGAGCCAGCTGTCACTGGTGCAGGGCATGCCAAGGCCAGCCACTGCTTGTTTGTGGTTTTTGGACCTTTGAGAGATTTTAGAGAAGTCCCCAGCACTGACTGAGACCAGTTAACTTGCGTTGAACAACTGCTGAAAAGGTTTCCGCCTGGCGCAGGAGTTGGGTGGGTTAGGTTTTCAGGGAATCACCAGGGTGGGAGGAGTAGTGTTAGCCAGGTTAATGGAAACTCAGACTTGGCATCTACCTGCTCCTGTGGGCTGTGTGTAGGGTGGGCTCAACAAAGGAACAATGGGACTTTTGTCCAGAGAGAGTTGCCCCTCCAGTCCTTGCCCTGAAGCCAGACAATTGATTTTCTTCTCTAATGTCCTGGGCACTTTTTGCATTGCTATCTTTACTCTGGAGCTTAGGGAAAGTGTTTGTAAATAAGTGAATGCATGTTTGGGTTTGCATGGGTCTCCAGTAGCCCTCTGTCTCACCCAGACAGAATCCCAACTGATGTTCATAGATAGATATTGTGGGAACTCACTTTCCTGGCACTGGTGCTCTAGACTAGCAAGCCTAGTGTGGGTCTGGGTCCTCTCACTTCTCAGGGGTACCTCCACAGCTGAGATATACCTCCCCATTTTTAAATACCACATGTGGATATGGGACCCGCCTGTTTTGTGTCTCCATTCCTCCTACCAGCCTCCATATGGCTTCTTTTCATATCCTAAGTTATAGAAATTTCTGTTCAGCTTGTCTTCAGGTGGTCCTCCAGGGTGGCTGTTCTATAATTTAGTTATAATTTTGATGTGTGCTTCAGGGTTGGAGAGCACAGCACTTATCTACTCTGCCATCTCGACTGAAAATCTAAACTGATTTTATTCTTAAAAACAAAAATCATTAATAGCATAGTGTAAAATATTTCCACACTGGTAAATAGCCTTGTCAAATGAAACTTACCTTTTCAATGCCCAGGTATGGTTAAAATAGACTTTTTGGTGAATTTTTTCTAAAGTGTATTGCATAGTTCCAGCTCTCTTAGAGAATATGCAAAACCATTTAACTTCTTGATTTGTTCAAGAGTTGTCATGTTACAACAGGCATACAGAAAATAAGAAATTTAGGATGTTTGCTTCTATATTAAATCATTATTGTTTTGGAGTTACTGTTTATCAGAATGGTCATTTATAAATAGACAGAGAGTGTTATGCCTCTGGCAATTTTCCTTTACAACTTGTCTACAACTGTATTTCATACCAGATTAAAAAAATATATATGTGTGTGTGTGTGTGTGTGTGTGTGTGTGTGTATCTTTATTGATTTCAGAGAGAGGAAGGGAGAGGGCGAGAGAGATAAAATCATCAATGATGAGAGTCATCATTGATCGGCTGCCTCCTGCACGCCCCCAACTGGGGATGGAGCCTGCAACCAGGCATGTGCCCTGACCGGGAATCGAACCTTGATCTCCTGGATCCTAGGTCAGTGTTCAACCGCTGAGCCATGCCCGGTTGGGCTCATACCAGATTTTTTAAATTGAAAAGAATTTTAAGTAAGCAGTTTGTATTTCAATTGTGTTCTTTTGCAGAGAAAGAATTAGTTGTAGATCTGAATATACCTCTGGGAGATCCTTTGCAACCAACGAGGGTAAAGGATCCGGAAACAAGAAAGATGATTCTGATGGGTAAGATCAGGAATATTGAAAATGCTTAATTTAATAGCTAATAAGTACGAACTCTACTGGCTTGATGACTGGCCTGTCTCCTTTCTCTTTCTAGCTCTTTCAGAGCCAAAGTCCAGTAGAGGGTCTAATTCCAGTAAGCAGTTCATATGAGGAGTACTCTGGGGGAGCATTGATAGTAAACAACTTTCAGGGAGCATTTGTCATCTGGAATACAAGTGCTACCATCAAGAGTGTTGTCTTCCCCAGTAGGTCCAGGCCTTTGACCAGGACACATGGGGACAAGGGCAGGTAATGGGGAACTGTAGCAAGTTAGCTGGCAGACACTAGGATACATTCTTACTATGAGACCAGGAAGAGATTGCGGGCAGGATTTAGATAGCCTTTTTGGCAGTGCAATTCCAATAATGGTACCTGGGACATAAAACCTTTCATTGGAAGATTAAGAAGTGTATCAGTCAGCCAACAGATGCCACGCTTAACCTTAGGGTTGACACAGGTCATAGAAACCTTCTGTTGTACTGAATAGGCATTACACAGTTAGTGTCTTGGATGACCATGGGAGATCCCAAGGGATGTTCATAGTGTGGTGGGAGTAAGGTAGGGGACAGTAAGGTATTTACCAACTGGGCAGTAGTTATATATAGGAAATATTTAAATGTTTTAACAGCTGTTATGACTGTCTCAGTGAGTACCAAGGACTATTTTTCCTAAGTCATAGGACAAATAGGTCCAACTAGAAAGGCTATCAGTACTCACACTTAAAATTTTGGCTGTGAAATAGGTTGCATTTGACTTAAGTAACAAAGTTGTTTCTGTATTCAGATTATTGGGTAGCAGAGGTAGAAGTACGGAGAATTTTGTTTAGTGTAGTGTCTTAATTGAAAACATTGCTGTACTATACCAGGTTAGAAAAGTTGTGAGTGTTGTTAGGCGTTCATCACTTTTGTCTGGTTGTTGAGTCCATGTATTTCCTGTATCCTATAATGAGGGATTACTAACATTCCCAAATATCCAAGGAAATAGTTGGAAGACGATAGAAGATTGTATTAATCATAACTGGAAAGTTTTATAAGTAAAAAAACTCAAAAGGAAGATAGTAATTTGTGGGCAACAGTTAGAACTCTGGTTACTTAGAGTCTTTACCCGATAAATAAAAATTTTGTTATTTAATAATCAGTGAAGCAAATGCAAAGGACTCTATTGGCATGATGATGATATATTTGTATTATGGGTTATGTTAAACTTTTTAAATATATGTGTCTTTTTTGTTTTTTAGCTACTTTTGTTTTTCATTTGTGCTATAATGAAAATAACAATAATAGTGCCATTATTATTATTATTATTAATAGCTAAGATTTTAATATTTACTTTGTGCCAGTGCTTTAAATACTTTACACAAATTAATTCATTTGATACTTATAACTCTAACATAGATGAACTATTGTTTTATAGAAAAGGAAATGTAGGCATAGAGAGAGGGTGAGCAACTTGGCTAAGGTTACACAGCTTGTAAGACAGACAGAATTTGACATCTGGCATTCTAGCTCCAGAGTCAGTGATCTTAATCACTTTTGTCTAAGGCAGGTTTATATCTCAAAATGACTATTTTAATTATGTGTGTATATGTTATATTATTTAGCAATTTCATTGTATTGCTTTATATTTATATTAATATTTTTTCCTTAGAGCTTTTAAAGCCACGAGATACATATACATTTTCAGTTGAGCATGATGAGTTGAAAGTATATAAAACATTGGATACACCCCTTTTTTCTACTGGAAAATTGGTATTAGGGCCACATCAAGAAAAGGGAAAACAGCATGTTGGACTAGATACCTTGGTGAGTATATTTCTCCATATATTTCTGTTTTGCTATTGGTACATTTCTATTTTATTGGACATGATGAGGCATTAAAAATGCTATTTCCTTAGAAATGATATCATCTTATAGTGCACAGGTAATTTTTTTGTTATATCTGTTTAGAGTTAGTCAACCAATAGTTATTTAATAGTTCCTTTTCAGTGTATAGCACTGTAACCTTGAGATTCAGAAGTTTAAGGAACGGTCTTGACTTAAAAGGATCTTAGAATATTGGTTTGCACAGAAGTCATTAGAATTTTAGAGCTGGAGGGGCTTATTAGATTTGGTCTAAATCTCACTTCTTCGATCATGCAGTTTAGCAATAAAGAGGTTAAAAGACTTCTTCCAAATCATGTAAGTAGTTAGCAGTAGACTGAGAATTGGGAGCTAGTTGCTTCAATAAGTATTAAATATTATATTACTGTATATAGTAGTATTACTGGCTGAAGATGTAATGAGATTCAAGGTGAGTGAGTCTCTGTCTCTCTGTGTCTCTCATTGGAGATACATACACCTGCAATATTGGTCTGATATATATATGATATTTCTGCATTTTGAATTTGAAAATTATAGAATTTGAAAATCACCAAATTTTTAAAATGTTTAATATTATGCCAGCATTTAAAAAATATTACATCTAAGGCATATTTTTCAGTAAGTAACATTTTAGGAACCTTTGAAATCATGGGTTACTGGGGTATCACATTCAAAACAGTTCTTTTTACTGAAAAAATTAAAGCAAGTTGAAAAAGGAGAAAAAGAAAGACTCTTGAGTTTAACGGTGAAGGAAGGCAAGGAAAGGAAAAGGTGCACATGAGAGTCAAAGAGTAACATTACTACATCAGTATAACTAGAATCTAGATTTAAAATATTTTAAAACACTCTTTAATCCAATCTTAAGATGTTATAGTTCTCCAAGTGTTTTAATTAAAAGTAAAAATAACACATTTAACTCAAGTAATAAATGATTCCTGTGTAATCATTAAGGAACAATTAATGAAGATAAAGCATTATGAAATGTCATCATTGAGCTAATAGCAGTAACTTATTAAACTTTAATGCCTTTATTATACAAAAGGAAATTTGAATTGTAAGTGCTTTGAAAGTACTTTGAAAGTGTATGGCTAATATTCAAAGGAATCCATATTAAAAACACAGGATACTTTGTAATTACTGAATTAGTGGAAATTATTGGAAACATATTTGTACCCATTGACCTAAATCTCAGCTCAGAAATAGTTCCTAGGAAAATAAAGGAAAAGTTAGGGAAGCTGAGCCTATGTAGGCATTCATTCTAACATTGACAGCAATTGTAATACTTAGAAACTGTTGTGTGCTACAGGAAGAAAACGGTTATATTTACATTTGACTTAGTAATTAATTAAACCATTATATGATAATAAGCAGTTATTTAGCACTTACATGTTCCAGGTACTGTACGAAGCATTTTTATATGAGTTTAAGTATATATTATTTTGAAGAATAGCCATATAAGAAGACCTTGAGAATGACATTTAAGTAAACTGTGCAAAGTAAAATATTCTATTTTTTTCTGACTACAATTTAAAAATGGAATGACAGAAACTTGAAGGAACTATAGCAAAATAATGTGTTACTGTGATTATCATTGATTTTTATTTCTTCTAAATATTGCTTTAACTTTTTATTAGTTGAAGTCTTTTTTAATAATAAGGGGAGTAATTTTACATTTCTTAAATATGAAGCACACTTTTAAATATAGGGGTTTTTTTTGTTTTTGTTTTTGTTTTTTTTATCGTCACCTGAGGATATATTAATTGAATTTTAGAAAGAGAGGAAGGCGGGGGGGGAGAGAGGGAGAGAGAGATAGAGACATTGATGTGAAAGAGAAACATTATTGGTTGGCTCCCTCACATGCCCTGACTGGGAATCAAATCTGCAACCTTTTGGTGTACAGAATAATACCCCAACCACCTGAGCCACCCAGCCAGTGCCTAAATATAGGTTTTGGAGGAACAAATTAAAAAGGGATAAGATGGAGAACTAGCATAGGTCATTAAATATCCCTTCAAACTTAGTGCTAGAGAATCTGTATGGTAGAGAGAGAAAGAGAGAGGGAAGCAGTAGTAGATTAGCAAAATTCACACAAGAACTAACAAATTAACTATGGGAGATTTCCCAGAAGACAAGAAGAGATTAAGAAGTAGTAAAATATAAAAGTTAAGTGATGTGTGAAGAACAGAAAAAAAGCAGGAGAAGAGGGGGAAAAACACAAATGAGCAAAGCATAGAAATATTTGAAAACGACAATAAATGTTCACAGAACTAAAAAACAAAACCAAAAAAATGACAGCAACTCGCTTAGAAGAACCAGATTTTTTTCTTTAAGTTTCCAAGCTTTTTAAAAAACTATTTTTATTGATCTCAGAGAGAGGGGAAGGGAGAGGGAGGGAGAGTTGAAACATCAATGATGTGAGAATCATCATTGATCCGCTGCCTCCTGTACGCCCCGTGCTGGGGATTGAGCCCGAAACCCATGTGCCCTGACTCGATCCGCGTGAATCGATCCGCGATCCTCTGGATCATAGGTTGATTCTCAACCGCTGAGCCACGCCAGCCGGACAGAACCAGAATTTCTTAAAGAAATATCTGATTCCAGGCCTTCAACTGAGCTTGGAATATTTTTATTCTACCTGGTAGAAAACTATCAAAGACCTTTATGATTGGGTCATAAGGACTCAGGATCCAACTTGATGTTCTCACTGGACAAAGATATGAAAACTTGAATATTCACCCCATCACAATTACAAATAACTACAGAACAACCATCATTCAGAACCGCCTGAAATCTGACTGAATGGAGACAGTGAACTGCTGGTCCCACACCCATATATGGTGGATAAAAATTGGGAAGTACTGGGCATGCTAAGGCCAGATGCTACTTGTTTGAGAGATTTTAGGAAAATCTGAAGCATGAGCTGAGACAAGCCATTCGATGGAAAAGCTACTGGAAGCAGTTTGGGTTGCCTGTATGTTGGGTGGAGCAAGGCATCATGGACTCACCAGTGTGAACCAGGTGGGTGGAGTATCAGATACGGTACCCACCTGTCAGCTCTTTGGCAGGAGGGCTCATCAAAGGAACAATGGTCTCTGCCAGCACTTCTGCCTGGGAGAATGCTGCTTGCCCTAATGCAGGATACTTCAGTTCCACCCCATAGGTCTCTGGTGCTTTTCAAGTTGCTGCTCCAGCTCTGGAGCTCAGAGGGAGTGAGTCAAAGTAAGTCCCTGTTTGGGCCCTTTAAGAGGAACTGCCTGGGACTTCAGCAGCCCTCCATGTCCCTCAGCCTCAATCCCCACTTGTTTTTACAGCCAGAAGTTATGGGGACTTCTCTTCCTGAAACTGTAATCCTTGGCTGGGGTTCCTGGTGTGGGGTTGGGACCCTTCACTCCTCAGGTAGGACTCTGCAACTGAGATATTCCTCCTGAGTTTTATCAGCCACACATGGATTTGGGAATAGCCTGTTGTGCATCCCTGTACTTCCTACCAGTCTTGATGTGGCTTCCTTAATTCTCTCGTTGTAGGACTTCCATTCAGCCAAATCTCAGGCAGTTTTGAATGATGGTAGTTTAGTTGTAATTTTGACATTTTGACTGGAGTATCTATACCTCTTGCTAAGTGGCTTCAGGCCCAGCACTAACAGCAGCTGGTCTTGGTTCACAGCTTGGCCTGGCCTGGTACCTCCAAGTCCAGCACAAGTAGTAGCCATGCCAGGTGGCCCCAGGCAGACACAGGCGGTGGCTGACCTTGGCTTGCACCTCCTGGGAAGCCCTAGAGCTTCAGACTATGGCCCAGTGGACAATGTCAGACCATGTTGAAGCATCGCCACCCAACCACCTCCATAAGCAACACACTCAAGGGGGTGGACTCAGCGGGCACCACAGCCCACTGAAGTAAGTCCTGCTCTGTGTGGTTTCCCCTACACAGCTGATCCATGGTGGTCAGAGGTCACAGCCAGTCTTTACAGCTGATCAGTATGGCAGTAAATCCATTCCACTGATGTACCCACAGCAATCAAGGCACAACTATAGCCCATGGGGGTGCACCTTGAGTGCCCAGCTTGGGTGATGGGTAAGGCCGTGCCACTGGACTACATCAGGCCACTCTTCCAAGCCTGGGAGAGGTAGCAGCTCTACCTAGTACATGGAAACAAATAGACAAAAATGAGGAGTGAAACATGTCCCAAATGAAAGAACAGAACAAAACTCCAGAAAAGAACTGAGCAAGATGGAGACAAGCAACCTACTAGATGCACAGTTCAAAACACTGGTTATGAGGGTGCTCAGTGAACTCAGAGCTTCAGCAGCATAAAAAGGACCAGTTTGAAAAGAAGAATACAGTAACTGAAATAAAGAATACATCACAGAGAATCAACTTTACAGTAGATGGTGCCAAGAATCATATCAGCAATTTGGAATATTAGGAAGCAAAAATACCCTATCAGAACAGGAAAAAAAATTAGGATAGTGTAATGAGCCTCTGGGACAACTTAAGGGTACCAACATTTGCATCATGGGGGTGCCGGAAGCAGACAAGAGAGAGCAAGAAATTGAAAACCTATTTGAAAAAATAATGACACAAAACTTCCCTAACCTAGTGAAGGAAATAGACATACAAGTCTGGGAAGTGCAGAGAGTCGAAAACAAGATGAACCAAAAGAGGCCAAGACACATCATAATTAAAATGCAAAAGTTTAAAAACAATATTAAAAGCAGCAAGAGAAAAGCAGTTATTTACTTACAAGGGAGCTCCCATGGACTGCAAGCTGATTTCTCAACAGAGACTTTATAGGCCAGAATGGATTTGCAGGAAATATTTAGTGTGATGAAAAAGAAGGACCTACAACCAGGATTAATGTAATCAGCAAAGCTGCCTTTTAGAGTCAAAGAACAGATACAGAACTTCCCAGTCAAGAAAAGGCTAAAGGAGTTCATCACCACCAAACCAGTATTACATAAATGTTAAAGGGTCCTCTTGAAGAAGGAGGAGGAGGGGGAGGAAAAAATATATATGTAAAAATATGAACAATAAATGCATCTCTATCAACATTTGAATCTAAAAAAACAAATGAACAAGCAGAATAGAAACAGATTCATAGATACAGAGAACATTTTGACAGTAGCCAGGTGGGAGGGGGTTGGGGGGATGGGTGAAAAAGGTAAAGGGATTAAGAAGTACAAATTGGTAGTTATAGACATAGTCATGGGGATGTAAAGTAAAGCATAGGGAATATAGTCAATATTTTAATAACTGTCTATATGTCAGATGGGTGCAGGATTTATCGGGATGCTCACTTAGTTATGTAATGTCTAATAGCTGCAGTGTACACCCGAAACTAATAATGCATGTCAACTGTAATTGAAAAATAAAAATGATTTTCAAAAACTTGAATTTCAGTAAGAATAACTTAGTTCTATAACCACTGGGGTGTACCCCTGAAACTAGCATGATATTATATGTAATTGAAAACTTAAAAATGATTTAAATTTTTAAAAAACAACTTCAATGGATTGATACACATCAATTATCCAAATCCATGAATTTGTAAGACTACTACAAAAAGAAAAACTAGAGGAATACTACTAGAATCGAATAGGTAGAGGTGAAAAGTGAAGTTTCTTTATTTCACTGTTGGAGAAATCTAGGAATCCAACTCCTTTTGACAAGTATGGTACGTAAAGGGAAATAGCCCAGGCCAGTTTGGCTCAGTTGGTTGGGCACCATCCTGTGCACCGAAAGGCACATGCCCGGATTCCTGGCTCGATCCCCAGTATAGTGTGTGCCGATTGATGGAGGAAGCCGATTGATGTTTTACTCTCACATCAATGTTTCTCTCTTTCCCTCTCCTTCCCCCTTCTCTAAAAATCTCTAAGAAATATCTTTATTTTTTAAATTGGATCCCAATTTAAGCAAACCCTTAAAAATGTGACATTTAAGAGATAATTAGAAATTTGAATAGTGACTGGGTATTTGATATTAAATATTTATTTTTAGGTGTGATGGCAGTGTTGTGGTCATATTTTATAAGAGCACCTGATCTTTCACTATACACTGGGATATTTACAGATGATTTATGTTGATGGGCACTTCAAAGTAATGTGGAATGGGGGAAGTAAAGAGACTCTGAATATGGCTGGTTGTTAGTGTTAGATATTCATGGGAGTTATCATTCCATTAGGTATTTCAAAAGCCTTCTTAGTAAACTGATTGCAAAAATGTGGTGTGCTTTGAGAGCCAAACTGAATAAATAAAATAAAAACACCTAGCCTGGCTGGGTGTGGCTCAGTGGTTGAGCATCGACCTAGGATCCATGAGATCACGGTTCGATTCCCAGTCATGTCCAGGTTGTGGGCTTGATCCCCAATGGGGGGCATGTATGAGGCAGCCTATCAATCACGACTCTCATCATTGATGTTTCAACTCTCCCTCCCCTTCCTCTCTCTGAATCAATAAAGATATATTTCAAAACAAAACCACCTAGAAATATAGGGTGTCCCCCAAAAATGTATACACACACTGAATAATTATAAAGGAAGTGATTTTTAAAATACATTTCATTTTCAAAATTGAGCTTTCAGCTGTTAAAGTGTGTATACATTTTTTTGGGACACCCTGTATGTGCTTGACTTTCTGGGTAGTGTTACTACATTTTGTCTTTTAAATTGAGGCAAAATATTTTTAGATAAAAAAATATATTTGCTTTATTAAATTTTAAAATACCTTTAGAACCACTACAAGAGCTCTTTTCCTACTTAGGGAATTAGTATATATAGTGGTTAAGAACATAAATTTAGGAAAGTGCCTGAGTTCAAATTCCAGCTCTACCGTTTACATTGTGACCTTGGAAAGTTAACCCCTCTGAGCCTCATTTTTTTCTTTGAAAAGCTATAAAATAGTACTGGTCTCACATTAAATGAATAAAAGTAAAATGCTCAGAGCAGTGGCTGGTGTGGAGTAAGTGCTGTATAGGTGCTAGCTACTAGCTGCTATTTTTCTGGTATTTTAGGCTCATTTTACAAAATGGTAAGAAAAAAAATAGAAGGAAAAGGAGGAGGAATAATTTTCTGTGGAAAAATTCTTGATGGCTAAGTGTCAAAATTTGAACCTCAGTGTTTGAAGGCCTTAGGTTTTTTATTTGCCCCCCAAAACATCATTACCAAATGCTTTCTGTGTATGAAATATAAAATTTGCTGTTTGAATATGGAAGCCTGATGACCAAAAGTTAGATTTTTCCTTTTTTACTTTCTTAATCTTGATGCTTATCTAAATGTATGATTTTATTTATTTTTATTTTTATTTTTTTGCTTTTTGTTCTTCCTTTGATTCATTAGATTTAGCTTCATGTCTCAAGCGTATAACTTTTAAAGAAGTTACATAATACCTAGCTATTTTTCTAGTATAGGTAAGTGGTATTCTTTATAGTAGTTCTAAACTTCCATAAGCTAACAAATAATAAGGAAGAACAAAATTTTTACTGTGTTTTCTTTTGCGGCTTTAACAAATTACCACAAATTTAGTGACTTAAAATGTAGGTGAGAAGTCTGGTGGGCTTGGCTGAGTACTCTGTAGTGTATTACAAGGCTGGAATCAAGATGTTGGGGCATCTGTATTTCTCTCCAGAGGCTCTTAGGATGAATCTGCTTTCAAGTTCACTCAGGTTATTGGCAGAATTCAGTTCCATGTGGTTGTAGGACTGTGGTTCCCTTTTCCTCACTGGCTGGCCAGAATATCATTCTGTTTTTAGAAGTAGCCTACATTCCTTGGCTCATGGTCCTCTTATCTTCAGTTCTGGCAACACCACAGAGCCTTCTCATGCTTCACATTTCTTTGACTTCTCCTCTGCTTTCATCTCTCTTCTGCTTCCAGCAGGAGAAATTTTCCATTTTTAAGGGCTTATGTTATTAGATTGGGCCCATCTAGATAATTCAGGGTAATCTCCCCACCTCATGCTCCTTTTTGCTATATACTATAACAAATTACAGAGATTAGCATATGGACATCTTTCGAAGGCAGTTACTCTGCTTACCACTTTTCTTGTAAGTTTCTTTGGAGTACAGTTGTGATATGGTTCAAACTGAAATGAGATTTTAATTTTTAATTTTACAGGTTTTTTATGTTAATTTTGGTGACCTTTTATGTACCTTACATGAAACACCTTATGTAATAACAACTGGAGATTCATTCTATGTTCCTTCAGGTAAGAATAATTAAAGACTTTTTTTTCACGTGGTTAAATATTTATATAGTTGCTCATGAGTACAGTAAAAATGGAAGCTACAGTGTCAAAATGAAGCTGATGTGACTGATGCTAAAGAGGTTGGTACATATTTTCCTTTAATTTTATCATTAGGTAAGTGTATTAGTGTTTTGATACATGAAAATTGAGCAAGAGTTGTTTAGTTTATTGCTGAATATAAAAATATCTAGTTAGAAAATACGTTGCATCCAGGGTAGAGGGAAAATTATTTTCCTTGTGTTATTTCTAAGACATTATGTAGTCTAACAATTTTTAGTAGGTTATTTTAAACATATGGAATAGTATGCTTCGTCGGTTATTGAAGAACACAAGTCTTTGGGAATAGGAATTTTAATTTATTTGTTCATTCACTTATTCAACAAGTGTGACTGAGAGTCTATCAAGCATTGCTCTAAGAATGTGGATATATAACAAAACAGGCAAAAATCCCTGCCCTCATCGACCTTACATTCTAATGAAAGGAGACAATAATAGTAGCTATATTTGTATAGTCTTTTGTGTGTGTAAGAACTATTATGAACATTTTACATTTATTAACTCAGTTAATCTTAATATGTATCAATTTCTAATATATAGAAAGTCGCAGTATTGTACTGAGTGCTATAAATCTGCATTTGTGTGCTGTTTGTTAATTTGTATTTCACTTTTGCTGTTATCTAATTTATTTTAAGAGTTACATTTGCCTTTTTTTTAACTTTGAGATTTTATTTTACTTAATATTTTACATTTTATACTTACCTATGTATACATATGTCTGTTTTAGGGGAATCCACAGTTGTTCCAAAGACCCTAATAACCACTGGGTTCAGAGAGATTTTCTTTTCTTGAACCCTTGTCTAATTTATCTTTGTGTTCAGTTTCAAAATGATGTGGAACTTACATTCTTTCAAGCCTTATGTGAATCACTGTTGGGTTTTTTTAATTAATGGAGTTAAATAAGAGGTTCTTTGAGTTAGATAAATTGAATTTTGGTACTATATACTTTAACTGCCTTAGTGATGGCTAAACATTTAATTAAAAGGAAATGATCTTATGGAAATAATTTTTAATTTTATTTTCTTGTCACTTACTTCTAGGTAATTATTACAACATCAAAAATCTCCTGAATGAAGAAAGTGTTCTTCTTTTTACTCAGATAAAAAGATGAGTTTAAATATGTTTGTGTGTATATATATATACACATATATATATATATGCATACATGTATATACATATGTAATAGTTTGTGTAGTTGGGACATTTAACTTGTAATTATTTGTGATGTTTTAAAATAAAAATTTTATTTAGTTTTCAAACTCCTGTATGTATCTTCTAATTTCTCCACAAATATACACAAAGCCTGTAGGGATGCCTATATTCTTAGTATTTTAATAACATAATCACACTTCCCACAATGAAATATAGGACATTTGTCAGAAGAGATCTGATTAATGTGTCCATTCATTTAAAAATCTTTTCCAATTATTAGTCTTAAGTCACTAATGAAAATAATATAATAATAGAGAACTGTGGTAAATGGTACATCTGTATTATTTTCCTAGGGCTTTCATAACAAAATAGTACAAACTGGGTGGCCTAAAACAAAATATTATTGTCTCACAGTCTAGGAGGCTAGAAGTTTGAAATCTATGTTGGCAGGACCATGCTCTCTTGAAACCTGTATGTTACATAATAATGCCTCTGCTTAGACTGTCTTTGTATTAACAGGAGAGTCAGTATGAAAAATCCTTACAGAATGACTCAGGCTTTCTTCTTAATATTACCATGCACTAAAGATATGTGGAACTCTGAAGAGATTGGGGCGGGGGGTGGTGGTTAAATGTTAGAAACAAATTGCTAGCAGCTATTCCTGAATTTAAATATTCTCATACTAATCTTAAAATCTTAGTTCTGTTTGTCAGAATTATAATTCAACAGTGTGCTTTAACTTTTATTTAAAAAAAAATCAGTGTAGATGTATCACTTTTCATGTGAAGCTTGCTAGCATGTTTTTACTATTGTATTTCCTAGTATCTCTATAAGAAGTTTCAGTTTGATATGTGAATAAACCTTTTATCACTAGAGAAACTGGTGTACTTGCTTTCCCAAGTCAAGAGTTATATGACTATATGTGTTTCCATGTTTACCTAGACTGGCCAAAATTTGGTCTGTCACTTCTAATGGCTTGATTTATTTTTTCTTAAGGGAAGCATTTATTTCATTTTATTTTATTTATTTATTTTAAAAAATATATCTTTATTGATTTCAGAGAGAGGAAAGGAAAGAGAGAGAGAGAGAGAGAGAAACATCAATGATGAGAGAGTCATTGATTGGCTGCCTTCTGCACGCCCCCGACTGGGGATCGAGCCTGCAACCCGGGCATGTACCTTGACTGGGAATCGAACCCTGATTGCCTGGATCCTAGGTCGATGCTCAGCCGCTGAGCCACGCCCAACCGGGCATAAGGGAAGCATTTATTTTAATGATATAATTTACATAAAGTCAAATTTGTAGATCTTAATTACAGTTTAATGAGTTTTTGATGAGCACATCTTACACCTAAGTAACCCACAAAATTTCTGTCACTCCAGTAAGTTCCTTCCTCTTCTAAGTCAGTTCCTGCCAACCCCACTTTCACCTCTTGGAGCACTATTCTATTTTATCACTGTAGGTAGGTTTTACTTGTTCTAGAAGTTTGTATAAATGGACTCATAAAATACACTTTAAATCAGTAAATATCTAAGATTCATCCACTGTGATGTGTGTATCAGTCATTTATGTTTTATTGCTGAGTGGAATTCCATATGAATATACCACTTTATTTTCCTCTTGATGGACATTTGGGTTGTTTCCTGTTTTGAACTATTATGAATAAAGCTGCTATGGATATTTTTGTCAAGTTATTTAGTGGACATATGTTTTCGTTTCTCTTGGATTGATATCTATGATGGAATTGCTAGGTTAAAGTATATGTGTATGGTTAATGTTATGAGAAACTGCCAAACACTTCCAAAGTGATTGTATGATTTTTACACTCCCACCAGCAAATTATGCAAATTGAAGTTGCTTCCCATCTTTGGCAGCATTTGGTATTATCAGTCTTTAATTTTAGTCATTCCAGTGGGTTTGAAATGGTATCTCATTAGTAGGAAGATACAATTTTTTTTTAATCCTCACTTGAGGATATGGTTTTATTGATTTTAGAGAAAGAGGAAGGGGGAGAGAGAGAAACATCTATATGAGAGAGAAACCTCAATCACTTGCCTCCCATATATGTCCCGACTGGGAATTGAACCTGCAACCTGGGTATGTGCTCTGACCGGAATCTAACCTGCTGCCCTTCAGTGCATGGGACAATGCTCCAATCAACTGCACCACACTGGCCATGACAGGAAGATAGAAATTTTATGTTATATTTAAGTTTTATGTTTTGTGTTCCAACTCAAATTAATTTCTTTTGTGTAGTGTCAGGTAGGGGTCAAGGTCAATTTTTTTTCTTATGTGGATATCCATTTGTCTTTGTAGAAAAGTTTTCCAAGTTCTGTAAGTTTTCTAGATCATTTTGGCACTTGTAGTCCTTTGTATTTGCATATAAATTCTAAAATTAGCTTCTCAATATGTACTACAAAGCTTGCATTGGGGTTGCATTGACTGTAGATCAATTTGGTAAGAATTGTCATCTGAACCATATTATATACTCTTCAACAAATGACATATCTCTCCATTTATTTAGATCTTAATTTCTCTTGATGTTATTTTATAACTTCAAAGTAGAGATGTTGCTAATTTAAAAAAAAGCTTATTGCTAGGCATTGCAATGTTTTGATGCTCTTGTTTCTCTAATTTCATTTTTCAAGTTTTTGTTGCTAACAAACAGAAGTACAATTGCATTTTATATATTATCATGTGCTGCCACATAATGATGTTTTTGGTCAATGATGGACTGTATATACTACAGTGTAGTCCCATAAGATTGTAATGGAACTGAAAATTTCCCGTCAGCTAGTGCTGATGTAGCAATCTTAACGTAATGAAGTACATTATTCATGTGTTTGTGATGATGTTGGTGTAAACCTACTGTGTTGCTGGTCATATAAAAGTATAGCACATGCAATTATCTACAGTACATAATACTAGATAATGATAAGTGACCATGTTACTTACGTATTTACTATACTTTTTTTTAAATGTTTTACTTTTTCTACTTGTAAAAAAGTTTGCTATAAAACAGTATGACTTGTTACACAGGTAGAAGCTTCATCTCCTGTTTACCACATCTCGATTGCATTATTTTCGCTTGGGCTTAGATCTGATCTCATGTTGCTTTATATAGTAGCATCTGTACAGGCGCGTGGCCTAGAAGCAATGCAGCCTAGGAGTGTGGTAGGCTGTGCCACCTAGGTTTGTGTGAGTGCACCCTGTGATGGTCACACGATGATGAAACCACCCTGTGGCGCCTCTCTCCATCATGAAGTGGTGAATGAGTGTACTCGATTTATATTCTTGTGACCTTGCTAAATTCAGTCATTAGTTCTTTTTTTTTCTTTAAAGATTGCTTAGGATTTTCTCTGAATGTATTCTATATATATTGTCACATCTATAGATAAAGACTTCTGGATTTCTTTCTTTTCAATCTTTGTGCCTTATATTTCAAACTAAAAAGCTTCTGCATAACAAAAAAACCAGCATCAAAATGAAAAGGGAACCCACTGTATGGAAGAACATACTTGCCAATTATACATCTGATAAGGGGTTAATTTCCAAAATATATAAAGTACTCAATACAATTCAGCAAAAGGAAGACAATCCAATTAAAAAATGGGCAGAGGACCTGAATAGACACTTCTCTAAAGAGGACATACAGATGGCCAAGAGACATGAAAAAATGCTCAATGTAACTAATCATCAGAGAGATGCAAATTTAAATGACAGTGAGATATCACCTCACACCTGTCAGAATGGCTGCCATCAATAAATCAACAAGTGCTGGCGAGGGTGTGGAGAAAGGGGAACCCTAGTACATTGCTGGTGGGAGTGCAGACTGGTGCAGCCACTATGGAAAACTGTGGAGTTTCCTCAAAAGATTAAAAATGGAACTGCTATTTGGCCCCATAATCTCACTTCTAGGAATAGGTTTCTTTTTCTTAACCTACTGTTCTGGCTAGGACCTCCAGCAGAGTGTTGACTAGAAATAGAACAGCCATCCCATCTTGTGCCCAATCTTAACAGCATTCAGTATTTCACCTTAAAATATAATGTTGGTATAAACTTTTTACAGATTTTTTTAAATTGAGGAAGTTCTTTGCATTTCTAGTTTGCTGAGATTTTTTTTTTTAACTCAGAATCTATCTATTGAAATAATCATATGTTTTTCTCATTTGTAATACACCACTTGGTGAATTACGTTTTTAATTTTTTAAAAAATTTTGATCTTGCATTTTGGGATACAGCGACTTGGATATGATGTACTAGTTTGTTTATATATTCAGTTTTTTGTATGTGTGTAGGTCCTTAAGGGAGTAGTGATCTGTGTGGTTGTGGGTGTGGGTGTGGGTGTGGTTTTAATGACATTGTCAAGTGTTGGTATCAAGGGTTACAGGCATTATAAAATGAACTGGAAATGGTTTCTTCTTTTTGTAATGTCTGGTATAGAGTTTACACAAGATCAGTAATATTTTCTTCTCAAATGTTAGAAAGAATTACCAGTAAAACTGTCCACACCTTGAGTTTTCTTTATGGGAAGATTTTAAATTATGACTCGAACTTCTTCAATAAGTATCAAAATATTCAGATTTTTCTCTCTCTCTAGTTTTGGTAAATTTGTTTTTTGAAGAATTTGCCTTTATCTGCCTAAATTTTCCACTTGATTTGTATATATTTTATAATATTTTTCTCTTTCAACAGCTTTCTCTAGATTTGACTTAAATAGTCTTATGCTCAAATTGATATAAATGTGCTTAGTACATCTCGAGCACAAATTATGCTATCTAATTGTTAATTTTCATTCTTTTCTTGGTTAGTTTTGCTAAGCTTTTATCAGTTTTGTTGCTCTTTCAAAATAATTAACTTTTGTTTCATTGATTTTTCTCTCTTGTTTCTTTTTCATCGATTGTTGATCTTTATAACTTACCGCATACCACTTAAATTGGACTTGATTTGTTCTTTTATTCTGTAGCTGCTTAAGGTAAATGGCTAGATTGTTTTAGAATTTTCTTCTCTAATTCAACCATTTCAAGCAATGTTTAAAGTTTTATTTAAAGTTGTTTTTATTTTAGTTAGTTCGACATTTTCTAATTTTTTTGTGATGTCCTCTTTGACCAGTGGGTTATTTGGAAGTGTCTCTGATAAATTCCAAATATTTTAGAATTTTTCAAATTTGTTTTTGTGCATTGATTATTAAGTTAGGGATTTGCTAAGTTTTTCTGCAGTTTTAGCCATTGCCTGCTATATGGTTTCTATTGCAACTACTCAGTTCTGCTGTTGAAACTTCATGGCAGTCATAGACAGTAGGCAAGTGACTGTGTATGGTAATGTTTCAATAAAACTTTATATACAAAATTCAGTGAGCTGGATTCAGCTTGTGGGTGTGATTTGTCAGCCCTTGATGTAGACAGAAAACATACAACTTTTAATGTTTTAACATTTATTGAGATTGTTTTCCACAGCAGATACACTATTTTATATTCCCACCAGCTGTGCCTTGGGGTTCCGGTTTGTTTATATCCTTGCCAACATTTGTTATTTTCTGTACTCTATTTATATTATTGCCATTCAAGTACATGTGAATTAGTATCTCATTTTTCTAGTTGTGTTTTTGCATCAGAACAATAAATTGCAATTGGACAAGAAAGTTAAAGCAATTTTTTTGGTAACCAGTGAAAGATCTGCAATGTCGCCAGTGAACCAGTATTTTCAAATGAGCCATTTGTGAAACAAAATCATGTATGGGTAAAAGATCCAGTCAAAGTGTAAGAGAACAATGGATTTTAACAATGGAATTAAAAAGGCTCACTAATACGATTTTTCAGATGTAACATTGCAACTAATCTTCAAGACACTACCACTTACCAAGCTTTGTCATAGTATTAAAGAATATACCCTATAATTTGAAAAGGCTATTAAAAGGATATCCAACTACATATCTATGTGATCAGATTTTCTTCATATTATTTCAACCAAAACAACATATTACAATACATTGAATACAGAAGCAGGTATCTTCTATTGCTGTAGACTATCTTTGTGGTCAAAATTGTATGTTGAAACCCTAATCCCAAATGTGATGGTATGTGCAGATGGAGTCTTTGGGAGTCCATGCTGGGATTACTGCCCTTACAAGAAAAGACAGGAGAGAGCTTGCTCCCTTTTTCTCTCTTTCCCTTCCTACCACATGAGGACAGAGCAAGCCAGTGTCCGCCTGGAAAGCAGGACTAAGTCACTAGACAATGAATCAGCCAATGCCTTAATTTTGGACTTCCCAGCCTCCAGACTGAGGAATAAATTTCTCTTTTTTAAGTCACCTAGTCTATAATCAGATATTAAACAGATTCGCAAAAATTTAAAACAGTGCTACTTTTCCACTAAGTTCTTTGTTTTAAAAAATGTAATATTTTTCCCCCTGAAATATGTTAATATGTTTATTGTTATTTTAAAAATAATTTGGAAATAAATGATTTTAAATTATCCATTATAATATCTAATACATTAAACATTAATATATGCTACCCATACAAAAGCTTTTTGAAGCCCTCAATTTTTTAAAGAGTGTAAAGGGATCCTGAGACCTCGGTATTGAATAGGGAGAGTACAGGCTATTTCAGGGCATTTATCAGTCCCACATGGGAGATTTGTGTAGAAGTGGAGGCCTATGAGCAAGTTAGGTTTATCCATAAAAGAATAAAGAAAATTACATCTGAGTTGTGACTTTTTTATATTTCTCTCTCCCGCTAAGTCTTTGTTCCTGTGGTAGGCCTGTGTTATACTCAATGTTGTATCCCTAGAATTTAGGCTTATGTTTGGTCACTCAGTAGATATTTGTTCATTGAATGAAGAACAAATTGATTGGGAAATCTTGGTTTTGTTTAATATTTGCCCTTTTATACAAACAAGTTTTTGTAACCAACTAGACCAGGTTGAGTCCAAAGCCCCATGGCAATCAAGTCGGACTTCCTTCTAAAGCCGTCCCCTGGCTTCCTGGAGGAATGCTCCGAGTAAAAGTTCGAAGCCTTACGATGGCCGTCCAGCCTTCCCTCACAGCAGCTCTTCTCTTTGATCTCCTACAGCTCTTGCTCTGCCCCCTCCATTCCGGCTACATTGGTCTCTTTGCAGGTCTTCAACTATATAAAGCAGGCTCTGCTTGGAACATCTTTCCCTAGACGTTCGCCACATAACCCCCTCACCTCCTCCTCGTCTTTGTTCAAAGTGCCACCTTCTTAAAACATTCCCTGACTGCCCTGTTTAAAATTGCAACCTGCCTGACCAGGGACCCCTTTCCTACTTTATTTATCCCCATAACACTTAGCACTTTCTAATTCATATATATTTATATTGCTTGTGGTCTGCCCTTACTAACATGCTTGATGAAGACAAGAATATGTATTTAAAATTTTTCTTTCACTGCAAGAATATTGCTTGGTATAAAGTAGGCTCTCAATACACATTTGATGACATTATTGAGTTAAATTGAGTACAGTGGTACCTCGAACGTTTCCATTGACAGACATTTTGGTTTATGAACGCCGTAAACTCGGAAGGAAATGCTTCTGTTTTCGAAGCATTTGGAAAGTTGGATGTGCCACAGGGCTCCCACTGAGGGCAAGATCCTGAGGCCTAGCTGTCGGCTGTGGATCCCTCGGGTTTCCAACGTTTCAGAACTCTGTCTTCTGGAACGGATTCCATTAAAAAACCGAGGTACCAATGTACTGGTTCTTGGCTGTACCTCCATTCCTGGAAATCTACCTGAATCTCTCTTTTCTGGCTCACATCCCAGTTCAGCTCCCCTGAGCTGTATATACACTGTCCTAGTTTGACTTTGGCTTTTAAACCTTTTCTAACCAATCCTGGTAGCTGTTTGAGGAGTTTATCTAGAAGTCTTTTTTTATCTACCTTCTTCAAAATGGCTTCATATTTACTCTTTTGGGTCACCTATTTTCTGAGAAAAACCTTTATTTCCTTCATGTCTCTGTCATTCTTCCCAGCCCCCCACTCCCAGTCTCACACAAAGGATGCTGCTAGCAGCATTGTCTTGTCATTTAATCTGATGTCAAGCAAGTTTCACCCACTGCCAACTCGAGCATACTGAATTCTGTTTGCATTGCAAGTCCTCTTAGCCCAACTAGATTGAGGCCATTCTTCATATATATTTCTGGAATTTTTTCCCCCAGCATGAGTGGGAAGTGGGAGTGAGTGGGAGGGTAAGAAAGGATAGGAATTAGGCATAGTAATTATATGCTGAGCTCCATGGTCAGCACACTTTTTAAGCACTGACAAGGATTTCGGAGATCCATTGCCTTAATTTATGGAAATGAGCAAACACAGCCCTAAAGATATCAGGTTCTTTCCCAAGGTCACCAACAAGTAAGTGGTAGATCTGGGAGTAGAGCCTAGGTTTTCTATTTCTCAAGCCAGTAATCTTTCTAATCTATCAGGCTACCTCCCAATAAGAATATTTCAGGAAAATCATTTGCCTCCTTCCTCTCCGTCACCACCTCTAACTTCGTTCGTTTGTTTTACTTTGGAGTTTATGAATTCAGGTAACTACATGGTCCTTAGGTTTAATCATGAAGACACCACCTAGAGAGTAATGGGTGCAACCAAAATACAACTGTTTTATCTGCTTCCTAGTTCACTGCTTTCCCCACTGGAATGCACTATTTTTCTGTTTGGCATTGAAATTAACTATCAACTCCCAGTTACAACTTATGGAGTTAATGTACATACGGTCAGGTTAAAACAGGTTTGGTATTGAATAGAAAATTTGTGAAAATGACTTGAGTAAGTCTCCATGGAAAATTATTAGCTTCTTGGTAATATTGGGAGTCTGCTGTATTACATCACCGTCCTAGACTGAATGGGAGCAAATTTGGAAGTATTCAAATAAGGATGATGCAATTTTATATGTTCAGTATAAAAACAGCAGATTGGGGAAAAAAAAAAAGCCACAATCATCCTTCACTCCTCCCTGAATATATGCCCTTTACAATGGGACCCTGTTGGCCTTGTGACTCACTTTTGCTAACAGAATGCAACAGAGTGACAGTGCTCCAAATTGAAACCTAGGCTTCAAGAGTCCTTAAATGGTTCTCAACCGAGTTCTAAGTTTCACCTCTAACAAGCCTTGGAAACCTACCCAAGACACTGAGAATAAGCTAGCTGGGGGCTGAGAGACCATGGACAGCAGAGAGAAGGTGTACCAGCCAAGGCCATCCTGGACCAACCACATTTTGGCCAAACCAGCCAATAAGCACAGATGCATAGATGAGGCCAGGGGAGACCAGAAGAATCACCCAGCTGAGCCCAGTCCAAATTGTTGATCTGCAGAATTAGGATTTTAAGCCACTAAACTTTGGCATGGTTTGTTATGCAGCTAACTGATACAGATTACTCAGCTAACCACTTGCTATACTACCTAACGGATCCAGGTTAGGAATTTTTTTCTAGTGAATTTGTATGTAACGCTATCTCTGAGGCAAAGCAGGGCATTATTTAAGGATGGATATACCTGTAGTCCAATGTTCAGTTAGAGTTTCAGTTGGAACATTATGGACTTGCTTGTTTTAGTTTTGGGTTCTATTTTAGCTTCAAAGGTTATCTCTGGTAATGCTTTTTCGGAGCAATGGAAACAGGAGAATTTTTGTTTTATATGTGCTATGTAAATAAGATTACATTTTAAGCCTGTGGTGGAAATAAAAGTAAACCAGGAATTAGAGAACTTAAAGTTTTCTGAAACTTGTCGCTGATATCCTGACGCTGTGTCTTCCTCACCAGTGCAGAGGGCTCTGCACACGAGGGTAACTTTCAAGTTCTCTTTGTCAGCAGTTTGAATGAAGTGAGGGAGGTGAAGGGAATGGCTGAGTATGAGAATAGAAAGTTAACAAAAACAACAGCATAACACAATATTTTGTCCCCAACTTGAGTAGTCTGAATTGCGTTGATGGTGCCTTTCAGGGATATCATTAGTTGTCCTGATAAAAAGTAGGAATGATACCCTTACAGAGAAAGTACCTCGTACATCAGAATCCCAGAGAACTGTGCAAGTTTCAGCCCGCCTTTGTGAACTCAGCTGTTCCTCACATCATCTTGTCTCATTTATTGACAGCCATATATGAAAACATTCTCCCTTTTAATCAAGACAATATTTTAGTACCTGGCATTAAAAAAAAAAGACCAAATGCAATCCTCTGGTAGTTTTAAGTGGCAGCTTTAAATACCATGCTGAGATATACTAAACTTACTTACATGAGCAATGCATCTATCCAGCTTTTATAGACATCTAGTTAACACACTGCAGTGTGGGACTGAAACCACGAGATGGCAAGAGAAAGACTAATCTCCAAGGCTGCTTTCCTCCAAAGTACATGATGCATCCCATTTGAGCTAATTAACCCCATTATTAATTCAATGGAAGGGTTAATAAATTATTTAAGCTAGGCATAATAGTATGGTTTTCAAAAATATTTTAAACTTTTAATATTCTTCATTTCATTTGTGTTCAGGGAACACCAAAATACAGAATTTGGTTTGCCAAGAATAAATCCCTGTTTCTCTTTGGTTTAAGAACTAGAATTTAACATTTAAAGTCGATTACAATGAGTAGACACAGCTCAAATATGCTAAGATTTCACTGAAATTCAGATGAAGTTAATTGTTTTGCTGTTTGGTCCTAAATTCTTGCGTAGGGAGGGGAGAACAGAGAAAAGGGAGCACTGTTTTCTACAGCAAATTTGCAAAAAGAAAATTCAGGGTGTTTTGTTAGGTTTAACTTCTCACTTCCTAGTATTTCAGAGGCAGTCTAGGTTAATATGTGGAGGAGGAGAGGGAAAGGAGACGGAGACGGGTGATGGAAAGAAGATTGAGCTTCTACAGTAAAAGATGACCTTTCTGATGTATTGCTATGGCTTTCTGTACGCTATTTCTTTATTTTCATTTAATTTTTTAAATTTATCTTTATTGTTGAGAGTATTACAGGTGTCCCGTTTTCCCCCCCAATTGACTTCCTCCACTTCGCTCCCACCCCGTCCCCAGGCCTTCACCCCATTATTGACTGTGCCCATGTGTTATGCTTATATGCATATAACTTCTTTGGTCAATCTCTTCCCATCCTCCACCCCCTTCCTTCTTCCCTCTGAAATACGATCGTCTGTTGCATGCGTCAATGTCTCTGAATCTATTTAGTTGGTCAGATTCTTTTGTTCATTAGCTTCTTAAAGAAGACCCTTCAGCTTTTCCTGTAGTGCTGGTCTGGTGGTGATGAACTCCTTTAGCTTTTCCTTGTCTGAGAAGCTCTTTATCTGACCTTCAATTCTAAACGATAGCTTTGCTGGGTAGAGCAATCTTGGTTGTAGTTCCGTGTTTTTCATCACTTTGAATATTTCTTGCCACTCCCTTCTGGCCTGTAAAGTTTCTGTTGAGAAATCACCTGACAGTCGTATGGGTGCTCCCTTGTAGGTAACTAATTGCTTTTCTCTTGCTGCTTTTTAGATTCTTTGTCTTTAACCTTTGGCATTTTAATTCTGATATATCTTCCTGTGGGCCTCTTTGGGTTCCTCTTGTTTGGGACCTTCTGTATTTCCTGGACTTGTAAGTCTATTTCTTTCCCCAGGTAGGGGAAGTTTTCTGTAATTTTTTCGAATAGGTTTTCAATTTCTTAATCTCTTTCTTCCCCTTCTTGCACCCCAATTATACAAATGTTGGGCCTCTTGAAGTTGTCACAGAGGCTCCTTATACTATCTTCATATTTCTGGATTCTTTTTTCTTTTTGCTCTTCTGGTTGGGTGTTTTTTGTTTCCTCATGTTCCAAATTGCTGATTTGATTCTCAGTGTCCTCTCCTCTACTGTTGATTCCCTATAAATTATTCTTCATTTCAGTTTGTGAAGCCTTCATTTGAAATTGGTACTTTATTATGTTATCGAGTTTCTCAGTTATTTCCCTAATAGTCTGCTTAAACGTCCTTATAAACAAAATTCTGAACTCTGTATCTGTTAGCTTGCTTGGATCTATTTCATTTAGTTCCTCTTCTAGAGATTCCTTCTGTTCTTTCCTTTGTGACTCGTTTCTTTGTCTCCACATTTTGGCTGCTTCCAGGCGTTTGTTTCTATGTATTAGGTAGAGCTGCTATGTCTCCTGGAATTGGTAGAGTGGCTTTGTGTAGTAGGTGTCCTGTAGGGTCCAGTGGCTCAGCCTCCCCAGTCCCCTGAGCTGGGCCTGCTAGGTGCTCCCCTGTGTGGGCTGTGTGCACTGTCTGTTGTAGTTGAGCCTTGGTTGCTGTTGGTGTCACTGGGAGGAACTGGCCCCAAGGCCAGTCAGCTGTGAGGACCAGCTGCAACTACAGCCAGAGAGCTGCTGTGCTGGAGACACCCCTATGGAGCAGGATTTACTTCAGTGGGGCTTTGGTGTTCACCAATGAGCCCCTTGAGTGTGTCACTCGTGGCTATGTTAGGGTTGTAATCCAGCGTGGTCGAGTCTGACCACCAGGTGCACTGTCTCTGGTGCCTGCCGGGAGGTGCAAAGTCAGCCTGTGCCAGTGCCTTGCCCAGGGCCCCCCAGCATGAGCTGCACGCAAACTGTAGTTGCTGCTACTTGTGCTGGGCTTAGAGGTGCCCAGGAGAGGCCCAGCTATGAGCCGATGCAGCTGCCGCTAGTGCCAGGCCTGGGGCCGCTTATCAAGCCGTATGGGGCCCGCTGCTGCTTGTTTGAGAGATTTTAGGAAAGTCCTAAGCATGAGGCTCCAGAGGCCACTTGCACAGAAAAGCCCCTGGAAATGGCCTGGATGAGCTGCAGGTGGGGAGGGGCGGGGCCTCCGGGAATCACGGGGCGGGGCCAAAGGTGTGAGTCAGGTGCTGGCGATTCAAACATGGCGCCTGCCTGCGGGCTGTGTGCGGGGAGGACTCGCCAAGGAGCCATGGCCTCCGCCAGCCCTTCTGCCTGGGAGGAAGCCGCCCTCCGCCTCTCGCCCGGATCTCAGGCAGGTCAGTTCCCCCCAAGTGTCCCGGGTCCTTTCAGGCTGCTGCCCGGCGCTGGGCTCAGAGGGAGCGTCCGAGTGAGTCCGCGCCGGGCCCTTGAGAGGAGCTGCTGGGGCTCCCGCGGCCTCCACGACCCTCAGGGACAGTCCCCGCTGGTTTCACAGCCCAGAGTTGTGGGGATGTCTCTTCCCAGCCTGGAGCCCTCGGCTGGGGGCCTGCTGTGGGGCTGGGACCCCTCACTCCTCTGGGAAACCTCCTCCACCAAGATGTCCTCCCAGGTTTACTCCGCGGCACCGGGTGTGGGCCCGAGGCTGAGTCTCCGGGATCCAGCCCCCCCCCCGCCTGCGTTTCCCCCCTCCTCCCGGTCTCGGTGCTTCCTCAGCTCCCTGGCTGTGGGGCTTCTGTGCAGCCGGCTCTCAGGAGGCTCTGAGTGACCGTGGTTGTGTGTTTGGTTGTCATTCTGTGTGGTTGCGGGAGGCGGGGGTGCCGCTGTTACCTGTGCCACCAGCTTGTTTCTCTCCCTGGTGTTATTTCTTTAAATCCTCCCCACGATCCTTCGGGTTGAGCCACGGGGTTACCATCCCCATCCCATAGTAGAAAGAAGTGGTTAACTAACCAAAGTGGCTGAGTAGTAGAATCACATTTTGAACCCAGGTAACCTGAGTCCTTGCCTTTAATTCTACTCTATCACCCCTGAACACATGCTAAAGAAAATATGTTTCATGCATAGCATAAAATATAATAACATACAGATACAACGTCATATATAATGTATACCATATAGGTAATAAAATTGCAGTTTTATTAAAGTATGTTTTTGATATAATTTACTTCTTTTTACAAGAGAGAAAGGACAAGGTAAAACACAGGGAATCTAAGCTATTCCTTGGGCCATTTAGCAAAATTTCCCAGGAGTAAGACCTTATTTTTTAAATTGAAATGATGCTACATCTTAATAGTTGACCAGCTATTTTGTGTACCTCCAGCAACAAACTTGGAAGCTTTCCCAAGTTCAGAGCTTTTGAATTGGTCTCTGTATAGATCTGTGTATGTGTGAATATGAAAATATGTGTTTCTGAGTGAGCTTGGTCACACTGAGAAGGAAAGGAGACTCAGCCTTCTTGTATCAAATAATTATTTCTATGAAATAGGAATCAAAACTGCCTCCACTGTTGCTGGGGGTGGGGTGGGGGTGGCACTTGTGAATCTTAGTAGGTTGGATGGTCTTAACCAGTCTTGACTGAATAAATACATCCTGTCCCTCTGATTGAAGATGGCAAATGTTGACTGAAACTACAAATTAAATTTGGAAATTTATCTTTAGAAAGCCAAAAAGTAAATAAGAGTGAATAATATTTAAATAGTTAAACCATCAAATGATGTGTTTTGGAAGTTGGTGGCATTTATAATTTTGGAGTTATTATTTTTTAAACATATCTTTATTGATTTTAGAGAGAGGAAAGGAGGGGGAGAGAGAGAGAAAAAAAAACATCAATGATGAGAGAGTCATTGATCAGCTGCCTAGCCCGCAACCCGGGCATGTGCCCTGACTGGGAATCGAACCCTGATTGCCTGGATCCTAGGTCGATGCTCAACCGCTGAGCCACACCCGGCCAGGCTAATTTTGGAGTTATTAAAGCTTGAAACTGCACTAAGACTTTTGGGATAACTATATCTATCATCTACCTATCTATCATCTATCTATCATCTATCTATCTATCTATCTATCTATCTATCTATCTATCTATCTATCTATCTATCTATCATCTATCTATCTATCTATCTATCTATCTATCTATCATCTATCATCTATCTAATCTATCTATCCTCTATATCTATCTATCATCTATCTATCTATCATCTATCTATCTATCTATCTATCTATCTATCTATCTATCTATCTATATATCTATCATCTATCTATCTATCTATCTATCTATCATCTATCATCTATATCTATCTATCTATCTATCATCTATCTATCTATCATCTATCTATCTATCTATCATCTATCATCTCTCTATCTATCATCTATCTATCATCTATCTATCTATCTATCTATCTATCTATCTATCTATCTATCTATCTATCTATCATCTATCATCTATCTATCATGTACCTATCACCTATCATCATCTGTCTATATCATCTATCATCTATCATCATCATCTGTAGAGAGAGATGGAGGAAGCTGCAGTCTTCATGCAAAAATCCCACCCGCTTTGACACTGATGCCACCTGCCTACCCCGCCCTGTATCCCTTTGTGTTGTATCGGCCTCTCTCTTATATTTTGTAAAGACTTTGACTCCTGCTGATGGCCTTTTCTCTCTGCTGCCATGGGCCGTTCAGTGCTCATTGGGTGGTTTAGCCGCCCCCCAGCCTCGTGGCACCTCTGCCCCTGTGAGATTTACCTTTATCCACTCTCGTGTCTTTAGCATCTGCACTCTGTCACCCGTTCTTCTGGGCCTCTCCCTTCCCTAGTTACAGTTCACCTTTTCTCTCACCTCATCGTCTCTTGCCTTTTTTTTTTCCAAGTCTCGCTTTTACTTTTTTCCTTACCAGGCTACATCTTTGAACAGTGTCTTTTGTTCTGTTATCAGGACCTTCTCTTATTTTCCCATAAACTACAAATCTCATCTTACAGGGCTTGGGCTCAATGCTTAAGTAAATTCCTCATTCTGCATTGACTCCACAGCCTCAGCGCTTTGCCATCCTTCCTCAGCATGCTCAGTGAGGTAGCTTATTTCACCCAGAACAGTGTTTTTAACCCATATTTTACAGATTCAGAACCTGAGGCTCAGTGATATTAAAAATGTGCTCATTGCCCCCTGGCTAAAAATTGAAGAGCCAAGTCCGGTTTTCTAACTCCAGTTCAGTGATTTTTTTCCCTTAGGAGTTCTCAAATAATCTCAGGAGAAGGAGACACATATTTTTACATATATTAGTTCCCTTTGTTCTGAAACTAAATTTTATCCTTTTGCTTTTGGTGATAGAAATCTGCCCAGAGTACTGGCTATCAGGGAAGTTGCATGCCCTTACATGTTGTACCAGCAGGTGGTGCTCTGAACCCGCAGTCAGCTCCTGACTTAGGGGGCGTTTCACTGTCCAGGAGACGGCCGCACACCACGTCATCTATAGTACCTCTCGCAATTGCAGCTCGGCTGTCACATGTATTCTGTGAAAGTGAAGCAGAATAATTTAAGAATTAGATCCAAGGCTCTGGAGGGAGAACTTGAAAATCTGGTCTCGTTTGGGAAGTATAAGCTTTTCACAAACTACCATGGCATTTAGTGCAGGGAATTTTAATCTCGGGTTTATGTCACACCAGGAGATCTTTGGTTACCTCAAAATGTGTCACAAAAATCTTGTGAAATTGTTATAATCCTCTTTAAGTACAAATACAGATTTTAATGGTTTTAGGAAGGAGAGGAAGCGGCAACTTAGGTACATGACAGATTTAAGAAGAACTCGTTACTTTCCTCTCTAAAATATCCCCCTCATTGGTTTGCAAGAGTGCTCAGAATTATCATTTCCCCCTCTTCCTTATAGGTAAGACTTTGAAGGACCCAGCGAACTGCAAATGTGTTATCCAGATAGACTAAACCATGGGATCACTCATGCTTATCAATACCACCACAACGGCAGTTAGATTAGCTTAGTCGTCAATCACCTGGCAGTGATTTGAGCACAAAGGACAAAGGCCAGAAAATCAGATGGAGGGGAGGGTTAGCAAAGATCGATAGCTGGGAGTGAGGAGGTCTAAGGCCCTGAAACTGTTGCTTTTGATAACCTTGTCCAGTTTTATGTTTTCCCTCCCCTCCCCTCCCCTCCCCTCCCCTCCCCTCCCCTCCCCTCCCCTCCCCTCCCACTCCCCTCCCCTCCCCTTTATTTTTGTGGAGAGGAATCGCTGACCCCTTCTCACTGCATCACAGTGTGAAGGAAGCCTCCTTACAACTGGATACTTTAGAGGAAGCTTGGCTTGAGCGGTGTGGACAATGCTTTCCCCTCATCTGCCTAAGAGGCTGGTTGCCAGTGAGGGGACCCCAGGAGAATGAGCCTGAGGGTTGGGCCACCAGAAGTGGGAGCTTAGGGGGTGCTGGGGGAAGTCGAGCTGGAGCATATCTACATCAAGGAACTCTGCAGAGCAGAGGCCTTGGCAGGACTCCCCCTCTCCCCCTGCCAAAGGAAGCACACATGTGCTTCGTGAGGGAGCCAGCATTGGGACACCAGAGGGCATTCATGTCTTTGGGAGACCATAGCAGCATCCATAGTTAAAAATACACTTTTTCCCCTTCTAATTCCTTTCCCTTGTTCAAAAACCCCAAGAGATAGAAATAGAAGAGGAGAGGAAGACTTTAAAAACACACAAAGAAAGACGATTTAATGTTTATACACACTGAGAAAAGACTATTCAAAAGTATGACAAAGAATAAAAATATTATAAATCTATACAATAGCACCACCAGAGAGCTAGCCGAGGTGTCGCTGAATGCTAAGAACTCAATGACAAAGTCTTAAGCACACTCATCTCATCCATCCATTCATTCATCCATCCATCCAGTGTCTGCTGAGCAACTACTAAGTGCCAGCTACTGAAGACATGATGGAGATAAAAACCAGATGTGTAATTATTTTATGTATTGAGTCTGAAACAGAAATGAAGAAAGGATACTGCATTGGGATCAAAGATAAATGGTTATCTCAAAGTTCCTTCCTTCCTTCCTTCCTTCCTTCCTTCCTTCCTTCCTTCCTTCCTTCCTTCCTTCCTTCCTCCCTCCCTCCCTCCCTCCCTCCCTCCCTCCCTCCCTCCCTCCCTCTTTCTCTTACTCTCACTCTCACTCTTTTGGTGCCTCACCCTCATAAAATTTTCCATCCATGCTTGGACTCAACTCACACACCATCCCCTGGGAGTGGTGACTGGCTTCCTGAGTGAACAGAAGGGCCTGATTTGCACCATCTAGCTCTCCATGGGGTGAACCTTGATCAGCTTTTTTTTTTTTTAAGGGAGCCTGAAACATAAACTCCCCTTCCTTTCTCTCTTCCAGGGACTACTTTGAGGGATAGTTCCTTCTTATAACCTTTCCAAGGAAGTCTCTGTATAAACAGGCCTGTGTTAAATTAACTGAACAAGGGGGCCATTAGACTGAGGTGGCTGTAATACCTTAGTAGCCTACTAAACAAACATAAGCCAATGCCTCAAGGTTAAGAAATCAAAACCTAAGGACAACCCTTCACAAACAGCGAAAGAGGCTTTCCCAGATAAGGCAACGCATAAGCTATAGCCAAGCAAATGATTTCCTTGCTTTGCTTCCACTTTTCTAGAATAGTCTTTCCCCTGGCTCCTGTCGGAATGCTCCTAATAACTCCCAGTGTGGTTCTGCCTGATTTCCAATCAATATTTGCTCAAATAAACTCTTACAATTTTTAATATGCCCTGTTTATCTTTTAACACCTGCTCAACAACTTGCTGGCTCAGTATGAAGTGAGAGCCCACACAGTGTGCGTTACTGTATCTCATCGCATCTTTCCTCGCCCCCCTTCCCTTTCCTCTTACCCTCTGCCTTGGCCTTTCAACCTCTAACAAATGTATGACCATCTTGATCCTTGACAAGGCTCTACTTTCTAGAGCCCCCAGGCTAAGTACAGTAAGATGCTATTTTTAGTAATGACAAAAATATTTTTAGAAATCTCTGGGGACTTGCAAACCATCAAATGGAGTAGATCATTTTCCTAATTAATTTTTTCCCCCACCTTGGGTTGTGAGTAACATGAGCACAAGGTTTGTGTTTTTATATTTGAATTCCCAGTCTCTAGCAGAGTCCTGGTATGTAGTAGGGGCTCAACAAATGCTATCCCTGATTTAAACTGAACAACTGAAATATTTAACAGTCATATATTGCATTCCTCTTGGAAGAGAATCTTATACTTACTCAACATGCAAATTGATCGGTGAAGTGGGTCAAGTAGAGATTATTTGCATCATTTAAATAGCATCTTTAAGGAATTATATAAAATAAGAAAAACTCATAAAATTTAGTTTGTCATGAAATTGGTTTATACAAATATTTCCAGGATTATGTTTATTTCTAAAAGAGCATATATACCTGCTAGAGTTGTTCACAATCAAATATCATTTGTGACAACATTGAAATGTTTTATAAAACATGGACTTTTCTTAACATATGACAATATCTAAACAGATTATGAAAATATTCACATAAAGACACATTAAGCCCAGCTGACGTGGCTCAGTGGTTGAGCCTCGACCTATGAACCAGGAGGTCGCGGTTTGATTTCTGGTCAGGGCACATGCCTGGGTTTCTGCTCCATCCCTAGTGGGGGAGGGGGGGTGCAGGAACATTGATGTTTCTTTTTCTCCCTCTCTCTCTCTGAAGTCAATTTTTAAAAAAAGCACATTAAAATAGCTGTTCAAACACTTAAACCCTTTAAAAATGATAGGCCAGTCAGAGAAAGACAAGTGTCACGTGATCTTACTCATACATAGAATCTAAAGAACAAAATAAACTGATGAACAAAATAGATTCAGAGACATAGAAACATGGAACAGACTGAGGAATCTCAGAGGGAAAGCAGGGTGGTTGGGTGGGTGGGGGAAGAGATTAACCAAAGAACTTATGTGCATCTATGCATGACCCCTGGACACAGACAGTAGTGTGGTGAAGGGCTGGGCGGGGGTGCTCGGGTGCGAGGTAGAAGGGGCCAAAGGGGGAAAAACGAGGAAATCTGTAATACTTTCAACAATAAAGATAAATTTTAAAAAATGACCTGTTCTCCATAATGTATGGATTTATAACAACTGTTCATGTTTATGCCCGCTCACATGAAGGGCTTCTGAGTTGCCTCATTTCTGTCCTCTGTCCTCTCAAGGACTAATCCTTGAAGTTAGGGTCCAGAGGCCTCTACCCAGAGGTTGCAGAGAGTCTCAACATTGAGGTCCTAAGGGCCGTCTGTGGCTCCCACCAAAGGCAGCACAGCTCTGCTGCAACCAGGCTCATCTGCTTTCAAACCCTGGCTTTGAAGTTTGGAAGTGATAACTTAACCATGCATGATTCAGTCCCCTCCTTTGTAAATTGATGATCAGCACACACCGCTGATCTGCTCCAGCGTTGTTGCAGGAATCAAAAGGGGTGACGCATGTGAAAGTGCTTTGCGAAGTGTAAAGTGCTAGTTAAACATGGGTATTATTATTATTACTCAGGAAGAACACTTAGGTCATTGCTTAGCAGTGGCGAGGCAAACAGTGTCACTAAATAAGACAGTATAATGGTCTTAAGAGGCTCTAATTCAGTCTCTCCTTTTCATTCAAGCACACAATTGCATTCTAGCGCTTCACAGGCAGCTTGAAATGGGCCCTGTGGAGGCTGATAAGGGAAATTAGAACAAGGAGCTATTTGCTCCCTCATTTTAATAACTGAGTCAAGGAGCAGCACTTTAATACAGACGGGAAAGAAGGAGCATTTTCTCTTACTCAGCCCTCAGCCAGATGACTCCGTTACAAAGCAGGCCTTCCATTATAGAGATGCAGCTGTGCTCATGGAGAGTTTCCCCTGCGTTTTGAAGGAGAAAGACACCATCACCATCCAACAAAGTGCTCTGAATGTGTAAAATCGGACTTACATTCAGTCACCGTTCACAGAAGATGGCCATTTTCACAGACTTTTTTTTTTTTTTAAATCAGTGGGGATGAGTGGGCCCTCAGTTACCTATACCTGCTGAGTATCAATGCCTTTCAATTGCATCACCTTTATTTGTATATTGTAGGGTAGGGAAGTTTTACTTGACCTTCTTACGGTCTCTGACTGGGTGTGAATATTAAACTGACCAAGATTATCAGGAGAAAAGCAAACATTTGATACAAGTTTTATGTGACATGAAGCCTTCATTAAGGAAATAGAGACTCAAAGAAACACTCCTGAGTCTTTTCTGCTAGGTTTGTCACCAGAGTGGGACCAGGACTAAAGCAGGTCTGCCCTGGCGTAGTCCAGAATGTGTGGGTTCTTGACTTCGTGCAGGAAAGATTTCATGACATGAGTCCCTGTGATATTGAGAGTATGTTTATTAAAGCTGGAAACGGTGAAACAAAAGAAGGGCTTAGGGATGGAAGAGGCAAGATTATAGCAACAGGAGGGAACCTAGGCAAGGCTGGGATTCTTCTTGGTCTATAGAGATAAGGATGCCCCTTTCTTCCAGGTATAGGAGGGCACCTTTCCCATGAGGCTTTTATGACCTGTGTCAGAGGAGAAGATTGTGGGGGGAGGTCAAATAGACTGTGTTTTTCCTGTTTTCTTAAGCTCCTTCCCTTAAAATACTCAATTATGCCATGGTGGTTACTTTGGGGTAGCTTGTCCTGAACCCCATCTATGTACTAGACTTACTTGCTTTTATTAATTCTAGAGAAACATAAAATTTTCATTGAATGTTAGTAAGGGAGACTAAAACCTGTGCCTGTTTTAGGGAACACGAGAGAAGCTGGCGGTGTAGGTAAATGCACACACAAGTGTGTGCATGTGCCTGACAGCAGGTGCAAGTCTCTTTCTGATAATCTGGAATCTCAGTGAGTGATAATCTAAATTTGAAATAGGCAAAGGACTTTTAGGTATGACACTGAAAGTATGATCCATGAAAGACAGAATTGATAAGTTGAACATTATCAAAGTTAAAAACTCTTTGAGAGACACTCTTAAGGGAATGAAAAGGTAAGTAACAGACTGGGAGATATTATTTGCAAATCATATATCTGATAAAAGACTTGTATCAAGACTATATAAAGAATGCTCTAAACTAAATTAGAAAACAAAAATAGATGGAGCATTTGATCAAATACATCAACAAAGAAAATGGGTGGTAGTAAATAAGCACATGAAAAGATGCTTAATATTCCTTTATCGTCATCAGGGAAATGCGAATTAAAACCATGAGATAGCACTATCCACCTATTAAAATGGCTAAAATTAAAAACACTGACCATACAAAATGTTGACGAGGAAGTGGAGGAATTTAACTTTCATACATTGCTTGTGGAAATAAAAATGGTATTAACAATTTGTAACACTGTTTGGCAGTTTCTCAAATAGTTAAACATACACGTACTGCATAGTCCATCTATTTCACTACTAGGTATTTAAAAAAGAGAAATGAAAATAAGTATGTACAAAAAGACTTTTACGTGAATGTTCACAGTTGCTTTACTCACTATAGCCCCAAACTGTAAACAAATTATGAGATACCCACAAGTGGAATTCATGCTCAGCAATAATGAGGAACGAACTGTTGATAAACATACTACAATGTGGATAATTCTCAAAATAATTATACTGAGTGAAAGAAGCCAGACATAAAAGAATATACTGTTATAATTCCATTTATATGAAATTACAGAAAATACAAACTCTATGGTGGCAGAAAGCAGACCACAGATTACCTGGGGAGGAGGGGAAGGTAGCCTGGGAGGAAGGAATTTCAGAGGGGCACAAAAAACTTTGGGAGGGTGATGGATATATTCATTATCTTGGTTGTATAAAGAATGGTTTCATGGGCATATACATGCAATCTTATGATTAAATTTCAGTCTATTAGTGGACCTGGGCTGCGATCTTCACAAGTGTTTTTTAGTTTTATTGTGCCCCGTATGTGATACAGGAAGGCTAGAAGGGTCGGAGTCAGGAAAAAGCCCATCCCCAGATGGGATAAAGCTGTGGTAAAGCTTGTTTTCCCTGGAAATTAGGCCTTTGTGGTGGAGAATGCTCTGGGCATTTCACAGTGGTTGCTTTCGCCTCACCCCTGCCAGAGTCACAAGGGGATCTTTCTTGGCTCTTCACCATGAATACCTGGTGGGGTTCTTGGAGATAAACCCCACAAAAGTGTGGGGGCTCCTTAAGACTGCAGCTTCCAGGAGTTTATCACTCTTACACTAGTCCACACTCAGCTTCCAGCAATTCCTTAAAATTGCCATTTAAGTGTTTCCGTCAGATTATGGCTCCAGTGGCATCTGTTGCAGGTAAGCAGATCTCAGCTCTGATCATCTGGATCCACTTGCCTCTCCAGATTCTGGAATGGCTCTTCTCTTGGCAACGCTGGTTATCTGATGGGTCCAAGAAAAGTCACTGATTTTCAGTTTGTTTAGCTTTCTTCTTCTTGTGAGGATAAGGGTGACAACATCTAAGCTCTTTACTTGTTGGAGCCTAAATAGGAAAGTCTCCCTTTCCACTTTGGACAATTTCCCTAAACTTTTCTATGTATCAAGCTAGATCACGGGAAATGGGAAATAATCACTGGCTCCTCTCCCTCTTTTACAAAATGGAAACACTTTCCTATATTCTTGTCTGGGGGAATGACGTAGAAAATGGAGAGGGCAGGCAAGGACTCAGGAAAGAGGTGGTCCCTAAGCTAGGTCTTACGGGAATTAATACATTGAAGATGGAGAGATGAGAGAGGAAAGGTGGTCAGGGTTTAGGGAACAGCAAGTGGAGCAGCATAAACGTGAAAGGGAAATTTCTTAGGCATTATCACTTCATATTTTTGAGAGCCTTGCCTGTGTTAGGCAATTTACTCAAATTATGTTTTGTGCCACTTAATTCAGAATGCCTTCTGCACCAAGAAGGGATTGTTTGTGGATGGCCTGTGCACCTCCAGCCTCTCTGCAGTTACCTTAACTGAGTACAGTTAGCTTTATTTTTCTATTGAGTTGTAAGTGAAAATGTGATACGTTCAATTCAATTATAATTTGTTTTTAACGTCTTAATTTGTGAAATTACAAAACAAAGGGGAAATCCTTAATTTTCATGTGTTTTGAGAATTTGTTTTGTGAGAAATGCTTTAAACTAATTAATGAGACTAATAACAGAATCTTGCAGGTTGCAGGATGTTCAATTAACCACTGCTGCCCTTTGGGAACATTCCCTGGACTTCAGTGATCCATTGGAGGTTTTTGAGAACCTGAGGCAGAGTTTCAAGTCCAACACAGGAGAGGATTTTCTAATTAGAACAACAGACAGACAGGGAGTTGGTTACCTTGAGCTATATTTTTGCTTTAGTAAGTTTTTCTGTTTGTCCTTGTGCAAATTGCATAACCTTTTGGGGTTTTCTTATCTTTCAAATGCGGATAATACTGGCTTGATTTTAGACATTTTTAAGGTCTTGGATGAAAGCTGTTTTATAAGCTTGTTGCATTATCAGGAAATGCCAGATTTAGAAGTTATTATTAACTGTGGGTGGGCGTGTGAATGCACCCCCCCCCCCACTCCAAGATTAAATAAAAACCCACCATTGGAGTTCAACTGCTGGTTGCCATGGGCACAGTGCTCTTTTCATGGCATTTGTAGAGCAGTTAATAGTCAGTAGTGATTGGTGGGTAGAAGTTGTGCTTTTACTATTCTTTTCAGGTCAACATTATTAATTTATTGACTGAGGGCCTCATTATATTCCACTGGGTGGCTTTACAAGTGTCATCACAATGAACATCTGACATTGGTTCTTTTAACATAAAGGAAATGACCTGACAAAAATGTGGAATCCCACCAGGTAAATAAATGAACGTGCTTTAAAAAACATTAAAATTATAGAAGAGGGAAAATAATCAGTTTCTAGTGAATAAGCTTACAACAAATATACAGAGCTCCCCTGGCCATGAGCAGGCACCCATTCATCATGCTTTCTATCAAGTTTAACCAGACTGGTAAATATTTATGCTAGTAGGAATAACATCCTCTTTATTTCATCTCATTTACATTCTGTGAAAGTATTGTGCTTCTCTTTGTGATATTATTTGTTGATGCTTTAGAAAAAAAAACAAAGACAAAATGATTATGAATCGTGCTGCCAAATCCTTCGAGGCAAATATTTCCAAAACATAGCAAGCTATTTGTTCCTGAACTCTTGCCTTTTCCCTTCTTTCTTATGCTGTTTGCTTATTTATGTGGAGCTAGAAAATATGTTAAGTGCAACGCAAGATAACTTGCTGACAAGCATTCGGAAAGCCCTGCTCCCAAATGCTTCTCTCATTGGGACTGGTCTGATGTACGGGCTCACTGAGCGGCTCCTTCTGTTACCGGGGACTCGGGGTGGCTCACTATGCCACCAAATTTCCTCAACCATGTACATGTAAATAGCTTTGTCAGGGTTACATTTTATACTGATTTATTCATTTAAGTAATAAATAGCATTGTTATCTACTACATGTTGGCGGACGTGTATACCCTGGTAGGCACTGAGAAATCAAATTAATAAAACATAGCCCATAATTTCTAGGGAGGTACAATATAGTGGAAGAAACAGACATCCAAATTATGTAATTTAACTATTTCTATGTCTTACTAGTCTATCAGTAAGACTGAATAACTTAAATTCCTCTGGTTTATAGTTCTACCTGATGACATAGAACCTGGTCTCTTTAAAATCCATGCCCCACTCCTCCACAGTTATGTATACGTTTTCGTGGGAGTGGTTCATGTGTTTAGGAATGGTCTTCACATCTTCCCTAACCATTCATTTTTGCCCTGGTGTCCCATGTGAAAGCTAGCAACATTGTCCCAGGTATTTAAAAGTAAGAGATTGTCCAGGATTAACTCCAGAACCATGGTTCTAGAAATGGGGTAACTAGTAGTAGCATTCACTAATCAAAAAGAGGGAAGGAAGAGAACAGATTTTGGAGGGAAGTTAAAAAGTAAATATTGTATGTTTTAAGTTAAAGGTATCTGTCTTACCACAGATATCTCGAGGGGTGGTCTTAAGTAGTAGGTAATGCAGACTAGTACAACCACTATGGAAAACAGTGTGGAGTGTCCTCAAAAAAATTAGAAATGGAACTGTCACTTGACCGAGTGATTCCACTTCTAGGAATATACCCTAAGAATCCTGAAACACTAATCAGAAAGAATATATGCACCCCTATGTTCATAGCAGCACAGTTTACAATAGCTAAGATCTGCAAACAGCTCAAGTGCCCATCAGTAGGTGAGTGGATAAAAAAGCTGTGGGACATTCACACCATGGAATACTATGCAGCTGTAAGGAAGAAGGATCTCATACCCTTTGGGACAGTATGGAGGGACCTGGAGAGTATTATGCTAAGTGAAATCAGCCAGGCAGAGAAAGACAAACATCACATGATCTCACTCATATGTGAAATCTAATGAATAAAATAAACTTACAAACAAAATAGACCCAGAGACATTGAAGCATGCAACAGACTGATGTATATCAGGGAAGGTGGGACGAGGGGGAGGGCAGGTGGGAAAGGATTGATCAAAGAACTTCCATGCTTATATGCATAACCCATGGACACAGACAATAGTGCAGTGAAAGCCTGGGGAGTGGGTGGGAGTAGGGTGGAGGGGTCAATGGGGGGGGAGGGGGACATCTGTAATACTTTCAACAATAAAGATAAATTTAAAATAAATAAATGAAGATGTCTATCACTCACCAAACTGAGATGACAAGTGAGCAGAGTTACCATTCTTTTGCTTAGGAGAAAACTGTAAATTTGGGACTTGTCAGCGTACAGGGCTGTTGAAGCCATATTTGTTGAGACTGCTCTTGGGAAGTGTTTAGAGAGTGGAGAGAAGAGGAATACATTACAGAGAAAAAGGCCCAGACTTCTTGTTAAAACCATGTTTTGGTAGGTAAGAGACTAGAAAGAATCTGAAGATAAAGGGCATCTTAATGTAAGGGGCTGAGGGGACCAATATAAGGAAAAGGGGCACGAATTTAGAGATTGGCTAGCCAGAGAGAGACCCCAGCATTTTCCCATTTTGCCAGTGGCTGTCCTTTCTATATAGAGGAAGAAGTTTTAAAACTGGAAGCTGGAGAAAACAGTACCCTTCATAAGATTCTGTGGCTTCCAGCCTCATGTCTCAGATATATCTTCACCCTCCTAAAAGCCAACCCAACCAAACCAATATGACTTTTTGGGGACACAAATATTCAGTCCTGTGCAATAATTGGAAACTACACTTACTTAGTGTTTGTCCCTCTCCCATCTCCTGTGTCACCTCCTGAAGTAAACACTATACTGATTTTTATGGTGGTCATTTTCTTCCTTTAAAAAAAATCACACATGCCCTCTGGCAATCACCATGCCGTTGTCTGTGGGGGACAAATGGTGAGGGAAGGAGACTTGGCTTGGGGTGGCGAACGCACAACACAATATACATGGGATGTATTAGGGAATTGTATACACAAAACGATATAATTTTATTAAGCAGTGGCACCCCAGGAAATTCAATTAAAAAATCACATATGCCTAAACAACATATTTTCCTTTATTTTTAGACTTTAAAGAAGGGCATCACAGTATATGCTGTCTTCTGGGACTTGCTTTCTTCACTTGTCATGTTGTTAAAATTTATACACAATGACTGTAGCAATGTATTTTATCGCTGTTTAATAATTTACTATGTATACCATGATTTTTAAAATCCATCATATGAGTCAATGAGCGTTTGGGCTGCATAATCATTTTTCGTATTATGACCAACGCTGCTGTGTGCATCGTGTCCATGTGCAAAAGTCTCTCCTGAGGATTGCATCAGGCAGGATAAGCAGATTGTGCCGTGAAAAATGAACCCCTAGATATAGGTGGCTTCACACAACAAAGGTTGGTTTCTTGGTGGGGGAGTCTCAGGGTCCCAGCTGACAGAGGCTACAACCACCATTAGCTGTGTCTCCAAGTACACAAAGCTTTCGCCACCTTGCAGGGGAAGAGGGACAGTGTAGAGCAGCTGAGGGCTTCTGTCTCCTCCAGGAGTGACAGATGACGCTGTCCACATTTCCTTTACCTGAAGTGGCCATATGGCCAAGCCTTATGCAAGAGAGGCAGGGCGAGGACTGCGGGGCGCAGATGGATGTTTGTGATCGCCTTTTCTCTGCCACTTAGGAGCGGGATTGTATGGGGTTTATGAATATTCAGTTCTACGAAGCCAAATTGTTTCCCAAAGTGCCAATGCAAGTTTATACATTCAATAGCAGCGTACAGGAGATATAATTTATTTTTTAGGTGATCTAACATATTTTTCTCTCCAAAGTTCTTTTTGTTTTTGAGGTAATTTTTGTGCTTTTTTTTGCATGTAAAGTGAATAGAGACATTCTGAGGCTTATTTTTCTGATAAAGTAAGTGATTGGTTTAAACAGGTGATATGGCAAATTTTTGGTATTTCTGTCTGTCTATCCTGTCCTTCCTTTGCATCTGGTAATAGTGATCTTTCATTTCTTGGGCCACATTTCCCATCGCATGTGGTTATGATGATTCTATTACTGAGCTTTGACCCCCTCCCCTCCCGCTACCTTACCATACAAAGGGGTATAAGACACAGCCTGCATGAGTCAGATCATTTCATCCCTTCGTTACAGTGGTTGTCCAGGGTGGGCCGGTGAGCCAGATGAGATCATCAGAGACTAATGCAAAATGCTGCATATGAAGGTTCAGAGAGAGAAGCTCCCCCTTTGAACTGGACCGAGAGCTGTAAGGCGCATGTATACCTATTGCTGCCATTGGCTGTGTGCCCTCGTCACCCCAAACACAGCGTTTACAGAATAAAGCCAGTGTAAAAAGTGAAGAGAGGCCACGTGCGGGAGAGACAGAGCCTCGGCGCTGTGCTTCCATCTCCTTGAGGTAACCGTGTGTGAAGACTAATTCCTGGACTTCCCAGTGATATGATCTAAAACATTCCTTGTTTGGCCTGACTCATTTCAGTCGAATGTCTGAGAGCCCTAATCAGACAGTGAGTGGCAGGGATAAGATTCGACTCCTGGTCTCCAGTCTCTTGGTTGGATTCCTCCCGCAAATTTCACTGGGACTCGAGGCTCGGCTCTGCTGGGCTAAATGCTACCAGCTTCGGTTTTCATGTTGATTTTTGCAGGTAGAGACCTAAGACAACTTCAGGCTTTAAAATTTAGAGAAAAAACATTCGGAAGGTTACATCATGAGTAGTGTGTCACAGCACAAATTACAATATTAGACAATTTTGTCATTGTTCCCAAGACTAGACATTGATTCTTGAGCTGGTCCTTGGCAGTAGAGAAAGATACACATTCATCACCTTGCACAGGATGGTGAGCTCTTATCTTTGTACTTACCTCAGAGTGACAAGTAGTTAATTAGACACATAAAGCATTTTCTTAACATAGTTGGTTTTGAACTTGAAGTTTTGCTGCTGACAGAGAAAGGAATCCCAGAGAGTGCAAGGGCCTAAACACTGAATAAATCCAGAACCTTCTCTGATGTCTCAATAACTGCCAAGGCAGCTCTGAGGCTAATTAATCAAAACAAATTTACAATTAAACCCATAAAGAAGTTCTAATTACTGTGCTTGGTAGGTGGGAAATGTGCTGAAAAGGAAAACCTGAAGGTGGGGAGGGAGACCGGTCCTGTCATTGTCCTGTCAAGGGCAGTGCTGCAGGCCATTGCATAGGGTGCCCTGGACCGTTTTCCTGTTCTGGCACGGGTGCCTCATCACAGTGTGGGCTGGGGATGCAGACCCCTGTCTTCCAGGTAAATGCAGGGGATCTTGTACCTGTCTTCCGGGATAAGGCCTGCTATGAACCGAGCATTTGTTATAGCAGCCCTAACTAAGATAAGGCCTGCTCTTCCAGAAAAACCTGACTCTTCTAGAATCTGCCCCTTGGTCTGCCCGGTGGAACAGGGAGGGAGGAATGCAGAGAGGCCTAAGGTTCTGGAGGAGCCGTGTCTTTCCCAATCATATCTAGTGGATAGGGCTTGGAGACCGTCAATAGCAGCTTTTGTGTGGGCTACTTTATGGCTTTGGTAGTTTGCATTACGGACAGTCCCCTGCCTCTGAATCCCTGATTCTTCATAGTGTAGCACATTGATCTCACGTGAAACCCACCCTGCTTCAGTTACCAGAACGTGATGGACTTGAAGCAGGTATAACTTAGCTACCTTGGCGGCCATCAGTTTGGTGTTGTTATTCGATGACACTGAGCGATATAATATGGGCCACTATCTTTGGAGTGGTGAAGTTTTGTCTTGATATTTAGTCTTGGTCTCTGATTTTAGATTTTGGTTTCTTCTACCCTGTTTGTTGCCTTTCTCCCCAAGCCTTGTTGGTTCCTAGATTATTGTTTCCAAACCTTGGCTGCTATTGCTGGATGGTAATTGTCTGCCCAATTCCTAATGCTGGTCACTTGGTCACTTAACACATATGGACTGACCTGTTAAGTGAGAGAGTCTGGCTAACGTCTCCTTCTCCCTTCTGGGGACATAGTTGTATTCCATTTTCCAGCTTCCTCTCTAGGTAGGTGGGACCATGTGCCTGAGTTCTGGTTAGTGGAATGTAAGGGGAAGTGATGGATGCCACTTCTGTGCCTGGCCACTAAAATCTCCCTGGAAATTCTTTTTGAATTCCTGGTTGGATATAGAAGATTCAGCGGAGGATTGGGAAGCCCTGGAGGAAGTAGAAAGACTATATGGAAGGATCGCATTGTCTGAATGATTGTGCAAAGCACAGCCCCATGCTGACCCACATTCAGCTGTGGATATATGAAAAATATCCTAGGACACTGGAATATTGAGGTTGGTTGATACAGCAGTTAGCTTGCCTTGAGGAAAACATCTTAGTCTGTTCAGGTAACGGATATCTACTGAGTACCTAAAATGCTAGTTTCTGTGTTAATGCTGGATACAATAGTGAAAAAAATATAGACCTTGGCTTCATAGCTCTTATAATCTACTACTGGTGACTAATGACAGTGAGATGGAGGGTTGGTGGAAGGAGATTAAATTCAAAGAAGTATGACCAACACTTCCAAGGAACTGATGTCTATACGATCTTTCATAAAATTGGATAAGAAAGATTTCCTGAGGTTAAGGACCTTGAATTGTTATGATGACGGAGTAGTCCTCTATGTGAGTTAGTAGGTAGTTTACGTGGTGTAAAGATGCTCTTTTGGATAAAGATAAGCTTAACTAGAAAAATGTAGCATATCCTGGGAAAAGAATCAGAAGCTCACTGAGTCCGTACTAGCTCCTAGCCAATGTGCACATGCTCCAGTTTAATTCTCCTTACCTTGTGAAGTAGACATTATCTCCATTCTCTGTTGCAAAGACTGAGGCTCAAGGACATTAAGTTATTTCTTGGAGGTCACACAGCTAACAGGCAGCAGAACGGGCATTCTAACCAAGGCCTCCTGGGCCCTTTCCTTGGACCGTGCATGTGGCTGGGTCATGTTCCTGCTCTCCTGGCATCGTGGGGTGGGAGACCAGCATCTGCTCATGAGCTCTCACTGCTTCAGTCTTGGGAAGGAAACAAGCACTGCGTCCCTCCCTCCCCGGAGAGATGTACACTCCATTAGTTTTTCATTTGCCAGAAGCATCAGTTTTTAAATATTTTCTCTTTCCTTTTATCTCAGGGGAATATCAATCTGTACAGATTTATTATTAATTCCCTAAGCATGCTTAGCTGCTCAAAGATATTTTTACTGTTGGTTGTAAAAGAAGGCCTGCCTACTCTTGAAATTTCAGACACTTCAATCACTCCGGGATGAAATGGCACCTTGAGAGACATTATAAGGAGAGGACAGGAAAAAGGAGCTCCCTCCATCTCCCACCCCATCTACCTTTTCTCTAGAGTAAGCAGCAGCCACTTATTAGAGGCTTTTCCCCACTGGACTAATCCTACGCGGTTTCTCCTTAGTCCTCTCCTTCTAAGGAATATCAAACATATATTAAAATGGCATTTTCAGAGGAAAATTATCCTCAGGAAGAAGGGTCTGTCTCCTTTCCCCCACCCCCAAACTCCTTTTTATGCTTCAAAGTCTAATTTTTAAATTGATAAATCTGATCATTAGGTTATCTTTCATATATAGATGCAACAAAGGACATTTCTGATGGTTATTCTGAACTATTGAGAATTTTAGAATGAGAATTCAAGAGAGTTAACTTCTATAAACATTCTGTAAAAATTATTTATTTAACAAATATTGATCACTCATTGATTTGACAAATATTGATGAGAGGCACACTGTGTGTCAGGCACACTTAGCTCATCCCCGAGCTGATACTGGAGAAACGACCTCTGCCCCCACGGAGCTTGCAGTCTAGTGGGAGACATGAACATTAAGCAAGTAAGCACACTGATACATTTATAGAGCTCTATAGTCATCTTATCTGTGAATTAAACTGCCTGAATTTGGTGGGATGCAAGCATGAAACGGTTTTGTTTTTCTCCAGTCAGTGCCTCCCTCTGACTTGTTGATTCCCCCTTTCCCGCTCCTCAATGACTTTTAGGGGGATTCTGTAACTTTCCAGTCACTTTAGGGTGGAAAAAATTTCAGTGCAGACTAATCTGAAAGCCCACCCCCTTGCCCGATACTCTCTGCTTCTCTCTTCCAGCTCTGGCCTGGCCCCTGGTGAACGGGCACTGGGAAGGGGCGCATGGTCTGCTTTCCTATTCCTTTTTTCTGACTCAAGTCTGTCAACTTTGGGCCCTATAAGTGGCATGTGGAGCTGGGAATGTGCTGGGGTTGGGGGGAAGATTTACAGAAAAGGGGCGATAGCCTTTTTAGTCAACTAGTGCTATGTGTGGTCCTCTCGACTCCTGATTGTCACCGTGGCAGCTCCTTTCAGCTCCTGCCCTTGCCTCCGACGGTACACCTGCTCATGGCCCGTTGCTGGCCCCCATACCAGTAAGGCTGCTTGTTCTCCTGAGAAGGATACAGCCAGGCCACCTTTTGCAATGTTTACCCACAGAAAACACGTATGTCCTTATCACAGGACTGGTGGGGGGCCTGGGCTGCCGCTTTCTGCCTCACTCTTTCCAGGTCTCCATCTCTGCTTAGATAACCAAGGCAAGACCAAGAAGTCTGCTGACTGAACGTGTCAGGAGTCCCTTTGCACAGATCGCCCCGACCTCCACGAAGGAGTCTCTTAACCTGTCACTTGGCTTTGGCGAGATGTATACTTTTCCCCAAACTCCCTATAACTTCTAATAGCTCCTCTTCCAAATGACTAATCATCTGTTATATGGGTGCTCACTGCAGCGCTGGTTCTGCTGCCAGTAAATCCCATGGGCTGTGTTTGGTGGTCTCATGGAGAATGCAAGGGCCCTTCAAACTACTATTCTCAGCATTGGGGCTTTAGTTGCAATTATGAGAGACAGAAAAAGTCCCCTTTAATACCCCACTACGACTATAATTGCAATATGTACTATGAAGGACGGTTTAGGATGCTATGAGGATTTATAGCAAGATGACTTCAACCAGATTGGGGTGGATTGGAAAGGTGTCCCAAAGGAATTAACTTTTAAGCAGAGACCCGAAAGATTTCCAGGCGTTTCGGTTAGGACTAGTCCGTGGTGTTGGTTTCAAGCAGAGAAAGCACCATGGAGGAGGCCCCAAGGCAGGAAGGTGGTTGGCTCGCTGAAAGAATAGAGGGACTTCTAGAATGACAGAGTAAGGAGCTCGCTGAGAAAATTTTACCTAAAGTTTAAAAAAAGTATTTTACATGTTGAATGCTATTACATATAGAGCTGCACTGAGCTCATCACTGCAGTTACGTAATTGCTTAAATGCCTTGGCTTCTCCTACATCGATTCCATCATTATTTAGTGTTCTTATTGCAATTTGCTACTAATAAAAACGTTTATGGCATTTTATAATTATTAGCACATCATTTACGGGAGCTGCAATGTTTTTTTCCTTTTGAAAGTTAGTTGTTGTAACTTATATAAATCCAGTATTAATTACTTGAGAGCCACAAGGCCACATGCAACAAAATATTCTGCTAGATGTATATCCAGAGCAAATAAAAATTAGCAAGGTTTTGTTTTATGTATATACATGTTGTGGATGTGTCATATGTAACTATACACATATATTCTATATGAGTGTGTTAGTACATATATATTTGACAGTATAGAGGGAAATTTAGTGAGTTTTTTCTCTCATTCCTTTGGCAAAACTTGGAAAATAATATTTCCTATCATATGTTAAATTATAAAATTAACACATATATAATACATATATACAAATTGTAGCAGAGATAGACAAAGCCAACATAATTCAAAATGAATCCCAGGCCTCCTAAAATTGACTGTAGCCTGATGGAATGAGCACATGTAATTAACATGGAATATGTCATTCATAAGGGGAGGAAGGTCAGCCATGGAGGCATCGAAGGGCGATATCCATCAGCAAGGGCTGATAACTCTCATCTAAGCCTTGACCAGGGGAAAAGGCTTGGGTCACACATAGTAACCTCTGTCTCTTGTGGAAACAAATACAATAGACAATCCAGGTTGATGTTACTAATCCATTGAACCAGCTAATATCTTGTTTATAATTTGTTCTTCTGGGTAGGTAGGTCTTCCAATAGAGGGAGAATATAACAGTATTCTGTGGAAAGAACAGCTTTATTTTATAATATAAAGTAACAGATGGACATTCTGACTTCCTGAGTCCCATTCCTGGGAGATGGCTCTCTCTGTTTCCCTTGGAGGAACCAACCTCTAGCATTTCCTGACTGAGAATGTTCTGATGGCCAGAGAAATCCCCAGACAGATGCACAGGAGCTTGAAGTAGAGAGCAGAAGTAGCTGGAGTGTGGGAAATAGCCACCAAAGTTGCAGATGATAACAGGGAAGGGCTGGGGGGATATGGGTAAGATACCAAGAATGTCTGCCACAGTTTCCTTGAAATTGGAAACTGAGGTTCAGTGAACCAGGGTCAGATTTTATTTTATTTTATATCTTTATTGATTTCAGAGAGAGGAAGGGAAAGAGAGGCAGAGAGAGAGAGAGAGAGAGAGAGAGAGAGAGAGAAAGAAACATCAATGATGAGAGAGAGTCATTGATGGGCTGCCTCCTGCATGCCCCTACTGGGGATCCAGCCCCCAACTGGGGCATGTGCCCTGACTGGGAATCAAACTGAGATCTCCTGGATCATAGGTCGATGCTCAACCACTGAGTCACACCGGCCGGATAAGGGTCAGATGTTTTTAAGTGATGCTTGTTACCAAAGAGGCTATGCCAGCCTGGCCGGCGTGGCTCAGTGGTTGAGCATCGACTTGTGATCCTGGAGCTAGCACTTCGATTCCCAGTCAGGGAACATGCCCAGGTTGCCAGCTCAATGATCCCCAGTCGGGGGAGTGCAGGAGGCAGCCGATTGATGACTCTCTCATCATTGATGTTTCTATCTCTCCCCCTCTCCCTTCCTCTCTCTGAAATCAATAAAGACACATTAAAAAAAAGGAGGCTATGCCAATGCTCAAGATAATATGATCCCCCCCCCCCCCCCAGTATAAAGTTGGATAGAGCTGGGAGCAAATCCAGGTGATCTGGACTCTTTAACTTAGGTGAACCACCTTTGTTTGTGCTCAAGCTGTCATTGAGATAGTTTCAGGCTCCATCCTTTTGGATGTTAAATAAAGGCTAGGGTGCATTCATGCCATAATCTTCAACCAAATTTCAGTCTTGACTCAGATTAAGCATAATCCATTATAATTGTAATTTGCTGACAAACATATTTTTCTCAACACTCCAGTATTATCTTTATCATTTGGTTTTCTCCTCAATGTCAGATTTTATATAAGCCACACACCCCTTTTTAAAAACTACCTTCCAACAATTCTTCTTTTTAACAAAATTATTTCATGAGAGTTATTACAAATGGGAGAAGATGACAAGAACATAAGGGTTGGGCAAGTGAACAGATGCTGAGTATCCAGGTAAATTCACTAGTTTCGTGATTTCATTTTATCAGACTCATGGGTGGAGATGGGGCATGACTCAAATTCAGTCTCAGCAAAACTCAAACTTACTGTAAATTTTAGGATTGCTGAAAAGTACAAGAAATCACAAACATTGAATGTTCAATTGCCAGAGATTTACTGCAATATTTTTCTCTGTGTTGGTTCACAGCAGGTCACACTGTAGGCTTATGACAGAATTTGCTGATTTTTAACATTTGGTATTTTAGGCATTTTATTTTATGATGCATAGTCTATGTTTGACTTTATCTGTGAGGTAAGCAGTAGAAATAAATAAAATGTTAAAGTAATTTTGACCTGTCTTATAGGATATGAGTTATTGCTTTGATTTTAGCTTTAAAGAATAAACTTGTTAGGCTGTTTTATCTTTATTGGCTTGTTATTTCTGGAATTAGAATCTGACTTGGCTTAATATCTTATCAACATAGGGCAGCATCCTTTATTTATATCATAAACGGTGACAGACAGAAATGTCTTTTGATTAGCACCTGCCCTCCAAGTCACCCCCACACAAAAACTTTTTGTAGAGCACACTGTTTCTCCTTGTTTAATCGAAGTGGGCATCATGTCCCTGCTTCAAGTTGAAAACATTTAATGCTGGAATCTCAGTATGAGTTTTATTTATAAACCAGTTGCCTGTGAAATATGCATAGGCACTTGAAATTAGTAATGATGAGTAGAATATATACATATTTAAAAAATACATGGATCATTTCCTGTCTTCTCTTGTGGTTAAGGCCGACTAGGAGAGCAGTGGCCTCCTATAGCTGCCATTATCATTCCACATTTCTCTTTTATTGCCCATCAAACATGTATAGATTTAATGACCTGGAGAGGGATCAGTGAAATTCTTCACAGCACTGCATGTTTATTAATGAGCCTCCTGTTCATTGTGATGTGTTAGTGTCAGGATTATGCCAGTGGTATTGCAGGAGGCAATTAAGGGTTTCTTTATTCCTGATAAAAAGGAAATTAGCCACTGATCAGCAACACAGAGCAACGCAATATCCTGGCAAGTGCACAGGGAAGGAGAAAAGCAAGGGCTACAAAGAGGTTAGAAGATGGGAAGAAGTTTGATGAGTTTGCTCTGTTGTAGGACGTGACAAAGAGGAACCCAGCAGGGGCTGTGACAGAGGACACAGTGAAAAAGAATGGAAGCAAAACAGAATTTAGAAATAGATCAGAGTGGAGGTCTTTGCAATGGCTCTTAGTTTCTCTTGGCAATTAAATTAACATTTAATTAATTCAATTAAATTTATTTCCATTCCATTGAAGAGGATCTTCTTGATCAACTACTTATTTGAGTCTATGGAGGTTCTTTGGAGGGATGTAAAAATGATTATGATTCAATCCCTGCCTTCAAATAGCAAGCAAAATAAAACAAACTTTAAAAACACCCCAAAACCCTAAAACCCAAAAAACAAAAATTTAGGAAGAGTTTATCAGGGTTGGGGAAGGAGGTCCCATCATCCGATCCAGGCATTTGACAAGCATTTATTGCAGGGCCATTCCATGCGACTCTAGCACTGTTTCATTTCATTACATAATTGTCCTTGTTATGGGCTGAATTGTGTCTCCAAAATTCTCATGTTGATGTTCTAAACCCTAGTACCTCAAAATGTGATTGTATTGGGAGATAAAGTCTTTGAAGACGTAACTAATGTTAAATGAGGTCATTAGGGTGGACCAGAATCCAGTGTGACAGGTGTCCTTATGAGAGAAGACTAGGCCACAAACACACAAAGAATGAAGACCACCTGAAGGCACAGGAAGAAGAGGGCATCTACAAGCTGAGGAGAGAGGCCTCAGAAGAAACCAACACTGCTGACCCCTTGATCTTGAACTTTCAGCCTCCAGCACTGTGAGAAAATAAGTTTTTGTTGCTTAAACCATCTAGTCTGTGGTACTTTGTTATGGCAGCCCTAGCAAACTAACACAACCTTGAAAGGGAGGAACTATAATCCTACTTTAAGATGAAACAGGTTTAGAAAGTTATGCTAGTAACCTGGCAAGTAACAGGTTAGTTAACCTGACTAGTGACAAACTAGTAACTGGTTTTTAGAACTTGGGCTTTTGGAACTTGGATCAAAAAATTCGAACTTGCCAGGCCTACATGGCTCAGTGGTTGAGCATCTACCCTGAACCTAGAGGTCATTGTTTGATTACCGGTCAGGGCACATGCACTGGTTGTGGGCTTGATTCCCAGTAGGGGGCGTGCAGGAGGCAGCTGATCAATGACTCTCTCTCATCATTGATGTTTCTATTTCTCTTTCCCTCTCCCTTCCTTTCTCTGAAGTTAATAAAAACATATTTAAAACAAACAAACAAACAAACAAACAAACAAAATCCCCAAATATATTCACTGCAAACGTCAGCATTAAGGACATGAGCATCAGAATTTCTAAAAGGATCTTGAAATTTTAGTCAACAGTAAACTGTAAATGAATGATGAAAACATGTCAATTCAAGCAAAGTCAGGGTTTCTAGAAGTCTATGGTGCACAGTGAGAGTAGAGTGTCTTCCACTTACTGCTCCCCTAGAGTATCACATCGATTTCAGGATCACTCTTTTAAGAAAACATTAACACATTAGAACTTGTTCCAAAGGGAGTGGGTCAGGATGGCTGAAGGACTCCACAACGTGCCACATCAGAAATGGTAAAAAGGACTAGAGTTGTCTTTCTAAGGATAGCAATCTTGATTTGAAGAGGAAAGAGGGAGTAGACTTGTTTTGAATGAGTTGCCTGGATGACATAGGACCAACTTCTTAGAAGGATAGATTTAGGCTCAAGCAGGGGCAGCTGAGGCACAGGAAAAAAAGTCTTTAAGGGCTTTTTTGGGCATTGTTAGGCAGAACAATATTTGTCTTGTTCATCTTTATCATTAATTAATTAATTCCTAGCCTTAAATCTTTGATGCCAAGAGTTGGAAGACAGTGCTCTGTCTGCTACCCCAAATTCCACTTGTGTTCCACACCCAAAAGGGAACTGTGGAGAGGCTCACTTTGATTTTCACCTGGTCTAGCCACAAGCCAAGGGTTATTCCATGTCTGATGGTCTCCAGTTGTCTCTGGTTGATTTACTACCCAAGAGAAAATTATTCCCCAGGGGTAAGGTTTCTTTCTCCTAAATAATTCCACTGCAAGAGTAGTGGAAATAGCCCCTCGGGCCCAGCATTGAAACAGTCTCTCCTTAAGAGTGTGTAGATGCCTTGTCATTAGGTTGAGTCTGCTTTGTTCAGTATTGGGAGCCAGAGCATAGGCTTCAAGTAGGCAATGGAAATTAAATGTGTACAGGTTGCTATCCCCTTAGGAATGGTAAATGGAGAGTGCAGATTAACCCCTCGCTGGGAGTTCTTTCGGAGCTGAGTTTAGATTCACAGATTATGGATTCTAGAGCCAGGTGTGGTGTGAACCTGGGAGATTTTCTTCCCTATCAGATGCCATTTTTTTTCTGCTATGGTCTTTGGCACCACTAATTCTTGGTTTCATGAAACAAAACTTGTCTGGGATAAATGCTTTAGGGTTGGACATTGCCTTATATTCTAAATTTTTTAAGCCACGTGTCCAATTAAGTTTGAACTCTTTGAAAAATGAGGCATGTCAGAGGCTTGTCATTGAAGTGAATTAACTTTTTAAGGCCTGTGGCAGAGACAACTGACCACCAAAGATGCTTGCCCTTCCTTCCGTGGTAGAATGTTACTGCGAAGCAGTTATGCAGCCAGAGACTACCTTTGCCAACCCCTCTTGTATCCCGGGGGCAGGTGTGTAAGTCTCTCCCATGCGTGACTTAGGGACTGGGGGGTTACGATGTGGATGTGCCTTCTGCACCCTTCTTGCCAATTTCCCCTCAAAACCTGCATGCCCAGGGTGACGATGGAAGGTTTGTGTTGAGGATGGCAGAGCTGTCATTAGCTTGGGCCTCTGCATGACAGTGTAGAGCAAAATGCACCCCTCTCCCCATCCTGCTAAGCAGGAAACCCACAGTGGGCTCTATGAAGTAAACTTGTATCATGAAGTGATGATGCCGACTCTGGGAGAGATGATGAGTCGGAGATGCTAAGCAAGACAAAACACCTCAATCCAGGTAACAACAGAGTAAAAAGTCAGAGGAGATAGTTTTTAGATTTTATTTAAGAATTCCAAACTTAGAACTACAATTCACAAGGTAAAAAAAAAAAAAAATTATTTTGGACTTAATTTCTTTAGCTTTAATGAGGAGTTAATCTTGAGCTTTCAATTCTCACTGGGATATTGACAATAGGCAGGGCTTTATATTAAAATTTTGGGAATTTCTATTTTTTTTGGCACTTTATTATTAGAGTGCATATTATTCTAATATCATATAGTCTTTTTGCAGAACATATGAAATATACTAGACAGTGTTTCTAAAAATGTATGGAATGAGAAATGGAAAAGAGTTGCCTTTCAGCTGAGCCTTCTGAATCGCCTTGGGATTGGTTTGACTGCTGCATGGCTTTGGTCTAGATCAGAACCGTTAGGGGGAAGGAATCTAATTATTCAGCAGGTCTTCTCAGGACAGGCAGGACACCCTCGGGATGAGGGGGCTAGGACTGTCCTGATGGAAAGCTGCTTCCCTTCCCTCAGGAGGATGGCTGTACCCCTTGTCAGCTGCAGGATTAGTAGTAAAATGCAGAGGATAAGAGGAAACCGGGAAACGTTAGGATGGGAAATGCTTTTCCATAACTATTGGATTCTGTGATGATAGATTTTTCTCTAAACATAATCTTGGGCCGTTACCCTGCCCCTGGGAAGGTGGTACCTTTGGAAAGAATAACTGAGCATGCATGGCTCAGTCGGCTTCCCTCTTTTTCTTGGGAGAAGTCAGGAGGTCAGGGGGCCATCTCTACTCCGCGAGGGACAGGGAACCCCTGCTCCCCACCAGCTCCCCGCTCCTGGGGAGGCGTGCCAGGTCCCACGCTGGCAGTTACTGCGTTGGTGAGTCTATTTTTGGTCTAAGCCACATCTTTCAAGTTACCTTCATTGGGCATCAAAGGTGATATTGTGATGTTCCTCTGCCATCTCTTTGTTCTGTATATCAAATTATTCAATTTGAGAAACCTGGGCAGGGAAGAGGCATTTTAATTTTTGGAATCCGAGACTTCAGCAGGTACCCAGAAATAAAATCCAGTATGAAGCGGTTCTATTTTTGTACTGTAAATACCAATTATTGTCCTATTAAAGTGTATGGCTTTTCCTTTGGGTCAAGACAGGGACATTAGATCTGAACTTTTTTGTGATTCTAATAATTTCTCCTTTAATCAATGAGTTTCAAGATAAAACTGGTTGTGTGTGGTCAGCAATCTGTCATTATCCTGGGCAAGCCAGGGAAGAGTATGACTTTAGAAGCCCTGAACAATGCATGGTTTTGGTGCTCTGCCCCCTACCCACCCTATGTGCTACAAATAAGCAATATTTGAGCTGCAGAATAATAGCAAACTGCACGGTAGTTATTATATGTCAAACATTCTAAGTGCTCTTCATACATTAATTCATTCACATATACCAAGTAGCAAACCTATGATGTAGTAGCATTTTTTTTTTTAAATCCTCACCAGAGGATAAGTTTTATTAATTTTAGAGTGAGAGGAAGGGGGGAGAAGAGAGAGAGAGAGAGAAACATTGATGTGAGAAACACTGATCAGTTGCCTCCTGTATGTGCCCCCACTGGGGATAGAACCTGCAACCTGGGTATGTGCCCTGACAGGAATCAAACTTGCAACCTTTTGATGTAAGAGGGCGCTCTAACCAACTGAGACACCTGGCCAGGGCTAGTAATATTTTTATGCCCATTTTATAGTTTATACTAGAGCTGGGATGCAATCCTAGGCAGGCTGACTTCAGAGCCCATCCTCTTAACTATAGGCCATCCTGCTGGTAATAGTAATAATGAAAAAAAGCAGCGTAAGCATGTCAACAAAGCTCTGTGTTTTTTAAAATGATAACTATCAGTTCTTATTTTGAAATATCTCATATTGAAGTCTATGAAAATCTCTCTCCCTTTGGCTCTCTTATTTTGCTTGGGCTTTAAGGATATTTTTAGTTTAGATATTGGGTCATCCAACAGGGGCCCTGAGTGAAAACTTGTGCTATCAGCACTGAACATGTAAATATAATAAAAATGCAATAGGAGGGACTATTGGAGTGAAAGAGAATACACTGCATTCTTTGCCACCAAAGCCACAGAGAAATAAGTGGCCTGTGAATCTCTTCACTTCTTCTGTGCCACTTGGAATGCACATAATTTTGCTTTTTAATCAGCCAGAGAGGTCTCTTAACTTCTAAGCCATGCACCAAACTGCCGTTTTTTCAATATAATGAGCCATAATTACTCGATGATCTTTCAAAGGGCATTATCTCTGGGACCTAAGATCTCCTTTGCAAAGACTTTCTCAGGTTTGATTTGCTAATTCCTTTTGTTAAGAGGAAGTTATTCCTTTTGGAGACCAAATTGTTACAACTGCAGTGGATCTTTAAATACTGAGCTAAAAATGTTATCCTTACATTTGTATAAAGGTGATCTGATATCTATTTGGGAACATTTATACTGTATATCTGCACAATCTATTGTTATATCTGTGAAGGTGGGAGCAGAACTATGCCTGACCTTGCTGTCAGCTTTTTTTGTTAAAAATTCTTTTAGTTTTTATTTAATCCTTTTGTACCTTCAGCACTACCCTTTTATGCTATGTCAAATGTTTATTAAGTTGTAATTAGACTGAGGGAAAACCATATTCCGTTCTGAGACCCCCTTCTGGGTCAGCCCATAGCTAGCTTAAATTATGCCTCAAGTATCAGCCAAATGGGGTATGGGGGGATAGAAATAGGGAGATTTATAGAATTTGACACATGCTATTTCAAAATAGCATGTTGAAAGACCTTTCTTTCACATGGCAGACGTAGACTAGGTGGGAGCTTTGATGTTACCTGGAACCCATTGGCCCTACAGATGCGGTCCCAGTCTTAATCACTGTAGATTTCTTTTTCTATCCTTTGGTCAACCTGAGCCCCATGATTCCTACATATGTTCCTTTTTTCTTTCCTTCGGTTTATTTAATTTATTGTATTAATTATCATATTTTAAGGGTCTTATCTACTCTTAGGTCCCAAGTATTATTGTAAAAATTTCTGACACTGAGGTCTTCATCATAGTCTTGTCTCAACTTCCAATCAGTTGAGTAGCAAGCAGCCTGTGCATTAACATTTAGAATACTCCCGCTGACACAATGACCCAGCCATTTGCTATACAAATGTAATCAAATCTATTAATGCCTTTATAGATCAAGTTTATTTCCTCTTTATGGAAAGCAGTTCAGGAGAAATGGTACAGAGGAACAATGGGGTTGGCATCTAGTGGGTATAGACGAGGGAATTTTCCCCTGTCAATTGCCTCACAAATCATGGGGAGCATTTTTTTTTTTTTTTTTTTGCTTTAGCAATAAACTCTTGAACTGAAACTTGGGCTGAATGTAATTTTCTTTCGGGCAAGATAAGGATGGGTAGGGAAATTAGTTGTTTGGTAAGACAGATGTATAAAAGAAAAAATTTTCAGTATAATTTCTGGCTGGACTGTCATGGGACTCCTTGCTCTGATAATTGCCATTAAGGTCCATTGTCTTGTTGAAGGTAGTTCTGAAATCAGTTCTATGGGGGGAAGATTTCTTATTTACGCTTCTATGTGTGGAGGCTTATTCCGTACATTATGAGCTTGCGTTGAATTCAAGTTTGTGGTTATAGTTAATGAAAAAAAGAGTGGAAAAAGTAAGTATCCAGGCAGAAGAAGGGAAGGTGGGCGATGGAATTCACTGAACACAGTTTAGAAGATTCCAGTTCTCTGTTCCTATCCATTTGTCAGCTTCCCTTGTCAGAGCAACTCATGCCCACCAGAGGTCAGTAAAAGGCAAGCGGCTGAGAAACTTCCCGCAGGAAGCTACCTGCCCACCCAAGTGGGTTTCTTAGCTTTAACACTAGGGTTTTGAAAAGCTTTCTTTTAAAGGTGACTAAAAAGTGGTATTCAGGATTTCCTGGGAGTGAGGAGCAAAATAAAGCACTTAACCTCTAAAAAAATGAAACTGTGGGGAAAAAAATATTTGAAGAGATTCCACAGCAGAGCAACTTGCTTTCCGCTATTGTTATCTAAGAATGAACAGGGATATTTACCTTCAGATCTTTTGGGTGCGGGTTTTAATGGGTGTAATAAAGCCCATGGCCGCAGTGTTGCAAGGCCTCTTTCTCCTCCGGCTTCAACAGCACACTTTGCTTACCTCGATGGCATTTATTGCATTGTTTGGTAATTTTTCCTGTACATGCCTTTCTTTCACAAGCTTCTTGATGACAGGAACTGATCTCAGGCATTTAAAAATCCTCAATACTTGGACACTGCTTGACTAGAGCATTGTAGGTCATCAAACACATTTGTGGAATACATATGAATAATGTTTTCATTATTATTATTAATATTATTTACAAAGTACAATAGTATTTGTTTGCGTTTGTGTCTTTTTCATTCTTTAGAAAATTGAAAGTAGATACACACCTGCATTCTGTCTTTCCTCTCCTAAAATTAATCAAAATGATTATGTCGTATGTCTGTCTGTTTGCTTTTTAACTTCTGGTCAAATTCAGAGCTAAAAACTAATGTCTTTAAATGTAAAATGTAGGAGGAAAAAAAAAAAAAGAGCACTGTCACTTTAACCATAACCAGTTTTCTTACATAGAGTCAAGGATTTCAGAGCTTTTCAAATTGATGGGTGTTAGTCTGGCACGTGGGGAATTCTGGCCTTCAATTCTCAGGTTGTCAGACTATTTCACAGACCTGCTCCATGATGGAAGGCTATCGAATATCAATCAGACATTGACCATTATGTTATTTCTTCTGGCAAACATTAAGCACTTTCCCTTTACCATGGGTTTCTGCTGTTTCCCCTGGCTTTGTGTGTTTAGAAGTCCTATAGAGGAAGCAGGTACCCAAACTGAAACCTGGAGTACTCTCAGCTTTGGCATCCACATGGGTCATGATTGGCAGCTCAACGTGGTGCCTTTGAACACATAGGACCAGTGGGAGCCCTATTATCTGCTAAATGTTTCTGGAAATGTTTATACAGAACATGGAACATAGCAGACCGTGCCCCACCCCCACTCCTACCCTGACAGCTAAGCCTTTGAAATGGCAAATGCAGAGACCTCCTGAGTGCCTCCACTTGGCCCCTGCTGGTGACATTTTCAAAGTTAGCATATAAAATGATTCCATCGAAATAATATTTTTGAAGATCTTACTGCCCAAACTTTATCAAGGCTCACAAATTAGCTCTAGGATGACATTTGACTTAGGTAGAGTGTACGTTTAAAATGAAAATCAGAGATTATATCCCAAAGGATCCCATTAAGACATCCAGAACGTATCACTAAGCCTCCCATCATTCAGTTGAGGCTGGTTTTTGGCTTTCTGGTGTCTTTTCCAGACATGTAGTCCTAATACATTAGAGCTAGACGGCCCCTCAGAGACCTTCTAGTAACAAGACCTTCATTTTAGAGGCAAAGAATTCAAGGATGTTGGAGGATATCTGAAATAACTCTAGAGATGGGAATGTCCAAAGTGTTGGGAGTCAGTTTTACCCTCAGTGGTTGAATTAACTCAGTCTATGTATAATAATAGAGAATGGTATGGATAGTGTCTGATTATATCACAAAATTACACCATCTTAGTACCATGATAGATATAAGGCCAGGCATTGTGGGAAGAGTTAAATAGCACCATTTTTGATTAAAATCATTCTCCTTTCTCTACCTTCTCCCCCCACTCCTCTAGTCCTGAAAGGAGGGGTATGTGGGAAGAGAAATATCATATGTATAAAAAGAAAAAAAAAACCTGATCCCAGGGTACAGGTAAGCTGGGTGCAGTGGCATAATGAGTGAAGATGGGCTCCTAGATAGTCTCCTTCTTCAAAACTTCTCCCAGGAAGTGTATAAAAACTAGTAGTGGGCTGGCTAAGCAAAGGTAAAGTTCTTGGTGATAGTGGAAAAGAGGTTGTTTTATTTTTGATGGAAAGAGATCTTACCCAAGATTTAAGGCACTGTCTCAGTGCCATATGTAATGTATCTTCTGTTCATTTCAACTAAAAAAATACTTAAGTGTGTACTGTGTTTCAGGCATTGGATACACGGCATGAACAAACCACAGTTTCTGTTCTTATGGACTTTACATTCTTATGGGAAGAGACAGACAGTGAGAAGTGTTAACCAAGACATATTAAGTAGGACAAGGAGATAAAGTGATGGCAGGGGTGGAGGTGATATATATATATATATATATACATATATATATATATATATATATCTTTATTGATTTCAGAGAGAGGAAAGGAGAGGGAGAGAGAGAGATAGAAACATCAATGATGAGAGAGTCATTGATTGAGCCCGCAACCCGGGCATATGCCCTGACCGGGAATCGAACCCTGATCACCTGGATCCTAGGTTGACGCTCAACCACTGAGCCATGCCCGGCTGGGCTGGTGATATTTTATAATGGTTGGTTGACTTGAGTATTAAAATGGGGACTTCAAATAATGCCCAAGCAGCAGCAAAATTGCTTAGGCTTTCCTCTGGAGAGCGGTCTGTCGCTGCAGGTAGGAAAATTAGAATCTCTGTCACCCGTGTGGCCCATTCTATCAGCTTGTACCAGCCGAGGTCCTAGCCCATAGGCTCCAAGATTAATTTTTCCCTCCCCTCTGGCCACTCTGAAATGAACTTGTGTGGTTGCTTCGCACTATAGTTCATGTCCCCAATGCAACATTAGCTGCACTGGCCTAGTTTTGCTTTTATTTGTAAGTCAACTGAAGAGACTGCTCTTAAAACCATTTCTTGCAAATGAGGCTGAAACAGCATTTGAATTGGGCTGAGAATCTAGTTGTGAACCTGGAACAACAAACAATATAGGAAATAAACCCATGGATATTTTGGTTATATTATTGAAGAGCTATTACTGAGATAGAGAGCCAGAGAGGTGAATAGGTGAAGCCTTCCTTTTATGTTTAGGTTTTCTAAGTGCAATTTCACAGCTAAGAGAATTTGTGAAGGAAGTTAGCCACAGATTTTTTTTTTCTTTCAGTTTAGCACATGCTCACAGAATCTGTGGGAAGAGATTTTGGTTGAAATTGGCTTTTGATATAGATCGAATAGGGAGCTCTTATGTGTATAATTTTATAGAAACTGGAATGGTTGCTACTTCCCCAGAAGACTCTCCTAGAAGATGTTGATTTATGTTTCATTCAGTGGGTCTCTTCGTTCAATAAGCTTTCATTCAATAAATAGTTTACGAGAGCTATTGTTTTGAGCGAGCTTTGTCCTTTGCTAAAAAGCAGGATACCCTAGAAGGTGTGAGACCTTGTTACCAGTTATTTCTACCCTACTCTGACTAAGCTTCAGATTTGCCTGTGACAGCATTTGGTAGGGGGACAGAGAGGTGAAGAGAACTGGATTTTACAGAGCAAGAGAAGGAAGAAAGAGATGGCCCAATGGGAATCAAGAACAGGAGACACATTACCATTTTGGTGAAGGACAGGATGCTTTTCCGCTTCTGTTTTTTTGATGTTCACTGTCTTAGCGTTTTAACTCATGCCCCTATACAGTGTGATCCTCAAAGTACTTAATGACTGAGATGGCACTGAAACCAATCAGTCAGAACAGACACTGCACACCCAGTACTGCAGAGCCAGAGAGGAGCCGCCGACCATGAGTCAGCCTCCATTCAGCTTTGGTTTCTTGGTTATAAAACAGAGAGTAGGGAAGCCCAGCCAGTGTGGCTCAGCAGTTGAGCATCGACCTAGGATCCAGGAGATCGAGGTTCGATTCCCGGTCAGGGCACATGCCCGGGTTGTGGGCTGGATCCCCTGTCAGGGGCGTGCAGGAGGCAGCCGATCAATGACTCTCATCATTGATGTTTCTATCTCTATCCCTCTCCCTTTCTCTCTTTGAAATCAATAAACACACATTTGAAAAAAATACAGGGTGGGGCAAAAGTAGGTTTACAGTTGTTCATATAAAAAATAATATAATGATTAATATCATAAGAATAAATTCAGTGTTTTGCATACTTGCAACTGTAAACCTCCTTTTGCCTGCTCTGTAAGTTGCGAGGTGGAAACAAAGAGTGACTCATTAATAAACAAACAAGACTGAAGCCAACATAATGACGTAAGTAATGGGGGATATTATAACCTCCCTGGTTAATCCTTAAATAAGCTCTGCTGGCTACTTTTGAGCTTTTGTGGCAGTTTATTTTCTTCTACATCATGCTTACTAGTTTTGGACTTGTGATTGTCTTGTAAGTAATTTAATGGTTGTTTAACAATAAGTTTGGTGCCTTTCTTAGTATAGACTAGTGACTCTTATTCATAATAGAAATTTCAGTCTCAAGGATCTTAAACAACTTATTGCATACATGTAGTGTTTGTATTTGATTTACATTGAAAAGTTAAGACATACAGTATTTCTAGTATACAAGTGGATGCCTGATAATTATGTGTCGGATGAACATTTATGAATGAATGAGTGAGTGAATGAGCGAATGAAAGGAAGCAGGGCTCAGATTGGTCATGTCCTCCATGAAGTATTCCCTGACTGCCTGAGCTGGATGTGATTCCTCCCTCCTCTGATCTTCCATCGCCCCTCTGCCCCTCTTGTTTGTACTTATTGCCTTACACAATTAGTTTTCTCATGAATGTACACTGCCAACTCCTCAAAGGAATTATAAGATTGCAGCATGCCTTATACTGTTTCATACCGCCCACTCTCCTGGCAATGAGATGTTAAATCGGGGAGACGGAACTGAATAGACAGGGAGACCTATTGGTGGTGGGAATTGATAATGGTACCAAGGAACGTGGTGACAGAGGAGGGAGATGAGTGAGGCATGACTGTAGAAGAGGCACTAAGATTTAGTAATTGGGTATGGGAAGGTGGGGAAAGAAGAATCACAGCTAACTTCTGATTTTGAGCCTTTGAAGTGTTAGCATTCTTGGACCTAATCTCTTTCACAAGCTCTGATGTGTCTTACTTATGGGGTATGAGCTGAAATAGAGGATTTAACTATTGCTTTCAACCTGCAGTGAGTTTACAGTTCAGCTGAGGTCACACAGCTAGTGAATGGCTGAGCTAGTGAAGGGTTATGAACTGGGGGGGCCTGGCTCCCTGACCACCGCGCTGTGCAGCCTCCTGTAGTAAATGAGATGAGGCATATGAAAGTGCTTTGCAAACCTCATAGCTGCGTACAAATATTACTTCAAGTGAACATTACGGGAAGTCTGTATCATTGGAACTGAAACTCAAAGCATTAGGAGCAGTCAGTGGCAGAAGAAGAGAACTGCAAGGGAAAATAGATACCAAAGGCCAGGTAAATCCACAAAGGCACAGTGAGCGGCCTAAAGCACCGAAGGAGAATGTGACTGTTAAGCAGCCTGACCAAACCCTTTCCCAGCCATCTCAGTGATGATGGAAGGTTGGAGAGGGCCATTTACTCTTAGAACTTTGATCCCAGAGTTTCCTCTATACTTTGGGGCTGAGAGAGGGGGATAATGACTTGGGGTTTGTAGCTCACATCGCTCTCCACCTGCCACATATACACACAGTATCCCCAGACCAATCAGGTTAGGATAATGGTTATCCCAGAGACGGCTAAAGCAGGGGCACTCTATCCTTGGAAGTGTTTCTAAATGTAAGATAGGCAGTGATCGCTTGTTTGAACTGCACATTTCTAGAGCCAAGAGTCCAAGATCTAGTGCTCAAAAATGCAAGTGATATCCTAAGACAGTATCGCAGCACAAGTAGAATTCTTGAATCCAGAGGGCAAGGTTTCTGCTACACACACACACACACACACATACACACACACACACACACACAAGGACCAATAGGGTAGCCGTTGGCGATCAGTTCTGTTAAATACTAAGCACACAGGGAGAAAGCACAACATCATTGCAGAGATTTTCCTTTTTCTTTCTTTTTTTTTTTAATCCTTACCCGAGGGCATTTTTTCTTTTGCTTTTCAGAGAGAATGGAAGGGAGAGAAAAAGAGAGAGAGAAACATCTGTGTGAGAGACACACATGGATCGGTTGGCTCCCACACGCACCAGGACTGGACATCCAGCCTGCAACCAAGATACGTACCCTTGGCCAGAGGGCAGATGCTCTAACCACTGAGCAAAACCGGCTAGGGCCAGAGTTTTTTCTTAATTAAGCAATTCAGACATGCATTGAACACCTGGTTAATGAAATGAGCAGCAGAGAGAAGACAGGTAGACAGCACTTAGTGTTACATGTCCTCTCTTGGAAAATACAGGGTGCCAAAGGAGCCTGAACATGGCCAAAATAGTGACAGCACAGGGAGTGGGAGTAGGACAGTGTGGGGGAAACTGGGCAGGTGAATAGGGTCAGATCATGAAGGCCTTTTAAACCATGTTAAAGAATTAGTGTCTTCTCCGAAGGCAATGGGAATTTATTTGAAGATTAAGAAGAAATTTTATCTTAAGGTTAGGGTTGGAGAGGGAGAAAGAATTGTTCAGGAAGATGAATTTAAGAAGTTATTATAATAATTTCTGCAAGAGATAATGGTAGCTAACACGTGACTAGTATTAATATGTGATAGACACTGTTCTAAGTACTTTTTTATATAGTATAACTCATTTGATTCTATTGTTTTCTGGTAGATGCTATTTTTATCCCCATATTGCAGATGAGGAAACTGAGGTCTAGAGAGGTTAAGAAACATGTCCAGTATCACACAGTTAGAGTGTAACTAAGATTTGAACCCAAGCAATCTTTTTAATCGCTATAATATTCTGTCTGAACTAAGATAGCTTTATAAGAAATGCAAAGAGGTAGACAAAAATAATTAGGAAATTCATCACTTGGTGATTTACTGGGCAGTGAAGATAAAGAGTTTGGGTATGGACATATTGAAACTGAAGGTCCACTGGGACATTCAAAGGACAGTTGACAATTACATAAAAAGCCAGAAGTTCCGAAGAGAGATCTGGACTGGAACTGCCCATTTGAGAGCTACCAGGTGGGAGAAACCAAGCATGGGTGTATGAAGTGAAGAATGGTGAAAGAAGAGGGCCTAGGACACCATCCTGAGTTATCCTAACATTTAAGGACAGTAAGAGGGATAGGAATCTACCAGGAGCCTGGGAAGAAGTAACTAGAGAAGCAGAGAAAATGAGGATAGTGGTGTCCTAGGTGAGGAGAGTGTGTTTCAAGGAGCAGGAATGGCCATATAAGTGAGATGATAAAGATTTAGTCTTAAGATGGCAGGGGAGTCAGAGCCCGATTGTATGCGTAAATAAATATTGAAGAAGCAGAGACAGTGAGTTTATTTATTTAAAAATATGTTTTTATTTATTTTAGAGAGAGAGGGAGGGGGAAGGGAGAAGGAGAGGGAAAGGGAGAGGCGGGAGAGAGAGAGAGAGAGAGAGAGAGAGAGAGAGAGAGAGAGATACGCTGCCTCCTGCATGCCCCCTACTAGGGATCAAGCCTGCAACCCCGGGCATGTGTCCTGACCCGGAATAGAACTGATGGTGACCTTTTGGTGCACAGGACGGTGCTCAACCAACTGATCCACACTGGCCAGTGTAAGACAGTGAGTTTAAACAATATCTTGAAGAGGTTTGGCAAAGGCAGAGAGAAGAATGTTAGAGTGGTAGGTGGCAGAGGATACGGAGTTGAGAGGTTGGTGTTTTTAATTTAAGTATTCATAGCATGTACAAATGCCTACGTGTAAATGCCTACAGGAGGAAGGAGTCAGGGTAAAGCTGACGCTACAGGAGAGGGAGGTATTCATTAGAATAAAGCTAAACTGCCCCCACCAAGAGACCTTAAAATACAATAGCTCAAACAAAATAATTTGTTTCATTACCTTGTAAAACTCTAGGCAGCTAGTTTGCTAGGCCCCTCTGCTCCACAAGGACATTGAGGGAGTCAAGTTTCTTCAGTCCTGCGTTTCCTGCACCCCCTAGGGCATGGTCTCAGCTGAGTCCTCTTTGTTTTCTGAAGGAAGGGGAAAGATAGTGTGGAGACATACTCCTGTCGTCTTAAGACGCTGGCCAGGAAAAAACATGTCGCTTCTGCCTACCATGCCATGTGGCCGCACCTGACCCCAAGGGAAGTAGGGAGATGTGGTCCGTCTGGCCAGCCACAAGGTTTGCTGCAATTTTATCTCTGTGTAACAGGGAGACGGATTTGGGGGATAGTTTACAGTCTTTTCATACAGGAGGAAGGGCTCAAGTATAATTTGAGAAATTTTTATTCTCCATAATCAAATCTCTTAAATTCAGAAGCTTTCCAGGAGTTAGGAGGAGAGCAATCTGATGGAGCTAATTCAGAATGAACATGTTCATGACTGAAAGCCTGCTACCTTTTGGGAATTGTTTGCACTGATTGCTAAGGAGGCTGCTGGAGAGAATACTGTAATTGTTAATTTGGAAAACAAAAGGATCCCAAGAACATTTGCCTAAGAACTAGAAGTAAGAAGATTTAAAGCCAAACAGAGCTGTAAAAAAGAATCAGCTATTGGATAAGAAACACACCTTGGGAAGAAAAACATTCTCTGCACACCTCAAAGATAACACCAGGTGCATGTTGGCCTTTTCCATCTATGAATCAAAGACTGGCTTTTGTCCTTGGGCCTCACTAAGGTGGCCTGTTTCTATAGGTCAGTTGTCACTCATGAAGGTAAGAATGGGAATACAGCAAAGGCAGGTGAAGATAAGAGTATTGCTTTTTTAAGAGCACAAAATATATCTTGATTACTGCATGAATGAATTAGCTCTCCTAATGTGAGCTTCCCTTCTGATTTCATTATGGTAAATTGAAACATCATAATATCAAAGAAGAGGACATTTATCTGACATCCTTAATTACTCAGGACAATGAAGAGAAATTATGTAGGAAAATATCTGAATATTAAAATAAATGTCACAAAGTTCATGTATTAAAACTCATTTACTTTTCTCAGACTTCCCATTCGCTGCTGTTTCTCACACAATTCACACGGGATCGATGGTCCGGAGTAGAGCAACAAGTGGGAGAGGAGGCGAGCCAGGGACAGGTGTCCTGAGAGCACACGTGAAACCTGAGAATGAGTCAGTCAGGAAAAACAGCACAAAAATAAGTGCAGTGCAATGCAAATGGGACTCTCGAGGCTTTAGCATTTAAGATCCTGCTCCATATACTTTGATAATTTCTGAGGTCATCACCAATACAAGTATCAGAATAAGAATTCATGACCTTAATTGTCCCGGAGTCGTGTAACTGTAGGGTTGTCGTAAATGGAAGTTAAGTTTGAAAACACCTTTAAAAGGTATAAAATCAGTAGCAAGTCTCCCATTCACAATGAATTTTTATCCTAAGACAAAGAAGATGGGTAAAATACATTATTATTGTTACATTTTATGTCCAGGGAATAGGGGGTTATTCAGGGAAGGGAGGAAAAATATTTCTTTCTTCCCCTGATGACACAGACTTTTCAAGTGGGTACAATTTGATCGCCACCCTTTCTTTTTCACCCCTTGCCTCAGTTTAATGCTTTTGACCTCCTAGGAATTCACATTACAGACTGTGTTGCCCTCATTCTGCCCTGAGCCCGCCACTGTGGTGCAGCACCTCCCTCCTACCCATCCCCCAAGGACCACTCTTAGCCACTAAGGACTACAGGGCCTGACACCTTAGAAGCATTTAATGTCAGAATGAATGGATAAACAAATGAAAACTATTTCTCAGTGCCCCTAAATTACCTTCATATTTCCTCCAGAATCAAAACTCTTTTTAATTCAAGTGCTTTCCAGAAATTAAGAAGAAAGCAATGTGATGGAATTAATTCAAAATGGATATGTTCATGATTGAAAGCCCATTAACTTTTGGGGAAGCATTTACATTGCTAAGGAGAATGCTTCATAACCCAAATAAATATCTAAATTCATAGGATTTTAGGCCGAGGAACAAAGTGAGACCACAAACAAACAGACAGGTTTAGCAGTGATATTGGGCAGAATTAACTTTAAATCAGCCAGGGCACATGCACTTTGCCTGGGAATCTGTTCATTCCCAGGATGAGAGTCACTGAAACGACCTCCACCTTTTTATAACTTCCCCCTACCCTCTCTTCCAAACAGTGTGTTCTCACGGTCACATAAGTGTTCTCTGGCCTGCTGTTATGCTCCAGTGAAACAGCAGAGGATGAGAGTGCTGACGGCCCTTGGTACGAACGGCTGCTGTGGAGTCAGGGCCACTTGCTGGAAGGTAGAGCTGGGCCTCTGGTACAGAGGAAGTTCGTTTTGGCAGAGCAATTCAAGTTCAAATGTAGACACTTGAGTGGCTTGTGTAAGGCCGGGCCACACACCCAAGATCAGTTTCTGGATGAGCCGCGTATTTAAGACTAGACTCTGTTCAGGTTGGGGGAGGGAAGGAGGAGAGAGCCTCCCGCAAGCGGGCCGGGTAAAGTGAAGTTTGAAGCGAGCAAGAAGGGACAAGGTTGGCCACAGTCGTCTTCTGCCTTTGGGGAGCGAGAGCCAGCCTTCTTCTTCCTCCCTCTCTGCCTCCACCTTCCCTGCCCTTCACGTAATGTTTGTTGATCACTTTCTGAATGCCGGGCCTCTCTCCTACAGTTTAGTTGCACTTGAGTATTGATCTTGTCCTGAGACCACACTAGATTATGAGTCAATAAGAGCCCAGTTTTGCTTGATTTTCTATAATTAACCAGCTCCAGGAGTTGGTGGTTGACTTTGTGATCCTAGGATGTTTAAGGGTTAAGTCCTCAATATAATGAAGCAGGCAGCTCTCATTTCTTTTATGTCTTATCAATTCCTTCCACGCAGGGCATCAAAGCAATATAATTTTTGATGAAAGTTCTTCTCAGTAGATTTCTCAATGAGAAGAGTAAATTGAGAAGAGGTAGCTCTGCTGTGCCAAAATAGGACTTGAACTAAATTTGACTAATTACCCAGTGGTTTATATGTCTTTCTTTAATTTTCTTTCATATCCTAGGATGAAGTTTGGGGCTCAGATGGATGTGTATTTTTGATGTATCTCTTCCCAGCTCTGGGGGAACTGTCCGATTACAGTGACGACTGACACCGATTGAGCTCGCGGTAGGTTCCAGGCATTGCGCTAAGCACGTCACGGCAACCCTGTGAGACAGGTGCTGTCATCCACAGTTTACACGTAGGGAAACCAAGCTGAGAAAGGTTGAGGCATTGCCCATGGTCAAGCTTTGTTAAACTTTTTTGGACATGAGTAAAATTGATTAAAGGGCTCATTCTGCCTTCAACTGAGGTTTTCTCTCATATCAGGAAGAACAGACTGGTAAGAAATGTCCTGGTATTTTCTTCTCTTTTTCTATTGCTATTCTGAGCAAGAGCAAGATGGGTTTCTGACCTCTTTTTCTTGCCTTATACTTAAATAATATCCTCTGACAGCCACAGAGATTAGTCAGTGTAAGGAAAATCAAAGCTATTTCCTGCTTGAAAAGGTTACTGAGGTAAATTATTTTTTCTCCTCTAGGGATCTTTTAAACAAACTAACCACACATACACACACATACACACACAAACATTTCAGAAAAATTAGAAACCTCTGGGGAACTTTAAGGCCAGAATAGATTCTCTTACCTGTCTGAGTGTGAAAAGTAAAAAAATCAGATAATCTTTGTTCTTTTATGACTCTAATATTTTTCTCCTGTAGAGGTTACTGACCAGTTCTGTGGGCAATGCATAGAATCATAATAAAAGACTAGGGTTTCTGTCCCGAGACCTTTGATAATAAGGCAGAGCAATGATCTTAGTCATGCCTTTGACTTTTGAAAAATAGAACTTAAGGTCAGCTGGATGAGGGCTGCACATTTTAAGAATCATACAAAGCTATGTTCTCTTTATGGTTCATGCTATTTTTTGGGAATAAGTTAAGACTTTGTAGAAGATGGTTAACTATTTAAAGTCAATGGGAAAACAGAAAGCAATGCCCTTACTAAAGAATATTATGACATAAATTGCCCCAAATTGCCTGATTTAAAAAAAAATAGTGCAGATGATCCAGTAAAATTCTCTCACCAACTTTTCTTTGTTATTGTAATAGGTAGAATAATGGTCCCTTGAAAGTTCATGCCTCATCCCCAGAATTGTGAATATGTTAATTTATGGGGCAAAAAGGATTTTGCTAATGTGATTAAATTAAAGGTCTTGAGATGTGGAAATTATCTTGAATTATCTAGGTGGGTCCATATAGTCATAAGCATCCTTATAAATGAAAGAGGGAGGCAGGAGAGTGAGGGCTAGAGTTAGACAGATTTGGAGGTGCCACACCACTGGCGACAGCCTTAATAGGAACTTTATTTATTAGTGTTTCTGCATACACCCTGTGAGATAATGGGGGAAAAATATATATTTGGCCTCTGCCCCTAGTTCCTGAAAAGAGACATTTTAAAAACCTGTGCAATTTCCTAAGGCACAAGAGCACTAGCAGAGTCTTTTGTTCTACTCTTTCATCTTTGACCTTGGTTCGTGACACAGAGTTCCTAAGTCCCTTGGAACTTTCTGGGTGACAGGAGTGTCTTTGTTCTAATGGGGTGACTCGTCATGGGCTCCTCGCTGGGAGCTGATCACCAGAAAGGCCAAGCCATGGTTAGAAGCTTGGAATTTTCAGCCTCGGCCCCCATTCTCCAGAGAGGGACGAGGGGCTGGAGTTAATAATTGCGTCAAGGCCACACGATGAAGCCTCCATGAAAATCTCAAAAGCACGGGGTGTGGGGGCACGGCGCACTTGGCGAGGGGTGAAGCTCTGTGCCCTTTCCCGCGTACCGTGCCCTGGGCATCTCCCCCTGACGCTCCGTCTCCTTCACTACCTGCCTTTATAACACACTGGTAGGTAGTCAGTAAACTCTTTTCCCGAGGTCCGCGGACCTCTCGAGGAGGGGGTCTGGGGGCCTTCGAGGGGTGTGTAGCTGATGGGTCAGCGGCACAGGTGACAACCCGGAGTTGAAACTGGCATGTGACGTGGTGCTGGGGGCAGCCTTTGGCACTGAGCCCGTAATCTGTAATCTGTGGCATCGGATGCTACCCCTGGGAGTCGCAGAGCTGAGTCCGATTATAGGACACAGGCAGGCGTCCCAGGTGATTGCTGGTCTGCGGAACCCCTCAGGAGTGTGCGCCTGGCCGCAGACTGAGAGGCAAGGAGAAACGGGGAGAAGTGAGGCCTCCCATGCACACGTGCGAGTGAAGATGATCACGACGCTTCCGAGGAACTGTGACACGTGAGCATGCTTTCCCGTCATCGACGTGAGGGAAACGACTGCCTGGTGCGTTTCACTGACGGCTTCGGTGCTGGCAGCCCCCGAGAGCCAGGTGTGTGAGGTGCTGTGACCCTCTGAGGGAACCGAGGTCTCGGTTCTAATGTCATCCCTCTATATGTGTGTAGTTCTTACAGGCTCATAGGACCTTTGGGATAAAAAATTCAGTTACACCCCTTTCATCTCACAGATGAGGGATAGCTTCTTTGCGTCTGGATTTCTATCTGTAAAATGGGATTGTGTAATATCCTCTCTCTAATAACTTCAAGAGGTTTATGAACCTTCAGGGGCTTAAACGGCAGTTAAGTTTAAATGTTGCATTTAAAATACTTTGTGAGCTTAGTATACTACAGTTGTGTAGGGTTTTGTTAACACCCAGGGTACTTGATTAGCTGGAAGCCACTGTTCTTGCTGGGTAACATAGAAATAGCCACATAAGTAACATTACCGTACTTTGAAAATTCTCTCACGCTGGCTTTGGTAGGTAACAATGATAAGGAGTCTCTTTTTTTCTTTCTGGCCTACATTTAGCCTCAATCTGCCTTTTGTTGACAGGCTTGCTAATTGTTTTTTATTTTTATTTTTAATTTAGAGAGTACAAGCCTACACACTATAACCTAACAATATCTTTTCCTCTTTCCTGTTTCATTTCCTCAACATCAGCGGAGGGGGTGCTTGACTCTGGAGTACAGTTCTGTTTTATATGTCTTGGGGCTGATTTTTTCCATAGGAAGTACAAAGGAGTGAGAAAAAAATATGGTTTCAATATCAGAATTGTGCTTTAAAGACAACTTTCAATAATGAACTCTTTATTTTATTGAGGGATATCAGTATAATTTTGTTTCTGCTCTGTGCTAAGCATTTCAGTTTGACATCTATTGTTTGTTACTTTTAATGTTCTCATTAACCAAAAACTTTTGAATGAGCCTTGGAGTTAAATTATTTCAGTATGTGAAAGTGAAGGAATATTTAGTAAGTTGCTGCTCCAGCACATCCTCATGGCTTGAGGAGCTGCTGTGGTTTCCAAAGGTGCCTATTTGGAAGACACTAAATGACCACAGACATCAGGCATAAGCAAATGTGTAAACCACACTATAGCTGGAAATGTGAGTAACCAATTAAACCCCTGAAGCATCAGTTTAAACCTTGAGGACATTGTATGTCAATTATAAGTCAGTAAAAAAAAGGAAAACAGAACAAAAAGGCTTGAGGATATAAGATGTAGCAGGCTTAGGGAATCACTGTTTGGAAAACGATAAAAAAGGTCCTTCCTTTCCTGGGCGCGTCCCTTCCCCCTACCATGTCCTTGTTCCTTCCCTTGTCTGTCCCTTGAATCATATTGTGGCGTCTGTCTTGACCCACTGTACTTCTACTCTTCAAGCTCTTCCTTAGTCTCACCCGTTCTTATGATGCGACAGAGATTACTCTTTGTTGAATCAGTATCCACTCATCCCATGTCCTTAACAGCAGAACCCCGATTTTACACAGGGAGTTAGTGGCCTCAGCTAGAAGATTACATTTCCTAACTTCTACCAGACCTGGGCAGGGCCACGTGTCTGAGGCTAAGGAGTTGCAAACTGAGGTGGTGTGTGCGGTTTTGGGGGTGGGGAGGGGCTCCTGAAAGGTGCTGGAAAATGCCCTCCCTTGCCCTCCTCACCTTGTTTCAGTTGCCCAGAATGCAGATGTGATGGACAGAGCTTGAGGAGCCCCACTGGACAAGGAGGTGACCTTGAGCACAGATGCCATGCACTGGGGACACTGATGTACCCAGCTGGGAGCCTGGCTCTCTGCTGACAAGTTACAGCCACCATTTCAGTCTTGGACTCCCCACCTCTGGATCTAGGGAAGCTGACTTTTATGCTGTTAAAACCACATTGTATTTAGGCAAACATGAAATCTTAATTGTGATACCTATCACATCTTTATCTCTAACCCTGTCCTCATGAGTGTCAGGTTCATATGTGGAAATAATTACTGCACATTTCCTTGTTGGTATCCTGAAAGTACCTGAAAATTATCATCTCCAGGCTGAACTCATCACATCCTTCCACTTTTCTCCCAGACCTGCCTGCACTGTGTTTGGAATTTTACCACCAGTCTTGTTATTCAAGGAGAGTCCATGTGGTTGTCCTAGATCTCTCCTCTTCCTCTCTCTTCATATCTAATCAGTCATCAGAACATTTTATTTTTCCCCTCATAAATATTTATCAAGTTTGTCTCCCAACTCTATCCCTCTCATATAACCCCAATTCAGTTTCTCATCAGGTCCAGCCTGTCCTAGCTACTTGAGAAGGAATTCTGCCTTCAATTCTATCTTCCTGAAAACCATTACTGGTTTTTAATTGATGCCAAAAGGGATTTATTTAAAAAGCAAATTGGATCACGTCAATCTCCTGCTTAAAACATTTCAAGAGCTCTGCAGCAAGAGGCCCTTGATCTTGGTACATAGGGCCATGATCTGCTCTGACTTACCTCATAATTTTCATCATTGGTACCTTCTGTCCTATGTTGTGCTCTAGTAATAATACAATTTGTAGTTTCTATAACATGCATGGGTTTTTATGCTTCTGTGCCTGTACTCATACCATTCCCTTTGCTTGGAACATTCCTCTCCTTCCCCTTTCCTTTCAGAGGCCATCTTTCTTTTGTATAATGCTAATTCTTCCTGACTTAGCTTGTTCTCATCTCCTCTGTGAAGTCTTCCTGGATTGCCATCCCCACCTGGCTGGGTTGAGTGGCCCTCCCAACCCAGACTAGTTTTCAGTGTGAAGCAGCCGGGGGATAAGGGAAGGGGAGGAAAGGGATACTGAAATGCGATGGACAGATTTAGCATATGATAGTACAGGATGCCTAATTAAATTTGAATTTCAGATAAAAAATAATTTTTTAAGTATGAGCATGTTCCATGCAATATTTAAGACATACTTACACTAAAGAATGATGTGTTATTTATTTGAAATTCAAACTTCTCTGGACATTCCATGTTTTCTCTGGCAACATTATATTGAAGATATATTAGCATACTTCCTAATTTTTGCCTAGGTCTCCTTCTGGCCTCACTTATGAAAATATTCAGGGTAAAGAATTGATCTGATTCAGCCCTGGCTGGTGTGGTTCAGTTGGATGGAGTGGCATCCTGTACACCAAGAGGTGTTGGGTTTGATTTCTGGTCAGGGCACATATCCAGGTTGCGGGTTTGATCCCCTCAGGACATGTACAGAAGGCAACCGATTGCTGTTTCTCTCTCACATCAACGTTTCTCTTTCTCCCCCTTCATCTGTCTCTCTCAAATCAATAAAAAAGCATGTCCTCTGTTGAGGATAAAAAAAAAAATCGATCAGTTTTCAACATCACTGGGGGTTATTCAGCCTGCAGGGCCCCTTGAGAGAGGGAGAGAGGAAAGGAGGGAGGGGGAGGGGGAGAGGGAGAGGGAGAGATAAAGATATTGAAACAGAAATTGAGGGTCTGTTTGAAGAAAGGGAGCCAGGCTTGCAAGAGCATTCACTCCCGTTACATGCACAGCCCTCTCTTTTAGAGTTTGGCACAAACCATATCCTTGCCTACCAGATATTAACTGAGCTTGCTGAAGTGTCGTCCTGAACCACTACAACCTGGCTTACCATTCTATCCTAAAGAGGAGGAAAATGCTTTAGCAGTTCCTAGGGTCTCAGGAAGGCCCTCAGAAGGCATCAGTATATAGCTCCAGGTGTGGCTTCTCCCAATAAATGATGGCTGAGAAACTTTGCCACGGAGCGGGGACAGAGAGGGAAGTGACATTTCTTGAGCATCTACCATATGGCATGTCTTTCATTTCTTTAAAGTTCTACAAACCCATATTTAGATATTTGGCATGTAGGTCTTGTGGCTTTTAGTTGAGAATTAGTTCACAGCACTTGGATGCAGAATCTGCTTTTATAATACAGGGCATTATATAATGAATATGTTTATGAAAATGAACTCATCAGTAAATTATACTGAACATTTTGATGTTGTATAAATATGAACTTTTAAAGTAATGAACTATGAACTTTTCAGATGTGAGTAATTCAGACTGTGTTTGCTTGGTTATTTTTAGGTTGGTCTCGCTGCATTCAGAGAGCTACACATTTCCTTTTTCTCTGTGAAAGAGTGATTGCTAACCCACAGTGTCTCTGCATCAGGTCTGCTTACTCTCTTGCTCTTCTCCCTCCTCACAGCTGGAATTGCAGCAGATGGAGTGATTGAATGCAGTGAAAGAGATGAAATTAACACAGGTAATGAGCAGTAGGTTTACTGATGAAGGAATTTTAGTTTATTTGGGAAAATTCCAGATGCTCAAGACCTGAAGTAAGATAAATCAAAACCTAGTTTTGGGAAATAAAAGGGGTATAGCTGCAATTTAACAGTCACCTACAGCCAGCATCGTGCTTAACATGATGTGACGTAGAGGGGCAGCTTGGGTATTGGCCTCTGTTCCTAGTTTGTTGTTTAAGAAAAAAGCCCTTGGAAGTTGGAACTGCTTCATATTTTAATTGGTTCATATGGGCATTTAGAAAGTGCATTTAGTTAAGAGGATGCTACTTGTTCTTTAGAGACTAATTGGTTTCTATTTATCTAGATCTACTCAGGAAGCAATGGGGTAGGCTGTGCTCCTCGTGACTTAAATGTCATAAACGAGCTAGTGGCTGTTTTCACACTGAGAGGGGAACTAGTACTTTAATGATCCTTCCTTCCTTCCTTCCTTCCTTCCTTCCTTCCTTCCTTTCTTCCTTCCTTCCTTCCTTCCTTCCTTCCTTCCTTCCTTCCTTCCTTCCTTCCTTCCTTCCTTCCTTCCTCCCTCCCTCCCTCCCTCCCTCCCTCCCTCCCTCCCTTCCTCCCTCCCTCATTCCTTTCCTCCTTCCTTCCTGTCTGCCTCCTTCTGCAGTAATTACTGAGCTTCTACTATTATTCTTGGTGCTAGAGATAGAACAGTGAACAAAACAGACAAAAATCCCTGCACTCAGTACATCCTAACTGGGAGATACACCTTAAACAAGATAAATTTGAAAATGTACTGTATGTCAGGTAGTGGCAAGCACTAAGGAGAAAATTACCCTGGAGGAGGAGATGGTGTATAGTTGTAAATTTCAGACACAGTGGTAAGGAAGCCTCATTCAAAAGATGGCATTCGAGAAAAGATCTGAAGAGGTAAGGAAGCGAGCCATGCGGATTTCTGTGGGAAGAGTGACCAGCATGGGCAAAGGCCCTGAGGTGAGAACGTGCCTGGTATCTCCGAAGAACAGGAACAAGTAGGCCAGTGTCAGAAAGCAGGAGTGTAGTGAGATGAGGACAGATAAGAGATGAGGGGTTTGGATTAAGCTGGCACTTGAGGTCTCCGTAAAGACTTTGGATTTTACTCTTGGTGAGATGGGGAGTTATTTGAGGTTTTTAAGCAGAGGATTGACATGATTTGACATATTTTAAAAAATATTATTTGGACAATAGACTGAAGATAGGCCAGGGTAAAGCAGAAATTCTAGTTAGGAGGCTATGGCAACTAAGTATGATGTGATGGTGGCATGGACCAGGGTGACAGTGGTGGAGGCTGTAAGACTTTGTTGGATTCTACATATATTTTAAAAGTAGAGCAAACAAGATTTGCTGGTAGATTTTGTGTATGGTGTGAGAGAGACAAAGAGAGAAACCAAGGATGACTCCAAGTTTTTTGGACTGATACTAAGATGGAGAAGATTGTGAATAGATTTTGCTTAGAAATGGCAAAAGTTCAGTTTTGGGCTTGAGATGCCTATTAGACTTCCAAGTGGAGATGATAGTTTGATATACCAGACTGGTGTTCAGGGGAGCAGTTCTGGATGGAGACAAACTTGGTAGTTATTAGCACACAGATGGCATTTATAGCAACACCACTAGGTGAAATCATAAGATACAAAGCAAAAATATCCAAAAACAAAGCTGTTGGATATTCCAAATTTACAAGTTGGGGAAATGATGAGAAATTAGCAAAAGAAACCGAGAGAAACATCCCAAGAGGGAAGGTAAACCTCAGAAATCTGATGGTCAGAACGCACATCAACTATGTGATTTAAAGCAGAGAGCGTGACCAATAGTATCAAATGCTGCTGATAGGTCAGCCCAACGCTACCGGTAGGTCTGAGAATTGCTCACGTGGAGGGCTCTGGTGATCTTAACAAGAGCAGGAGCAGTGGTGTGGTGGAGGAGATACTTGGTTAAAGAAGTGGAGTAAAAGGAGGAAAATGATTGAAAAGAGTAAGTGCAAAGAACTCTTTCAAGGAGTTTTACCATAAAGAGGACAGTAGTCAGAGGGAAAAGCTGGGTCAAGAGAAATTTCCTATCCTCTCCTCCCCTCTCCTCCCTCTTTTCTTTTTTTTCCTTTTAATTTTCTGATAAGATATTAAAGGAAAAAATTTTAAGGCTTTTCGAATCCTTATAGCTTATAAAGTTAAACAAAAGGAGGCATTGACACAATAAGAAGAAATAAAGAAAAGGGAAAGAAAGAAAGGCGGCCAAGAATGGAGACAACCAAAGTGTCCTTTGATAGAGGACTGGATAAAGAAGGTGTGGTGCATGTACACAGTGGAACACTACTCAGCCATGAGAAAGGGTGAAATACTGCCATTTGCAGCAACATGGATGGACCTTGAGAATACTATGCTAAGTGAAATAAGTCAGTCAGGAAAAGCTAAGAACCATATGATTTCACTCATATGTGGGATATAAAAATGAAACTCGTGGACACAAACAGCAGTGTGGTGGCTGCCAGAGGGAAGGGGGTGGGTGGTGAAGGGGGTCCTAATATATGGTGATGGGAGAAGATTTGACTTTGGGTGGTGGTCACAGAAATCCACACCTGAAACCTACATGATCATATTATATAAATAATGTCACCGCAGTACATTAAAAAAAAGAAATGAAAAATAAAAGGAAAAAGGCAAGAATGAGAGAAAAGAAAGAAAGAAAGAAAAGGAAAGAAGGAGAGAAGGAAGACAGGAGTCGAGGACAAAGGATTGAGTCACGTTGGGTTCAGTTCTGATTGTAGCCTCACTGCTTTGTTACCTTGGACATGCTATGTAACATCTCTAGGTTCTAGGAATCTCATCGATCAAATGGGAATGATTTCTGTCCCCAGGATTGTGAGAAGTTCTGCATAGGACATAAAATACCACGAGAAATGGTAAAATAGCCTTAAAAGGAATTGAAAAAATATTTAGAAAATACAGAGTAAATTGCAACAGATGTTGACCTACTTTTTTTTTAATTTGTAAATTTTAGTTTTTATTTATTTATTTTTAAAATATGTCTTTATTGATTTCAGAGAGAGGAAGGGAAAGGGAGAGAGATAGAAACATTAAGATGAGAGAGTCATTGATCTGCTGCCTCCTGCACGCCCCCTATTGGGGATCAAGCCCACAACCCTGGCATGTGCCCTGACCAGAAATCGAACCTCACGCAATCTCCTGGATCGTAGGTTGATGCTCAACTGCTGAGCCACGCTGGCCAGGCTACTGACTTTTTAAACTGAGAAAATATTATCACGTTCTATGTTAGGTTTAACCAATCTAGGTTAGGTTTGCTTCGGTTAGACAAGAACAAATCGTATTTTTATGCAGCTAGTATATGCACTGTTCTATGTTCTTTATTCCTAGCTCTAGGACCTTAATATTGGAAAAACAGAACATAAATAAACAAAGATTTAAAATGAAAAGGAAATATAAAAATTTGTTGTGTGGAATACGGTAAGATAAATTTTTTCTATTACTAGCTTGCAAAATGCAATACAGGCAAAAACTATACCAATTTCTTCCAGAGTTATACATTGCCAGTACAATACATTAAAAAAGATCATTAAATAGTCATTAGCATTGTCTCATTTACCATGCACTTAGGTGGAGAAAGTGAATTGTTTTCCTATTTCTGGAATATAGGACTGAGATACACAGAGCCACACCTCCTGGAACTGGAATGAATTGCGACCACATAAGGAATACAATTCTAGGAACTTGTGTTTTGGAAATAGAAAGATTGTCCAGTGACAATAGATTCATGATCCTTAGAATAATTTCTGCTTCTTACAACAAACCCACACAGTTAACTAAAATCTCAATCATAAAATATCCATAATAGAAACGTGGAAGACAGAGTGTACCAGCCACACCTTTAAAGTCACCTGTAGCTTAGGAAGAGTACAGCTCTGTGAACCAAGGCCTGGAAGACCCGTCTGACAGCTGAGAATGCCAAGCTCTACTTTAACCTCCGTACCTCTAAGATTTTTAAGAAAGCAAGGTACTCTTTTATTTGATTTTCATCACTGTTTAAAGCAGGAATAAGATAACAACATTTAAGATAAATTGTTGGTATTGGGATCACCAACTAGCAAGCTGTGAAAAAGGATCCTTTCTGCACTCAAGTACCTCTCTGTTACCTTGTCTTTTTTCATCCCTCCCAGCATGGCTCGTGAACTTCTCTTGCCCATCTCCTCCCTTCACTCTTTTTCATTCTTTCAGACTGATTTTATTATTGCTTTTAAGCTTTAGTGATGAAGAATAGCTTCTGAGTTTGAAGGGTTGCTTTGCAGCTCATTTTTAGCTGTTTTCTTAGTGCCTGGAACTTATACACTGCAGGGGCTCAGTAAACACTCATTAAGTCAAACAAAGGACAACTAAATTGTTCCAGAATCAGTGATCCTGATTCTCCCTTGGGGAGACTAAACTGACAATGGGATAGAACTTAGATAAACTCTGGATATTCAGCTAATAAAAGTTCACATGACTATTTTCATCAGTACTGCCCACAAAAGCACTTTTAGTAGAGTTATTGTGATAAGTAAGCTTTTCAAATATATGGCTTTAAACTTCTCCAAATATAGGAGAACTGCTATGGACTAAATTGTGACCCCTCCACCCCATTAATATGTTTGAGGCCCTAACCCTCAATGTGATAGTATTGGGAAATGGAGCCGTTGAGAGATAATTAGATTTAGATGAAGTCATGAGGGTAGGGCCTCTGTGATGGGATTAGTGACTTTATTAGAAGAGTGAGAGACACCAGATCTCTCTCTCTGCCCTGGCTGTCTGTAAGCCAGGAGGAAAGCACTCACCAGGAACCCAATATGCCTTGATCATAGCACCTTGATCTTGAACTTCCTAGCCTCCAGAACTGTGAGAAATTAATGTCTGTTGTTTAAGCCTCCCAGTCTATGGTATTTTGTTATAGCAGCTGGAGCTGGCCAAGAGAAGTGTGTGAATAAAGAGCTATGGCTGTGTTACTTCTAGGGCATTGGTTCCCACTTGTGGACAATGGTCTACTGGAGGCCCAGATTTATTTCAAGGCATTTACAAATCTGTATGTACCCAAAACTTTAAAATTAGTTTCTGCTTTTTGAAGGACGTATTTCCTGGACCAGGTACTTAATCACTGGTGGTCAGAGGGGCTGAGTTTGGCCAGCATATGACTTTCAATATGTTCTAAATCAATGATTTGCATTTTGCCCCTGGGGCTGTGTGGATAGTAGATCCCACTGAGTAGACTGTGGGCTGGAGTTGTGTCTACTCTGGTAGCAGGAAGGACTAGAGCAATGATTCAGGTATTTCAGGACACAATTTTAGTAGTTCTTCAAGTTTGAATTTTGGGGCTTGGATTGTCCAGGTAATGGCAGTTCTCCACTCTCCCTGGTGTGTGCAGTCATGGGGTAGAGTTAATTAGAATTCTGGATGTGCAAAAAATCACTCTTGGAAAAGAATGTGTTTTCTAAAGTATGAAAAATAAAATTATTTTTGCTTTTTTTGAAATGTGAAAGAAAAAAAGAGAAAAAGAAAGAAAGAAGTAAAAAGAAAATTTCTTTTTCAGCAGCTCTCTAAGCCTCTCTCTTTATAAAGCTTAGACATGAGTTAATAGCAATAAGTTGGACACTATTTGCTCTTTCTATTTTCTGCCTTTTCTCTTGTTCTGCATTTTTCTTTGCAAAGCAATACAGGAGGGAAAGAGCTACACACACACTCTGCCCTACCCCTAATCTCCAAACAATTCTCATGCCAGTAAAGTGTTCATGGAATAGTCACATGTGCTTATTCATGACTGATCAGGATTCAAACATATTTGCTGCATCTCATAAACTTAGAGATTTTAAGAAGTCTCTTGTTTAGAGGATTGTAATTATTGACCCATGGGGAGATTTTTCAGAGATTTCTAGACGTAAGTCAGAGAGTGCATGACAAACTGATGCTGTACTATCGAGGACCTGTATGTTCAGGCCCTGTTTCAGTAGAAGGCCCACGTAGCTCATTGAACTCCAAGGAGTGCAAAACTTAGCTTGCAAATCTGTAATTTTCAACTGGAAGAAGGAACAGTGTCAGCCTCCGAGGCTTGTCATGCTGCTTTGCTTCTCCGCATTTGCCCCAGAGGGCGCCAGACTCTCCTGAGGCTCTCATGATTTGATATCATTTTATCTTTCAAAACTTTTCCTTCACATTAGCTGTCATTTCAATTGCTCCATGAGAAAATATAGTACCTCTAATAACATGAACATTAAAAAAATTCCCATAGCATCAAGGTTGCATATTTCCTACTAATTAGTGGTTTTCTCTTGATTAAATTATGCATTTTTAATACAAGTCCTTCTCAACAGTAACACATGGCAGAGTCATCCCTTGGTATAGACAATGCATTTATGGGTCCCTATCTGGGCATATATAGAACTGCTTTGAGCTTCAGGCTCCATGTATGAAAGAGATCTAAAGTGCTTAATAAATGCTTCTCTTACAACCTCTCACATGATTTCTCTGAGGGGAAACCAGTTAAGCTAGTGAAGGGAAATGGAAACACTGAAAGTAGGTGGTTTGCCCAAGGTCGCTATGGGAATTGCTATCAGATTAGCCAAGCAGCCACAGATCTAAGTTCCAGGCTAGGGTTATCTCCAAGTATATTCTGTTTCAGCTGGTTCAGTAACTATGTGGGGTCTCACTGTGGTGCACTCTTATTAATGAGCACTAAACATGTTGATCACTTTATATTGGCTTCTACAGTGTCTTCATCTCAGTGACTTCTTCATGTTTCATGAGATGCTCAGGGAAATCTCAGTCAGATTTTTGAACAATTTGTGGATAGCAGACAGTGAATGGTACCTGAGGGCTTTCTTCCCTCTGATTTTTCTGTTCTGAATTTCAGAATGCTACATGTTCAGAGTAAATGCTGCACAAAAGCAGGGATTTTCAGAGTAATTTAAGGCAAGTTGTTTCATGCACTTTTCCTACTAACAGATTTTCTCATCCTAATTAGAGATCCAGACTCTTTTGCTGGTCTTAGGCTCTTTGCACAAGTGTAAGAGTTTGTCAGGGAGTCTCCATGCATTGATTCTGGAAGAGGGCTAAGTCCAAGGAAGCCTCATTTAGTTGGAAGGAGGTTTAGTTGGGAGGAGGCAAGTTTGGCTAATGTGGGAGACAGCACCGTTGACTCTGAATTATTGGTATGACCTTTAAATTCTCATTGTCCTTGTCCCTGCTGGTCTACATTCTCCCTTATAGTCAGTGTGATCTTTCTAAAATATAAGTCTTGTTAAGTGATTCTTCAGATTAATTTTTCTTGTACCCTGTGCTAGTCAGGTTAAAGCTGGGTTATGCTGTGGTAGAAAATTAACTGAAAATCTCAGGGGCCTTACAAAGCAAAGGTTTGTCTTACTCATTTCACATGTTTACTACGGTGCAGGAGCCGGGTGGGGGCTCCTGCTGTGCCTCATACAGTTACCCAAGGATGCAGGCTGGCGGGGCTCCGCCATCTAGATACTGCTGGTTGCTGCAGCAATGGTATGGGGCACAGTGCTCTTCTATGCTTTGGACCAGAGGTGACATATAGCACTTCTGTCACAACCTGATGGCCAGAACTAGTCATACAGACACAGCCTCTGTCCCTTTTAACTTCATGGTGTGGGAAGTATAACCTTTCATGTGCCTAGAAGGAAACAAGAACAAATACTGGTGAGCACCCTTTAAGGTTACCACCTTCTCCACTGCCCTTGTTATGGAAGTTTTCATACTTGGGCCCTTACTCTCCGCTTTCCTTGCCACCCCTGGCCCCATCCCCAGCCATCCCCACTTCTCATTTAAATCCAGTCATACTAAATTTGTTGCACTTTCCAGAATGTGCTGTGCTGTCTCTCACATCTTTGTATCTACATATAGTTTCCCTTGCATGAACTCTTTCACGCTCTTTATATTCAGTCCTAGAATTGCTTCCTATGGATGTGAAGATTTTGCTGACTGCCTCACGCCCAGTATGGGTTATTTAGCTATCCTCTTGGTTCTTTAACCTCCTGTACTTAACATCTGTGTAGCATTTATAATATGACACTCTAATAGTCTATTGACCCACTATTCTTTCTATTAGACTGTCAAGAGGTGTCTTGGGAGCCGAGACCCTGCTTTACTTAACCTTGAATCCCCAGCATCCAAGGTGTTCAATACATGCAGTAGGTGTTCAATAAATATTTGCTTAGTGAATGAATCACAGTCTTTGCACCTTTGTTAGTAGCTCAAAGTAGAGGCTACATTTGGAAGCTGGGAAAGTAAAAAGAGATTTGTACAAAAAATAATATAATATCTTAGCATTTTGGAAGTCCATGTCCAAGCAATTGATCAGCCCCTTTTTAGAGGGAATTTTTATATTTACCTTGGATAAAATTCATGCTATGAAAAGGGTCATATTATCTAGATGAAGATTTCCTTTTCTTTGGAATAATCTTTCTTTAAATCAGTTTACAATAGTGACATCTTTTACACCTGTGTTTTCTATTTGTATAATTGCATATATGAATGTAAATTACTCAGGCAGTTGATCACACTTGAAGCCCTGATGTACCATTACCTGCCATTTTCCTTGAAATTCTAGGGGAAAGTTCATGCTACTGATTATTCTGACCCTTTCGATGAGAATTATGTTTTGCCTCTGTTATGGGTTGAATGGTCTCTGCCTAAGAGATGTTCAAGTTCTAACCCCTGGCACCTGTGACTATGACCTTATTTGAAAACAAGGTCTTTGCAGATGTGATCGATTTAATGAGGTTGTACTGAATCAGGTAGGGTGGGCCCTACTAAAAAGAGGACAGGCTCCCAGGTAGAATGTCATGTGATGACAGAGGCAGAGACTGAAGTGATGAAGTTGTGAGCCAAGGAGTGCTAAAGGCCAACAGCCTTCACCAGAAGTAAGCAAAAGGCAAAGAATGATTCTGCCCAGCATCTCAGAGGTTAGCAGGACACCTGGCTTTCAGACTTCCAGCCTCCAGAGCTGTGAGAGAATGCATTTCTGTTGTTTTAAAGCACCCGTTCTGTGGAACTTTGTTGTGGCAGCCCTAGGAACCTGATACAGCCTCTTGCTACTTTTTTTCTATAATACATGGAACATATACTAATATTCAAGTCCAGGCTTGCGAGCTAGCATGCAAACACAAAACAACTTTGTGAGCCAGTGAAGGGTTGATTATATTTTTTTTCAAAAGAAGCTCTTATTGTAAATAAGCTGGAAAAGAAATGTTTGAAAACAGGAGAAACAATAAAAAACCAGTGACTCCTTAACTTTCAAAACCCCTCATGTCTGAGATGGCTGTTCTTGTCAGCATAGCTCTGTATAAGCTGAAGGTGAGGAGGAAGCAGGAATCCCCCTGCTGGATTGAAGAGAACTCTGGATGACCAGGTGACTAAGTGGATGCACTTTGGCTGGATTTAGTCAATTGTTACCCAAGTCTTGTGTTCACTCTTTTATGTACTTTTCTGTATTACACAGGTTGGAAAGTTAACCACGAAGACTGCAGGTGGTATGTCTGTGATCAGGGACCTTCTGTGGCTCCTATAATTTTTTTATTTCTGAAAGTTTCAGGGCTGATATAACTAAAATCTGATCCTATGGGCTGCTAAATTACAACAAAATCAATTCACAGCCTTACTAGATCTGTTTGTTAATGTTTGGACAGTGATTAATTTGGAAAGGCTGGGACACTTAAGAACTGGCATGGGAACATTTGAGTAGATTAAAATGAGTCTGAGTAGGTCAAGCAACCAAACTCTGAGCCTCCCTTACCATCAGATGCAGCCCCTCCTTCCTACCTATGGGGCTGGTTCTGCATTTATTGAACAATGTGTAATGTCCTCTCCTGAGGCAATTACCTTGAAGGACATGTCAGCTCTCCTCATACAGTATTCCTACCATTACTCACCACCTTGACAGAAGTCAATTTCAGCATTTTCCAGGAGCATGTACAAAGTCTGATCCCGAGAAAAAGGCTTGCACGTGAAAAGAATTGCTAACTATCGGGGGAAACCTGGAAAACAGGTGTAAGAATGGGTTCAAATTGTGCTAGACCAGAGAGGAGGGAAGGTAGCTTTATGTTGGGCTAAACTTAAGAACATGGGTAGACTTAGGAGAGATTCTGCATTCAGTGTGCCAGCTCATGAAGATAGTAATTGTTCTAACAATTTAAAATGGCCATCACGTGCTACTTTAGCATTCAGATGTAGAAGATCACTAGCCCCTCCCTTGGTGTGATCAAGAGGTTGGGATTCAAGCCTCACGGCTGCAGCAGTATAATGAGGTGGGCCATGGTCTTAAGGACAACTTAGTATTTTGCTTGAATTAAGAGCCTTCTGTGATCGACCATAGACATTTTCTGTGGAACTTTATAAGAGACTATTCTGCTGCAGGGAATTAGATTTAGACAGGTTAAACCTTTACCTTTTACTAGTTGATTCATTAAAATCGGAACTCAGTGCTGGTTAACATTAAATAAAGTCCACTTGACAGATATTCCGTGAAAGAAGAAATGCAGAACTTGGGGTGATGAGCATATTAAAGTATATGCATCATATTTCACTCATATCTCCCTCCCTTGTCTTCTGAATGGGCTCAGAGGGAGTTCCGCTCACAAAGACATTGAGAAATACATTGGTTAAAGGCAGCAGCAGCATTCTTTAAAAGTGTGTTAGTTGATATATTAGTTTGCTAGAGCTGTCATAACAAAATACTTCAAACTGGGTGGCTACACAGTAGAAACTGTTTTCCTTACAGTTCTGGAGGCTAGATCAAGATCGAGGTTTCAGCTGCTTGGCTTCTCATGAGGTCTTTCCTTTTGGCTTGCAGATGGCTGCCTTCTCCACATGTCCTCATATGGCCTTTCCTCTGGGCATCATATGATTATTGTGATGTATAATAAATATATATTTGGTATTAATACCTGTTTCTGGCACAGAGTTTCTAAAATTCTTGGAATTTCCTAAGTGATAAGAGCAATGAAGTTTCCCTAGCTGGTTTGGCTCAATGGTTAGAGTGTAGGCCCATGGACTGAAGGGTCCCAGGTTCAATTCCAGCCAAGGGCACTTACCTCAATTGCAGGCTTGATCCCTGGCCCTGGTTGGCGCACGAGCAGGAGGCTACAGATCATATCCATGTTTCTCTCTCTCTCCCTCACATCCATGTTTCTCTCTCTCTTTCTCTCTCTCTCTCTGCCCCTTCTACTCTCTGAAAAGCAATGGAAAAAATATCCTCAGGTGAGGATTAAGAAGAAAAAAAAAAGGGCGATAAAGGTGTTTTGATGTTCATAACAAACCCCTTTCAACCACATCTGAATTTGTTAATGAGGGTACTTTTGGAAATCACCTAAAGATGGGGGCTGGTTGCCATGGGAACCAACCGTGTGATGGAGGGTTGGAACATTTAATCCCACACCCTTGACCTCTGAGGAGGCGAGAGGGGCTGGAGGTTGAATCTATCTCTAGTGGCCAATGATTTAATTAATTCTGCCTACATAATGATGCCTTCATAAAAATCCAAAAAGACTGGGTTCAGAGAGCTTCCAGGCTGATGAATGTTTGGAGATTTGGGAGAGTTGCATTTTCAGAGAGCATGGAAGCTCTGTGCCCCTTCTCCATACCTTGCCCTATGCATCTCTTCCATCTAGCTGTTTCTGAATTATATCCTTTCATAAAAACTGGTAATCTAGTACACAAAATGTTTTCCTGAGTTCTGTAAATTGATCTAGCAAATTAATCGAACCCAAGGAAGGAGCCTTTAAAACCTCCCACCTATAGCCAGTCAGTAAGAAGCACAGGTGACAACCTGGACTTGTGATTGGGATCTGAAGTATGTGGCAGTTTGTGGGGCTGAGGCCTTAACCTGTGGAATCTAATGCTGTCTCTTGGTAGATAGTGTCAGAATTGAGTTGAATTGTAGAACACCCAACTGGTGTTGGAGAATTGCTTGGAGATGGGAGGAAAAAACTCATACGATGGAACTGGGTACAGAGTCATTAATGTGCACTGTGGAGTCTCTTTGTGTGTCCAAATTTCCGCTTTTTATAAGGACACTAGTTAGATTGGATCAGGGCCCACACCAATGGCCTCATTTTAACTTAGTCACCTCTTAAGCCCTATCTCCAAGAATAGTCACTTTCTGAGGTTAGGGCTTCAACAGGATTTGGGGGAGAGGGATAGAATTCAGCCAATTTAGTAAGTAGCAGAGTGAGGCTAATTATCATATTGATTTGATTGCTGGGATATTTGTAAGGGCTAATTGGTCATAGTTTCCTTGTTGAGTCAAATAGGCTATTAGGGTCCCATTTGATTTTCATAACTAAAACAAATAAAATAAAATATTTAGATATGGTTAATGGAAACTTGAATTGATGTAATGTTGAATCAAGAAGCCTTATTCAAATCAAGATTTGAGAGAGTTCTCACACCCACAGCTGCTTGATTTATGGTCCCTTTTGAAAAAGTACTTGGAATGTTTTTGTAGGTGAATCTTTTTACTAGCCTTCCCCAAGTGATTTGCCATTTTCCATGTCACTTGAACACTGTGGGGGGAAAGACCAGTTCTTTTAAGGGTTATTGACCAGTAACTCTAAAATAATGATAGTCCTTAGAGATCTAGAAAACACTGTGGTCCTCAGGTCAGAGGGAGTCTTATTGAGGATCAGGTGATGTATGGATTAAGGGCTCTTTTGGTATTAGAAGCCAAGTAAAGTCTACTGGAACTGTTTCTCCTTTTCAAAGCAGTAAGTCAAAAGCAGTACTATAACTCTGGGTAAGAGAATCACAGAGATTAGTGCTACCACCAAAGATGGGCTGCATATGAATTGGCTTTAGAGAATGAAAGCAGATAATTTTAATCAAATGGTAATTCCAATTAGTCTCTTTGCTAGAGCAAATCAACACAGTTCTTGGCATCCAGCTGTAATTCTGGTAATTACTTTTTCTCTCTTTCTCCCTAAATAGGGAGCACCAGAAGCAACTTGCTCTTAACCTGACAAGAACAGGATTATACATCTTATTTCAGGACTAGGTCCTCTTTCTGTCACTCTCTGTCACAGTCTACTCTATAGGGCATTCTATTGCAGTCCTCTAGGATTTTGAAGAAAGTCTGGCCTCTATATCAGCCAGGATTTTCCAAAGAAACAGAACCAGTCAGTTGGATAGATAGATGCATAGGTAGATAGGTAGATACGTAGGTAGGTAGGTAGGTAGGTTTAATGCAAGGAATTGGCTAAAGCAATTGTTGGAGCTGGCAATTCTGAAGTTTGTAGGGCAGGCCAGCAGGCTACCAACTCTCAAACAAGAGCTAATACTGCTAAAAAAACAACAACAAACGAGCTAATACTACCACTGTGAAGCAGACTTTTTTTTTTCCCTCATGGAAACCTCAGTTCTGCTCTAAAGGGTTTTTAATTGATTGGAGAGGACTCAACCACATTATCAAGGATAATTTCCTTTACCTAAAGTCAATTGATCGTAGATGTTAGCCACATCTACAAAATATCTCCATAGCAAAGCCTTTATCAGTTTTTGATTGGATAACTGGGCACTGTAGCCTAGCCAAGGTAGCCAAACTGATGGTAACACCCTGTTTTGCAAATAACTATTTTCCTGAAAAATAGTTCATGCCTTACTACCTGGCCTTGATGTAGAATGAATGCCAAATTATGGAAGACAAGTCACTCTGTGATCGAAGATTCCCATCTTGAAATTTATTTTATCTGATCAAATTCTAAATGCCTGAGCATTTTACACCCAGTAAAGGTCCTGGAAGCCTTGGACTCTGATGATGTAGGGGTCATAGTATGGAAGCAAGCTCCCACCCGGGAACACAAGAAGTGGTCCCATTTAACTTGAAGGTTGAGGTGGTACCTGGCCATTTTAGACTCTGATGCCACTGTTAGTTAGGTGAGCCTGACTGTGATGGGTTCATTGGGTGGTTGATACACTATGAGGGCAAGGAGAAATTGTGTAGAACACAGGCCATCCTCTGCAGTGTCTCAAATGCTCCCCTCCAAGTAGACAAGTTAATGGAAGATTGTTGCCACTCACCATTAACAGAGCCATTAATGGCTGAGCCACCTCAAGATTGAAGATTTACATGTCCCCACCAGGTATAAAATATACTAGGTAAGACCTGGTGAGGGCAAAGTTTTCCATGGAATGTATAGTTGAGGAAGGAAGTTATAGATCCTAGGTATGCCTTATAACCAGTTTCACAAAACAGGACTCTAGTTGTGTGTACAAGGTGTCCCAAAAACATATAAACACTTTAACAGCTGATAGCTCAATTAATGTTTCTTTCTTTTCACCCAAACTAAGCTTTGAACAAAGAAAATTCATCCTAACATGCTCCTGGAAGTTTGAAAATGCAGTTGAAGTACAGACACTGCCTTTATAATTATTCTAAGTGTGTATCCATTTTTGGGGGACACAGGGTATCCCCCAAAATGTATGCACACTTTAACTGCTGATAACTCACTTAATTTTCACTCCTTTTCAGGTTTAACTGATTTGAAATAATGAGTGAATCCAGACTAAGCTTTGAACAAAGAACATTTATCCACTAGACTTTTTTATGATGATACATAAAAGATAAAGTTTATGGTACAAAACCGGCAACAGTAGATGAATTGAGGGTGCACACATACTGAATGAAGTGGTTCTTGATGTTTGCGATTCCATTGCTTCGCACTGTCAGCAGTGCCTGGACAGACAGTCATCAGTTTGAAAACAGGCATTGACAAAAAAGAATTATTCATCTCTGTAGATTCTTTTAAATTTTGAAAATGAACTGTATGTTAATAAACACTGACTTTATAATCAAAGTGGGTATACTTTTTTGGGTAACACCCTATATATTTATTAATAGGCATCCTTCTCCATTCCTTTCTTTACTACTTCACATAATGTGTTGATGACAGTTAAATTTATACTATAGTCCTTAAATGACAGAATATCAAGGTGGGAATGTAACTGGACTAACAGGGGGAAAAGTCACCCAGGCTGGAGGTAGATCCGATGACTGAAAGTCCTTGGATTCCTTTTTTGAAGAAAGGGTGAGCACTTTTATGTTTCTGTGAGCAATGTTTGCATTATAATAGGTGGAAACATGCAGTTTTTACTATTGTTATTTAGAATTTTGATTTCATATCAAATGACATATATGGATGTGGAGAAGTCAAAGAGAGAGGCTATGCTCGATATCACTTCCAACCCCTTCTAACTACCTAAAGGGGGATGGGAAGCTCAACACCACAACTCCAAGCCCTGCTTGTTTCTAGGATTCTAGATGCAGGTAAGGTTCCACTAACTTGGGCTGTAGACATGAGACAGATGCTTCTTCCTGGTGCATTCCGTGGCGGTGGGCCACACTGTGGAGACATGAGGCAGTGGTAGCCGCCAGATTCAGAGATCTAATTGTCATTCATGGACTCATAGGATCTGGAGGCAGTGGGAGAGGCAGGATGGCTGGATTTAAGTTCTGGGCCTAGTTAGCAGGGTCCTGAGTGTCACTAGCAGTTGTAGAATCAGCAGCAGCTCCCTGATTCTTGATTGTGTCTCTAGAAGTAAGCTCTTGTATTCAATCATTCTTATACTCACACCGCCCCACCCTCCAGCCCTTCTAAAGATTTCGTATCTGGGTTTGTTTTTTTTTGTTTGTTTGTTTTTTTTTGTATTAATGTCCCTCTGCTTAAAATACCTAGGCTAGTTTTAACTGTATGCATAGCAATCTGAGTATATGAAGGTTTTCTGGATCTATGCTGTTGTCTGCATCTTAAACTGTCAGAGGTACTAGAAAGGCTTTTAACTGCTTGCCTTTCCCCTACTTAATTCCAGCAAAACCCCAAAACAAACAGGATGTAAAAAAGAGGCCCAAATCAGTTATCATAATTCTGTTTGGTAATGCTACAAGTGACACAGTTTTCATGAGATGAAGGCTTCATTTTTTTGGTAGAAATTTAAGGAGATTAAGCCTGAGGTAGCAAAATGTTGAGGGAGTAATACTGGCTATAGAACCTAACACATACTGAGTACTTAATGTAATCTAGGCATTTATACTAAGCATGTTACATGCATTAGGTAATAATCTAAGCAGTCCTGTCAGGTAGGATCTTGAATTATGCATATATATATATATATATATATATGTAGTTTGTTTGTTTGAAGAAAACTGAAGATAAGATATATTGAATGACTTGCTTGGGATCATAGGACTAAGTTGAGTGGCGCCAGGATGCACACCTAGAGAGTCCCATTCCAAAACCTACAATCCAATCACAATATTGTGCTGCTTTAAAATCAGAAAGTAGGGCTCCATTCCTACCTCTAACATTTAGCAAATTATTTACCCGCTCTTTACTAAGTCTTTCCCTGTACAGTAGAGATTCTTATTTCCTCCTGAGTTGTGGGAAGGATCCAGTGAGCTGCACTGTGTAAGCAGCAGTAAGAGAAGTTATAACACTAGTGTTAATGTTGTTACCACACTACTAAGTTAATCAGATTTTTTTTTTTTATTCCCAACAAGCAAGAAAGGTGGAGATATTCGAGGATACCGAGGGACTTGAAAAGGAAGGGATGAATTTCTTAAAAGAGGAACAAGGTCTCTGACTAGAGGAGGCTCAGGACAGTAAGGACTCCTTTCATCTACTAGACAACTTGAGCTGCTGCTGTCCCAGAATGTCTATAAAGAGCAGTACAATTGGGCTCCATCAAGTCTTCCTTCTGTTCTCCTCTGGGTAATGAGATAGAGAACTATTAGCTCTCTAACACAGAATTATAATTAACTAGGGCCAGGATTTTGGTGGCACCAAATGTCAGTACCCTACACAGATTTTCCTAATAGATATTTGTGCCCTGTAGCATTTCATCTCATCCTGTTCTCACCCATTTATGTGGACTGGTCCTCCTCTGTTCTCTCATTTAATATTATGGTTTGTGTGTCTTCTTAGATGTTAGAGTAGTTTTAAATAATTACTATTGTTTTTGAATGAACATACCTTTATAACTCTCACTGTAAATGCAAAAGAGGTTAAAGTGATTTTTTATTGGGATTACAATGGTTATATATAGGTTTAAAGTGATTTTAAAAAAAATCCTGTTGTTCTCCATCACATAGAATGCTTTTAAATTGTTTTGAAATTGTCAGAAGGGTGAGTACTGGAGGCAGTTCAGTCATAGTGTGTTCAATGTTTACATGTCCCAGCATATGCTCCTTTTCTGTAAAGTGTGGGGTTTGTGTTTCTGGAATGGTTAATGGACCAAATACATTTCTTTTGAGCTTATACTAGAGAAAGGGATGGTTCATAGATTTGTGGAACAACAGAAGTTTCTGAAGCTTTGATTGTTTAATGTGACAATCTGTGCGAAGCCATAATCCAGCTATGGAAAGTTTCTGGCAGCTCTGTGTTGCAGTCCTATGAGAGCGGTTTGGCACCTGAAATACAGATCGTGAGATCTTCATGGTTAAAACAACAATAACAAAGAAATGGACAAAACCCCCCACAAAACACACCACCAAAAGCCTCACAAACAAACCTGTGTGCCCTCTCAATCTATGTTTTTGGCACATATACCCCTAATTTATATTTATTGTTTTAATGGAACTGCAGTTCTCATTGATTCTTCAATTTCATCCCCTAATGTAAACTGGTTGAAGTAAAATTTTATAAGAACCAGTTCCTTTCTGATCCCTTCTTGGCATTACTCTGGGCAAATTAGAAACACCTGTGCCCGACCGCGGCCGGGGATCAAGCCTGCGACTGAAGTATGTGCCCTTGGCCAGAACTCAACCAGGGGCCCTTCAGCCTGCAGGCCGATGCGCTAGCCACTGAGCCCAGCTGGCTAGGGCCTGCAGTTGATTAATTTTAGGATTGGCCATCACCACTTAGTTACAGAGAAAAGGAATCAGTGCATATTTCTACAGTTAGAGTGCCAGCGAAGACCCAGAAAAAGAAGCAGTGTGAAATGAAGATAGAAATACATGAGGCATCAAGTTTGACCCATCTTTTGTTTTTTTAGAGATTATTGTCATGTTTTGTTTGTTTTTTTTTTGAAATTTCAAGTCATTTGACTAATCTAGATTTGTTCTTTGCCAAGATATTAGCTCTTTTTCAGGTGACTTTGCTTAATCTTTCTACTTGTATTAACTGTTGATTATTTGTGTCAGAATATTTTTTCTATTTGTATTAACTCCTCTTTGCTGATAATTCTGTGTTCTCACTCTTAAACACAGAATGAGCTTAGAATGAGAGTCCAATTGAACAGATATCAGTAGAGGGCCTCAGATGTGCTTAGCATCATTTTTATCAGTATTTTATAGACTATATCTATTTTTAGTTTCATAAATTGTTTTGGGAAACCTTTCTGCCTATGTGCTTTGGACAAAGTCTAAATATACTCTTTTAATAAAATAATACTTCTTAGTATAAAATAAAACATGCTTATTGTAGAGAATATAGACAATATAAAGGAGAAAATGAACCAGCTGTCAAATGATCATATAGAGATAACCACTATTATCATTTTGGTATATTTTCATCCTGTCAATTTTTATGTGCATGTTTAACAAGAGTATTCATAGTGTGTGACCTGACTCATTTCTGTTTTATTTCATTTAATGGGCCACAGATACAGAATACCATTAAATGTGATGATTATAGGCATCCTTGTTGGCTTCCTAGTTTAATAGGAATGTCTTTCTCTAAGTAGAATACTAATAGGAGATATATGTGATAAGTGTTCTGTGGTCAAGTAAGTTAGAGAAACCTAAGGTTAAAAAAGTTTATTTTTCTTAATTTCAGGAATTCCTGGGGCCTTAAATATGCCCATGTATTGTGATATGCACAAGGAGGGTTTATAGCACTCAAGTTTTCCAAACTTATGTGAATGCAGAATACTATTTGTCAAAAAACTCTTTTATGAAATACATTTTGGGAAATATGTATTTCACTTTTAAGTATGATGTTGCTTCTAGCTTAGATAGATAATATATTCTAATAATGCTAACAAAGAATACTATTTCTAGATGACATTGTTTAAATTTTGTAAATCAGGAACAAATGTGAATTTTATTAAGTGAATTTTATGGGCATCCATTGCAATGATTACATATACAGTTAAACCTCGATATAAGGGACTAATTCAGGCAAGGGGGTGTCTCTTAAAGCTGAAAGTCTGTTATATAATAAAGTAGGTTTTCTGAATGCATATGTTAAAAAATTGAAAAATTAGTTTGCCTGTTTTTACTTATGTAGATACATTTGTGTAATTTAAGTATGTGTGAAAAGTTTAATTTCACAGAAAAGTTTTTTACAGTAATTTTAAATTTAGAGTGAATAGGTCTAGTAAATGCGTGCACTCACCAGTCACCCCGAGTACACAAATGCACATGGCTGGGGCGTGGCTTAGCGCACGTGGGAACATCCGCTGCAGAAAGTCAGCCACTGGACAGTAGAACCAGTCACCTCTCATGACGCAGTGTGATCACGAGCTAATCATTTGCCGAACATTGCTTACAAGCAGTGAGTCTAGGATTTAAGCATGTAGAATATGGTTGTAGATATGTAATATTTACTTATGTCGGTGAAATTAGTACAGTGTTTTCTCTGACATATGGCCTATTCGCGAAAACTTGTTAAAACTAATAGTGAGTTAATAGAAAAAAAAATCTGTTAATTTAATTATAAGCAAATCTTGGTTAAAAGCATTTTAAAATTAACAGGGTATAAATTTTTACATATGACATATGGATTAGAAATTTTGTCTGTTAAATCCAAAGTCCCTTAAATCAAGGTCCACAAAATTGAGGGTTTACTGTATTGGTTTTTCTACTTTGATCTATATGATATGTTAATAGATTCCTGAGTATAAATCCATTTTTATTTTATTAGCTTATGCTTTCTAAACCTCATTTTCTGTATATATAAAGTAAAGAGAGTAATGATATCTCCCTCAAAGAGATGTTAAAATTAAATAAGAAAATGCATGTAATGTGCTTAATCGCCATTCCTGGAAAATAGTAAGCTATTATTATGATGAAAATAGCTTTGGCTACAACCCATAAGCTTTGATAAGCAGTTCTCTTAATTTTTTTCTACATGATGATGTATAATTGTTGTTTTAATTTGCTCTTTAAGCCAAGAGCTAGGTAGGTGGATGTTTTACATTTTCATTTTGATTAGTTAAAAGAAGTTATTAATTTCTTGCTCTATGGCACTGTGACCATCGACTATGGTTTAAATAGTATTTGCATTAGGAATTTGAGATTTCTCTATTGTGGAGTAATTATATTATCAGGTTTTTTAAAATCCTTGTTCCAATATATGTGGAAAGAAATTTTCTTTTAGAGGCTACAGAATTTAATCTATAGTTATGAATTTGAAATCATTAGTTGAATTAAGCTAATTATCAATAACAAATGATACTTATGAGTTTATTTTTTTTGCCCCCAAATTGATTTTGTCTGAAATTATCATTTCGACTTTTTAAAAATTTTTTTGCCTCTGTCTTGCTTTTTTTTGACTACTTGATCTGTCAAAAAATAATATCTCACCCAGACAGGTGTGGCTCAGTGGTGGAGCATTGACCTAGGATCCAGGAGATCTTGGTTCAATTCCCGGTCAGGGCACATGCCTTGGTTGTGGGCTTGATCCCCAATCAGGGGCTTGCAGGAGGCAGCTGATCAATGACTCTCTCATCATTGATGTTTCTCCCTCTCTCTCTCTCTCTCTCTCTCTCTCTCTCTCTCTCTCTCTCTCTCTCTCTCTCCCTTCCTCTCTCTGAAATCAATAAAGATATATTAAAAAAATAAAAGGTCTCCCACTATAGTTTTGTTTATGTCAATTTTTTATTTTAACAGTTTAAAGATTTGACAATATGTTATTTAGCACTTAAAGGTTTAGGACGATTGTATCTTTGTAGTGGCTTATATCTTTTTATCAACACAAAATAACATCTGGCTTTATTTTTAATTATTATTTAGTTTATGTGATAATGGGTGTTAACTTTTGTGAGGTTATTTTGTTGACTGCCAATTCAGAAAAAGACACTAAAATGGCACAGTGTTTAAGTGAAGGTGAGCTTATTACTTCCTGAAGTAAAGAAGAAAGCCACCTATTGTGGATATTTAAGGAATATTGTAGTTTGGTTTAAGGTGGGTCTTCAATGTGGAGATCTGAGTAGGACTGAGTGAAGTTTTGATATTATATATAGTTTAGTGTTCTAGAAACAGCATGATGAAAGTTTTGAAGCAAGTCTTGATGGGTAAACAGTTTTTTGATAACAGAGAAACTTTTCCTTAAGAAATCTCTTTTCTTGAAAAGGGGGCTGTTCACTGTAATGCCCAAGGAGGAGGCAAGTTGAGAAGTCTATTATTTGGATTAAATGGATTTTAAGAAATTCATGAAACAGTTACATTATTTGAAACTTTATTTTCTTGGACCTGAGTTTACTGGAATAGTAAAGTTGTGTTAATGTAGGACAGTCAGTTCTTGATCCTATTAAATTTGTGGTTATAGGCAGTTTGTTCTCAACTTGATAAATCTATGTCTATCTTTTAATGCTGTTTTATTTTAGGTATGTGTCTTGGAAGCAGCATAGATTTCGATTATCTCTTTTTAAAAATTTATCTTTATTGTTGAAAGTATTACAGGTATCCCATTTCCCCCCCCATTGACCCCACCTTCCTCCCACCCCCTCCCCAGGCCTTCATCCCACTATTGTCTGTGTCCATGGGTTATGCATATATGCATAAACTTTGGTTAATCTCTTCCTATCCCCCAACCCCCTTCCTTCTTCCCTCTGAAATATGATCGTCTGTTGCATGAGTCAATGTCTCTGGATCCATTTAGTTCATCAGATTCTATTGTTCATTAGCTTCTTCTTAAAGAAGACCCTTCAACATTTCACATAATACTGGTTTGGTGGTGATGAACTACTTTAGCTTTTTCTTGTCTGTGAAGCTCTTTATCTGACCTTCGATTCTAAATGATAGCTTTGCTGGGTAGAGCAATCTTGGTTGTAGTTCCATGTTTTTCATCACTTTGAATATTTCTTGCCATTCCCTTCTGGTCTGCAAAGTTTCTGTTGAGAAATCAGCTGACAGTCATATGGGTGCTCCCTTGTGGGTAACTAACTGCTTTTCTCTTGCTGCTTTTAAGATTCTCTCTTTGTCTTTAACCTTTGGCCTTTTAATTATGATGTGTCTTGCTGTGGGACTCTTTGGATTTCTCTTCTTTGGGACCCTCTGTGCTTCCTGGACTTGTAAGTGTATTTCTTTCCCCAGGTAGGGGAAGTTTTCTGTCATTACTTTTTCAAATATGTTTCAATTTCTTGGTCTCTTTCTTCCCCTTCTGGTACCCCAATAATACAAATGTTGGGCCTCTTGAAGTTGTCACAGAGACTCCTTATACTATCTTCGTATTTCTGGATTCTTTTTTCCTTTTGCTCTTCTGGTTGGGTGTTTTTTGTTTCCTCATGTTCCAAATTGCTGATTTGATTCTTGGCATCCTCTCCTCTACTGTTGATTCCCTGTAAATTATTCTTCATTTCAGTTCCTGTAGCCTTCATTTCAAATTGGTACCTTATTATGTCATCTATGGTCTCTCTAGTTTCCTTAATAGTCTTACTAAGATCCTTAAACATCCTTATAACCATAATTCTAAACTCTGTATCTGTTAGCTTGCTTGGATCTATTTCATTTAGTTCCTCTTCTAGAGATTTCTTCTGTTCTTTCCTTTGTGACATGTTTCTTTGCCTCCACATTTTGGCTGCTTCCGGGTGTTTGTTTCTATGTATTAGGTAGAGCTGCTATGTCTTCTGGAATTTGTCGAGTGGCTTTGTGTAGTAGGTGTCCTGTAGGGCCCAGTGGCTCAGCCTCCCCAGTCCCCTGAGCTGGGCCTTCTAGGTGCTCCCCTGTGTGGGCTGTGTGCACTGTCCTGTTGTAGTTGAGCCTTGGTTGCTGTTGGCATCACTGGGAGGAAACGACCCCCAGGCCAATCAGCTGTGAGGACCAGCTGCAACTACAGCCAGAGAGCTGCTGTGCTGGAGACACCCCTATGGAGCAGGATTTACTTCAGTGGGGCTTTGGTGTTCACCAATGAGCCCCTTGAGTGTGTCACTTGTGGCTATGTTAGGGTTGTAATCCAGTGTGGTCAAGTCTGACCACCAGGTGCACTGTCTCTGAGGCCTCCCGGGAGGTGCAAAGTCAGCCTGTGCCAGTGCCTTGCCCAGGGCCACCCAGCATGAGCTACACAGCAAACCGTAGTTGGCTGCTACTTGTGCTGGGCTTGGAGGTGCCCAGGAGAGGCCCAGCTATGAGCCAATGCAGCTGCCGCTAGTGCCAGGCCTGGGGCCGCTTATCAAGCCGTATGGGTCCCGCTGCTGCTTGTTTGAGAGATTTTAGGAAAGTCCTAAGCATGAGGCTCCAGAGGCCACTTGCACAGAAAAGCCCCTGGAAATGGCCTGGATGAGCTGCAGGTGGGGGGGCGGGGCCTCCGGGAATCACGGGGCGGGGCCAAAGGTGCGAGTCAGGTGCTGGCCACTCAAACATGGCGCCTGCCTGCGGGCTGTGTGCGGGGAGGACTCGCCAAGGGAGCCATGGCCTCCGCCAGCCCTTCTGCCTGGGAGGAAGCCGCCCTCCGCCTCTCGCCCGGATCTCAGGCAGGTTAGTTCCTCCCCGAGTGTCCCGGGTCCTTTCAGGCTGCTCCCGGCGCTGGGCTCAGAGGGAGCGTCCGAGTGAGTCCGTGCCGGGCCCTTTAGAGGAGCTGCTGGGGCTCCCGCGGCCTCTGCGACCCTCAGGGACAGTCCCCGCTGGTTTCACAGCCCGAAGGTGTGGGGACGTCTCTTCTGGCCCTGGAGCCCTGGGCTGGGGGCTGCTGTGGGGCTGGGACCCCTCCCTCCTCTGGGAAACCCCCACCACCGAGATTCCCTCCCGGGTTTACCCCGCGGCACCAGGTGGGGGCCCCGGCCCTGTCTCTGCGATCCAGCCCCGCCCCGCCCGCGTCTCCGCCCTCCTCGCGGTCTCGGTGCTTCCTCAGCTCCCTGGCTGTGGGGCTTCTGTGCAGCCGGCTCTCAGGAGGCTCTGAGTGACGGTGGTTCCGTATTTAGTTGTCATTGTGATGTGGTTGGGGAGGCGGGGGTGCCGCTGTTACCTGTACCCCCACCTTGTTGTCTCCTCTCCTAGATTGTCTTGTAGTTTAATTTGAGAATCTCAGCATTGGAATAGAGAAATATAAGCTTTTTGTACTACACTCAAGTATTTTAAGTCCATTTTTTGTGTGTGTTTTCTTAGTCTAAGAAAATGTGGCAGTTTCCTTTTTTTTAGTTTTTTTTACCTTCTCTCCAGTTGAAAGCTGTAGGCCTCCCCAGTGCTAATTTAATCTGAAACTGCCACTTTTAACTGGACATGCGCTACCTTTCACGTTTCTTTCAGTTATTATTTTTTACATTTGTGTTCAACATTTTACTCTAAACAACAATAGTTATTTAAATTTAACTTTGGTGAGCTATTGTCAAAGTGCACTTTGTGTCTTTATATTCTACCTTTTCCATTCTTAACCTCTTAATTTTGATATCTTTAGGAAATTTTCAATAAGGGCACAGAGAGGTTATATATTTGAGCTCTTGTATATCTGAGAGTCTTTCTGTTGTTTTAAAAATGAATGCTATTCGAATGCTATTCTGCCGGGCCAAATTACTAGTAACAGTTCTATTTCTTTGAGAATTTTATGCATATTGCTTCATTATTTTCTGTTATATAATTTTAGAGATGTCTGAGTCCACGTGGTTTTTATTCCTTAGGGCTTAATTGGTTTACTTTTCTCTGCCTTTACTTAGTTTTTCCTTGATTATGTTACTTAGAAAACATTTGCCTAAATAGTTCTAAAAATGGTCTATTTTTATTATTTTTCTTGGTTTAAATTATTTTTCAATTATGTCTTGGTTGTTACTTTTATTCCAAATATTTTTGTTTCTTGAAAATACTCAGAATTGTTGGGCTGATTCTAATCTGTCTCTACATTTAATGTTTCCTCACCTCATTTTCATTGTCTTTCTTCATTGTCAGTCATGCTCCTTAAAAAGTGTGCAGATATTTTGTTTGGCTGTAATAATTTTGGTTTACTTGAGACATCTTTTGATTTTATCTCCCTTTAAATCTCATTTTATTGTCCTTGTGTGCCCTTATTTAACTGTTCTTCCATTCTGTTTTATTTTTCTTAGACTCACTGGCCTCATTAGTCACCGTTTATTGCTACCTACTGAAAGTACCATCATGTTTTCTGAAATGTTTCCTTTGATTCTTCAACTAAATCAAGTTTGCTTATCCTCTGAATCTTCCAAGATAATTTTCCCTTTCCCTCAGGTTATGTTAATCTTTAAAAATCACCTTCATCCACCCTCCTGACCACCCCCGAAACATTCAGTTTCTTAGGAAGAAAGAAATATCACGACAGCTTATGTTGGCTTCACTGTGTATTTGGGGGGCTGTTGCAAATGCTTCTCAAAGCTACTGGTCTTGGCGTTTTTCCTACTTGTAATTCTTGGTTCTCTGAAACACTGAAATGATGGTTTCTTAACGGCAGTGATCGTCAGAATCAATTACTTTATTTAGAAGTTACTTATTTCTGGGCTTCAAACCTGGAAATTCTGTGTGTGTGTGTGTGTGTGTGTGTGTGTGTGTGTGTGTGTGTGTAAGAATAATGGAGCAGGGTTTGGACACTTGTATTATAAAAACCAGATTTGATTTAACAGACCTGCAGCTGTTACTGTCTGCTACAAGGTTTCCACTACACATTCACAAAAAAAAGCAGAAAAATGTGTCTTGGTGCTTCCTGTCTGTCCGATTGTGGCAGCCAAGATTTAATGGGGGAATACAGGAGAAAAACCATGGTAAAACAGGAAAATATGAAGATAGTTTTTACAAGTTAGAAATAACCTTGAAAACAGTGAAGAACATGTTTTATTCCAAAAAGAAGACAAAATTTGAATTAAAAAACACACAGCAGAGTTGAGTACTGGCAAGTACTGCAGTTAGTACTCTAGTGTTCTCAACTCCCACCAGCTTGCTTTACTTTTGGAAACTAAAGGAATTTTAGGCAACGTGGATGGTGCAGGTGAGCAACCTGTGAATTCACACCGGGCCTGCTCTGAGGGTCCCATGCTTGGTTTAATTTTCTGTTGTCTCTGCCTTGAAATTCCCAATTTTATCTTTGAATTTGTGTTTTGTCTGGGAAGTTCCATGGGACTATGAAGCATGTCCATGAGTAGAAGAGATACATACGGTATGCATGCCTGCCATTCCTCACGGCTCCATTTGCATATTGCCTTTGCGATGCTCCAGAGCATAGACTTCTGGTGGACCCACAATATGTGGGATTTTGCAAGACTCAAAGTAAGTACGTCTGCCATTTAGTGTGCTAATTTCCTATTGTTGCCGTAACAAATCACCACAATTTAGTGGCTTAAACCACAGAAATTAATTTTCTTACAGTTCTGGAAGTCAGATGTCTGAAATATACCTTAAGGGAATAAAATTTAAGACTGCATTTTTTTCTGGAAGCCATAGGAGAGAATCTATTTCTGTGCCTTTTCAGCTTCTTGATAGAAGCTGCCTTCATTCTTTGCCTCATGGCAGAATCCTGTGCTATTTTTAAAGCCAGCAGTGTAACACTGTCCGTTTTCTTTTCTGCTTCTATTGTCACATTGCCTTCTCTGGCTCTGATCCTACCTTCCTCTTACACAGATTACACTGGGCCTACTGGGCTAGTTCAGGATAATCTGCTCGTCACCAGACCCTTAACTAAAGCACATCTACAAAGTCCCTTTGCCACATAAGGTAACATACTTACTGGTTTTGGAGATTAGGAGGTGGGGGGGTATTTTTTAGCCTATCAGACTTAGTGAAAATACCATGCTGTCTATTTGGACTAAAACTTGCTTCATACACAAAAAAGAGCCAATGGAGTTTCTAAGAAACACAGGTGGCCAAGCAGCCCTATCATTTCTTAGTCATGGCACTTTATTGGCCAAATTACTTGTGCTCAAAATGATGCCATATAGGAAAAGGGAAAAAGGGTACCCCTACAGTTTCTTTAACTTCTGTCCTTTCTTACTCATTAATAAACTAAAAGTAGTAGTTTTGGTAGAATATGTGTGTATCAAGAATTGAAAGAGAAACAGTGGTAGTATTTCCACTATTCTGGTGAAACAATACTTATACATATATGAGCTGCAAAATACACTGTGTAATTTTAGTGACTCTACATATGAGTTAAATGCTCCTATGTTTTTATTTAAAACAGGCACTGCACAAGATAAAATGCACAGTAAAATTCATGTTAATAATTTAGAACTTTATTATCTTAGGATGATATTAAATAGCAAATAACAAATACCAGATGTGTGTGTGTTTGTGTTTGTGTGTGTGTGTGAAGGAGAGGGAGAGAGGCCATTAAAGAACAGAAAAAAATTACAGTTTAGTACCTTTAACAGCCCTTCTTTTCCTGCAAAGTATGTGGCCAGCCCTGTTTCCATGAACCAAGTAACTGCTGTTCATCTTCCTTACTTAATACAGGTGTGAGCACTCGCGCGCACACACACACGTACGTATATGCATAGTATGTATTTGTGACAAAGTGAGTTGTTTTCTCTAAATTGAAAGAAAATAAGTGTGATGCTGGTGAGAGGAGGGAGTAAAAGAAGCAGTACTCTGCTGAGGGTTTTCTCTCTCTCATTCTCTCTGTTTCAGCCACACTGTCCTTTTTGATTTCTTTATATCAGTAGTTTTCAAACTTTCTGGTCTCAGGACCCTTTCTCTTTAATATCTTAAAATTTATTGAGGATGACAATAATCTTTTATTTTTGTTATATTTATTGATGCTTACCATAATTAGACATAACTGATAAAATTTAAAAGTGCTTATTTATTAATTCATTAAAAATAACATTAATGAGCTATTACATATTATTTTTAAATAAAAATTAACATTTTTTTCAAATAAAAAACTAGTAAGAGTGGCTTTGCTTTATATTTCTGCAATTTTCTTTAATATCTGGTTTAATAAAAGACATCTAGATTCTCATATCTATTTTTGCATTTAATCTGTTGCAATATCATGTCATGCTTTCCCTGGAAAATTTCACAGTACATCCATGAGAAAAATCATAGTGGGAAAAGCAAGTAAGATATTATTAGGAAGAGACTTTGACTATCTTAATAGGGGTTTCTGAGCACACTGTAAGAACTGTTGCCTGACATCATGCTTTCTCCTGCCACAGGGCCTTTGCATATACTCTCACCTCTGACCAGGACACTGATTTTCTCTTCTACCTACTCTTTCTGAGCTTGAAAGTCATTTGCCTGTAGAAGCCTTATCTCGTTTCCTCCAAAAGGTCATATTCTGTTAGTTTAGGCTTTTATAATGCTGGGTGCTTCCTGTTTAGAATCATTTGTCACAGTTCTATGTCTGTCAGTCTGTTTATGTTTCTGTTTCTCCCATAAGACTAGAGGTTTCAAGAGAATAGGACTGTGTCTCACCATCGCATGCCTAGCTTATAAGATAGTATATGGCCCATACAGGGACTGAATAATTGTTGAATAAATAAGTATATTAATCTCAGTAACATGGTAGAGTTACCATCTATCATAAATTTCAAAACATTATCAATGTTAATCAAAAAACCACTGTTTTCTCTCAAATCCAGGACATAGAAAATTATAAGCATTATTCTCTCTGCATCACAACAAAATAAGAAAAAAAGGTGATCAAGTTAAAGCACGAGGGATTCAAATTAAAGAAATGTTTTGATATTTAGTTTCTACTTTAAACTAAAATATTGGAATGACAATCAAGAGTTGGTCAGTCATTCAGATTCTTTAGTGGTCAGATGCCAAGCATTTGGCTACCTGTAGAACTGTTAGATACGACTAGATGATAGGTGGACTCTCACACTGATACCCAGGTAATTAGTTGGCAGACTAATTAAATATTTGCATCTTTTAGTGTTAAGTAGGACTGAGGTCTTAGAATAATCAGTAAAGATACCTTGTTTTGGGGTTTCCTGCTGAAAATGTTAGAAAGATGGTTTGGATGATTTTTAATTTTTTTGAAACCTTATGAGTGTATGAAAATGTCTTTTTTTAGACTCAAGAAAAACTACGATAGAAAAGATCATATGCACGATCAATGGGACATACAAATTCTTGAATTTAGGGTAAAATTTTGAATCAGCTTTAGGCTATAGATGGATTTTTGGTTGCTTGATCTTTGAATATTCTATGGCTAATTTGATGTCAAGGTCCAGGTCTACCTCATTTCTGTCCCTGGTCCTAGTCTGGTGCTTGGACAAATGAGGGTGCTTAATATGAATAATTAATTGATACTTTTTTTCTCTACCTAACTTTCTAACAACTGAACTGAACTGAATTATTTGTTATATTTAGTAAGAGTGGCTTGAGTAACCTTGGCTATTTAACATTAAGTTTCTAATTTATTTTATTGAAATGTATAGGATTGTATTGATAACCCTGTTCTCTTCTTATTTTCTATTAGAGATAGGGAGGAAAAGTCAGCTAGTTGGCTAGAAGTTATTAACATCGTCTATTGAAGATTTCAAGGGCATTTTCATTTTTATGTTCCCCAGTTATTATACCAATCCAGCAGGCAGTCATCTCCTTGCCTCTTCAGGTATGAAATGGCAGCTGCTACAGAGACACAGTGTGGTTACTGTTCACACAGTGGAGCAGAAGTTAATCACCGTTTGAAAACAATTGGCTGACATTAGACTAGAGAGTTAATTAAAGGGAAACTGTTGAGACAAGAATTATATTCATTTAAAAAAAGTTTGCCTGTATGTCTAACAATTGAAATAATTAAGAATAAGAATATAAAGTGAGATAACTAAATTCTACTAAATTCTGTTCACTTAACTTTTAGATTGACTTAATCTAAATTTACTTTGTTTTCCCCCTGTTTTTTTTAATTGTTCAAAATACTACAGATGTCCCTTTTTCTCCCCATTGACCCCTTCCACTCCACCCCACCCCACCCCCCTCCCCAGTCCCTCACCACACCATTGTCCGTGTCCTTGGGTTGTGCATATAAGCATATAAATTCTTTGGTTAATCTCTTCTCCCCCGCCCCCCTCCTTCTCTCTGAGATTCGTCAGTCTGATCCATGATAAGACTATACTTTCAGGGATCAATTCTATAGTTTGTTCCCCTTTTTTTAATGCATTTTTCTTGGAAAATGATGTTACAGTGTTCAATGTCATTTGTCTTTTTACAGTTGTAAGAATACTTTTTTAATATAAAGTTTTAGCTTCTGACACCTCTTTAGAATAAATTTTATTTTTCTCCCAAGGCCTACTATCCAAATTCATTGGGTAAAGACCCTATAAAATATTCCCTGGGCTTTAAGACTTTGTAATTTTAAATCCATTGACTAATTTAGTGCCATTGAGTTCTCAGTCTTCAAGGGAAATTCTTTTCATTTAATGGTGCTGCTTTCATTGAGATAAAGATATCTATTTTTAAAACACTTTTAATGCCAAATGAAATTGAAATTATTAATTAAATTTTTCTGTATTTCCCTGTACAAAGAATTTTCTAATCCTATACCCTGTCATTTGTGTGCATAGAAAGGACCAGAAAGGAGGTTAGTGGGAATGATCTCCATTTTGGAATTAACGTATTATTTTTGGAAATACAGCATCTATAATTTCAAGGTCATCCTGGGGAGAAATAATACTTTAACAAGAGTACTTTTCCTGTGCACAAAACTTTGTATTTTATTTTTACTGTTCTCTCATTTTATTTTGGAGAAAGAACACCATTGTATACTTCCGTCTCCATTTTCCTCTCTGCTTCTTTCTGTCTCAACCTCATTTGTTCCTGCTGGGGATGAACTTTTTTCTGGTGGCATAAATGCTCAGTTAGACAAAATAAAACACAAGGAAGACAGCATAATTTTACTTAGCTCCTGTTCGAACCACCCCCCACCCCCACAAAAAACAAACTAGGAAAAAATGCTAGTCTGATTCTTGCACCAATTGCTACAGCCAGGGGAGGAGGTTCGATGGGCTTGCTGCTTTGACCAGGGAGGTGAGGGCTTGTTCTGGGAGACGACCTGGGATAACACACATATGCTGGTGGAGAATTATCAAGGGACAGGAAGCTGCCCCTACTTATTTATAGTATAAAAATTTAATAATTGTGGAATATATTTTCTGTGGGGCTGTTTGGGTTGTAGTTTGAATTAGTTTTGATGCCATCTCTGTTAGGGTCATTTCTCCTTTCTCTGGACTAGTTTGACCCTGTTATGTATGTGACCAAACGAGAAACTCAGAACCTAGAGTCCTGCGAGGGAGGGTCCTGGAGAATTTGCCAGCGTGCCCTACGTTCTCATTTCATAGAGGCTGCTTGCTGAATGGGCTACACTATGCTGGGATTTGAAATGTAGTTAACCGTCAGATTTTGTATCAAGCCTTCCTGAGCTCTTGCCAGAGTTTATTAATGCTGGTCCTGGGCCCCTATAAATAGGTCTCCCTCTCTATCTCAAGTGTTTCTGGGATGTCTTTGATAAATGCTCACGGAGAGTCACCTAGCAGCCCCTGAGCAACAGTCTGTACTGGATGTGCTGCTGGGATCCACAGTGCTTGCTGGGGACATTGCTGCTGCTGGACATGCTGCCACTGCGTGAACTGCGTCCCTCAGACACGCTGATGCCCTCTCTGGCCAGGTGCTGTGGTTTCTTCCTGCCCACAGCAGCTCCTTCGTTTTCTCCCACCAGGCTGCCACTGCCATAGATATGCAAGGCTCTGGGTTGCCCAAACTACCCAGTGGCACATGGAGAAGTCGGGGGAATGACCCTGTCCTCCTCACCTGCTACGCTGTCAAGGGTGTTTCTAAACCACAATGTCTTACAGGGATGTTAATGAAGAGCTTGGCTCTTCTCATGTCTTACCTAATAACCTTACCTCTTTTCCTTTCCTCTCACAGCCCCACTCACTGCAGGGCACCTACGCCTACAGACCGGGCATGGGGCTGTGTCAGGGCCGGAGTGTGACAAGCACCAGAATCCTCCTCCACCATGTCCTGGAAGAGGGATTTGCTGCTTAGCCTGGTTGATCCGCTTGACATTTTTTCCTTTTGAGCTGAGTTATCTCCCAGGAGGTTCTTCAGTTTTGACTGAGAATAGATTTCTGATAAGCCACCCACCATTCCACCCTGACTGTACACACCTGCTTCATCTGAGAGGTTGGTATCACTAGCCCTGTGGTTTTCAGAGTCTCTTGGGCTTAAAAAATAAGAAAATATTCATAAAAAGAAGCCTTATATAGGAGCTCCAACTCTGTCTTGCCTCCTATGCCACTAAAAAAAGTAACCCATGCTGTTACTATTTACCATTCCCATTATTTCATATATTGAAGATATAAAACTTAAGCATTAAGAATGATAAAAATGACATAGTTTTAGAAAAAAGTATTCTGTTTGAAAAATGTACATTTGAAAATATACCTGTAGACATGAACATATGTAAATCTGACTATGTATACATCATAATATACATATATATGTTCACATAGTTTCTAGATGTGATCCCTAGAGATGTTTGTTCAAGACTGGGATCTATATATTAAAAAGCTCCCCAAGTGATTCTAATGAAACCATTCAGATTAGTAGATGGGTTATTTTTCTCCTCTTTTCCCCATGAAGTAGTAAAAAATTGATTGCAGATCAGTGATGGTCTGTGGACTCGCTTTTGGGACTCTGCTGGCTCAAATAAAATCTGGAACCCGGGTTATCTAAGATTTCCTTTTCTCACTGGAAGAAGTACTAAATGATAAAATGTTACAGACAGGAAAATTAAGTGACTTGATCTGGGTCAAGCATGTCAAGTGTTAAGTGAAGATAAAGCACCCACCAATTGGCAGTGACTGCTAGAATGTCACACTGAGAAGGATGCCGGGGATGAGCCCAAGCTCAGAAGAAATGAATGTCATGGTAATCAGCAGTGTTTCTTCAGCATAGAGAGTGTGGTGGCAAATGTGGCATATATTTGGCGTTTTCAGTCTGGCTCCTCGTAGATATATGCATAATGTTTAAGAAAATATTAGTGGTTTTAACTTCTCTAGAATTCTCTTCATTTATTATAACACAATAATAGTGAAATTGAAACTGTAGAAAAATAATACCCAACTGCTTGTCATCTCGAGCCTTAAGAACTCACTTAATCTAAAGTTAAGTTACAATTATTGCATTTAAATTGAAGCCATACTATTGTATTACATCTGTGTGGCCACTAAGGTACATTATAGTTCGTTGAATGAACATTTATTGGCTATTTGCTACACATCAGTTCTAGGCAGTGAGGTTAGGGGAAAGTATGGAGAGAGTTTTTACCTGCAGGGAAATTTATCTACTGGGGAAAGCATATCCCTAAATAGATGATGATAATAAATATGTACAAAGTATTTCAGAAACAGGGAATGAATGAATTAATGCTGAAATTTAAATGGAGAAGAAAGAGAAATAGTGTATTTCAGTTGAAACAGTGATAGAAAATAACAGAGTAAGTTGTTTCGAAGAAAATTATAGGACCTGGGATGTATTGCTGAGTGTGGTCACTAAGTCTTTGGGCTACAGATTTTTATAGTGTCAGCTGGATGTGATACTTACTTCTTTGAGACAACCTATAACTTTATTTATAGTGTCTCATGGTGTTTACCTTACAGTTATTAACATATTTATTGAGAAGCCCTCCCAGTAGATTATAAGCCGAACTATCTAAATAGACAATATATCAAAATAGGATGTAGGAGAAGAGTGAGATGCCCAGATGTTAATTCTAGAATTCCTGTTTGTGACCTGCGTGACCTTGGATAGGGAAATTAAAAGAAGTTATCATTTCTTACGTGCCAAATGAGGATAATAATAACTACCACATTAGGTTGTGAACATTAAACAAAGTATATATATAAAAATTCTTAGCATAGTGCTTGGCATCTAGTAAGTGCTCAATAAATTTTAACTATTACTAATGTTATATGTCCTTAAACTCTGTAAATATTTGTTGTTTGCATTGAAATTAAGGACCCTTCCTTCACTTTTCTGAGTTTCTTTTTCACCAATTTGTCCATCCATCTGCCCATCTATTTATCTACCTGTTTGTCCATCCATCCATCCATCCATCCATCCATCCATCCATCCATCCATCCATCCATCCATCCATCCAGATTATCTGTTATGCCTCACATCACTCAAGACTCACTCCCACCCTCCTTCCCAAGAGCTCACAATCTTGTTTTCTGAGTCTACTTCCGTAAATCTTTAGTTTTTCTTTCCAACTCCCTTCCCAGAGTATTTCAGATGGAGTTAAGTATAAAGCTTTACTAAAATAGCTTAGTCCTAGTTTGAACCTCTGCCTTTTTGGTTTATTTAAGGCAGGAGTGTATATGCATAATTCAATGTGTGTGTGGGAGAGGGTGGGGAATGGGCTAACCTGGTGATTGTTTTCTATTGAATGACTGGTATTCTGGAGGGGGGATACAATGTCATAATTGGTAATATGGCTAGGTCAAAGGTCATTTAAAAACTCTTAGTGTTTTTACAATATAATTTTGAGTTAAATGAAAGTACCGTATAAAGCACCAAGCTAAATCAAATTAATACCATATATTCTTGGAGTCCTACATCTTATCCAGATCTATATGCCAGTGATTTCAGCATTTGCTATGCCTTATTGCTGAAAATTTTTAGTGCTGTTTGACTTCATTTATATTAATGTGTTAGACCAAACTTCAATAAAGGAGAAATTAAGAATAAGGTATTATTCATCTGAAACATTATAGCACCACTATTTTTACCTAAATCTTGGGAGTAAAATTCTTACAGGAAAGACATCTGAGCTTTTCAAATTATATTATATCCATAAATGGAACTGGAGTCTCAAACAGCATTTATCTCTAAGTCTGAGTTATAGCTCGCTTCATTGCTCCCTAAACACCAAATTTTACATTGTAGATGTAAGACATATGCTCTCTTAGTTCAGTATACCGTGGAGCTCAAGTGTGGCGCATTCACATCGGCAGCTCCTTGGGAAGAAGAAAATAGCACTGGGAACATTGAAATCGTCCAGTAGAGGAGGCTTGCAATACAAATGTTGAAGTGCTAAGCTTTCAGAAAGTAATAATTTCCCCGATTTTCATTGGAAAGACGATATACGAGCATAGCTGCGAATGGTAAATCAGCATCTCTGCCTCTTTCCCAGCTTTTATGATCAGCATTAATGGCGGCAACTGTCACAGAGATTATGGCTGCTTTATTTCAAGGGAGTCTAAGAGGCAGAGCATAGTGTGAGTATTTTATAAACATATATTTTTAAAGTTAGCCATTTGGGTTTGCAGGGGTGACAAATGATTCCTAGGAAGGCTTAACCAGGGAGAGGGACAGAGTGGAGGAGGGAAGGAAGTGGGGAAAATAGGATCATTTATTTGATGTAGAAATTTGGGTGTTAGTTATAGTCCACATTTATTAGCCATTTTATTCCAGCCTAAGTGGTGCCAAAATTATTTTATTGATCAGCTATCCCAGGACTGAAAAAGCCACATTCTGGCCAGGGCCATGGGATTTTTACTTCCCATTACAATCAGTATGGGCCTCCAGAGTGTAGTTGGTTTAACTACGCGTGTGACTATTTTGTGAAAGATAAAACCCACTCTCTGTCACTTCCCAGACCTCCAAGCCCTCATGGGAGGTTTACAAAGTCATAGGAAGGAGATGATATCTACCATCTCTCTTCCAGTGTGTTCTGTATATTTGATAAGGAGAGCTAGTGTACGTGACTATGGTACAGAAGGCGCCCAACGCAAACCGCGCTCCTCCTGAACTGCAACAGTGCCATCAGCTGGAAAGGAAGCTTTCAGGCAGTTTCTGACTGAAAAACATTTGGTAGATGGACCAGATGTAAAAAAAAAAAAAAAAGGGATCAACATTCCTGCGCTGTTCTCATCGCTGTTAGAGCTGCAGCCACAGAAGCCACTATCGAAATGTACGGGGGTTTTAGAAAATCTGTTGGTGCCGAAATGGAGGAAAGAGAGAACCACCTAGGACCTGCCCCCTAGCCTACGAATGTCAATAGTGTACACTTTTGACATTCCAAACTTCTTTCCCCCCTTCACTTCCAAGTTGTCAGAATACTTCCTTTGTTCATTTATCCCTTCATTCATGAACACATATCTATTTAGTGTTTAATATGTGCCAGGCACTCTGTTAGGTTTGAAGTGTACACTGGTGAGTGAGATAGAAACAGTTTCTGTCCCCACAGAACTGAGGCGGAGGTGACATAATTAGACAAGGCTGCTGAGTGCTAGGGAAACACGACAGGGTGGCCTGACGCCATCTGTGGAGCTTAGGGAGGGCTTCTTAGACGAAGCAGTTTCTAAACTAATAACTAAAGGATGACTGGGAGTTAAAATGTCACATCGTGTGGTCTCATAAGGTAACGTAGATGAAGTAACTCGTAAATTACAAAGCACTATGCAATTCTATTTTATTACTGGTCTTCTTGTAATTAGATAATCTTAACATATCAGGTACCTGGAAGTCGTTGAACATGTTTGGATATATGTTGTAGCAGCAGCGTTGTTATTAGAGGTAGGAAGCGTCTTACTTTTTATGGTTACGTTGTTTTCCATTTCCAGGTAAAAAGATGTCATTTTCTACAACTAGTGCTCTAGAACCACCTAAATAGTTGGCCCACTTAAACTCAGGGACTCAGCTACCGAGGCATTTCCCACTGGGGGAGGCTGGAAGGATAAACCGCTCCTCCCCTGGACCCAAGTCCGCGGGTTGTGACTGCTGCTTGCCTGATCTGTGGGTACATGGCGTCAGCGTGAGAGGGAGTGGGAAAACCGGGGTTCTTGTTTTGCTGCAGCAATTAAGTAAGCCAAACAAGCCGTTTAATTTTATATGGTCTCACTTCCTCATGTGTAGAATGACGACCTCTAAAAGACCACCCGTGATGATGTACTTTCCAGCGCAGACTCTTGATTTTAAGTACTAATGTTTTCCCCAAATATTTATTGATGCCTGCTCTTCTTGACTTCCTGTTAAGTTTTTCAATAGAGCTTAAATCACCTGCTGATTTCCTTACTTTATGGAGCAACTTTGCTATTAATCCAAAGGGAGCAGATGCAAGTGCCATCTCTATATACCTACGTGCATCCATGCGGATAGGTGCAGGGGTGTGTACAGGCGTTGGTTGTCAGATTGCCAAGTAAAAAAAACCTTTAGAATGAAAAGTGTCAACACGCCGTTGTTCTTCCTTTACTTACTTGAACTCATTTCTTTTGCCCCAGATCCAGGAAAAATCATTTTAAAAAGGGACTAATAGGTAGCAGATGTGGGAACACATATGAATTGAGGCTCATGTAATACAGTAGTGCAAAATTTAATGTATAGTAATTTTGATGTATGTCAGAGACCAAAATAAGACCACAAATGCTTTATATAATAGGAATCAATGGTAGGCCAGTCTCTGTGGAATATTACAGCAGATCAATGAGGATGTTCCAATGTTCTAACCCCACAATTCAGAGCTTTCTCCTTAAACCTACCCTATTGGCTTACTACACCATCTCAAACAAGGCAGCCCCACAGAGAGTAAATACAGATATCTTCACAAATGTTGAAACAGTAACTCTGACAATGATTTCTTTTCTTAAATTTTACTGGGATTTTACTCACTGACATATACCCCCATCCATCCCCCATCACACATGTGACCACCAGTTATCACTTTAGGTTTATAAGACAGTGTAACACGTGAGGGACACATTGAGACGGACACCTAACAAATCAGCCAACAGGAACAAGATCTGAGTATCATTTCCTTGATGAAAGCTGATTTCTGGGCTTTGTCTGTCCTGGCAAAGAGAGTCAGACTGCTGGATGACATTTATTTTTATTAAAATTGAACTAACAGTAGTCTTAAGTTGATGCATAAGCTGTGGATGCTTCCATGTAAAACAAACAAACAGCAAATGAAAGAACAGGCTGTGAAAACAACAGCAAAAACCTTCCATACACCTTGCTTTTCTGTGGCACTCCAACAACAAACTGATGCCAACCGTGCCTGTCTGGATTTAGGGAGATTCTGAGGGAAGGGGAGAAATCACACATTCAGACATCTCTCCCCTTCATTTATTCTTATACTACTGCTAGCCAATATTTTTTCTTCTATTTTTGTGTCATTATTATTTCTTTTTTTATTATTGATAAAGAGTATATCGGTAACAGAAATTACAGGAGTGCTTATGTAATGCTTTGGTAATATGAAACTTCTCTTTTAAGTGGAGAAAACAAGTGTTTTTGGTTATTGATTTTGAGTCAGTGTCTTAAAACATGCACTCACACACATACCCCAAACAGAAAACAGAACATGTTCTATGGTTCAGGACACTGGAGTTCTAGCCAAATGGTGCCTTTCACTAGGGGTGTGCATGAGGTGGGTGCTACACTGAGCAGCCCAGATGCCCCGTTCCCTGGAGCAGATGGCTCACAACTGCATCCCTCTGCAGAAATGCTCCCATATAGGCCACAGAATGCCTCCTTACCATAGTTCTCAACCCGTCCCTGGAGGAAGCCCTTGTCTTATGACGACCAGTCAGGGGTGGTAGGTACAGAGGCCCATTAAGAGTTGGCAACTGTCCTGCCCTTCACAAAGGCTCCAGTCACTGTTGCCTTTGCATCTCTCCCCAAATTATTCTCTTTTCTTTCTGTCTAAATTCTGCTACTCAGAAAACATTTGAACTCAGCTCTGTTTCCTCCATGGAGTTTTCTGTGGCAGCTCTAGTACACACTGATTTCTTACTTAATTTTATTTCTACAGTATCCACACCTTCTACGTTTGTTTAAATGCTTTCCAATCAATGAACTATCTTTACCTACCTTCCATGATTGGATCCTCAAAACCATTCCATGATTTGGTGGAAACAAGTATTATTCCTTTCACTTTACAGTAGAGAAGCTCAAGAGTAAGAAAGAATGAGTGATTTGCTTTAGGTCACAGTGCTGATGTATGATAGGGCTTGGATTCAAATCTGTGTGTGATGATTCCACAGTGTTCTTGCCATGTACGTTGCTGCCATCTCAGAATGCATTTAGTGCTGGGCTATTTAGCTAGAGTATGTGCATCAGGTATTGATTTGGGCTTCATGCTTGTTGCTGTACATAGTTTCCATTCTCTATAACAAGGATGTAGTCAGGCCTTGAAGTTTTTTGACTTAGGGTTCTTCTAATAGCATTGGTGTTTCAGGTCTGGTAGGAAATTTGTTGGGTCCCCAGAAGATAGCTTCACTCAGGTTTTCAAAAGCACAGAGGCTCTGCAGCAGGACTGCTTTGGTGGAGAATTAGGTCCAAACATCAGGAGAGGCAGAAGTGGGTGAAGTTGGAGAGGAGAAAGGCTTTGAGAGTTTTAGCCAAGACTCAGGAGCAATCTTCCATGTTCCATTAACAACGGGGCCAGTCTTTTTCCTCTGGGTCTTCCTGAGGCAGAGGCCACACTAAGGAAGCTGTGCAGCCTGTTACCCAAGTTTCACCTAGAACCAGTGGTGTCACATGGGTTAATGCCTCTTCAGGACTGTTCAGTGTACATATTGGTGCCCAGTGTGGACTGAAGACCTGAGAACCTTTTCTTGAATATTTTGGGTTGCATAAGACTCTCAGTTTTTGGGTGGCTCTGAGAAAGGATGGTTCTTGCCAACATTATTGATATTTTTATTTCCTGCTATATAGGCAGATGTGGGCTCACATTAGATTTATATAATTTAGAAAAAGTGAAGTACTGTGACATGTCTCACACCTGACCTTTATGGAGTGCTAGTCTCATAGTCACCTATATGGATGCCATAATTATTGGTTTTATTGATGGGTTATCTTCCAGATGAGACTGCATTTCTCTCAGGTAGGGGTTTTCCTTGTGTTGTCAGAGGGAATATCATCCTTCTACAGTGTTGCAGGAAATGCCTTTCAGGTATACACATATAGGAGGATTTGAGGTGCAGTGGCAAGGTTTATTGGAGGAAAAACAAAGGACTGCCCCAGGTACGTCATGCCTGATGTCTCATCCACGACCGGGTGGCTTGGCTCTCTCTTGCTGTGGAAGAAATCGAGCCCCTGGGGCCGCAGGCCTGTACTTGTCCCCACCAAGCCCAGGAGGAGGGTCAGGCCCCAGAGCTGCCAAGCCATTATCTCAGGGCATCCGAGGCTCCAGCGGTCCAGCACCGTCTCTGCTCCCATCTGCCCATGATTGGCGCTGCCCTTCGGCTCATGCGGCAGCTGAAGGAAGAGAGCCTTGGGCCTTTGTGAAGCGTTGACTGTATTTCCTTGGGTGAGAGTAGGCTTCCTTTTATTTTTATTTTTATTTTTATTTTTTTTTAAAATATATCTTTATTGATTTCAGAGAGAGGAAAGGAGAGGGAGAGAAGGAGATAGAAACATCAATGATGAGAGAGTCATTGATCGGCTGCAGCCCACAACCCAGGCATGTGCCCTGACCGGGAACCGAACCCCGATTGCCTGGATCCTAGGTCGATGCTCAACCGCTGAGCCACGCCCGGCCAGGCGAGTAGGCTTCCTTTTAAATTATCCAGTCCCCTTCCTGGGTCTTATGGGGTTTTCTGCCCTTATCCTATCTGGTCTTTTCCCAGATTTTCTCAGGCTTTGTCTCCTCCTCTTTATGATCTTCATTTGGGCTCCTACTGCACATGCCTTATAGTTTTGCCTTGTCACCTGGCTTCTACTGTCCATGTGCTTAGTAGAAGGACTTCCTTCTGTGCCATCTTAGCTTCTACTATGCATGTACCCAGCCAAGGAATTTCCTCCTTGCTTTTTATACTAACCCCACACCCCAATATGGCGAACAGGCTGGTTGTTCCCCAGGGAGATTGGAAAGCTGGTCTTTGCTGCCTGGTCTTTCCTGCCTCCTCAGAGATTAATGTCCCTTTGACGGGAGCATGCAGCTGTCCCTGGGTTGTCTCTGAAGCTTTAATTATCTGACTTTATCTGGATTACCCAAATTTCACTCTCTTCTTTTTTGCTAATATCTAGCTGCTTACTGTAACACTTGGACTTTATGTAGTCCTATATTACTTTATGTAGTTTATGTAGCCTCACTTACTAAAACTGTGCAACAAAAGTAGTAGGATGGGGAGGGGGATGGGACAGGGTGGAACAGGTCATTGAGGAGAAAAAGGGACATCTGTAATATATATATATATATTTTTTAAAATATATCTTTATTGATTTCAGAGAGAGGAAAGGAGAGGGAGAGAGGTAGATAGAAACATCAATGATGAGAGAGTCATTGATCTGCTGCAGCCCACAACATGAGCATATGCCCTGACTGGGAATCGAACCCCGATTGCCTGGATCCTAGGTCAACGCTCAACTGCTGAGCCACACCCAGCCGGGCAACATCTGTAATATTTTAAAGAAAAATAAAATTAAAAAAAAAGTAGTAGGAACTCATTGAAAAAAACACAACAAAACAGTGAATGGAGTATTCAGATATAGACTAAATTCTGACATTGGATCAAGAACTAGTTAATTTGAGAACTAACTATTCTGTTGAAGTGAAAATACACTTTCTGTTTCTTGATTTTTCTGCGCCAGTTTGGCCACATCCTTGAAGGATTCTTCCCCAGTCATAACCAGAATTGCAGGCTTCGTGATTGCAACTCCACGTACCACTGCTCTCTTTTCATTTTAAACCATTCTGCTTTGTGCTCTTGGCCTCGAGTTTTGTTCCTTCTTGCCTAGATTCTGCTGCTGTGCCTAATCCCTTGAGTTGGGTGACCCAGTTTTGTGGCCTATTTTTTTTTATTTTTTATTCTCTGGACATTGCCTTTGGATCACCCTTATCTCCATACTCTGCAAAATTTGGGCCAGTCTGCCCTTACTAATGATTCCTAAGATTCTATTCCCTTTTGTCTGGGAAGGGACATCAGATTAGTGTTTTGCCACTCTAGCTTCATCTGTATCTCTTTTTATTTTGCTGAATTAAACTGGTGGCCACTTCAAGCACATTAAATAAATGATTCACACACACACATACAAATTATATTGGGTTAGGTGTAACTTATGTTTTATACAAATCTGTTGAACATTAGGTGTGCTGTGTATGATAAGGTTTACAAAGGAAAGTCTTGTAATTTATGCGATCAGGTGGAATTCTAAGCTTAACTAAAAAAGAAATGTAACCAAAATAAAAATAACAACAATAATAAAAGCTCTATTTTTTTTTTTTTGAATTTTACAATAATGTAGAGGTGTCTTGTTTCCCTAGTTTGTTTTATGTATGTACATCTCTGAATAAAGAATATCTATGTTATTGGCTACTCTTATCATTCAGTTTATAAAATGATTTAATTTTGCACATGGGCCTATGAATGCAGCAGGTGTGCTTATACCCATTAATGGAGAGCTTCTAAAGGATTTAATTAATTCTCATTTTTGGGATAACTCGTTAGATTCTAGAAGGTTCTTTGTATATTTATTTAATTCTCACAGTAATCTGGCATGGTAGGAATTATTATCTCCATTTTAAGGGTAAAGGTGAACCTTGACTAATGTTTAAAGCCTGTAAGTGAGTGAGCTTAGATTTGAGCTGAAGCCTCTTGACTCAAGCCTGCTGTCTTTCCATTGTACCACTGACAATTCACTCAGTTCATACCAAGCTCAAATCTAGGTTAGTGTTTCTCAAAATGTGATCTTCAAGGACCACTTACATCAGAAGCACCTGGGCATTTTATTAAAATGCAGACACCTCTGCCTGCCTGCCTGACTTGTGGCCTATTGCACCAGAATATCAAACTCCCTGAGGGCAATTCCTTTCTCTGCCTCCCTCTCTCCATTCCTTTCTCTTTCCCTTCTATTTTCCCTCTCCTCCCTACTGCTTTACCTCTTCTGTTCCTTTGGATAAATTTATTTGAGTATTTCATACTATATTTAATTTTTTAAAAGTTTTTCTATTAGGAACATTTCATATATATATTAAACTGGAGAGAATATTACAGTGGGCCATGCTATTAAGATTCAGAATGACCAATATTTTGCCACTCTAGCTTCACCTGTGTCTCTTTATATTTTGCTGAAAAAATTTAAAATACATGTTTTCAAAAGTGAAAACATTTAAAAATAAATACTAGGAATTTTGTTATTTTATTATGACATACATCAGTATGAATTTCTAAAAAAATGGTCTTCTTACATAACCATGGAATTATTACATCTCACAAAATTAGTAATGCACTTAATAGCCCATATATATATTATTTTTTCTTAGTCTAAAGAATGTCTTTTTTGCTAGTGTGTTAAGATTAAAACAAGGATCACACATGACATTTATTTGTTATGTATCTTCAGTATCTATCAACCATTTCTCCAAACACCATAGGTTAGTTTTGAACTTTGTGTAAATAGAAACATATATACATTGTCATGCTTTAAAAATGTGTTAAATGTGCTTCAATGACTTATAGTCATTACTCTTTGAATGTCTTTGTGATACTCAAATTGTTCCATCTTTGGACAATGTAAACTTTTTTTTTTTTGGCTAAATTCTGGAACCTTTTGATAAGACTCTATTAATCTTCAGTAAATCCTTTGCTTTCTGGAACAACAGCATGTTACAAATTCATCTTGAACATTTCATGTCTCAAATCTGAATTAGCCATTCTTCCAAGGACCCCTGGTTCCTTTTAGTGGAAACAGTATTTAGACACCAGTTTGACACTAGAGATTCTCATTCAATTAAGCTGTCGTTCTTCCAAGACTTTGCAGGAGAAAATCTGGATAGATTTCTTTTTGAAAAGAAAACAAACATCACATTTATACAGATATTACCAACTTAATTGTAAAATTACAAGAATTTACTCACTACATTTCATTTTATAGACATCTCTTTTACTGAAAATCATGTTTTCCATCAAAATTTTTTTTTACCTTTTTATCAAATTTTTTTGTTGTGGTAAAATACACAAACATAAAATTTACCATCTTAACCATTTTAAGTGTACTGTTCACTGCTATTAAATACATTTGTAATGTGTTGCCATCACCACCATCTATCACCAGAATTCTTTTCAGCTTGTAAAACTCTGTGTGTGTGTGTGTGTGTGTGTGTGTATGTGCATGTGTGTACCTGACTCTTGAACAATGTGTTTGAACTACATATGTCCACTTATATGTAAATTTTTTCAATAAATACTGTAAATGTATTTTCATTATGATTTTCTTAATAACATTTTCTTTTCTCTAAGCTTACTTTATTGTGTGAATATTGTATATAATACATATAACATATAAAATATGTGTTAACTGACTATGTTATCAGTAAGGCTTCTGTAGGCCATTAGTACTTAAATTTTTGGGGAGTCAAAAGCTATTGTAGGTTTTTGTCTGTGGGGTGAGGGTTGGTGCCCCTAACCCCTGTGTTGTTCAAGGGTCATATATATATGGTTTCCAGCTATGCAAAATAAATTTGCATACAAAAACTCAAAAAATTCAAGAGTGATGTTTTTGAGATAAAAAATAATATATATTTAACCGGAGCCAAAATTCATTATCCTTCAAATCTTAACTTCCCTCATACTTCTGATTTCAAGTTTGACAATTCAGAATTTTCTGGAAAGTAATTTTCTCTTAGTTTTCCTAAAGAAAAATAAATTTAAAAATTGGTTTATCAAAATATGTCTATATATTTATCAAAATATATCTACATATTCCATTACAGGCTTTTCAATAAATGAAGATTAAATATTAAAGTAACAAACTTTTAATATCATGATGTGTTAAAAATTCAGAAAAACAAGTTTTTTTAACATAACAGTTTAATCCAGATGTAATAATGGTTTTGCTGATTATAGAATTTTACTGTGGGGTTTAGAGCAAAGCTGGTTTCATTTGTCTGCTCTTAAAATCAGTATGACCATGGACAGTTAGAGTCAAATAGAAAATCTTAGATATCATTTTGTCCAATTTCTGTATTTTCTGAGGGTAAAATTATCGCCCATGTTGATGCCCTCCAGCTAAAGACCATCAGAACACACCTGTTGTTGGACAATTTGGATTAAAGCTCACTGTAATGAACGATTGCAAAGGACCACACATCTGGCCACAGGAAACCATGGCCCATCTCAGTAAGAATGCTAGAAAGGGCTTTTTGAATAGAATATCTGTTGGTTATGTGATTTGGGGGACAAGTTAAGGAACCTTAACTCTTTGTTCTGAGCCTTTGTTCTGGATTTGATATGCTCAGGAAATAGGGATTATTCTATGATTGGGTATCTTAATAAACTTTATCTAGAAGGAGAGAAGACTAGAGTGAAGCTAAAGCTGTTAGCAGCGTTCATTCCTATTACTCAAGACAGAGAGATGTGTGATCGTTTTTCTGGTTTGGACAATCTTTACATTTTTCTCTGTGTTCAGATATGATTTTGCAGTGGTCTTATTTCCATCTTGTCACAGCCAGTGAGTGTTTTGTCTGATGCTGATGTTTTATGAAAAAGTGTTGAGGATAGTTTCCAGGTGTCAGGGACTGCTTTTGTTTTTTGCACCCAAACAATGCAAATTTTTTTCCTTTTTTGTTCTATTTCTACACAATTAATGACAGTAACAAGTTCCAACTCCTGTAGCAAACAGTCCCAAAATCTCAGTTCCCTAACACAATAATAGTTCCTCATACACACACAATAAATCCCTTACAGATATTCCTCACTGGGCCAATCTTCAGGCTTCATCCATTTTACTCACCACACATGGCCACCCTCCCCATGTGGCTTTCAAATTTGCCACAGGAGGAGAAGAGAAAGTGGAGAAAGCACACCAGATAATTAAATACCTCAATGTAGCAGTGACACGCTTTACTTTTCTTATATTCCATTGGCCGGGATTGGAGGGGATGTATTAGTGTTCTCAAGAGAAACGGAACCAACAAGGCGCTCTCTCTCTCTCTCTCTCTCTCTCTCTCTGTGTATAAAGTGTTAGACTTTGTTTTATTTTAAGGAATTGGCTCACATGATTATAGATGCTGGCAAGTCCAAAATCTGCAGGCCACCAGGCTGGACATGCAGAGAAGAGCCCACCTTGTAGTAGAAGTTTAAAGGTTGGCTGCTGGTGGAATTCCTTCCTGCTCAGGGGAGGTCAGCTTTTGTTCTATTCAGGACTTCAGTTGACTGCATGGGGCCTACCTGCATTATGCAGGGCCATCCTCTTTCCTCCAAGTCCACAAATATAAATGTTAATTTCATCCAAAAAAATACTTTTACAGAAACATCCAGAATAATGTTTGACCAAATGTCAGGACACCATGACCTAGCCAAGCTAACACATAAATTAATCATCACAAGGAGGTATGTGGTTTCTGTCTGGACAATTTCCCAAACCACCTGGCATTGACAGTTCAGAGGGTGAGTCATTGGTTGCCAGCCAGCTTTCTTGCCAAAACAGGCCAAAACATTTTCACTAAAAATGTATATTTTATAAACATGTTCATTCACTTTAACTCAGTGGAAACACCTTACATTTATTTGTGAATTACAGCTTTATTTTTAGTATGATAGGTAGACTGGGGATTGTTATTTCCATTTCACAGATGAGAAAATAGGTGGGATGTTTTATGGAAGGACACATGGTAAGGAAGTGAAGAACCAAAGCCTAGAAGCTCTATTTTCACTCCCTTTATCCACCATAGACACAAACATAATAAAACAACTCATTTCTGGTATTGCTATGCAGAGGAAAAGTTTTGGACTTATATCATCTGCTAATAGGAAAAAAAATACCTGTAGCCTCACATAGCTTTAAAAAATGAAAATAAAAATAATTGGCATAATTTCAGTCCTTATTGTAAATCTAATTGCAATATCATGCAGTATTTAGGCTTTCTGTAGTTTGTCTTTATGAGGAATGGTTAGTCCAAAGGTGACAAGGTGGCATGATGTTTGAATTAATTATATTTAGGGCTTTTAGTAATAATTGTGCTCACTAGCATGAGTCTCCTAAGAGGTGCACAGTGTGAGCAAACCCAGTGAACCTGCAGGCTTTCTAACGTTGACACTAGCCATTTGCTCACTTCAGAGCTTAAGAGCCTGTGGCGGAATCGCATTGCCTCTTAGAGACTGCCAAGGCATCATGCAGCCAGCTGAAGCCAGTCTCAGGAAAATCACAATCTTTATAGTGATTTCAAACATACATATTATAGAAGTTGAATAGTAACAACGGTCAGAATTCATGGTGATAACTCTGTAATTCCTTTAAAGTGGGCATATCCCTGGCATACAGGAAGGTAATACTAGTGAATCAGAAACATGCCAGCAGGAGAGAATTTGGTTCAACATGACCCCCTAGGACATTATTTTGGAAAAAAGTATATTTAATAATGATGACAGAAATTTAAAACGGCCTCTTCTCATTGTGTCAGTCTTCTCCCTTGTAGCCACCTTTTACTGGAAAGGCAAAAGAGTAGGCAATTGACGAAATATTTTCGTGACTTTAGCAGGAAATAGAGAAGACAGATGTTGAGCTATTGACCCTATCCTTTCTGGCATTTGAACTGCCATTCAGTACGAGAGGGAAATGAGGCAGAGAAATGACGGGCTGACCAGGAGAATGAAGCAGGTACCAGCAGCTCAGAGCTGTGGAGGACACTGTGCTTGTGGGATGGATGGTTGTTGAGTGTGAACCATAAAACATCAAAAAGTTCCCTAAGTTGTTTTCTCTCTCCCCAGTCGTTTCTGTTGATTCATGTTTGTTCCGTATTTATATCTGCCGTTAAGGATGACACAAAAAGAAAGGAGACTGTAGGTAGAGTCAGTACTTGAGATTAAAAAAAGAAAACACCCACAGAATTATTTGCTTGGTTGTCAACTTTCACTGATTTAGAACAACTGGAAATTTTTCTCTCTTTTTAATTTTGTTTGCTGTCAAAGACATACGCCTAAGAAAGGACAGGACATCAACTTTATTTTAAGCTGGATTGAGTATCACTAAATCTCCCCAGTTGCTATCAACTCTAGAATTATAGTTCTCTTTAAGAAATACTATACAGTATACTTAATGTTTTTTAAGTTTGACTTATTGAGTTGTAAGGTTAGCATTTTATTCTTAAGGTGTTAGAGTGGAGACTAAACTATAATAATTAGGTGGCATTTTAGAAGAATACACAAAGAGGGTTTATTATTATGATGGAAAGTCCACAGATTAAAAACCACTGAGCATATATAAGAAGTAAAATATGTGTTAAATATTTTATTTACATGTAACATGAAGTAGACTAAACAACTTCTGTTTAATACTTATAAGAATCATTTCCTTATACATAGAAATGCCATTGTATTTGTTCAAAATATTTGTTCAAGTAAATAATGTGTGATAGAGATATATTCATCTATGGAATTTAGTGTTTCAGGTCTTGTATTTAGGTCTTTGATCCATTTTGAGTTAAGTTTTGTGTATGGTGAAAAATAGCAGTATAGTTTCATTTTTTTGAATGTGGTTTTCAATATTCACAGCACCATTTATTGAAGAGGCTTTCTTTCCTTCATTGCATGTTTTTGGTTCCTTTGTTGAAAATTATTTGCCACATACACATGAGTTTATTTCTGAGCTCTCCATTGGTCTGTGAGTCTGCTTTTTGTTTTGGTTGTTTTTTCTTTGCCAATATCATGCTGTTTTTGATTAATATTTCTTTGTAGGATAGTTTGATTATATAGAAGAAAACATAGGTACTAAACTTAAGGACCTTGGTCTCAGAGAGGATTTTATGAATTTGACCTCAAAGGCAAGGGAAGTAAAAGCAAAAATAAATAAATGGGACTATATCAAACTAAAAAGCTTCAGCATAGCAAATGAAATCATCAACAAAACAAAAAGGCAACCAACCAAATGAGAGAAGATATTTACAAACAACAGCTCTGACAAGGGGTTAATATTCAAAATATATAAAGAACTCATATAGCTCAACACCAAACAAACAAACAATCCAGTTAAAAATGGGCAGAGGACCTGAACAGATACTTCTCCCAAGAAGACATATAAATGGCCAACAGTTATATGAAAAGATGCTCAACTTCACTGGCTGTTAGGGAAATGCAAATCAAAACAGCAATGAGATACCACATCACACCTGTTGGAGTACCTATCATCAACAAGACAAATAGTAACAAGTGTTGGAAAGGTTGTAGAGAAAAAGGAACCCCCACTCACTGCTGGTGGGAATGTAAACTGGTAGAGTCACTATGGAAAACAGTATGGCAGTTCCTCAAAAAATTAAGAATAGAGTTACCATATGACCCAGCAACTCCTCTCCTGGGTATCTTCCTGAAAAATTTGAAAACATTTATTTGTAAAAATATATGTACCCCTATGTTCATTGTAGCACTATTCATGGTGGCCAAGACACGGAAACATCCTAAGTGTCCTTCAATAGAAGGATGGTACATAGACACTATGGAATAGATACCCCATAGATACACAAAGAAGATGTGGTACATAGATACTATGGAATACTACCCAGCTATAAGAAAAGAGGAACTACTGTTATTTGCGACAACATGGATGGATCTTAAGAATGTCATTGTAATCAAAATAAGTCAGATAGAAAAAGTCAGGAACCATATGATTTCATTCATATGTGGGATATAAAACTGAAAGCAGCAAATGAACAAAGACAAACAAACAAACAAAAACTCACAGAGACAGACAACCGTATGGTGGTTACCAGAGGGAAGGGGAGTGGGTGGTGGTGGTAAAGGGGTTCAAGTATATGGTGATGGAAAGAGATTTGACTTTGGGTGGTAAAAGCACAAGGCAATATACAGGTGATGTATCATAGAATTGTATACTTGAAACCTATATAATTTTATTAATCAATGTCAACCCAATAAATTTAATAAAATTTTAAAAACATACATTCACAATGCCTAATCTCTTTTTCTGATGTAAGATTAAAATGAATGTCCTTGTTACCTGTTCAACATTTAAGCAAAATATTTAATATGATTGTTAGATTTGGATGGCTTTTCTAAAACATTGAGCCATTTTTAAATTGGATTATGTTAGCCAGTCATAAGTTAAACATTGGTTCTAAAAAATTTTGTTTTGATCCAGTTGTATGCCAGTGACTATAAAGAATTGTGCTTTGAATTTGATTTCATAACTTTTTTGCTATTTGATGATTTCACTGGTGTATAGGATATTCTTATTCACATTTCCATCACCAAATAAGAACACTCATCACTCCTTTACCCACTGCTCATTCCATACTTGATGTTGTTCAAAGGGAATATTATACAGAAGGACTCAACATCACATAGAACTGCACACAAAATCATTGTGGAATCTAGCTTGTAAAACAAATATTTTGTTAATGCAAAGACCATGTTCAAAGAGGAGCAAGAAAGCACTTCAATGAGTGGTAGAGGTTGGAATACATCAGGCATTTATGCCATGATTAGGATTTTGAAATTTCCTCTGAATAAGTTGAGAAAAGGGAAGACATTGGTAGGTTTTGAGTAAGGAAAGGAAATGATCTGATTTTTATTTAAAAATGTTCATTCTGGCTACTGTGTAGAAAATTGCCTCATGTGAAACAAAAGTGGAAGCAAGGAGAAGTGGTAGGAAGCTCCTGGAATAATCTGAGTTTGAAGGTGGTATGTAGTGAAACACTGGATTTGCTATATTTTTAAAGATAGAATTGTCAGGACTTACAGAGGGATTTGATGTGGGATGCAAAGACACAAGAACAAACAAGATGACTCCTAGGTTTTCAGCTTGAGCAAATATAAGGAATGTGGCAGTAATTATTGATTATAAACCCAGATTAAAAATTTAATTGACTTAAAATTATTAGAACATGCAAAATATCATGTTGTTCATTTAATACCATTATTTTAAAAAGCTAGATAGGGGCACAATATGTGGTCAAGTAATTATCCTGCATTGACATTAAAAGTATATATCATTAGAACATTTAAGACGAAAAGATCATTTGAGCTCTAAAAGACCACCATGCTTTCTTTTAAGCCCTCTGTTGGTGACACAGTTAAGGTAGACTCCTGAGTAGATGGGCAATAGGATTGGCTCAGAGGACATTTTGATCTCCATTTCTATCCTCTACTAACTTTATATTCTCCTGTTTGGGACTCTTACATAATCAGGCAGTTATATTTCACATAAGATCCTGTTAGCATTTTATCATTCTCTCTTCCTGGATAATTCAACCTAAGAGAAGACAGTTTCCTATTGCATCTCAGTATTTCCAATTTGATACTGCACTTGGCAAAAAAGGAAACAAATGTAGAGGCATTTTAAATATGCAGTCCCCCTGTATTCCTAGAAGATCTTATATTCAAAGAGCTAAAATAGAAATGCGATAGGTCTCCATTTAATTGCAAAATGAAGTGGTGTTCTGAATCCCGGAACTGGTTAAGTTTTACTGCTGTCCTCCAATTTTCCTTTTCAGTGGAAGGGTTTCACACAATCCAGCTGGCACTATGTGTTCTCTTCCAGGCTTTCCCCAGATAATGAACAGCAAATAGCTCACCTGCCCCTGCACTGTGATAAAGATGATACACACTGCCTTGTGGTCTGAACATTGATGTGCAGCGCGGCGATCACATCTGACTGGTAGGCCGTCCAGTTGTCTTTGTCTTCAATCTCTCCTGTTGTATTGCTGTGAAGTGCTGTCACAATGACTGATAGAGGGATTGAAGCTGTAAATTCAGGAGAAAGATTCACTTATACAAGTGGAAATGGTATCTTTCTTGTAGAGTCGTTCTTATGCGTAAGTGGAGTGGAAAACCAAACATGTATGAGTGGCTTCAGGGTATAAAGCAAGACAGTCTCAGTGTGTTAAAATCTCTTTATTACTGCCTTGAGGATGCCAAAAATTATACAGGTGAAACTGTAGTTTTTAACTCAACCCTAAGTAAAGATGTAGACCACTTGAATGGATACCATGTTAAGATCAAATGGCCATGAGTCCGGTTTTGAGATAATGGAAAATACAAACCCATCAGCCACTTCCAGCTGGGAAAATAGAATTGTTACCGGAACAGGGGAAAAGTGCACTGAAGAAGAAAAAATTGCCTATATACAATTTTTTTGGGATTTATCCTATAATTTTCATCCAAGTAGCACATTGCCCTCTGAGTTTAGTTGTCTGTATACATCTGTGATTTTGTCCTTGCTTTCTTTACATTGTGTAACATGTAAACCAACAGAAAAATCATTAGAAAATTTACCTATAGTTTCCATTCAGTTTATTACCACCAGTTTATCTGTTTCTGGCATGTTCTCTATTAATGAGGAGTCCTACTACACATAGTAAAGTAGTATACCTTACCAACATTTGACAACACTGCTGCCTGGCTAGTTCAGGCTGCCTTTGCAAAGTCCTTGAACATTGCCACGACAGAATAAAAACACAGGATCCCAGAGTCACATGTATATTAGAAGGTAAATTAAGTTCATTGAACTTTTTCTTCAGTCATTTGGTGACAGTGGCAGCTTGAACTGATGAAACCAGTGGGTTGGGAGACATATGTTCTATTTCCTGGCATACAGTTTCCATTCCTACACTTAACCTGTTTCACCTTATTTGAATAATGAAAATAACATCTGCTACTCCTCAACTCATAGTGATTTTATAGTAATCAAGTAGATTTTTAAAAGTTTATGGAACGAGGGACAGGGACTTCTAGATTGGCAGAATAGGCAGCTTGGTAGACTCCTTAGCAAACAACAATTTGATGAAAATTATTAGAAAATTAAGGTTTTTAAATTGTCCTAAAGGCATACATAGAATGGAAAAGCATTCATTCAAGAAACTGTACTAAATTTCAGTAAGAAAGGAAAGAGCTGTGGCATTGAGTCATGACTTTCTCTCCATTGGCACCCACCTCCGTGTAAGAGAAACTCTATCCCAGGTGTGAACAGCCAAGAAGACAGAGGCTCCTTTTTTTTCCTGCCTCCCAGTATGGGGCTAAAGTTTACCCTGGAAGGACAGGCTGCTACTCCTCATCCCTCACAGCCTCATGTTGCAGGTGGGTACACTGGTTTTATTGCCCCTCGTCTCTAACCACTGCTTAATGAGCACTGGCTCTACTTCAGCCTGATCCTAACATCGTTGTGAAAATGCAAGAGACCCAGAACAGCCAAAATAAGTTTGACAAGAAGTATTGGATTATTTACATTTCATGACTTAAAAATTTACCACAAAGCTACAGTAATCGAGACGTGTACTGGCAGAAGGATAGACATATAGATCAATGGAATGGAATTGAGAATCCAGAAATAAACTCTGACATTTACAGTGAATTGATTTTATACAAGGGTGCTAAGACAATTTAATCAGGGAAAGAATAATCTTTCAGCATGTAGTGCTGGGAAACTGGGTATCTGCATGCAGAGAATGAAGTCGGACCCCTACATCATACCATACACAAAAATAACACAAATGGATTATAGACCTAAATGCAAGAATAAAGCTATAAAAATCTTAGAAGAAAAAAAAATCTTCATGACCTCAGGTTAGGCAGTGGTTTCTTAAATACAACATCAAAAGCGAAGTGACAGAAGAAAACAAACAAACAGATCAATCAGACTACATCAAAGTTTAAAACTTCTGTGCTGAAAACAGTGCCGTCAAGAAAGTGAAAAGATGATTCACAGAATAGAAGACATTTTTGTAAATCATGTATCTGATAAGGGACTTGTGTCTGTTATACATATAGAACTCTTATATTCAATAATAAAAACACCTAATAAACCAATTCAAAAAACAAGTATAGGATCTGATAGTCATTTCTCCAAAGAAGATTCATGGCCAGTAAGTACTTGAAATGATGCTCAACATCATTAGTCATTAGAGAAAAGCAACCCAAAACTTCAGTGAGATAGCACTTCATGTTCAGTGAATGGATATAATGAAAAAGTCAGACAATTGCAAGTATTGCTGACCGTGTGGAGAAATTGAAACTCTTATATTTGTTAATGGAATTGTAAAATGGTGTCTCTCTTTGGAAAACAGCCTGGCATTTCCTCAGAATGTTAAGCACAGAGTTCCCATATGACCCAGCAATTATATTTTTAAGTATCTGCCCAAGAGAAATGAAAACATATATCCACATGAAGAACTGGCTGTGAATGTTCAGAGCAGCAGTGTTCATAAGAGACAAAAAATAGAAATAACACAAATGTCCATTCACTGATGAATGGAGAAATAAAATGTGCTATAACCATACAATGGGGTATTATCCAGCAATAAAAGAAATGAGGTACTGCTGCATTGCACAAAACGGATAAAACTTGAAAACATGCTAAGTGAAAAAGATAGTCACAAAGACCACATATTGTACGATCCCATTTATATGAAATGTCCCAAACAGGCAAATTCATAGAGAATGAAGATAGACTCGTGGTTGCCTAAGGCTAGGGGTGGAGTTGGGTAGAGAGGAATGAGAGTATGGGCTTTTTTTTTTTAGGTATTAAAATGTTCTAAAATGAATTATATTGTGACGATAATTGCATAACCCTGCAAATATAGTAAAAATATTGAATTGTACACTGTAAATGGATGAATTATGTTTGTTAATTGTATTTCAGAAAAGTTTTCCAAACAAGTAAAAATGCTGGCATTAAAAAATTCATGAAAAACACTTATGCTTTTAATATTGATGTACTTTTGATAATTATATTTATCTTACCCACAAGGAGAAGAGGCAAAAAACCTTTTTTTTCTTTCAAAGGTAATTTTTGTCTCCATAAATAATTGTAAGTGATTAAATTATCGAATTTAAGGAAGTTAACTTAAAACCTAATAAACTCTCTCTTTTAGCATATTTCATATTTTAATGAGGAAGTAAATCCATGGTAAATATATAGATGAAAAATAAATCCATTATAGAATTTTTTAAAATAGCATCTACATCTGTGCAACTTGGTAGAAAACAGATTTTATTACCTATGACATTTTATTGAACAGACTTTCTAAACTTTTTTTTGGAGAAAACGAATAACTTGGCATCTTATAAGCAGCTTTATAATTTATTTTCAATTCCAAGATTATGTTTTGACAAAGCTCAATTTGACTAAACAATTAAAAATGAAAATCTGAATTATAATTCTGATATATGATGCTTGCTGTTGTTGAAATATGTTGAACTCACAAAGTTAATTCATTTAAATCTTACCTTTCATTTCCAATCTAAGACCATATATCTGTATTTCTCCATCAGTCAGGACTGCCAGGTGAAAGTGTGTTGAATATCAACCTAAAAACAGACTTTTTGCCAACCAAGACCAATTGAAGATTTGAAGAGAATGCATATGATCTACTTGATTACATTTTGAGTAAAACCTAACAATTAAAATAGTAGGTGTTAAAAATAAGGGAAATTATCATTTGAAGAAAGATGACCAAAAAGAAACTACCTTCAATCTGAAAATGTTTTTTATAATCCCTGTTTAGCTCAATCTGGTGTCTCCTCAGTCTGCTCAGAGCTCACATTGAAATTTTGGCTATTGAGAAGGTTCAGTTTTAGGCCTGTTTAGAGCTTCTCCTTGCCTGACTCTGCTAGGTCCTGCTCGTCAAGGTAGTCTTTAACAGTTGGCAAACCTTTTTGTTTAAAGGATCAGGTAGTAAATTGTGTTTAGCTTTGTGGGCCAGAAGGTCTTCATGATAACTACTGAACTCTGTCTTTATAGTGTAAAAGCAGCTATAAACAGTCTATAAATGAACAGAAATGGCTGTGTTCTAATAAAAGTTAAAAACAGGTCAGTAGACCATAGTTTTCCAACTTGCTTTAGAGTTTAATTTGCTTGGAATTCATGAATTTCTCCCTGTTCTAAGTTGCTCTTAGATGTGTCTATCAGGAGGATGATTGATTCCTTTGAATATGGGAGAGGAGAGTGACCTCATGATGATGTTCATCCACTTAGGAAAACTAGCATCATCACTGTACAAACACTTTCTGGTGTTTACTGAGGGTCAGGAGATCTCTTATGTCAGGGTTTTTCTTTTCTTTTTTCTTTTTATTTTTTAAAATATATCTTTATTAGATTTCAGAGAGAGGAAAGGAGAGGGAGAGAGAGAGAGATAGAAACATCAATGATTAGAGAGTCATTGATTGAGCCTGCAACCTGGGCATGTGCCCTGACTGGGAATCGAACCCTGACCACCTGGATCCTAGGTCGACGCTCAACCACTGAGCCACGCCTGGCCGGGCAGGGTTTTTCTTTTAGAATGTTTGTTACTCTGCTCTTTATTTTCAGGTTTTTAAATAAATTTGAAAATTTAGATATTGTATTTTTTTACTTATGACCAGAATGTTTGTATTTGTATTTATCCTTTAGGTCTTTAACAATTGGTTTATTCCTTGGTTGCCAGACTTAACAAATAAAAATACAGGATTGCCCTGGCAGGTTTTGCTCAGTGGTTAGAGAGTCGGCCCTTGGACTGAAGAGTCATGGGCTCAATTACCGGTCAAGGGAATGTACTTTGGTTGCAGGTTCGATCCCAGCCCTGATCGGGGTGTGTGTGGGAGTCAACCAATCAATGTGTTTCTCTCACATCAATGCTTCTCTCTTTCTCTCCCCCTCCTCTCTCCCTTCCACTTTCTCTAAAGAAATCAATGAAAAAATATCCTCGGGCAAGGATTAAAAAATATTTATATAATTATCAGTTAAATTTGAATTTTAGATAAACAAAGAATAGCTTCTTACTATAAGTATGCCTCATGCAGTATTTGGGGGAACTACATATAAAAATCTGTTTAGCCCTGGTGGGTCTGGGTCAATTGATTGGGCGTTGTCCTGTGCATCAAATAGTTGCTGGTTCGATTCCTGGTTGGGGCACATGTCCAGGTTGTGGGCTTGATACCTGGTAGGGGGTGTGCAGGAGGCAGCCAATTGACATGTCACTCTCACACTGATGTTTCTCTTTCTCTAAAAATCAATAAAAAATATTAAAAAAGAATGAGTCAAGTTGAGATTTAGGGACAATGGGGAAGTTTTCTGAAGAATGAGTGAGTTAAGAAGAACCATCAGTATTTTCAGGGAGTGTAATTGATGTTCCTGAGTGCATTTATGGTTGAATCAATTTATCTAGTTATAGGTATTTTATAAGATGAAGTTTTAGAGAAAGACAGACAGTTTTGTTCTTCCAAAGTAAGGTTTTGTTGGGTATAGGGAAGGAAGGGAAAAGGAAGGAAGGACACTGAGAGTACTGGCAGAAGGGTCCAAAATTGTTAGAATTACTAAGGATAAAAAACAATGAGATCAATAGCAATTATGACAGAAAGAGATGAAATAGAAGGGTCAGTATCCTAGGGATCCTGGTGAGGTTGAAAATTGGAAGAGGGAAGTGATAAAATGAATGAACTTGGAGGATGAAAGGCTGTGTTCAGAAAGTGAGATGAGGGAATCCGTTATTTCAGAGGAGAAGCTGATCCAGGTGATGAAAATACGGGTGTATGCTTGTGAAATGTGGGACTGAAGTGGTGTTGAAATAACTGAGGTGAGGTAGTGAAGTAACTGATTGGATACGCTGATGAATAGCTCATACTCGTGAACATTAATAGCATCCAAGTCAATTGTAGGCCAATGAAGAGAAGACGTTTCAGGGGTCGTATCATCAAATGACATGCTCCTCAAATACCTGATGGTCTATACCTGATAGACTTGAGGCATGTATGAGTGAACAAACGAACACTGCCAGTGGGAGTGCTCCATTAGAAATGTTGTTGTTCTGGAGTATATTAGAATTGGCTCCATTAAGTTGCTGAAACAAACAGAACTAGATCTCAGGGGTTTACATACTAAAAGCTTAACACAGAAAAGTCACTGCCAGGTTGAATGACTCTCTAGGACAGCTGTCTCCAAAGCCAAATGTTCTGGCTTCTCAAATGTGTGCACTGAGGCTGGCATCAGGAGTTTCAAGGGATGGACAGGTCCATTGCAAATGTTGTAATGCATGGGGATTCAGGCGGGAAGTTTTCAATATAGTTCACAGAAGTGATATATCTGGCAGCTCAGCATGTTTATTCTTAGGATTTTTTCAATGTCTTGATTTTTATTTTGTATTTTAAAGTTCACTTTTAATATATATTTAAAAACACACAAACATTGACTAATTTTAGCTTTATTAATTTCAAATTCAATTTTTCACTTTTATAATTTTTATTTCTACCTTAAATGTTCTCTGTCATTCTCTACTTTTAGTTTTCTTGTATTCACTTTTCTTGTCTCACTTGATCTTGCTTCCTAGAAGGACTTATTTTCTCCCCTTTTCAATGACCCTGGGGAACTTCCATTTCTTGAGTTCATAAAGAGCAAAATATATTGGCAAGTATCACTTTGAGGAGATAAACAGACATGAAAATCATGTAGGAGCGCTAAATATTAAAATTTTAGAATATATAATATTATTCTTTTAAATCAATCTAGCCTCAATTGTAAGCTTTTTGGTGTGAAAATACATTTTATTGTTTATACTTTGAGAAAAGTAATGAGGTAAAAGAGAAGTTATATGGGTCGTAGGATCACGATATTGTCATCTAAGTCCTTGAGAACCAATATTCCAAAGATAATTGTATATGGCCTACCCTATACTTAATGCAGTACTTCAGAATTTCTAAAGTAATTTTCAGCTGTGACAAAGTGCCATTTTGAGACTGTCACATTGTTAAATGTTAAACTATGAGTATGTGAAAATCAAATGGCTTCTAAACTGTACAAATTTTTAATACGCTTTCATAAAAAATAATTTGTTTTAAAATCCATTAGGATAATGGATGCAAATGACTTGTGACACTAATTTTTCTCTATATTCACTTCAGTTTGTTCTCTGTAACCCGTATCAGTCACCCTAATGGTTCAACACATTAAAAAATTCTGCTGATTGGGGATAACATTATGGTTAGCAGTTAACAACAAAGCCGAGAAGGATACAAGTCAGTTTAGTAAAGCGCCTCCCAGAAGTATAAAACTATTTCCTACCCAAGTGCCTAAAGTCTGTGAGTTTAGAAAGTTTTCTAAATTGTGTGCGTGTTATGTGCCATTGGAGATCCTAAGGATGAGTGATGTCCACAATGTCCTGTCCTTACCAGCCCTACTCAGCTCCTATTGACTCACGCCTATGGTTCCTTTTATGGAGTCAACCCTTCTACATTTGGTCTTCCTCTTATCCTGTTGCCTTCTAGATAGAAGCATTATCGTCTTTTACCAAGAACTCTCAGTTCCTGTGATGTGCCTGAGGTTGCAGGAGAAAAGATGGTGGAAATTAATCAAAGAGAGAGAAATGGTTCAGCTGTCTTTTAGATCTGAAATCAACCTAACATGACTACCTAAACGAAAACAACTAGAATTGACGATTGGTGTCTTGCCCTCTGACACCACATCAAGCTGGTGAGAGGCTCTTGGAAAAGGGTCAGGTAGCATATAAAACATAAACTTTCTCTTAAGTATCTCACAGCGTTTAGGAGCTACGATACTTGGTGTTCATTCCTGGCTCTGCCACTGACCAGCGAGGGGACTTGTCGGATCTTCATGTATCTCACCAGGGAGCCATGTGATAATAGCTACAGCCTTTCCATCAACACTCTGCTTCTAATCCAGGTGAAACACACACGTGGCTGGCCTTTCTGCTGGTCAGAGTGATTTGAAAGCACTTATGACCATTTTTCCCCATTCCTTTTCCCTTTTCTTTTCCTTTTATCCTTTAACTTTCTCTTTTTCTTCTAAAAATATTTATTGAACAGGTACTCTGTGCTAGGCATTGTGTTAGCCTATGAATATTGCATTTGTTTCTGAAGAAAAAACATATCACTAACTACTTATGACACCACTTCTAGTTTAAAGGACTTAAGGTAGATGGCAGCTCCATTTCTATCTCTCTGTCTCTGTCTCTGTCTCTTTCTCTCTCACACACACAAACACACACACTTATGCACAGAAACAAAGTTAAAGGCAGAGCCCTGCTGTTTCTACCATGCAACCCTGCATGATTTATGGGAGTATATTACAACGAGATTGTTGCTCAGTCTGCAAGGTAAAGGAATTCACGTAGGACTGGCTTCATACTTGGTACTTAAAACAATGAAAAAGGATATCATTAATCATCTTATCTTCATTTGAATAGTCATTAAAGATGCTCTCTGAACTGCCTGCCGCATTCCCAGGTGCACAGTGGGCCCGGTGACTGTACTCAAACACAATTACTCCGTGGCTTATATCTCTACACCACGCTGCTCTGACAGCTGCTGCAGCACACCACTCAAATGTGTGGTACTTTATCATCATTTTTGATGCCATGGGGGTTTTGCTGTGATGTGCATCACATTTGTCCTGGTAAGCTTGTTTATTACTCATAATCCTATGCTTCTACTTTAGGTTCATTATGACTTGGATGAGTTTTTGTGTTATTTGTTAGATCTAAATTCCCTAAATAAGAAACATTGTCTTGGGTGCAGTTTCGGTTACACTGATGCTACTTGATTTGCTTCTGAACAAAGGCCTTTACTTCTGTTTTTCTTTTTTTTTTTAATTATCATGATACGATTGGAAAGTGTTTTGCATAATTTAGGGCCTTTTTTTGCATTGTGTTTTAATGAAAATATTATGTTCCATGGGCAATTTCCTTAATCTGTTCTGGTACTGATACATAAACTGGCAGAATTTTGGCAGTTCATAGCATTGCATTTGACTCTGCAAATCTCCGTATGATTAATAGCACAACTTGCACTCACTTTTGTGCACCTGGCCAAGTTCCTAGATGAGTGGTTTCATGGTTTCAGATACTGTCTTTTGTCTGTTTACTTGGAAAATGGAGGAGATAAAAAAGAGCAGGGAATTGTCTTCCAGGTCCCAGTTGTCTGTCACGCTCTGTTCCTCTCCACTGCTTCTGGTCCTGCTAGAAGATCCCATAGGACATACAGGTTTAGAAGGGATGTGGTGGTGCTTTTACTGATATCTCATGTCATGGAGGTGAGCCAGGGAGAAGGACTGGCTTTGGTGCAAAGCAATCCATGGCTTTGAGAACTTGTCAACAAACATGGGTGACTAAAAAAAAAAAAAGAAAAAAAAAAAAGACACGATAATAGCATGTCTTGAATGTTTTTTATTTCTTTTCATATATTAATTTATTTAATACACACATATCACACATACACAAACCTAGTGACAAATGTAGTATTCCATTTTGCAGATGAGGAAATTGAGGCCTTTGTCCATCGTCACCATGTAGTAAGTGGCTGCACGGGGATCTGAGCACAGAGTCAAGGAAAGTGGTAGCAGGACACCACATTCCCCAGAGGCACCCAGCGTCCCTTCTCTGCTCCTTGTTTTCTGCCTTCTGTTGCCTTGCTGGTCTGAGTCCCTATGCCATCTGGTGCCTGGTTTGCCTGCTCCTGTTAGCCTATGTTTTTCTTCTGCCCTTTCCTTTTTGTGTCATATGGCATTGCCAGGCCTGGCCTCTGGACTAGGGCCACTACTCATCCATTTAACACCTTTGTTTGAATTAGAAAAGATTCCCTTTCCTTAAGTCAAAAATTTTTATATGATTTTACAACCTGGAGAGGCCTATGTGGCAGCGGTGCTGGCTGTGTGCACACCCCCCTCACCCACTCACAGTCCTGTACCGTCAGTGTACATGCCACTAGTATCACACACATCTTTGACACTCCCTCTGCCACCTACCTTCCAAAACCGTCTGTAGGTTAGCAATTGGATTCTGAGACCTCAGGCAGGTGAGGTCTGGCCAGGGCTCAGCTATGTACATGCATGTATGTGTATGTATGCACGTGTGCCCATGTGTGTGTGCATGTGTGTGAGACCTCAAGTGTGCACAGCTTTAAGGGTGAGCACTTTTGTAGGAGGGTTTTTCTTCTTCCCAAGACTCATCTAGAAGCCTCAGGATCTCCACTCCTGCTCTCACACACCCATGTAAGGTGGCAAAAGTCTAAGATGCACAGGACATGGTACCTCCGAGTAGTGGTACCTCAGTGCCTACATACCAAACCTGCACTGCCCTCACTTAGGGGAACTTGCCCTATGTGTATCCTAGAAGACAAAGTCTGTGGCCTGCGGGTTACATAGGCTTAGATTTCAGATACTCTCAAAATATGATGTTGTCTTCATCACTGTTATTGTCGTAAATAGTTCAATTTCTTACCAGCTATCTGACATGCATCACATCATTTAATTTTCAAAGTAATCCTTTGGCGTAAGGGTTGTCCTCATTTTACAGATGAGAAAATTAAGGCCAGAGAGGTGTCATGACTCTCTCACAGGTACATGGCCAGTGAATAGTGGAGCAATGTTTGGTACCCAGGTTAGCTTGACACCAAGGTCTGCACTTTAAAAAGCTATACAAAGCTGACTCCCCATAGATTATTAAAATATGTACACAAATAATTGTCTAATTTCCATTTAAATTCTGTTTGCTCAGGGAGATTTTTTTCTTGAATTTTTTTGGTTAACCCAAGAGGTGGGATGACTGGTTCTTCCATTTCTCCCAAATAAGTAAGTAGAAATAAGGGATGAAGGCAATCAACATGTATTGATACATTACCAAATAAAACATATTAGCTATTTTGCTCTGAATATTAATCCCTCGTTTGAAACAAAAAGCAATTATGCTTTGTTAATAAACAAAAACATCTTATGGAGTATGGAAATTTTAGAGTTATGTCTCCCTTATGAGAGAACATCTTTGTGCCTGGATAACATATGTTAAGTGCAGCTGTAACCTTATAACAGTCAGTCCCCTTTTATAACTTTGCCTGTCCCTTCACAATGCCTTTTCACCCTGCTTGTAACGTTCATCGACTGTAGTTCACATTTTACCACATGTGCAAGCTAAACTCTTTTATTTATTATTACTTTTAATTATTATCATTATTTTTATACTTGTGTGAGTTATAAATCTCTCCCAGACACATCTTAGTATCAGCTTTGTCTTAAGTGGGTGCTTTTTTGGGTCACCTTTAAATCTTTACTAGTTCTATTCTAGTTTTTCTCCATGGACCCAAATTGTCTGCTAATTGCACCATCAACTGTTATCCAGGCCACTCACATCGGAAACTAAAACCCTTTTAAAATCTAGAAGTTCACTTATAATCCAAAGTTACTGAAACAATGAAGAAAAAGATAAAGCTCAGTTTGATATAGTTGGTATTTATTGAGTAACACATGTAAAGTCGTGATCGCTAAGTATTATCTGATGAAAAACAACGAAATGAGCAGGAGCTGAGGGCAGGAGCGGAAGCGCAGACTTCTGCGATGCAGCCTTGCGAGAAGCCGTAAATCAAGGAGGGGACCAGATGTTCCTAGAAGTAGCAGTGTGGTTTGGATTATGTGATTCATGACATGAAGGGATCCTGTTCTATGTTGGTAGAACTCAGAAAATTAGAACTATAACTATGCAAAATAATCTCTAATGGTGAAAATGCAAAGGGTATGAGAGTGGGTTGACTGAGAGAGGAGATGGGAATGACCACAGCAAGCAGAGCGGAGCGAGTAGGGGCAGAAGAGCTTGAGTCCCAGCATTTCCGCCCCTCTTCCTGGTGCAGGTGCTGTGTTTGGTGCCTGGAGTCACCTGATATGAAGGATATGGATTCTGGAGAAATGGTCCTTCCAATATAGCCTGATAAAGCCTGGGAAAGCCTGACAATATAGCCTGATAAAGCACATGGAGGTATATTGAGAAACTCTGATTTTATATTCCAAAAGTAATGCTTTGATTATTAATGTATTTTTCTAGATCTCTCTATGAGTCACGCAAACAAATATTTTCAGAACTAGTGAATCGGGATAAAATGACTAATAAATTATAAATCTATAGAATTGGGAATTAAGAGTGGAAGACTGCTTCACTCATTCTTACTGGAAGGAGACATAAAGATATGATCGCTAATTTGATAGATGGGGAAATTGACATAGTCCCTTCATAGTTTCCAACTAAAGAATTTTTGCCAGTCTGAGGACTTTATGCTACAGTATAGTTTCAAAACAAGCATTCTTTTCTTTTCTTTTCTTTTTTTTAATGCTCTCTATTCCAGTTACATCACAGTGTATTTTCCCCCCTTTAATGAACATGGAAAATGTACTACTTTGATATTGCATCTTAGTCTTGGTATTGAAATTGTAAAGTCAATAGACTATTAGTTTGACCACTCTTTGTCCCAAGAATATTAGAAGTAATCGAAGTGTAATTTGTAAGAGCTTTCTAAGGCTGACTGTAGGCTCTTCCCAGAAAACTTTGAGAAGTTGCTACAAAGGAAGAAACTTTCTCCTGCATTGATTAGTAAATACCAATTCCATTATAAATATACATGCATGTTGACCTTTTAGTTTGTTTTCCGGAATACAAATTAAGTAGAGCCCCCACAGTGTTGTACATGCTGCGAAGGTATTTTGGGGGCACCGGAATGCTAATGGGTATATCAATCTACCTGCTTCCTTTCAGAGCCTCTGTATGGAGCCTTATTTCTGGCTTCTCTGTGGTACTGCAGCAGGGCTCATGCCAGTCACTAGGCCTGGGGCTTAAAGATTTCTTCAGCCGGAGCCCTGCAAGGTTCAATAAAGAATGGAGTAGAAACTTAGACAAAACAAACAACGAATGCCTTATAAAGTCTTTCCCCTTTGACTTGAAAAGTAAATATGCCTGCTTTTTTATACCGTGTGTCCTTTGATAGGGGCTCATAAAATACAGCTGCTAGGTGAAGGAACCAAAAAAACAAAACAAAAACAAAACCCCAGTTTTTTTCCCCATAGACAGAAAAACTAATTTTCATTTGTGTGATTTAGAAGAACTCATACACGGTGCTGCCAATCCAGACACAGATTGTAGACTGGTGTTTAAAAGGTGTTGTTCCCTGTACTAAGTTTTACTCTGCATGTTCAGTAGTTGCTGCATAATTATTGCTTCCATGTACTGACAGGTCAGAGTTAGACACTGTGCTCTTGTCTTTATACTTTGTATAAATTATCTATACAACTCTGCAAGAAAGGTCTTATTTTCCCAGTTTGAACAGAGGAAACAGAACCTGGAGAAGTTAAGTGCAGATTCTAGGTTGAAATTCTGATCCCCCCCATACTTAGTACATTCTTGAGGGAGTTTCTTAACCTCTTGGGCCTCATTTCTTCATCTTTAAAATCTACTCATAGATTTATTGTGGAGAGGAAATTAGTTAATTATATGAATAGACAGATATATATAAAGCCCTTAAAATGGGCTTGACACATAGTAAGCATGACATAGTTATTACTATTATTATTATTATTATTACAAAACTATAATGAACTATTGTCTTTTTCCTGAACATTTAACATTTTTTCAGTTTTTAAAATTGCCATGCTTTAGGTCCCTGAGATAACAGAGAATAAAATGAAACTAAAAATCCTTGCGCTCATGGAGCTTCCATTCTAATAGGGATGGACAGTTAATAAAGAACGTAAGTATAATATGTAGTATGTTATACAGTGAAAGTTCAAAAGAGAAAAACAAAGCAGTGAAAGGGACATAGGGCCAGAATTGGTGTTACTGTTTTTAAATGGTGATCAAGGAAAATCTTTCTGAGAAGAGAGCATGTGAACAAAGACTAAACATAAGGAGGTGGAGGACTGAGTCTTGCGGCCATCTGGGGGACAGCACGGGGCGGAAACACAAGCATTCCCACGGGAAGCACACCTGCGAGCCTGAGGAGGAGCATCGTGCCAGCAGGAGCACAGGGGCGAGGTGACAGGAGGCGAGGGCTACCAGGGAGCCATAGCCCGCGGTCCTACGGGGCCTGGGAGACCACTGTAAAAACATTGCCTTCTTATCTTCATGAGGGGGGAGATAGTAGGGTGTTTTGAGTGGAAGAGTGATAAGACCTGACATAAATTTTCCGAGGATTCTTGTGGCTCCAGTGTTGAGAGTTCACAGAAAGAGACAGGGAGACCACTGGAGAGGCCATTGCAATAATCCAGGCAAGATGCAGTGGTGGCTTTGGCCAGAATAGTAGTGGTGGAGATGGTGAAAACTATTTGAGCTGTGGGTATATTTTGAAGATGGAGTTGCTAGGATTTGGTGTTGGATAGAGCAGGATGTAAGTGTCCATGAATGTGAGACAGAGTCAAGAGTGACTCCAAGGTTGCGGCCTGAGCGACTGGAAGAATGAAGCTGCTCTTCACTGTGGTAGGTTTGGGGAGAACGACCAATTTGGGAGTTCGGTTGGGGTGTTTTATGCTTGAGAGCCTATTGGACAGGCATGTGGAGATGCTGAGTGGCAGTGTGAAGCTGAGAGGTGAGGCCCTGGCTGCCGATTAAATTTGTGAGTCATCTGTATAGAGGAGGCATTTAAAGCCTTGAATGAAATCACCAAGGTCTGTAGTTGGCAGGGGAGGTGAAGTCAAGGAACATTTTTTTGTTTGTTTTAATGGGAGAAATAATACCACGCCTGTGTGGTGATGAAGAGAGGCCCTGGAAAAAGTAACCTTGATAACCCAAGAGAGGGAAGAAAACATCTGGACCAATATTCTCAAGCATGTGAGAGATGATGCTGTTCTATTGCAAAGGAGAGGCGTGAACCTTAGCTAGGAACATGAGAGTTAATTCATAGTATGAGAGAGAAGGAAGAGAACATAGGTGGGTGGGTATAAAAGCAGAACTTGAGAAAGTCATCTAATTGTTTCATTTTTCTCAGGGAAAATAAGAAGAAAGTTTAGGAAAGACGGATGACCAGGGAGTCCTGGGTTTCTTGTGATGAGAACATAAACAGTAATAAAAGGCATTACAAAATTAGCTCTGATGGTCCCAAGGCTCGACCGGACACTCTGTGATGAAGCAGCAGAAGGATGGCAGTCTTACCTGGAGCTGCAAAGTTCGGGTGTGACATTAGCAAATGAGGGTGTAAAGGACCGGGGTTAGGCTTGCTTCTAGCACTTTGGCCCCTGCAATGAAAAGTTGGAGGAAGGCAGAGGATGATCTTACTTCGAATATGCAGACCTCCCTGTGTGAGGCTTTCTGTTGGTCTTTGTTGGAGAGAACTCTCCCCCAGCCCATTGCTCTATACTTGTTTTTTTAGGGCAAAATCTATAGATATGAATAAAACATAAAGGGATTTAAATAGTAAAGTAATGCTATAGTAGTAATGTTGAATAGTCAGTGTCCCAGGGCTAATGAAGTGTATGGATCCAGGGAGCTTCTGTTTTGGATTAGTTTCTCATTTATACTTATTTGATTCATAGCATGGGGCCAGTTCCTTTCTGTTTCAATTGAATTGATTTCCATCATTTAAAGATTATCTAAACAGGGCATATAATTTTGAAGACTTAGGGAAACTATCATTAATGAGGGACTATAAGTTATCCATTAAAAGTAAAAAAGGTTTGATTTTACAAGGTAAAGCAGTATTCAAACACTTCACTATTTAAAAGTAACTATAAAATAATCAGACCGATATTTTTTATGCTCAGCCAGTGTCATTTTATAGTCAGAGATCTTATATTGTATATTAATTTTATAAAACAGCAAAACTTTTTGTGGGTCTCCATATGGAATAAAGATAACATCATTTGATCTTTAAAATGGGCTTCATCACTGTGTCCTCAGAGAAGAGGTAATAATAATGAGAGTTAGCAGCTGATACATGAGAACTATGTGTCAGATATATTGTCTCCTTTATTTTTTAAAATTATTCTGGGACATTGGCATTATTAATCCCATTTTACAGATAAGAAAATTTAAGATCAGACAGATTAGTAAATTGCTCAAACTCAAACTTCAAGCAAGTGGCAGAGCAGGAACTTAATTCCAAGTCTGTATGATTTAAAAGTCTGCTAATATCGCATACATTTTCTCAACTCTTTCTGCCTCGAACTCTCACTCTAGACAAATCATACAGGACAGCTTCATGAGTAAGCAGGGTAGATAAGGGCTCCAGGAATTAACTCTCCTTCCTCTCAGTTCATCATTATAATTTCAATCTTCTGGGTCATAATGTTTTAGTCTTCGAGAATCCATTTAGTTTTAAAATGCTGTTACTTGTGGGAAGGGTCATTCGTTCAGCCATTATCAGCTAACATCTTTATTACTAGTCAACTTTGTAGCATTAATTACTGGACAGTTTGCCTGAGGAGTGAACGTAGTCACCCAGGATAAGATCTGGAGGTTGAAGAGAGTTCTTGGGGACATGTGCCAAGATGAAGGACATGTAAACTGATTGGGAGGTTGTAGGCCAGACATTTACCTACTTCACCATTTGACTGAGTACTCTCTATCAGGTCACAGTAGATAACTTTATAGCCAAATAGTCCTTACAGGTCAATCAATTTAATACTCTTATTTTGTAGATCACAAAGCCTAGCTCCAAGATCACACAGCAGGATGGAGGCAGAGGTAGGATTATAACTCAGACCAGAGCCCCTCCCATGATAAGTCTGCCATATGAGGTTGTTGTCAAGTAATTCATTGCTTTGAATCTTAATGCACTCGCCCTCCTTCCCTGTTTTGGAGTCTAAGTCATGTACCTCTTCAGGGTTTCTTTGACATAAAAAATCATGGAATTGCTCTTTAGTTTCTAATCCCTTCCCACCTCTTTATGAGTCCCCAAATCCAAGGCCACTGTTGTATAAACTTTAGCCCAAGAATTGAGCTAAAAAGAGTCAATTACTGCCACACAAAGAGGTCTAGAAAAAGAGATGGAAAACAAAACTGCATGGTCTTGCTTGAAACAGTCCCCACCATCAGTATTAGGGATCCTGTCAGCAGTAAGGAAGTGCACCAGCAGCAATTCCAGAAATGTGCAATTAACTTACAGTCAGCCATGTCCAATCCACTGTCTTCCAATAAGACCTCAAACTCTTCTTTGTTCTTGTTTTCTGATAAGGCTTTGATTTTGGAGTATGAACAGAAAACAACGAAGAGATTGTACTGGTGCTAAATATACAGGAAATCAGCTTTTGCTTTAGAAGCTATATATGGAAGCCTATGAAATCTTTCAACCAAGCAGTTTTAATCATTCATGACCAAAATAATACTCTGAACACTCTAAATCCCCACATATGATTTAATTAATTTTCAACTGTAATGTCTTGTCTAAATTCTACCAAATAATTGAGTTGATGCCTACAGCCAACCACCATTCATGTAATCAGGTTTATAAATTCTTCGTCTACTGCAGATACTAAGCAAGGGCAGAAATAAGTAGATTTAATGTCCTTTGAGGTTATGTGGAATTTGAAACTATTGATGGGAATTTACCTATGAGTTAGTCAATAGGTCAGTTGTCTGGGGAAATTGTAGCCAGACAGATATTGACCTTTGCATCTACATCTGGCCCTTGACATTGAGTCCCACTCAAAATTAGAATGAGTAAATTGACAAGGGAGTCTAGCACCCCATTTCCATTTTACATAGGTGGTTGGCCTTTACAGAGAAGGGAATATGAAAGTCTAGGTATGGACTACAGGGTTTTAAAAAATGCTCGCAACTTAATCTAATCTAATTCTTAAAGACATTTTTGAGGGAAGAGAAAAGAGAAGATAGGCTTTTACTTTGTCCATAGGAATTTTTTCTTTTCTTTACTAATAATGGTGGAAAGGGGTGTCTATTTCCTCACACGATTGGGACAGTTATATAAGTGTAGTTGTAGTTGGGGCCATAGTCCCAGTACTTCTGCTCATGATGGCTTCCTGTTTCCTAGCGGAGCTATGTCACAAGCTGCCACCACATTGTGCTTAGATACTTTCCTAAGTACTCTCTGCAGTCGCCCTGCCTTTCTAGTGGTCGTGGCCTCATGTGATCCCCGCCCCTTGGGTGTGTTTAAATCCAGTGACTTGCTTCTAATGATCAGCATGCTGCAAACGTGAAGATGTCGCCTCCATGATTAGATTACAAAAGGTTGTGATTTCACCTTGTTGGCACTCTCTCTCGCCCTCTCACTTGCTTGGCCTGAGGAAGCAAGCTGCTATGTTGCCCAAGTGGCAAAACGACACAACAAAATGAACACAAGGGAGATCTCTGGCCGAGAGCTCATGAGAAACGGAGGCCTCAGTCAAACAAGCCGCAAGGATTCGAGTCCTTCTAAGAACCGTGTAAGGGATCTAGGAAGAAGGTTCTTCTCAGATGAGGCTTGAGATGACTGCAGCTTTGTGAGGTGCTCAGAGAGCCGGAGAACCTAGCTCACCATCTCCAGATTCTTGAATCACAGAATCCATGAGATAATGAGTATCGTTCAGAGCCACTAAGTTTTGGGATAATTTATTATGTACTAATCGATAACTAATGCATGCTGTAATTAGGATTTTAGATTTCTTATAAAGAATGTGGAAAATACAGTCTCTCTCAAAAGCCACTTTTATTCCTTCATTCAACAAACGTTTATTAAACACCTATTATGTGCCAGGTGGTTTTAGATGCTGGATGCTGTAGTGTTAATATGGACACAAATCCTTGTAGGGTGGACATGATCTACTTAATCCCAAAGCAAGACTTTTGCAGTTACCAGTGTTTTCCTAGATACATTCAATTTTTCTTTATTAATTCGCCAAACCTTTATTGGATGCCATTTCTAGGAAATCAATGATAAAATCACTGTATCATGTGAGAAATAAAAATTAACACAAACAAATTATACTAAGACAGATATTATTATAAGAAAAAGGTACTTAATCTGGTATGGCATTCTCCTAGATGTTCCTGACTCTAGTGACTGAGGCGATGTTATTTTCTGAAAGATGAAATAAAAGAGGAACAGCAGATTTTGGTTTAAAGGGGACAAATTTGTTTTTTGATTTGTTTGAATTTGTGGAACATCCAGGTGGATATGTCAAGAAGGAACTGAAGAGTAGACTTTGTATTGGAGATAAATATTTGGAAGTCATCAGCATGTAAATGGTAGTTGAAACCATAGTATTGAGGGGCTTATCCATATATATATATATATATATATATATATATATATATATATATATATATATAATGTAAAGGAGCATATATATTTAAGGAGTAGGCATTTATGCCTAAGATGTGTTGAATAGGTAGGAGAATGAACAGGAAGGAATGTCTTTATAATATACCAGTGGGGAAGAGAATTTCATGAATGGGGAAATACAGTATTCAATTATATCAATGATTTCAGAGAGAGTGAGATAAGGGCTAGGTGTCTCTTTCATATCGGAGGGAGAAGAGATGGATGCCCTTAACTGAGAGTAGCTTCAATGGGGTGGTGAGGGCAGAAATGAGAATTGAGTGGTTTGAAGCATAGACATGCATGAAAAGGTTTATAAGATGAAGCTTAAAATGTTGGATATAATAATTGTAGGTCTTTATGTTAGTTGATGATGGAAATCATTTTTTATTTTCTGTTTGGGTGGAAATGTGTTTAGTTGCAGAACAAATGGAATATGACATACATTTTATGATTTTATATAATGAACTTTATGTGTTTTTGAAGCTTTATCTTCCGACAATTAAAAGACAGTGTTTTGATTGGTGCTTATATTGGGTGATTACATTGAAATTTAGGAATGTTATTTTGGCGTATGAAGGATGCATGGGCTCTCCTCCACTTCCCTGATTCTATGCTTAACAAAGAGTGATAGGAAGAAAACTTGAATTTTGTCTTTTTTATCCATCCTTAACAAACCTGAATTTATCTCTCTAGATACATTGAAATAAACATATCTAGAATAGAAGGCATACAATGCTTAAGTCTCAAAGAGAATTTTTGTGAAATTGTGAATGGTTTCTGTATTTTTTTATTTATTTTTTGTAGCTAGAATGTAATTGATTTAGCAGTGGGAGAGCAGTGATAAAGTAAAACTCTGTTCAAAATGAATATTTAAAAATAAAATAAATACCGCAATAAGTCTGCCGTCACAGTTGGGAATGACAGAGAATAGCACTCAGGAGTAGGGGAGACAGCAACCATCTATACTCTCAGACATAGTATAAGCCACTGTTCTACAACTAGCTGATACTAAGTGGTGCTTCCATTCTGGGTGTGTTCTTTAGAGCTCAGTGGGTGGTTATACAGCACCAGAAATTAAGGGAGAAGCCATCTCTACAGACAGGTTGTCAAGGTTGCTAAGGTTGCTCTCCTCCTCTCTCAGGTGCCCCTCACAGGTGGGGTGATATCGCTGTTGACAGTGAGTGGAGAAACTAGTGAATTAGTCTATCTGTTCAGATAGACTAATTTTTAATTTGAGTGAACATCGATGGGGTTTCTCCTGAGAACCTCCAGCCCCATCATGCCAATGGAAACAGACTCAGTGGCTAGGTAACGGAGGGCCTTTATGCTTTTGTGCAAATAGAGAAAGGAGGCTATACTATCATATCTTACTGAGGAGGAAGGGGAAAGGCAACCCTAGTTTTATAAACATAAAGCAAACAGGAGACGAGAAAAGTTTGGAACTAAAGGGTGTATAAGTTACATTATTACTAGACAGAAAAAGAGAAAATAATATACATTAAAGAATGAGTATTTGACCTTCCACATTTTTAATAAACCAGGCACTTAATTTTAATTACACAGTTTTCTTCTCCTTTAAAAAAAATATTTTCCTCCCCCCCCCCATCCCCATCCCTCTTTGTTTTATTGAAGGTGGGGTGACTAAGGCACTGGGACACTAGTTGTCAAAGTAAAACAGACGAGAGGGCAGATACAAACCTTCTTCCATTTTATTTGACAGACAAGAATAAAAGGTAGTAAAGGAAGGTAATAATTATTGACCCTCCGTATTAACTTTGTTCTCTTGGGTAAGCACATTATTAGGCTGTTCTTTAAAATGCATGTGATGTAGTTGGCAGCAGACTCTGGCTCAGATGGCATAACTCCCTGTGCAGGCAGCTTTTAAAATGCACATCATGTACCGAAGGAACTTTTCTGGTCTAGTGGGTAAATATGTATTAAAGTAATTCTTAAAATACTTATGTACTCAATAGGCTGGAAGTGGTCAATGGTTTAATGAATAGTCATGCATTTTTAAACGTGTATTATTATTTACGCACTGACCCAAGTGAGAAAGTCTTTTAAAATCTTGATGACTGTGTAATTTTGCCGTAAGATCTTGAAAGTGTTTCATGAGAACAGGAGCCAATTTTTAAATTACAGTGTCTCATCCTCTCTTCACCTCATTTTTCCTGCCTGCTCTTCCTCTTGTGGGATGTTCTCTAATAGGCTCATTTACGGCTCCCCTGCTGGCCTAATTTCATTTTCATAGATTAAAGCTGATTTACACTTGAATTGCAATTTTAGTGTAGAATTTGTCCTGTGTTGATTCATAGTGTCTGCCACATAGTAGGCACTCAGTCAATATCTATTGAATGAGCTGTTTGTATAGTTTGTGACATCCTTGCAAGCAAACATTAGCCTTGTGCCTACTGTGCTACGTGCAGTGTTGGGTATCAGCCTAGCACAGAGATAAGACATCTGCAGGTCATAGATACAAGCTCCACTTCCAGCGTCGTCACTTACCAGCTGCCTTTCCTTTGACAAAGTAGCTCCCTCTCTATGCATCAGTTTCCTCATCTAAAAAAGGGGAACAATCTGGCAGATTTCTTAAAGGATTGATTGACACTTTATATGTAAAATGCCACACATAGTACCAGATACCCAGTGAACCCTCAGTCAGTGCTTTTCCCCTCTTGACCTGAGTTCTTGTGCAGAAACATGAGAAACAGTCATTTCTAAACAGCAGAGGCTTCCAGACTCTTCAGTGTCCTAATCACAGATATCAGGAAGAAAATTTTAATAACCCTATAAATGGGCACCATCCTCTGGTGTCAGGAACAGGAGCATTCCATAATGCTCAAAGTCCCACTTCCAGACTGGGACGTCCTATGGACACTGACCTCTCTGCATCAACACTCATCTGAGGAGCCTGGATTACTGTGCTCCTCTTATCTCTGCATCCCAAGGTGGCTTCACTCCAACCTTTGGGTTCTTTCCTTCCCACGCTCAGAATCCGGTGGGATTAAAGGAAGTCAGATCTCCATGTCCCTTCTGAATTTCAGAAAATTCCACAAACAATCCTCCCCAAAGTCAGATTTTCTAAGAGAAAAGGGGTAATGATATCTACTGCGGCACAACACAGTAAATAGGGCCTTGAGAAGAGGCATTATTAACATGCTCACTGAGCTGCCTCAGATCCTGGAGCTTTGTGTTGGGAGGCTTAGTGATATAATAGAAACTATTCACAGTGTGACTTCTGAGCCTCTTGCTTCAGGAGAAGAAAGGGGCTTTCGCAGAGTGTTCCTTAAAGGGTATGAGTAGAGGTGGTAAAAAGGAGTTAACATGAATGACATGAATGTGTTTAAAAATGGAGGCATGTAAAAGGGACCTAAGAGAAGGTATAGAAAAGATTGTTTTACAAGAAAGGCAGGAGCATGCCAGAGGCAAGGATATCACATGATAAGCAGGGATGACCTAGATGAACTCAAAATCTATAATCTCAGATAAGAAAGGCAGCTCTGGAAACAAGACCAAGAGGTCATAGATGGCCCTAGGAGACCAGGACTTCTTAAGATAAATGTGAACAAAATAACAAAAACTTGGAGACATATTAGTGGAATACTGATAGCTGTGCTTCAGCACAACTTGCAGTCTTTAGGGTAAAGCAAAAACAGAATGCACAATTGGTTGGGAATAAATCACACCTTGAACAGCCTCCTTGGACATTTCTGAAGTCAGTATGTCTTCTGCCCTTTCTGTTCCTTTAGAGCCTCTTATTCATTAGGCAGTGCTTTCTCTCCTGGCTCTAGCCTGGCTGTGGAGGGATCAGATTATAACCTTAGAGTTGATTTATTTCCTTCCTTCCAAATCATGTGAATTAACAATTTCTATAACTTGTCAATTAAAAAAGAGATTTGCTAGTTTTTTAGCTGAAAGAAGTAATTGTACCAATAGGAACACTGTCTTTATATGGCTTCAGGGACATGCCAGGTGTGTCTGAATCATCCCTCGCCTATTACTCAGACCACAGGGATGCTAATGGCAGGAAAGTAAAGGACTCATCTGTTTGAGGAAGAGACTTTCAGATTACTTGTTTCTGGTCCAGCCCCTCCAACCAGTCTTATTTTCATAGTATTTATAGATTCTTAGGACTAGAAGACTGACACCCAAATAACCACTGGCTAGTTACTCTTTAAAAAAAAAAAAATTATTGATATTATTAGAGAGAGAGAGAGAGAGAGAGAGAGAGGAAGCAGGAGGGGGGGAAGAGAGAGAGAGAGAGAGAGAGAGAGAAACATTGATTTATTCCACTTATTTATGCATTCATTGGTTACTTCTTGTATGTGCCCTGACCAGGGATCAAACCCACAACATTGGTGTATTGGGAGGGTACTCTAACCAGCTGAGCTACCTGGCCAGGGCTTAGTTATTCTTTAGTAAGTCCAATAAGGTAAAACAAAATCTTCTCTAATCACTAGAAGGCAAGGGGGCTGGGTGGTGAAGTCAGTTATTAAGTAAACCCTGGGATTTATGGCAGTTTCTGCCACCTTCAGTGGCATTCTATTGGTAGAAATGAGAAAGCACAAACTAGCCAAAAACCAAGGTAGGTGTAGGGCAGTAATCTCTGTTCTTTATCTTTGCCTCTGCCCCTTCTTTACTATTGCTTAGGGCAGTGCCCCCATAGTAGGGAAAGTAGCGGGGTGGGAGTGCTATCCTGTGGGCATGCTGTCCTGTGGGCATGCTCTCCCATGGGCATGCTATCCCGTGGGCATGCTAAGAGTTGTGGGTATTGTAGTGAATGGAGTGAGTGAGGTCAGACGTCATAGAGCATGGAAGAGAGTGAGTGGTAAAATAGCAGAGACGGCTAGATTTAATTTGAAAAGAGTGACTAGCACAGAAATACAGGGAAGACATGGAAAAGTCACTTTTTTGAAAGGCATGAGACCCTTTGCATGTTTGAAGACAGAGGAGAAGCCTCTTATACGGTGTGGATAACGGTGTGACTGGAAGGGGAAAGGCCACCCCTGACTCTGCCCATCCTCAGTTGTAATCAGCACGGCTCAGCCATGGAACCCGCGTCAGCCTGAAGGACAACCCCTGTCGTCAGCACATAGCTCCGTCCTGGCCTTGTTCTCTTGAGCACTTTCACCCGCGATGTGAGTGAATAGAGATGGCACAGAAGCTGGGAGGAACAGCGATTACAAATGGCATGACGAGAGAAGCAAAATCCAAAATGGAGATGTGGTAACAATAGATAAATTAATTCAGTGGATACTTCTGTGATAAATGGAATATCCTTCTGTTATTGCCAAAAGTGGTGGCAAGTATAAATTTGTGGAAAGCGGTTTGTCAATTTAGGAATGTTAGGTTATTCAAGGTAAACGTGAGCTATTTGTGTGATATGGATGCCACAGATAATAGTACAACTAAAATATTAAAATGCATTTCTTGAAGCATAGCATCTAGATTGAGAGAAAAGTAGTTTTGATCTCCTGGGTTCTGAGAAGATTTCATCTGCAGGATTTCATCTGTTCTAGGGATGCCTTTAAAGAGCAGATATAGACAAACTGCAACATAATCAAGGGGCTGGAACCGAACTGGTGAAAGGGGTTGAAAACTACACCACATAGGAAAAGGTTGAGGAGATGAAGGTGCTGAGTCTGGAAAAGGGTGTTTCAGTGGGGAATCTACTTGAAAAATTCGAAAGGCCATTGTGGGTGAAGTGAGTTGGACTTGTTTTAAAGAGCTCCATTGGAAAGAAATGGGAGTTTCTGGAAATTGTCATGAGACTGATTTTAAAGGAATCTCTTGTACTCTGAAGTTGGAACAGTTTGCTTTGGAAAGTGTGTCCACGTTCGTTGAGGGGGTTCAGTAATATGCTGGACAACTTGATGGGATGTTATTGATAAGTTCAAGAATTGGATATGTAGTTGGGCTGGAGAATGAATGAATGGCACATAAGGTCCCTTCACAAACCATGATTAGCAGTTTCACTGTCGTCTGAGGAGTTTTAGAAAGGGTGTGTACATCTATGTTCCACTCTCACTCTATTGTACAATCAGAATGATTCTATACATTATTTCTTCACTGGTAAATTTGCAGAGCAGTCTGTCAGTGGATGAGTATCGATTCATGAATTGAGGTCACTGTTTCGATACTCGGTCAGGGCACATGCTCAGGTTGCGGGCTCCATCCCCAGTCAGGGGCGTGCAGGAGGCGGCCGATGGATGATGTTTCTCTTTCTCTCTCCTTCTCCCTCCCTCTCTCTCTAAAAATCAATAAAAACATACTTAAAAAATTTTGCAGAGTCATCAGAGTTGGCTGGAGAAGGGTATAAAGGAGCATTTAAAAAATGCTTTACACTGCTTTTAACCACAATGTTGAAATACACATACCATTAACTATGTTCTCTTATTTCCCATCATGTACTTTGATGGTAAATATTGTGTAATTAATTATATGCTGATGCCAATTCTCCCCAGTAAAAGACTGCAATGGAACAGGCATCTGAACAAAGGGGTTTGGATTGAGAAGGAAAAGATCAACTACTCAAATTGCCTTAGAGGAAGGAAAAAGGAATTCAGAAGGTTGTAGATGAAGAAGATACCTTTAGGACAAATTTCCTTTCCCTGTGAAGTGTTTTCTCAGGACACACGTATTAGAACAGTGTGCTTAATTAAGGAAAATGGAGCTGTGCTGACTTTCTGGGTTCTACAATTTATCAACTAGTCTAGCGTTTTTCCAACTGGCTTCTCTGTTCCATTGGGGCACAGAAATGATGATGCATTTTATTTTCTCTACTCTAATTTAAGTCTTCTCTCTGCTTTCCCCTTCTGTAAAGATAACAATAAAAGTGTCAATATGTGAAAGACTAGAGGAAACAACATTGTTTAAAAGAACCCATAAAGAATCAAAGCAATTTAAGAAATTTTAAAAATTAATAGGAACAGCTTTTATGCACTAAGAGCGACTTTGTAAATTATTACAAAATGTTTGACATTTAGAACTTTTACAAAATTAAAAAACTTCATAAACTATTATCGATCAGATTATCACATTTAGAATTAAAAGGGAATCTAGAAGTCATTTCCAGTGATAATACTGACATTCCCCCCCAGCCCCCCCAGGAGTCTTTTTTGATGAAATAAGAACTTTCTGGTACAATTTCCTTACCTCCTGGTGCATGGTATAAACCAATCACTACTGACTACTTTGACTAGCACTGATCCAGTCAATACTCTTTGTTTTATAAATGAAGGCATAAACTGAGGTAGGTCTTAATAGCCTCTAAACAAATCTTTATTCAAGTATCCAGCACTTATGTAAAAACCAACTAGACCATTTTGTCATTATCCAAGGATTTTTGGAGGCAAAAGTAGGGTATTATTTCCTATCTCTATTTGGAGAAAAAGAAAATTGACATGTTCATGAATAAGAAAGTTTAACATTGTAAAGATGTCAGTTCTTCCCAAATTAATCTATAAGCATAATGAAATTCTATTTAAAATTCCAATGTAATAATTTTGAGAGCTGAACAAAGTAACAGTAAAATTTTTGGAAGACTAATTGTCAATGAATAACTAAAACAAAAGCAAAAGTAAAGAAAGGGCCCCATCTGACCAGATAATAAGATGTTGTTTTACCAAACAATCAGATAACCTGGTGATGGGTGTGTGTATGAAACACTCATGTAGATGTGTATATACACGTGAACAGTGAAAGGGGACTATTTAATAAATGCTATTGGAAAAGGGACTTCATTTCGCAACTATAAAAAATTAATCAAAATTGTTTAAAGACCCACACATGAAAGGAAATGTTGTACAACTATTGCAACAAAATTCAGAAGAATAAAATTTTGATCTTGGATCTGGGGAAGATTTCTTAAACAGGAAACAATTGGATTAATCACAAATAAAGGAAGATTAATGGATCTAATTATAGTAATATTAATAGACATGTTTAACAATGGGTACTATATATAAATATTAAAAACAAACAAACAGCTCTGGCCAGCATGGCCCAGTTGGTTGAGCATCAACCCGTGCACCAACGGGTTGCCAGTTCGCTTCCCAATCAGGACACATGCCCAGGTTGTGGGTTCTGTCGCTAGTGGGAGAGGCAGCCTATCAGTGTTTCTCTCTCACATGAATGTCTTTCTCTTTCTCTCCCCCTTGCTCTCTCTCTAAAATGAATTTTAAAAAACATATTAAAAACAGTCACCACATTTTCCAAAAAAACACAAAAAACAAATAACTGGAAGAACATGTTATTAAAATATGTAAATACAGGAGGATTAAAATTTAGAAGTGTAAAAAATCCTTGTAAATCAAGAAGGAACCATCAGGCAACCCAAATTGGAACCAAATGAAGGGTATCAATGAACAATTCTCAGAAAGAAAACTTGTATGGCTAGTAATTATGTAGGGAAATACTCATATTTATTAGTAATCAGAAAATTAGAAGTTAAAATGAAATATTTTGTGAATTCATCAGAAGAGTAAAACTTAAAAACCACAAAGTTCAGTGCTAGGGAGGTTATGAAGGAATCATTTACTATCAGAAGGAAAGCATATTGGAGCAATCGTTCAGGGGACCAACTTGACTATTTAGTGGACTCAAACATGCGTAATCTACTATAGAACAGTACTCCTCCTTGGTATTCTTCTCAGAGGAACTCTTAACTAGGTAGCCAAATAAGCCTAGATAAGGGTGCGTATCAGAGCACCACTTGTAATAGGAAATAGTTTGAAACCAATGAGACAACACTGTAATATACACATAAAAGAATAATACATCACAATTAAAAGAAGTGAACTTGATCAATAAGTAGCAGTTGGATTTATATAACATGCGTCTGTGTTGTGGAAAAAGTGAACAGGGTTAGATGTATAGTACAACACCATTTGGGTAAATTTAATAAGTTCAGGTGCTTAGACTGGGGTCAAGAATAGAATGTGGTTATGGAGGTGAAGGGAATGAAAATATTTTTAAAATGTGAGGACATTGGTTATTGAAAATATTATGGCACTGTCTGACAATTTATAAATCTGAGACCTGAAAAAAAGAATGCAAAACCACTTAGAGGGTCAACTCTCCATAAGAATTTTGTAGACTCTAGTCCGTCATTTTGCAAAGGAGTCTTTTTTCTTTTTTATAACCCCTGTAACCATGCAAGGGTACCCATAGTTTAAAAGCTCACTTGAATTAAGGAAACAGAGAATTGAATCCTAGAGGTAATCTTGGTGGACTTTATCTTGGAGAAAGAATACATAGCTTGAGAGTTTAGAAAATGTCCCCATTCGTTAGAAAAAGATTGAGGAGCAAAATTGAAGAAGGGACTCTAATATTCAGGCCCAACTTACAATAACTGTACTGGATCTGGGAACTTTTAAAAAATGATATGAAACCAAACCTAAATGACTGGGGCAAGATAGTTGCAGATGGAGGTGGTAGGTGTTGAAATAAAGACATTTATAAAATCAGAGAAGCTACAAGTAGAAACAGCACAGGCTGGATTATGGAGAGGATAGTTTTAAGAGTTGGAGGGAAAGAGAAATATCTGCACAGATCAAAGAAAGTGAATTGGGGAGGGACAAGAGAAGCAATGTAAAAAGATAACCTTTAAAAATAGCTAATTTATTTTTGTAAACCCAAACTCAAGCCCATGTGAGTGAGGCTTCTTTTCCTTCTAGCTGGCTTGTTGATTTAGGAAAGTTAGTAAAGAAGTTACTTCTTAGGAAATTTGCAATTAAACTTTATAACCTCTAAACACAGATTGATCTATTATAAGGGTCACTGCCTCCCCTTGACAAATACTCTCTCCTTGACCAAACTGTAGACAGGATCCTCTGAGTCTTCTCTTTGACCAGGCCCTGCCCTTGGGCCCTCTCTTTCATCTGCTGAGTACAGTTTTAGAAAGAATCCTATTAAGTCAGTTTAGCTAGAATCCTCCCACCCTTGATACCTCATCACTCTGGCCTGATCGTTCTTGCCTTCATCAAAAATACTGTTAAGTCAATTTAGCAAGAATCCTCTTACCCTCAATGTCTCTTTCTAGTAATTTCCCATCCACTGACACCCCTCTCTCTGCTCAATGGCTATAAATCCACAGCTGTCTTTGTTGTATATGGAGTTGAGCCCAATCTCTCCCTTTATTGAGATGGCCTTGACATCTATCACAAATAGTCTTGAATAAAGTTTTCCTTAGCATTTTAAAAAGGGTCAGGATAATTTTTCTTTAATACCCTGAAACAAGAAGCTTTAATGATCAGTAGTAGTCATTGAAGGTGAAGGTGGGGTGGCTTGGGATCGTAGAGGATAAGGTTATCCTGTTCCCTGTACGCAAGAGATCCAACGAATTCCAGGGAAATTCCCCCCTTCAAGGGATGTCAGTACTAGACATGTATGTCACAAACGTAAGGAAAGGGGAATCATCTTCAACACAGGTGCTCTTGTACCTCTTCTGACCACTGGAGGAAGAGGCGTAGGCATAAGATTGGCGATGGAAGGCATGATGGCTTCCTCATTCCTTCTGCAACGGGAGCATAAGCTCTCATACGTTAGCCTCTGATCACCACGACTTCTGTCTCCATATTTACAATGATGGTGACCTTTAAAAGGAAGCAGCTTTTGAGGCAGTTATGGGGAAGCCCTCCAGAGGCACCCTTTGACTTTTCCTGTGGTGCTGTGGCATGCTGACAGGGAGTCTGTGAACAAAAGGATGGCAGTGAAAGTTTCTGCCCCTCAGCATCCTCTCTGATTCAGAATGTTTTGCCTCCCTGGGAACTCCCTTTTCTTGAGCTCTACTGGTAGAGCAAAGGACTTTGGCCCTCCACAAGGGCTACCGGCCTTCTGGTCAGTTATAAGCACTTACCCGTATTGTCCTCTTTCTGGAGGTGAAGAGAGGAAGGTAAACACTTCTTCCTACTGAGTCTGGTTTATGTGATTGATGCTGGGACTTCCAACTTCCAGGACAAACGATTCATTAGTGGAAATGGGCACACAGGAAACCTCAGTGCCAACAAGTTAAGTGCCCATCACTGTACTCAGCGAACAGTCGGCTGATCTCAATTGTAGGCAATTAACAGTGATTAGCAAGTGCGTGCTTGGTGGGTGGCACAATGAGATTCTACTTACTGATGAGAGGAACTCACAAACACCCAGAGAGGTATTGCCATGAAAAGGCAACAGAAAAGCTCAATCACTCTGGGTGGGTCTAACCAAAGGGGCACCCTTGTGAATGTTTTAATTTCTCTTCTTAAACCTCTCATTAACCCTCAAATAACCCAGTAATATGCAGGGAGGGTCACATACTCATTTAGAATCAGATACTCTCGATGCATCCTGAGTTAGAGAAATTAGAATGAGAGAAAAATAAATCCCCACAAAATTGTGCAACCTGGGGGAGCACAGCTATTTCTAACTTATCATGGTATTTCCTTCCAAACTGGCACAGTGCCTACCACCTAGGGAAGCTCAAGTAAACATTGTCGGAAGTGAATTGAAATCAAGTTTCCTTATCTTAGCTACTTATAATCATGTTACCCTTTTCTCGTTTCTTCCATTATTTTATTGTTTGCTTGTTTATTAATTTTTTGCTACCTTCTTTCTCTTCCCTTTTTTAAATCATTAAATCATATTTGTAATGTGTTTTTTTGTATTAGATATATTTGAGAGATTTGTAAAGTAGAAATTAAATATAAATTTTTATTTCCCTATTGACTTTTGTTATAAATTTCATAGTAGTATTCTCGTAAGAATATTTGGGCCCAAAGGCATGGTGAAAAACAACTAATATTAATTTCAAATAACTTTTTGCTATTGGCCATGCCCAGTTGTTGGGCATTCTCCCATACAGCAAGAAGTAATCAAGCTGGGAATTAATCCATATGCTCTTTAAATGCCCACCTATTAAATTACATTATACAATTCCCATTTCCATGGGAGTCCTCACTAACTTTTTGAAACTTGCAGGTCTAACCAGCCACATGAGCTATATCAGGTATTCAGAGAAATTCACTAATTGGAAGAACCTCACAGAGATACTGTTTTAACAAAAGCAGGCTATATTATTTCAAGGTAGGTACAGAATACTCTGTGAAGGCAGAAACTACTACATGTTTACATAAACTCCCCAGTGGCTAGCACAGTGCTTGACATGTAGTAGAGCTGAAAGAATAAGTTACTTAATGAGGAAATAAAACAGGGATATTGTTTCATAAAAAACAAAATTTCTTCTTAGAAATTAAGTAATCACTACTTTCAAGTCTCATTTAAGTCTGTTTGTAGCTACATAGTTGGAAACAATCCATTATGCCACCAAATCATTGGAAAGCATGCTTTAAGAAAGAACATTTTATTGCAGAAAGGATACTATTGCTCAACATATAATTTGAATAGGTGATGATATGACCTGCAAGTAAACTATGCATCTCAGTATCTAAGGCCAAGGTGAGAAAGTGATCTTTATTAAAGCTAACAAGAATCAATGCCTAATGGAAGGAACTAACTGTAACCCAATTCTCTTTAGAATTTGGGTCAGGTTATCCTTATTTTAATGTAACACAATCTTACTTTTGTTCTAACTACATTTTCACTAAGTGGTCATCTTACTATAAACCCAGTTTTATTATTATTTTACTTTATTTTATTTTTAGCTACTTTATTGAAGTATGATCGACATACAAAAAGCTGCATACATTGAGTATATACAACTTGTTTTGTTTGGAGATAACTATCATTGCTACTAATGCCATAAACTTATCCATCACCTACCTCCAAAGTTCCCCCCCATCCACTCCCTTTGGTTTTTGTTTGTTTGTTTGTTTTCTTTTGTGGTAAGGTCAGTTAAGATCTACCCTCTTAGAAAATTTTTAAGTATGCAATACAACATTATAAATGTTAAAATTTATAGATGTTATATGTTAACTTTATTATAAAATTCAACTGAGTAAATTTGAATATTTAATTGGCTTTATTAAACAATTCATGAATCTGGCAGCATCTCATCTAGTAACTAGAAGGGCACTTGGAAAGGTTGTACAAAATGGAAAGATTTTATAGGAAGAAGGGTGGGGCAAGGGAGTTATTAAAAGAAAAGGAAGAATTGTTTTTAGACCAACGCATCTTCTTTTGGGGGAAAGGAATAGCAAGGGTATTTATCATGCAGAGCGCCTCTTCTTTCTATGGGAGAGGGGATTGGAAAAGGCCCACGTGACAGAATACCTCAGTGGTGTTGACCAGAAAATTCCAGACTAGTTGATTAAGACTATATTTCTAGGAACCAGCAATTGGGTCAGGTATTAAATCTGGATTTGGTATCATGGGCTTTACCGCAAGTGACACTATTTAGGGCCTGTGGTTTTCTCGTCAACATTAATCATAGGCCTTATGTTGTCCAGAAGAGCTCCAGAACTTATTTATTTTGCATAACTGAAACTTTGTACCCTTTGAGCAACATCTTCCCATTCCCCCCTCCTCCCAGCCACTGGAAATCACCATTCTACTCTCTGCTTCCACTTGTTTAACTATTTTAGTTTCCACATATATGTGAGATCATGCAGGATTTGTGTTTTTGTGTCTCACTTATTTTACTTAGCATAATGTCTACTAGGTCCATGCAAATTGTTGCAAATATCAGGATTTCCTTCTCTTTTAGGCTGAATAATACTTTATTGTATGTGTATACTAAATATTCTTTATCCATGTGTTCATAAATGGACATTTAGGCTTTATGTCTCTGCTAGTGTGAATAGTGCTTCAATGAACATGGGAGTACAGATATTTACTTGAGATCCTGATTTCACTTCAGGATATATACTCAGGAGCAATTTTTGAGCAAATTGCACATTGTGTTCCATGGTAGATGCATCAATTTACATTCCCACCAACAGTGTACAAGAATTTCCTTTTCTCCACATTCTTGCCAAAACTTGCTAATCTTTGTTGTTTGTGTTATTATTATTATTATTTTAGAGAGAGAGAGGAAGGAGTTGAGATAGAGAGAGAAACATTGACTTGTTGTTCCACATTTTTTATACATTAATTGGTTTATCCTTATATATCCCTGATGGGGATTGAACCCACAACCTTGGTGTATTGGGACAACACTCTAACTGACTGAGCTACCTGACCAGGGCTGCTAAACTTTATTTTTTAGATAACTGTTATTTTAACAAGTTTGAGGTGATATCTCATTATGTTTTTGATTTGCATTTCCCTGATGACTAGTGACTTTGGACACATTTTCATATACCTGTTGGCCATTTACACATCTTTAGAGAAATATCTATTTAGGTCCTTCGTCCATTTTTAAAAAATTGGATTGCTTTTTTCTTGCTATTGAGTAATAGGAGTTATTTAAACTTTGGATATTAACCCCTTATTTGATATATATCTATATATCTATACATATAAATATATATCTCTGATGCATTTTAATTATTTCAATAATCTTTTTATTATAAATTTAAATCTTGCTATTAAGTTTTATGTATTAGCCAATTTTGAATGTGCTTAGCATTAACCAGTTTTCTAGACATCAAATTATCCCTGAGTGCAGTGAATGAAATATACGAGTTTTTGTTTCGTATGTACAAAATTGAGAACAAAACATACCGACACATAACTAATTTATTGTTCTGTCTCCAAATTATTCAGAATGGACTGTATTGCCTTTTAAAAAGTATCCATCTTAACCATATTCAGTAACCATTGGTCATCATTTAATGCAAAATCATTCAGGCCTAGACTGTGTCAAAGTCCAGGGTTTCCCCAAATACCACAAAGTCCCGCTTTTGAATAATCTGAGGCCAGATTAATGAGAATTAATTTTGTGCCTTCTTTGATGTTCTTTCGACCTTTTCCTGTGAATGAATCACTTTAGCCTTTAGCCCTTCTGACTGCTTTTTATAGAAGTCTGCAAATATCTGGCAACGAGGAGCTTGAAATTGAACAGAGATTGTTTCAGGGCTCTTGGTTTTGGGGACAGTTAAGATCTTTCATCATTATCACCTTAATTATATTTAAATATGAGTAGTCCAAAGATATCTTTATATGTGCTTCAGAGATGCCTATTTGATTGGTGGGCTGAATGAAAATGGTCAATGATAATGAAATACATCTTCACTTGCTCCAAACAGATTTCATATCAGGAGGCAATAACAAAACTAGTTCAAACAAAGCAAACTTCATTATCATTAGAGATTTTTAATTTTAATTTTTTTCTGGTTTCGATGAGGTAAGTAATGAGATAACAGCACTGTGTAAGTTTAAGGTGTGCAGCATAAATATTTGACTTACATATGTTGTGAAATGATTACCACAGTAAGGTTAGTTAACATCCATCATCCCATACAGGTATAAAAAAAGAAAGCAAAAGAAAATAGTTTTTTTTCCTTTGTGATGAGAACTCTTAGGATTTACTCTTGAAAAATTTCATATATACAATACAACAGTGTTAACTATAGTCAGCATATTGTACAATATACTCCTAGTGCTTATTTATCTTATAAACCGAAGTTTGTGCATTTTGACCATCCAATTCCTCCTCCCCCACCCCTGCCTGGGGTAACTGCAAATCTGACCTCTTTTTCTATGGCTTTAGTCTCCTTCCTTCCCTCCCTCCCTCCCTCCCTCCCTCCCTCCCTCCCTCCCTCCCTCCCTCCCTCCCTCCCTCCCTCCCTCCCTCCCTCCCTTCTTCTTTCTTCTTTCTTTTATTTTCTTTTTTAGGTCACACATATAAGTGAGATCATACAGTATTTGTCATTGCCTGACTTATTTCACTTAGCATAATGCCCTCAGGGCCCACTATATTGTCACAAATGACAGGATATCCATTTTTTTAATGTCATAATAATATGTATATCATTGTATATATATATGTATATGTATATATATTCCCCAAAATGTATACATACACTTTGAGTAATTACAAAGGCAGCATTTATTGAAATACATTTCATTTTCAAAATGTAATAGAATCTGCAGATGATTGTGTATGCTTCTTTTTGGGACACCCTGTACATATATCACAACCTCTTTATCTATCGATGGGCACTTAGGGATTACCAGGTTATAGGGTAACTTTATAAGAAACTACCAAACTGTTTTCCAAAGTGACTGTACTATTTTGCGTGGTCTCTGGCAATGTTTTAGAATTCTAGTTATTCCACATTTTTGCCAAAGTTTGATATTATTAGTCTTTTGAATTTTAGCTATTCACATGGGTATTGGTGGTATCTCATTGTAGTTTTAAATTTACATTTTCCTAATTAAACCAAGTAAAAATTTAAATCCACTTTATAAATGATAGTTTCATGTGCTGTTTAATTTTTAATCTATTGTATATGCATACAGACATATATATATATAAATATATATGCATGCTAAATTAATGGAGAGTTGTTATAAAAACATCTTAACTTTAAATTTTGCATTAACGATGCATTTTAAAGTGTATTTCCTTCTCGAAGTTATTTAAAGGCCTTTGGAAATTCCTTCAGCTTTTAAAAATTTTAAACCCCCTTAATATATTTAAAGTAGACCTGATGCCTTTAAAATTTTTTTTCTTCTCCTTTTTCTCTCTGCTAACCCATCATGCCCTGGTTTTTAAAAGATTATATAATTATATATCTACACACACACACACACACACGCGCGCGCGCGCGCGCCATTCCTTCTTTAGTCCTACTTCTCACAGTGGGTTTTTTTGTTCTGTCTTGTTGTTTGTTTGTTTTTACATTTCTCTTTAACATTTTTGCAGTGAAGGTAGTTACTTATTGTTCTTGATTTTCTACAATTAAAATAAAAGTATTTCTAAGTCAGCTTGGCCTAAATTAGTTGGCGAATCTGACTCACTGCTCTTGGAAACCTAAAGAACATGCAGGGTGATTTAAACTGGCATACATTTCAAAACAAGGAAATCTGCTGGGAATAACTCCCAGTTCCTTCAAAACAGTGCTTCATTTATTCCTTATTATGTTCATAATTTAGTCTCACTTTTTATGGACTGAAATTAATATTATGTAGTATTTGAGAAGTGATGGCAGATAGATGGTTCTGCAGTTTGAAACTGTCTCCAGGCCATTCCGAGAGGCAGCCCCTCCCGCGAGAAGCAGAGCAGGAGCCATAGTAACCGGTGCAAGGGAACTGCTGAAGGAATGTGGGTGCTGTATCCTGATGGGCAGGGAGGTGCCAAAGGGCGAATTATCTTAGAAATTAGAAATTTTAGACTCTGCATGTGGGAGGAGAAGGGAGTTAATAATAATAATAAAAAGAAAGCTGATTTGAAGAAATAGTGGTAGAAATATTTAGAAGAACCGGAAAGTGCATAAAGAGGGATGTCACATAATACTAATCAACAGAGGGACAGAATCTCTTTGGAATGTTTTCCTTTGTTATAATGGCAAAGGGAGATTCAAAACCAGTACATTCATTCGGAAAATTTCAGGAACATGATGAGCTAGGATGTGAGTGGTTGTGAAGAGGAGGGTTATGATGTCAAAATCAGGGATAAACTTATGACTCAGAAAGAAAGAATCTTAATTTCCCAGAGACTAAATGTTTAAGGAAGGATTTACTAGACTTGGAAGTGGAAGGAGGGGCTAACCAGAAGTAGGATTGGGATAGGTGTGAGATTGTTATTTTGTTAACTCATAAGGAATTCAAGTTAGTAATTTAACTGAATTCAGAATTTTATTAAATAAGTTACTTTTATTTAAACTAACTTTTACTAAATAAATTAATGGTCTCTAACTAGTTGGTTATGTAGATTATGCTGCAGTTCAAATTTTGGGGAAGGAGTGAAGTAGTGAGGAGCGAATCAGAAAGGTCATATCCTTGAAGTAGAGTCTGTAAAGGAGACATGAGCACAAATGCTAAATTAAAATAAGCAGCAGGAAAAGTGCCAGGGGAAACTTCTCTTTGAATCTGACTGTGGGCCTTCCGTTGATCCCACTAATGGATATCCAACAGGGTAAGGGGCAAGTGGTACTAGAAGAAGGTGGGGAAGGAGTCTGAGAGAGTTCCAGCTGGATTTTGCTACTAATAGGAGGTATGAACTTGGGCAAGATCATCAGTTTTCTCCTATGTAAAAGGGATAATAATAGTCTACCTGGAAAGTTATAATGTAGACTGAATATATTTTATTGTGTGGGCTGAGATTTATGTTAAAGTGCTTAGAAAATGGTTTAGAACATTGTTTAATCTTTTTGGATTATTTTCTTCAAATTTATATACTATGCAAATATGCACATACATCTACACATTTAGTTTTTAATTTGGACATCACATTAAAGATAATATACATACATTTTAATTTTTCCAAAAGCATATATATTTATTCACAGATAATCTACAAATGTATAAAATTTACAGGTATATTTTTGGAAAAACTAGAAAAAATATAAGAAAATAAAAATCACTGATATTTTCCCACCTAGAGATAATTATTATTAGCATATTGGTATACATCTCTCCAGTTTGTCCTCTAAGTATATAAATGCACAAATGTTTTGTTGTACAAACTGCATTCATATTATGTATTCTATTGAGAACATATCCTGCTTTATTCACTTAACATTATAAAATGAATGCTTTGTATAGCTTCCATTGGTATTCCATAATAGAGGAAACTCTTGGGTCTGTTATTGAACTAGAGGTTCAACACTTGTCTGAAGAGATCATGAAAAGTCTAGGTCAATGCTTACTTAAACTACTGGGGGAAATTGGCCAATCTGGGGGATTCCTGATAGGTTACTTCTTTAAACTAAGGAAAGTTTTTTCAGACGAAACTGTGTGCTCATGGATCTAATCTGTATCTGAGTCTTTGGCTTTGCTGCAATTTGTTTCTGATGTTCCTGAAGTTATTGCTGCCTGTAACAGCAACAATTCCAGAAGTATAAGTATGAATACCCGTTAGGGAAGTGGGTTTGTTTGTCCAAAGTCTCTTGAATGTCATAGCTGGAAAAAAATGAATGAAAGCAATCGCAATGATTTTTGTTTGCCCACGCAAAATTAGAGTATCGTGAAATTCATACTTTCATTCAAATTGAGTGCCTACCATGTACAAGTTACTGTGCACTGTGGGGGACACAGAGCCCAAGCCCAAGTTCTTCTCCCAAAATATTCACATCCTACCGACTGTGATGAGATACAAACAGTTCATCGCAGTGGATTTTGATGAACCTGTTTATATTTGTGTTGTTTTACCAGAAAATGACATCAAAAGGGAACCATGAATGATGAGTGATTTTGAAAATATTTTCAATATTTTTCTGGGCTTGAATAGAGAGAGAGTATTGAGAATTTAAAACTTTAAGCTTCATTTCAAAAATTTGAGCAGCTTCTATTATATTATTAAATATCCATTCTCTGTTTTATTTTCATAAATCCAGATAGTTAAGTAGAAATTTCATTATGAAACATAATTTTTACTTATAAGATTTTAAAGGGTAGAAAGTGGCCAATGAACACTAATTAACGGTTAATTTATTGTAATAAAATGAAGACAAGTTGTTCTGACACTTTAACATAATTATAAGGCTGACTCTGTACTGAAAAGCTGAGCCTAATATTGCTTAGTCTTTTTGTTCTAATTAGATTTTATTTATTTCCTATATCTCTCGAGGAGACTGAGAAAAGATCATACAAAAGTGGTCCATTATGCAATTACATCATTTGACCTTTTTAAAGATAAAGTAATTCTTGATATGGCAGAAATCCATATGACACCCGGGCTTTCCTAGGTAAGTGCATAAACAAGTGGCAGCAATAACATCTTTAAATCACTCTCTGCAGTGCATCTCAGTTGTAGCTTCGATGAATGCATGTTATACCACAGACTGCGTAATAACAGGAGAAAGTATTTACAGGAGGCAGGACAGGTTCATCAAAATTCAATTCAGAAAAATACAAAACAAAGTAGAAAAATAAAACCCACAAACTGCAAATCAATCAATGTGCCAATTTTATTGTCCAGTATGCTTATAAACAAATGTGACCAATATTTCTGGTCCTTGATTTAGTATAGTAAATTGGCTTAGTGTCCCTTGTTGCCTAATATAATATTAAGTGAATGTCCTTAACGAAGATCCTTGTTTGAAAGTGCTGAGAATTTACCTGCTTAAGTGTAGCCTTGGATCCTAGAATAGTAAGACGTGCAGGCATCAAAATATTCAACAGCATATCCACTGCTACCTATAAACAATGAATATGGCAGTACAGGTGCGTTCCAGCCGGATGTCAGCTCTCATCGTCTGGCGTTTGTGAGATTTTGCCCGAGGTGGCATTTGCTCTAGAATTAGAAGAGATTAGATTCATGGGAGGCAAATCAAGCCTAGAGGCTCCGGTGACTATCATTGCATACATACAAAGAAACAGCTTGGAAATAATTTTATTCACTTAGCAAACACTTATTAAATGTCTATGGGTATTAACCTGGGAGTCCAGCTATTAAACTTTTCCCATTATATACTCAATTTCATTTAAAATAAATAATAGAGGTGGAGAAAAATGTGAGGGTCATCTAATAAAACATTTTTATTTTACAAATGAAGAAACTGACCCAGATTGATTAAATAACAAATATTTTTTTGGCATCTACTATGTGTTAAGTACTTTTCTGGGTGCTGGGGATAGAGGGGTAGACATATAAAATTTAATAACCCTCCTCTTATGGAATGTACATTCAAGAGCAAAGAGAGAGAAAATACCTAAGAAAACAAAATTTCAGATAGTCATGAGAGCCAAGAAGATGAGGAGACTGTGGGATCTGATAGAGTGGCCGTGGTTGAGGATTGACCACTTAGGGTTGGGGTTTAAGGAAGTCCTTTAGAGGAGGTGACATTCAGCTGTGACCTGAATGGAAATGAGAAGCCAGGCTAACAATGACATGAGGCAGAACATGCTAATCAGAGGATCAGCAAATGGAGAGACCGAAGTTTACCGTGCAGGAAAAACAGAAGTAAGGCCCCTCTCACTGGATCATCTTGAGTAACTAGATGAGGTTGAGGAGGTGCGAGGGGCCAGGTCACAGAGGGCTTTTAGGTCTTGGTGAGTAGTTCGTTTTTCATTCTAAGTTCTGTGGAAATATACTTACGTTTATACTTACACTTACTGCATATTACACATAGCCTGCATATGTACACGGATACAGGGCATGAGAATGGTAAGATCGGATGTATATTTTTGAAAGATCACTCTGTCCAAAGGTGAATCACTTAGGCTATTACAATCAAGTAAAAGGTTATGGCATCGTGGACTAATGGTAGATGAGAACTTGAGAGCAGAGGGCGGTTATAAAATATATTTTGAATATCAAGGGTTTGGCAAAGAGGAATTAGGTTGCCTTTTAGTTTTTCGCTTCATTATCTAGGTGTACGGTAATGCTGGTAAGTTGAGGTGGGTACACTGGGCAAAGAATAGGTGGGCTGGTGAAGTCGGGAATTCTGTTCTGAATGCATGAACTACGAGATGCCCGTAAGACACCATCATCCAGATGTCCAGCGGCTGTTGGGCTGTTGGATTACGAGTCTGGAGCGAATGAGAAGGAAGTGCTAGAGGTAAACAGTTGGGAATCATCTTCTGCTTACAGATGGTCTTTGAAGCCGTGGAGCAAGGAGGGAGAGCAGACAGAGAAAAGGGCTGGAGGCTAAGTCCCAGGGCCGCCACAGTCAAGAAGCTGAGCCGGGGGTAGCCAGGAGCAAAGACTGAGGAGCAGCAGGCAGCAGGCGGGAAGGAAGCCCGGCGGGAAGGTGCCAAGGAAGCCAGGCCCAGGCTCCCGGCTCTCGGAGGGGCCCTGCCTGTGACCCACGCGGCTCCTCTTCCTCATTCTTACTCGTGGCTCAGATTTTTCTTCGAAAGAAAAAGTGAAAAGCTGGACCCATCAGTGGCTACATTTTAAACTTAATCTCCTGCCTGGCGACATTGCCTGATACGTCTCTCTGATTTTGTTTTGATCGTTTCTCGGGTCATATTTTTCTCATGTATTCGAAACTGTAGACTTCTTTTATTTTGAGTGCCTTCTGGTCTGTGTTTAATGTGCCTATTAGGGCCTGCTGATGGTCAATCTGGTGATGTTTGGAACCAGGATAAGATGTTATTTTTTTCTCTCTCTCGTAATGTCCTTCCCACTGTAATTATCTCCTTAAGAGTATTTCACAGGAGGCAGCAGCTTCAAGTTTCAGTCTTTCTCTCTGACATCCAAGCCCCAGCCAGCGGCGAGAGCTTTATGTATCTCTGCCCTTTACTTGTTGCATCGGTTGCCAAATCTTGCTGCTTTGCTTTATATTTGCAGCTTTCTCTCTCCCTCCACCGCCGCCCTAGTCTTTACCTGAATGGCTCTCTTTATTGGAACACTCTGCCTGGGAGCAGTCCATCTGTCCCATTTCTGCCGACTGCCCCGTTCAAAGGGCTCTTTCGGAAGCCGTGGCCTTTCCGTTCTTACTCCTTAGTCCCACGTGGGCCCTCCTTCCCTAAAGCATTGAGGTCACAGTTCTCGCCCACGTCAGGTCTTCAAGCTCTGAATGATTTTGTTTTTCTCATATCGTTCAACATGTCTGACTCTTACTTTTTCTTGGTTTTCAGAATTCTCTTGGGGAGAGTTGTTTCAAATTTTTCTTTAATCAGACCCATTTTTTTAAGTGCCATTAAAAATACAAGGAAAACAAGACTATTTTTTGACATTTCTTGCTGAAGTATAGTTCATAATACATGTTTTACATAGTAAATATTTCTCTAATAAAGGTAATGTGCAGCATGCATACGGTTATTTTACTTTATGACCCTTTTAAAACTTTGCTGTTCCAAGACTAAAAGGAGCCGAGAGAAGATGATCTAATGATGCCCTCCGCACAGGTACAAATAAAAGCCTTGCAAAAGTTTGGGGCTCTAGAATGAGCCAACAGTGTAAATGAAAAAATGTTCTTTCTGACAAAGTGCCTATTTTTACTTTGACCTTTGATTTTGTTACAGCATTAATAGGTGGGCAGCAAGGTGCTCAAAGGAAAAAGGGGCAACTAGGTTAGTAAGCATCAGTTGCCATGTGAGCAGAGGCCTGTTTGTGTCACAGATCCTAGCCAAGATCAAACCAGAGATCGACGGCTTTCATAAAATGTGACAGCGCAGCAGGTCATCACCTCTCCACACAGCCCTCTGAGTAGTTTGTGACTGTCTGCTGCCTGAGGTGTGCCTCTAACAGGTGTTACATGAGAGCCACTGGCTGGCACTGAGGTCAGCCTGGACCCTAATGATGGTGATCTGGGCTGATGGAGGTGTCGAAGTGCCAGCTTCTGGCAGGAGTTAGCATAACAGATACCAAGGTATTCAAGCAGCCAAGCCAGCCGTGATCTCAGGCAGATGTGACAGCAGCTGGAGAAAGCTCCAGGAACAAAACAAGCAGCGGTGGCTTCAAAGGCAGCTCCGAGTTTCCAGCTTTAGGTCACTGGTGTTTGGGAAACTCTGAGAGGAGAGGTTGTCTACTTTTCTCTCTGCCGTTATTTTTAAAGGGCTTAAAGTCAGCCAACTCTGACTGTTCCTTATGCTTAATTGCACCACCTAAACCCACATGTGAAAGACCTGTGTTTACATGGGCCTGGCGTAGGTAATACATGCTTGGCATTCTCCATGGATATTTGTTGAAGGAAGGAAAGAAGGAAAGTGGGAGGGAAGCTGACTGGGAGGTGAAACGTGCATGTACGTTTTCGACTAAGTGGTGACGCTATGAGCCAGGCCGGCACTGTGAGTAGGTAGAGGGCAAAATGGCAGCTTTTGAGGAAATAAATGTTCCCCACCACCTGTCTGTGAAATTCACACTGTTACATATTCACTCCCAAGTGTCATGAATCTTTTCAGGCTTCAAGAGTTCCTTACCAAAATGTAAATAACTCTCATGAAGGATTGCACCTTAACTATATGTTTGACTTACCCTTTAATTGACAACCAATTAAGCACAGGCCATTTGGAAAGGACACAGACCAGATACCTGGGGAGGTACACTCCAGATTTCAGGGGGAAAATTGATTTCAACCCACTTGAAAGAATTGGGAGCAGCTCCTTCTATTTTACAGTTCTGGACGGAGCTGGCACTAACGAAAAGAATTTATTATCACCTAGTGTCACTGGGTAACGTGACATGCAACCTGATTTCAAATGGTACACCTCATTCATTCCATAGAAATATTTTTGTCCTAATGCAAAGTGCAACCCATATGTGAAAGGTGCACATATGTGAAAGAATATACATGCAAATGTGTGTGTGTGTGTGGTGTATTTGTAGTTGGGGAAAAAAGGTTAAGTTTAAAGGGGTTTCTTTGAGCTTGTTTAGTGGTGTCCAATAATTCAAAGAGCTCACATACAGAGTTTCCAACGCCATTATATTATTTACTCAGGACATTAACCTGGAGAATCTGCACCTCCAATGACACAATGAACTACACAGCCAGCCTCATTTATGAGTCTTATTCTTACCTTTTAATAGTTATAGAAAAAATATTTAGATTAACACAATGGATGACAGAATTGTATTTCATTTCTAGATGCTAATATGTCTCTGAAGCAGCATCAGGAAATCTGGTTGGATTTCACTGTCACTATTATTTTCTGAAGGCAGTTTGAGAGCCCGGTAAGGTAGAAATTAATGTGCAGTGAGTGTAAATTCAAGTTTCAAATAATTAGCCTCCTGTGGAGCAATTCTTCACCTTCAGGAAATATCCCAGTACTCTCCCTATTATTTTGATGAAGGCCAATTGACCAAGACTGAATTGCTTGAAAAAATTTCTTCAGGAATAAAATGATGGAACTGTGACAAATGAATAACTTCTAGTCATTGTTTTGTTACATGTTCGTAATAGTGCTTTGGGAAATATGCAGGCCTATGCCTAATTTGAGTTTGTGTTGCTCTGTGACTCCGTCAGTTGCCTCTCGTTGTTTTCCCATTTTCAGACTCTTGGCTGGCCCAATTTGGATTCTGTTTTGGAAATGACTGGAACTGGATTTTGCCCAACTTCTGCCTGACTTTTCTCAATGTTTATAATTGGCTAGGTGATTTAGGTTGTTTTAAAAACATACATTTCTGAGCATAGCTTATTGATAATTTTATAATTCAGGGTAGGTAAGTATTCTGATCAATCAGTTATTTAATATGTGCTTTGTTGTGTGTCAGATCTAAGTATGAATTCCAACTCTTATCACTAGTTGTGGATATTGAACAAGTCATTATTAAATCTCCCTACACCTCAGTGTCATTATCTATAAAACAGGGATAATACCCCAAGAATCTGTGGTGAGCATGAAATGAAATACTGTATATGATATTCTTAGCTAGTACTGAACACTTTACAATGTACTAGGTGATGGGCTAGAACTGCTCTGCTCAATAGGAATATAATGCAAGCCGCATATCCAATTTAAAAATGTCCAGAAGCCACATTAGAAAAATAAAAAAGAAATAGATAAAATTGTTATTTTTAAATTTTATTGATTTTTTTTTTTTTTTAGAGAGAGGAAGGAAGAAAGAGAAACATCACTTGGCTGCCTCCTGCATGTGCCCCAACAGGGGATTAAACCCATAACTTGGGCATGTGCCCTGACGAGGAATTGAACCCAACACCTTTTGTTGTATGGGACAACACTCCAACCAAGTGAGCCACACCCGCCAGGGTGAAATTAATTTTAATAATATATTTTACATGCTTCACTGTGTCCAAATATAATTTCAATATGTAATTGATATGAAAATTATTAAAGAGCTGTTTTACATTTTTGCCTTTTTACTAAGTCTTCAAAATCCAGTGTGTATTATATATATTTATAGCTCACCTCAATTTGAATGCTAAATTTTCAACAGATAAAAGTGAAAAGTAGTCCTGACAGAACAATAAGGTCATGTTTGATGAAAAACTCTTTTACCCTGCTTCAGTTTATAAGTTTAATGGATTAAAATGAAATAAAATGGAGTTAAAATTTTTAGTTGCACTAGCCACATTTCAAGCCACATAGTGTGTAGTGGTATTGACATCACAAGGCTAGCAAAACGATACATAAGGAAATAAGTGCCCAAACTATAGACTTCAGCCTTCACGTGCTTTCTCTCATTGAAAACCTTAGCTGCCAGCTTGTCTCTGCTCGACTTTTTCTCCTCATGGAGCTAAAAAGAGAGGGCAATAAGTGCCTGCTTCTTGATAACCAACTGGGTCAACCAAATGTTGAAAGAGATGGCAAGAAAAGTCAAATTTTATCACAAATTTTGTTACTCAAGTCCTCAGAGCTCCTTTCTGTAGGGTGGGAGCAGGGGCCTTAGTGATGCAAGGAAGCTCAATTCAATGATCCAATGATTGCATATTACCTACATTCCTAACTCTGTGCAGAGGGTTCTACACATGCAGAGCCACGATGAGTTAAGTGAAACCTGGAATAAACTCTTCAGAATGTTATCGTGACTAATTTTTTGCCTTTGGGAGGCCAAGCTCAGGTGCAGTGGGCTGTGACTGTGTAGCTGGGAGTCCTTGACTACAGGACAGATTCACAGCAGTGTAGTGATCACAGTAGTAGCAGTGAAATAGGCTTAGTTGCTTAAGAGAGCCTCTGCCACCCAGTGATGAAGGAAATGCAAATATGTAAAAGTCTAGTCCCTGCTGTCCTCCATTGAAGGTTAGTCTACTTGGGGAGACAAGATATAAGCAGAGGAATATTTTAATTACATGTGCGATAAAAGTGCACAACAGCATTAGAAAAATGGTAAAAAAAAATTAGAATACTGTTACTTACTAAATTAATAATAAGGGATGTTGGAGTGCACAAGTAAAGGGATCATTATGGACTGGGTTTATCTGGGGTCAGAGTATAGACTGAGTAAAAGCGCTAGGTCAGAACAGTATAAGACTTGTTTGCTTACTTGGAGGATCCAGAAGTGAATAGTTGGAGCTGAAAATGTGGTTGGGCTTTTCAAAGTGCTTTTCTTCTCTAGACAATAAATAGTCCTTAAGTGTATGGCCTATGAGTGAGAGCATCAAAGAAAATTGATTTTTTAGGAACAAACTGTTAGAATGATATACTGGTAAAGGATTTGATAGTTTCCTGAGATATTTGAATTTATTATTTAATAAAATCCTCATTAGTAACTTGTGAGAAAGACAAGCAGGTGTAATTACCTCCGTTTTTACAGAATACTGAGGATTAAGTGACTAAGCTAGTAGCCCAAGGTCGCATGGCCAGTGAGTGGTCACCAGGACTAGAATCCAGGTATCTTTATTTTCAGCCTAGAGCTGTCTCCATTGTATGTCTGTATAGCTTTTAGAGGGAGAGCTTCTTAGACATGATGAGATGGATGTTTCTGGGTGACTCATGCACTCTTTGATCTACTGACTGGCTATTGAAAGGGATTATTTGATATGGACTATCCCTGGGCAATATTATCAATATGCAAAGTGGGCTATTGGTGTCCTCACTTCTTCAAGTTTTTCAAACTTTCTGTATGCCCTCACTAAACCCAAATTCCTAATGTCCTCATAACGTAACCAGAATGATTAGGCCCTCTTACTCCCAGGGCAAAAACCTTACCTCTTGACCGTCTTTCTGACGTAAAATGTATCTGTCTCTTGTCTGAAATGATAATTTCAGGTCTTGAGGTGTGAGTCAGTAAAAATACATTTGTCCCTCTATTCCTGCTCAGGATGGTTTTCCTCCTTTCCTGCCATATGCCCCATGTTATACCACTTACTGAATTCTGTCCAAGTGCTAGCCTGTGTTCAAGCTCCATTCAAGGAGCTGCACACACATTTGTTTCTGACCCTCTAACTACCCTGCAACTTAGTTATGACCAGCTGGTATTCATCTTGGTTCAAAGCCCAGGCTGTCCCCTTATGTCACGTTGCTCAATGAAGTTTCCAAATGGCAGCTGCCGCTGGATCTTCTCAGCCTGATTGTTTTAACTCAAAGGGCAACAACCCAGTTGTCAATTCTTACTCCTAATTTCTAGCAAAAAGAATATTTTGAAATTAGGTATCTCAATCTACATTTTGCTCTTAATTAGTAGGAGGCTTGAAAATGATTTTACTTTTTGTAATTAAATTAGGGTCCCTAATACAATGTCTGGCACAAAGAACGTATTTGTTACTTGGTAAGTGGTTTTGCTACCTCTACTACTACAACTACTGTTATTACTATTGTCACCATCACTGTTACTATTGGGGTCACACTTTCTAGAGCCTCAATTGAGGAGGGCTACCCTGATAATTCTCAATGTTCTCTGTTCCCGGAGGGAAGGAAAGCACCAGGTTATTGACTCTTTCTGGGCTCAGAAGTTCTATGAGCCTGGTCATCCTCAAACTTGTAGTTAATGCCCTGCACTGACAATTTATTTATTTATTCTCATACCTCCACCTTCTTCCTTTTGGCAACCATGAGCTTGTTCTCTGTATCTATGGGTCTGTTTCCATTTTATTTATTCATTTATTTTATTTTATTTTTTAGATTCCACATATAAGTGAGATCACATGGTATTTGTCTTTTTCTGACTTATTTCACTTAGCATAATACTCTCTAGGTCCATCCATGTTCTCACAAATGGTAACATTTCATTCTCTTTTATTGCTGAATAATATTGCATCTATTACAATTTCTTTATCCATTCATCTATTGTTGCATATCAAGGTTGTGTCCACATCTTGGCTACTACTAGTAATTCTACAATGAACATAAGGATGCATATATCTTTTAGAATCAGTGTTTTTGGGTGTTTTTTTTTTTTTGTTTTGTTTTTTTTTTATAAATCCCCAGAGGTGGAATTGCTGGATCATATGACAGCTCTATTTTTAATTTTTTGAGGAATCTTCATACTCTTTTCCATAGGGGCTGCACCAATTTGCAATCCCACCAACAGTGCACTGGTTTTTTTCCCCCCACATCCTCTCCAGCACTTATTATTTGTTGATTTATTGATGGTAGCCATTCTGACAGGTGTGAGGTGATATCTCATTGTGATTTTAATTTGCATTTTTCTGATAAATAGTGATGCTGAGATCTTATCATATGTCTGTTGGCCATCTGTATGTCCTCTTCGGAGAAATGTCTATTCAGATCCTCTGCCCATTTTTAAATTAGATTTTTTTTTTTGTGTTAAGGTGTATGAGTTCTTTATATATTTTTGATATTAACACTTTATTGGATGTATCATTTGCAAATATCTCTTCTCACTCAGCAGGGGGCTGCACTGACCTTTAAATGCTTGTCCTCAAAGATAAAGATGGCACCTGTCATATTCTATCCAAGTTTTTTCGTGTGATCATAGGGAATCTTGTGCATATTGGAGTTCTCAGGACCCTTCTGGACTTCTGGAGGTCAGCACATACCCTGGCTGAAGAAATCCTCTGCTCACACCCATTCCTGTAAAGCATATTGTTGCTGTAGGGACAACTAATTTGGGTGTTTTCAAAGGCAATCCTTGAAACTATCATTTATAAGTATAGATTCTCAGTTTTACAGTGGGAATAAAATTATCTTTGATCTTGTAGTGGACCATGTGCTGGGCCTGCTCCCCCATCAGGACTGGAGGACTTTTCCTCCGGCTGCTGGGAGTGCTGCTGTGCCAGCAATGAAGGCTGAGGACTGTTCCCTCCCAGTAGCACTCCTAGCATCTGCCTTGTTCTAATAATGTCCCCTTCCCAGGGGCAATTTATGCTTCATGTCTGACCTAGCTTCAGAGCCCCTGTGGTTTCAGCTGAGGTCTCTTTTGAGAACATAAAGCAGCCCAACCTCTCCCTCTGTCCAATCCCATTTTCTTCCCTTTCCCTCCAGATGTTAACATCTAGAGCACTTCTTTGCAAGTTTCTTGCAGGCTAAGCCCTATCTCAGAGTTTATTACGCAGGGAACTCAAATGCAGGAACTGTTTATGTTTAGGAGTTCTAATTGAATGTGCAGATAACTTAGATTTTGCACATTCTGAATGTGCTTGTAGTCTAGAGAGTTGACTAGGCATTTCCCAGGTCAAATAATTCTAAGGTGATTGTAGGAGGACAAGACTAATATATATACAAAGTGACTTAAATAAACTAGAGCTATAGATGGCAGGTTCTAAATAAGTGAGATTAAAACAACATTCTTCATAGAACATCTACATCTAATGAGATATTCTATATTGAATTTGTTTTGTATTTATAAATAGTCATTACTATTATAATGAAAAATTAGTAACCTTCTAAACATAAATTGAACTCTCCATGTGTATATCTGAATCTTCTATTAAAACTTTCAGGGAAACCTGCCCAGGGTATTTTGTTCCCTAACATTCATGTTGAATGTGTTTTCCAGAAAATACAGTGACAAGAGACATTAGAGACACCCCCCCCCCATATTAGGACAGTAAGAAGTTGCTTTTCACCTTTTTGAGATCTCTTATTGCCAGCTTATTTTCTATGAAGGAATTGCCTCATTTGAAAAATGAAAAATTTCTTCATCCAAAATAGAAACTAAACATGGTTAAGGGTTTTAGTTTTAGTTACTTAATAAAAAGAGAGTATTAGGTATAAAATCTTTCTTAATAGGGGGCAATGAGCAACTTGGTGGACTTGGTAGGGGAAATTTCATCAGTGTAATATTATTAGTTTTGTGAGAAGGGAATACTCCACTTATTTAAATAACACCAGGGTTATATTTCCTGAAAATGTGGACTTTATTATAAGTGGCATTATTTAAAATAATTATCCATACAAACAATATTGCAAAAGGGAATTAAGTTCTAAAAGGAACTCACTTTTATTATATCATAAAATAAACCTTTACTTTTTTTCACTGTGGTAATTACCTCACACTCGCTCTTTTTTTAAACTTCAAATCCCATCCCCTCTTCTTTTATTCAGATGAGAACTACTCTGTATCTCCAACAAATTTCCAAAATATACCCCGATGTGAGCCCTCACCTCACCTTTCCTCATAGTGGCTTCAGTGGATTCTGTTATCGCATGGGCCAACCTTTCTCCTTAGGCGCAAATTGCATCCCTCTTGCACACTCAAGGTCTTTGCTCTGGCAGTTATTTTCCCTTTCTCCTGCCTGAGTTAATTTCCCCTCTCCTGAATAATTATCATCAGCACACAGCCTGCTATTATCTCCCATTAAGGAAATTCTTCCTTGACCCATTGTCTTTCTTCAGCTCCTCCTGCCACACGTCTCTAATTCCCTTTAAAGCAAAAGTCCTTGAAATAATTGTCTCTACTTGCTTTCTTCACTTCCTAATTTCCAATTCCTTTTTTACCCCATTACAATTCGTCTTTGGTATCCATTAAAACTCCTCTAAAAATGGATGTAACTATTGGCCTCCAGCTCTTCACGCCCAGTGACCCATTCTCTGTTCTCTTCATATTAAGCTCTCAGCAGAATAGGATAAATACTTTTTCTTCTATTAAATACATGGAACCATACTCTCCTGGGTTTTCCTTTTAGAGCTCTGCCGGCATTCCCTCAGTCTCTTTGTTGACTGTCCCATTACCAAGCTCTAAATGTGCAGTGCCAGAGTTCAGGTATTGCTCTCTTCTTTTCCTAGACCTTCTGCTAGGTGATCTCATTCAGGTTTATAGCCACCTGTAAATACCACCTTTCCACTGATGACTTCCAAATTAGATGTTTATCCTTAACTTTCCCTTTGGCCTTCCCAACATCGAGCCTTTACTGGGATGTCTAGTAAGTATCTCAAACTTTATTTATTAAATTGAACTCTTAATTCCTCCCTCAACACTCCTTCTCTCTCTGCCTAATCAAGCTCTGTAAATGACAGGCCCATTCATGTAGTTTCTGAGGTCCAACCTTAGGACAAAGTCTTCATTTTTCTTTCTTTTTCTTTTTTACTTTAGACATCTCATCTATCGGCAACTCCTGCTGGCTCTACTTTCAAAATAGGTACTGAGTCCCATCACCTCTTACTGTTTCCACCACTATTAAACTGAGACCATTATTTTTCGTTTAATCTTTTCTAAGAGCCTCCAATCTAGAATGCTTTCACTTTTGTCCCTTCAGTTCAATTCTCCACATAATAGACAGAGTGATTTTTAAAAATACATAAACTAGATCAAATAATTGTCTTCCTTAAAACCGTTCTATTTCTTTTCATTATATTGAGAATCATCTCTGAATTTCTCATCGCTCATGTAATACCCTGTATGACCTGGTCCTGCCTGTCTCTGCACACTCATTCACACCACTCTCGCTTGTCCACTCTGTTTCTCCTCTACTGGCTTTCTTGTTCCTCAGACACTCCAGGATGGTTCTTGCTTCATAATATTTGCATTTACCATCTCCTCTGCCTGAAATATTTCTTCCAATAGATCTTCCCTCATTGACATCAGTCAGGGCTCTGGTCCGGATTAAATTGTGCGCTCATCCAAATTTATATGTTGAAGCTCTAACCCTCAGTGTGATGGTATTTGGAGATAGGGCCTTTGGGAGATAATTAGGTTTAGATGAGGTCATGCAGCTGGGCCCTGATGATGAGATTAAGCTTTCTTTTGCCCTCTCTCTTCGCCATATTAAAATATAGTGAGCAGTTGGCCATCTGCAAGCCAGAAAGAGAGCTGTCACCAGAAATGGACCATGCTGGCACCCTAATTGGATGTCAGCCTCCAAACTAAGAGAAAAAATAATTTCTGTTATTTAAATCACGTAGTCTATGGTATTTTGTTGGGATTCTGTTTAGATAATGTTTTTAAAATGCACAGGGCATCAATGTCACATTAAAAAAGCTTACGTAGTTTCATTCTAATATTACTGTTGGGTCTGTAATCAGCACTCAGAAGTCTATTAAAACCATAGGAGTCTCTTATACCTGAGGGATTCACTTGTGGACACAAATACCACACTCTGGAGTATTGACTATGCTCCAGGGCTGCACAATTAGTTCATGGAGATTTTTAGCAACACATAAGACCCTATCATGTGAGCACTGGGTTTTACCCAAAAGGACCAAGATAATGCAGTAATATCAGTGCATAAATTTAATGTGTGAATATGACCGATGGAATATAAAATTTGTTCAATAGTTAATATTTCTGTGTGAATTATAATGACAATATTTAGTGGTTCAATAATAGTCATTCTATAACTATGTCAAAGCAGTTCATATTTCTAATTAAAAGCCATATTAAGCTAGCTTTTTAAGTTCAATGTGATTATGAAATTTGTATATTTTCCAAGTATTTCATTAGTAAAATGCAAAATGTTTTGAAGTTTGCTTCTGAAATTGCATGCATATGGTGTATTGATAAAAGAAGAATGTACTCCAAACTTTGAAGATTCCGTGTTGTGTTTAGATATAGAACTCCCATAGTCTGCCACTCAAACATTTTCCCCTTTGGTTTTTCAAAGACCATTTATGAAAACATTATGTTATTATGGTGGCTTAAAACAAAACACCAATATTGCTCATTCACTTTCTTAGGTCTGTCTCTTTCCATCAGTGGTTCTTTTCTTCTCATTCATTGTAGTGACTTTGTAGGAAGCAGTTACATTTTCTGGACAGTTAATAGGGACAGGAGGAGGCACAAAGATCTTTGGTGGTATTCTAATGGCCAGGGAAAGTCTGGGAATAAATGTTATCATCTTTGTTCTCCTAAGACCACACACATTTGAAAAAAATCTTTATTTTAAAAGGAATAAAGGTGACAAATTAAGTTATTAATTGAACTCACTTTTTTAGGACTTAGTTACATCTTTATTAGATTGCATATTACTTGTCTCCCATTTATAATTGTTAGAAACTTAAAATGGCACGCCATATAGCATCCCAAATAGTCTCAGAATTACCTTTAATAAAGGCATTAAAAAACACTAGTTGCCTGTTTGGGGAGACAATTACATAATTGGGAGTCTGCAATTATACACTCATTAGAGAGATTCTGCACTCATTGTAAGAGTCAGGATGTGAACACGGGCCTGGCTATGTAGTAGCAGTATTACATCAGGCAAATCACTTTATTGTTATGAACCTCTGTCTTCAAAATGGTATAACATCTCTCATTCATTTAGTCTACCAACATTTGTTGAATGTTTACCTATTTATCTCTCAGAAGAATAGGTTTGTCGTGAGGATTAAATAACTCAGGAATGTGAAAGTTCCTAATGCAATGCCTGGAATATGAAAAGTGATATATATTGGCATGATGTTGGCATAAAAAATTGACCAACATTTAACTAATAATTATTTCATTAAGAGTCTTACTCAATGATTTAAAATGTACTTAAAGCGGACAGTGCATGGATTCCAGGAATTCTGAGAACCAAAACTAAAAGTACTATTCTAGAGGATGAATCAGCTACTGGCTCTTTGCTAGATACCACATTTTCTTTTACAGACATTTGTCTATTTTCTGTTCATTCCATTTTTTCTTCACTGTCTCTTATTCAGGAACACAGTCCATCTGCCTTTGGGACTGTGAACAAACCCTCTTTCTGAACTTCAACCCAGTTCTTCTCTTTCTGCTCATTTTAGTGTATTGTTAAAGAGACATGCCGGCTGGAAGAAGGCAGAAGCTGAGATATCCTCATTGCTACACGAAGAAAGAACAAATAGGTCCAGAAAATACACATAGATTTCTTACAGTTTGTAACTGGTCAAATTTCAGTTGTTTAAAAGGTTGTCAGTATCCTGTTGAATGTCCAGCTGATTAGTGCCAATGGCTGTTACTAAATGCTCAGTTGACCCTATAAGGGTGAGAAAGGTGGTTTCCTAGAATGGAGGCCCTGGCATTTTATGTGTCTGATTTTCAGAGCTCAATCTTACATGGTCACTTTTATTTAAGTTGAGATTAAAAAAATCTTGGACACAGCATCCACGATATTGTTCTATTTATGATAATATTTTAGTAATATGGACAAAATCATTGTTTTACTCCATGTAGTTTTAAAGTGGTAAAATCCTGAGACTTAAGCATTAAGCACGAAATAAGCCACATAATGTATAGATTTGTTGTCTCTCAATTCTTTCGGAATAATGCTCAAAATGTTTCCTAAGTTATTTCCCCCCTCCTCCCTTTGAATTCAGTTGTAATTTGGTCCAAAAACAATAGTCGACCTATGTGGATAAAGAAGGATTTATAGATCATCTGAGGATGTAATACACCCACAGTTCCCATTATCTTGTCTATTAGTTAGCTCTACTTGATTAATGCTCCCCAAGCAATCTCATGCAATTACCGAGTAATAATGTTTTACAGTTACATACTCTATAGTTCTTACCAGAAATCTTAAAATTTTAACAATTGCTATTTTAATCACAGGATTGCATTGAGAGATAAGAAGTCTTGGCTATATTATTTTCTCCAAAGTAGCTTACTTAGTGACCCCGGTCTAGTCACTTCTGCCCTATTTTTCTCATTTGTAAGCCAGGGGTAATGCCACATGCCTACTCACCAAGCGTGCGGTGTGGATTAATTAGATAAATATCAGCAGAGACCTCGGAGCTCCCTAGTTTGAGGTGTTTATCCATCCGAGGTAGTATTATCATTATCATTATCATGCCATTTCCCTTGGATCATAAATAAAACTCATAACTGATAAAGACAAAAAAGATTTTGTTGATTTACCAAATCCTACCCCACAACCGCTCTGAGTAGCAGGGCAAGACCAAGTGAGTCCCTTGACAGAAAATATATAATGGATTAAACTGATATTTCACTTGATCAGAGCCAAAGGTTTTTGTGTTAATGAGCTTAATAGTATTTACTTGGTGGGTGTCCAGAACAGCTGTCCTCTTTTGTTGCAGGTGCCAGAACCAAAGCCAAAGCAACTCTGGATTTAGCAAATCCAATTACTTCTCAGGATTTGCTCCCTTCCAAGACAGCACTTATCATAATCACTCCTTGGTAATAGACGCCCTGTTATGTTGATATTCAATATCCATGACCAGATTCAGGGATCCATTTTCTTCCTTAAAATCACCATTTTAACTTTCTGTAATAAGGTTTATCAGACACATTTTACATTGAGAGTGAGAGTTTGGCTTTGATTATGATAACTCCAAGCAACTAATTCCAGATTCTCTTGATTCGATAACACCCCTACAAGAACTGCATTTTAATTGTTTCTGAGCTCACAAAGATATTTCTTGATTAAAATTTTTTGTCTGTAGGAGCAAAAAGGGAATTCAGAGGACATAGTAATTAAAAACGAAAATGGTTCATCACACAAGTAGCTTATTATGAGATGTAAAACCCCATGAAAAATGAATATAATCTTCCTCAAGCAGGGTAAGCTGTGTGTGTTTTAATAATCCAGAACACCTGGATATTTCACATCCAAATAGAAGGCAGAAACGTAAGGTGAAAGTGACCTTGTAGTAAGGAAGAATTTACTATGGAAGGAGGATGCTTGAATGAGCAGACTAACCGGGGACTGAAATTAGAAAACCCTTCCAATCAGTGTGAGGTAGAGAAAGCATATATTGGCAGAATCACTGAAATGACATTGATGGCCAATGGCTCTCAGGCTGCTCACAGACAAGCAAACCTGCTAGGGTACCTTTCTTAAATAATTTATTTTTCTATTTGTTTATTTTTTGCAGGGAGAAACTGTGTGTTTGGTTTGGGAATGTGCAAATTCCATTTTAAGCCTCATTTTTGCTAGTTTACATTTTCTATCATTAGCTTTTTTTTCCCCCTTTTCCCCCTTGTAATTCTCTTTTCTTCTCTAGGCGACACAGACTTGGTTTAGTGGATTAGTTAGACAGTGCTTCGTTCATAAAATATGTTAGTTTTCCCAGATAAAAATCCCTCTGCCCGTTTGTGGCACATGTGATATTACAGTAATTGGTTAATTGAAGGTTTCACAGATAACTCATTTGTAGTACATTAGAAGACTTTCTATCTAAATCTTGATGTTACAAAGCTTTCTATTTAAAATAATGTTATTTTTGCTCTGGCTGGTGTTGTGAAGTGGTTAGAGCATTGGTCTGTGCACCCAAGGGTCTCGAGTTCAATTCCTGTTCAAGGGCACATACCTGGGTTGCAGGTTGGATCCTGACCCGGTTGGGGCATGTTGTGGGAGGCAACCAATCCATGTGTCTCTCTCACACCAATGTTTCTCTCTTTCTCCCTTTCGCTCTCTAAGAATCAATGGAAAAAATTGTCTGGTGAAGATTAACTAAATAATAATGATAATGATAATAATATAATTTTCCTAGGCAGTTTTCTGACTTCTGAATTTTCTTTTTTCTTTTGCTTCTCCTTGCATTATAATTTTGTCATTTTCATAGTTATAGAGATCATATATTCCCGACTTTCAGGAACTGTCCCAATTTCTCTGTGCAGTTTTACAAGTCACTGAAATGTCCTAAGCATCCAAATAGCACTTGCTATACTGCTTGTCCCATCAGGAAACTGTACAAAATTCCTGAGTCAGGTTTGTTCTGGTTTATAAGAAGATACGGTCTCTGTGGCCATGTAAGGCATGAGTTTGCAAACTTAAGCAAATCCACTCACTGTGAGTTGTGAATGTTATTTTAGCCAGTATGTATGTTTTCACCAACAATCTTAGGCCTTTAAAGTGTGGCATGCTGGTATGACCCAGTTTCTACCTTTCTAATAGTTAACTGTGAATACTGAATGTCTGTGCAGGCTTTTTTTCCTTTCTTGGCTGTGGAGTCAGTTCTGAGTTCCTAGAATAAAGAGATCAAGATATGAGCTGAACGGTACATGCCTTAGCAGTCTATGTCCTAATGTAGATATCTCAAAAAAAATTTTTTCCCCTAAAAATATTAGTAAGAAACTTTTAAAAGAGAGTAAATGCTATTATGTTTATAAACTCTTTTTACAAAGTCAGAGGCATTTAAAAAATCATATGTAGCATTTTCTGATAAGTTTTTTATATGCAAAGTCTAGTAATAGTTATATTTATTACTTCTTATTTGATTAAAATTTAAATCTGACATCTAGAGAGAGAAAATTATTTATCTGATGAAGTCTAAATATCAAAAAGTCTGAGCCTGGAAGAAACTAGAAGGAATTTGCAGAGAGAAGGTAAGAGAGGGTAGAGATTAGTCACAGTTTGGGGCACAGGGACCTCCATTCTCTTACTCATGTATGTCCCTCCCCCCATTTTTTCTCTATTTTGAAAACAGTGTGTTATTTTTACAAATCCAGGTAAAGGGAGTACATACTACTAAAGGATGAGAACTTTGCCAACTTTGATCTTATGTCTTTAATGCCCACACACACACACATGGATTCTACTCTCCTAACCTTGATGGAACTGGAAGTTTAGACCAGAAATAAGAAAAAATATTCAAGAATATGTTATATAATATATATATTATATTACATATATATACACATATATGTATACATTAGATAGCTAGAGAGCCTGAGTGTGCACTAGCTAGCTAGCTATCGGATAAACCTAGACTACTGTCCATAAGATCGTCTCCCATGAAATGGAGTGATTTTTCTGCTATATGTTATTCTGTGTTTCTTCCTGAATTAACTTATTTATGAAATTGACCCTAGCATATTCTCTTGTTGTTGACGTATCACCTGGGCTGCCATATTCATTCACATTTCCCTCAATATCTCTGGCTTTTTGAGAGCAATTAAAAAGTCTAGCAGCATACTGGTCATGGTAGAAAATAGGTTTTATTCCTGGTGACGTATACCTGGTGCAAAAGTTCTGCTCAGGATTACATATTACAGTGGAACCTCAGTTCCTGAACTTAATTGGTTCTGGAAGGCTGTTCGAGTAGTGATTTATTCAAAAACCTAATCATCCCCCCACATTAGAAATAATGTAAATTGAATTAATCTGTTTCAGACTCCCAAATGATTCCCTGTTTTAACCTTTCGTATATACAGTACATGACTAATGTACTGTTTAATCTATAAATAAACACTTAAAAAAAAGGACATGAAATGTAAATGAAAATTTAACAAAAAGGAAATGAGCAGACACACAAACACCTCTATCACACTTTGCAATTATTTCTTTCTAAAGCTCTATTGTTCTCGTAACGTTCCTTTTTACTTTACTGTTATCACTAACCTTCTGTCAGATTAAGAACCAAAGTTTTGTTTGATAACCCGGATATTTTCCATGAACAACTTGGTGGAGAACCGAATTGTTTGAGATGGGACATGTTCGAGAACCGAGGTTTGTGTTTTCTTACCACATCATTACCTTACAGTTTCTATACAAATCCTCATAACTACATTAAAGATGACTGCCAAGAAAAGAAGACCACGTTTAATAAGGAACCATGTTTGTTATTGTTTCAATCTTAAATCCATTTTATGTTCTTGTGGCATTCCTGTTAATCTTTCACATTGGAGAAATCCAAAGTCCGGGAGATGCAGTGATTAGTATAATTGCATGATTCCCACATTGAAAAAATCAACCCTCCTTTTCTGTGGACTCTCTCAGACAGATTGTATTTATAAAGTAATGATTAATTTGTAGTTTCATGTTTTTTATCAAACTGCCAATCCTAGCTTCTGATCAATATTAATAGTATTACTGAATAACAGTTTTATTTATTGATTGTCTGAGCATGTCAGGCACTGAGGATGTGGAGGTGAAGAAGGAAAGCATAGTCTTGACTTCCAAGGAGTTTATAGCCTAGTGGGAAAGCTGTACGTCAATATGCACTGAGTTCACATAATATAATCTGAAGCAAAGAAAACTCATTTAAATTTTACTCTGGCCTATAGCCTTTTATTAGATAAATATGATTTTCATTAAACTTTTTGAAATTAGGTAAAAATTTTCATGTCTGTTTCTGAGTGAGTTATTGCTAGCCCGAGCTGTGATGGTAAAGGCATTCAAAGTGTTATGATTAGAGTTCAAAATAATGACACCACCAAAAACGGCTTTGGCATTTCAGTGGTTTTTGTGGATAGCTGAATTAGCATTATATGGAGTAGGTTTGCATTACAAGGAAAATACTGGCAAAACTGGTTTTTGGGGGGTGAGGGTGTTTCCTATGCAGTAGAAAAAGTTCGATTTGCTCCCAACCTGTCAAATGTACCCAAACCACAAGAGGGAGAACAACTGTTTTGCAGGAGGAATTCTAGAAGCAATCTTTTATGAATGCTGGTTGACATTTCTGACCTGGGCATGGCCTCAGGGGAGGTTATTCTCTAGTGAGCAATGTGGCTTGAACGAACAATGAAAACCTGGAATTTATTATGCCCATGTAGAATATAACCCTTCATATTCAAGGCTCTGATTTCTACTGGTGATACCCAAAGTATAGGAGGGTCTCACTCCAAGGCCTCTATTAATAAACATGATTTGTCTCTCTCTCTCTCTCTCTCATACAAATACACATAAACACTCAGCCTTAAGCACACACGCATTTATACACAAAGCCTCCAGTGATTTGGACAATGCTATTTATGGAAGAGGCAGGCTCTGTCTGGTTCCTAAATCCTGTAGTAATTACTTTACTTCTTGAAGCATGATATTTGATTACCCATACATTATTATGTATGATGCATAATATTTCTGACAATCACTTCATGTAGCTCTTCTAAAAATTAGAGCCTCGCAGTTTAGCTCAAGAACACCGATGTTTTGCATAGGCAGAGCAAGGCAGTGGCAAGCTCTGTCAAGAAAGGCGTAGGGTTTTAGGAAGCCCAGAAGCAGACTGGGCAGACTAGTGTTTTGTAAGGGGAAGCTCTGACAAAGAAGACGTTTGGAGGTTTGAAAATGTGACTGCATTTGAGGAGTGAAAATCTTTTGCCATTATGATGCCCTCTTGTGAAATCTGTTTGTGTCCTCGGAATATAACGCATAACAATTAGTACCACGAGGTAAGGGGATGGGCACTAGAAAACTCTGGCTTCCTGTATGGATGATAATAAAGCTGACCTCTGTTTTAACCAATCTAACAGTAGACTCAATGCATTAAGGAACTTACTGTGAAAAGTTAAATGTCGCTGATAGAAGAAACCTAGGGAATATTTTGTAATTTAGGGGAGGGTAAAGACTTTTAAATGAGATTCCATCTTGCTGATGTTTTTAGTGATGTTGAGCATCTCTTTATGTTTCTATTGACCGCCTGTATGTCCTCTTTGGAGAACTGTCTATTCAGATCCTTTGCCCACTTTTAAATTGAATTATTGTTTTTTTGGTGTTTTAGAAGTTCTTTATAAATTTTGCATATTAACCCCTTACCTGATGTATCATTGGCAAATGCGTTCTCCCATTCACTGGGTTGTTCTTTAATTTTGTTGATGGTTTCCTTTGCTGTGCAAAACCTTTTTTAGTTCGATGTAGACCCATTTGTTTATTTATCCTTTGTTTTCCTTGCCCAAGGAGACATATCAGAACAAATATTGCTATGAGAAATGTTAGAGATTTTACTGCCTATGTTTTCTTCTAGGATTTTTATGGTTTTGAGCCTAACATTTAAGTCTTTAATCCATTTTAAGTTTATTCTTGTATACGGTATAAGAAGGTGGTCTAGTTTCATTATTTTTCACGTATCTGTCCAGTTTTCCCTGCACCATTTACTGAAAAGACTATCTTTACCACGTTGTATGTTCTTGCCTATTTTGTCAAATATTAATTGGCCACAAAGGCGTGGGTTTATTTCTGGGCTCTCTGTTCTGTTCCACTAATCTATATATAAGTTTTTATGCCAGTACCATGCTGTTCGATTACTATGGCCTTGTAGTGTAGTCTGATATCAGGTAGTGTGATTCCTTCAGTTTTGTTCTTCATTGTCAAGATTGCTGTGGCTATTTGGGATCTTTTATAGTTCTATATTAATAGTTGGAATATTTGTTCTAGTTCTGTGAAATACACCATTGGTATCTTGACAGAAATTGTGTTGAATCTATAGATTGCTTGAAAATTTAAACCACAATGAGATATTTCCTTACACCTGTCAGAATGTCTGTCATCAATAAATCAACAACAAGTGTTGGCGAGGGTGTGGAGAAAAGGGAATCATTCTGCACTGCTGGTGGGAGTGCAGACTGGTTCAGCCACTGTGGAAAACAGTATGGAGTTTCCTCAAAAGATTAAAAATGGAGCTGCCTTATGACCCAGCAATTCCAGTTCTGGGAATATATCTGCAGAAACCTGAAACACTAATTTGAAAGGATATATGCACCTCTATGTTCACTGCAGCAGAAAGACAAGTACCATATGATTTCACTCATATGTAGAATCTAATGAACAAAATAAACTAACAAAGTGGAGACAGACTCATGGATACAGAGAAGAGGTTTACAGCTGTCAGGGAGGAGGGGGTTGGGGTGCTGGGTGAAAAAGGTAAAGGGATTAAGCAAAATAAAAAACACAAAACTAAACTCATAGCCACAGACAACAGTATGGTGTTTGCTAGAGGAAAGGAGGGTCGGGAGGTAGAAGAAGGTAAAGGGGAAATAAATGGTGGTGGAAGGAAACTGGACTTGGGGTGGGGAACACACGGTACCGTATTCAGATGATGTATTACAGAATTGTACATCTGAAACCTGTATCATTTTATTAACCAGTGTGAGTGACCCTAATAAATTTAATTAAAATAAATAAAAAATGAGATTCCAAAAGCACAGATTCTAAGATGACAAATGGCTAGATATGGTTACATTGAAATGAAACATTTTTGCTCAATAAAGGATGCCATAGACAAAGTAAGGTGATAAAGGACTGTTTGGGAGACAGTATTTGAATTTTGTAAAATCAAGGAGGGAACAATTTCTAGAATATGAAGTGAATTCTTTAAGAAAAAGTAAAAGGCAGGAAATCAAATGAAAAACTAGGCAAAGGATATGATAGCAATTTAGATAAGGGAAAGCCTGATTTGCCAATGAGTATATAAAGCATTAGTCCAAGAAATGGAAATTAACACACTGCAATGCTATTTTACATACATCAGATTAGTCATAATTAGAAAGGAACATGCTATCAAGGTTTGAGATGATGTGGGAAACTATAACTTTTATGCTTTGCTAGTGAGAATATAAATGGGCTTTTTTTTTTTTTTCTTTTTTCTTTCTTTTTGGGAAGCCTGCTGCCAGTCCTTAGTGAAGTTAAGTGAAGTTAAGACTAAGTATTCCTTTCCGTGGCCAGTTTGGCTCAGTGGTTGGAGCGTCGGCCCATGGACTGAGGGTCCCAGGTTTGCTTCTGGCCAAGGGCACCTACCTTGGTTGCAGGCTCGATCCCTGGCCCCAGTCAGCGCACGTGCAGGAAGCAACCAATCGATGCGTCTTTCTCACATCGACGTCTCTCTCTCTCTCTCTCTGAAAAGCAATGGAAAAAATATCCTCCGGTGAGAATTAAAAAAAAAAAGTATGAGTATGCCTTATGACCCTCCAACCCATGGATATATGCTAGGTTTGTGGTATTGGGAAGATGAAGGCAGAGTAGGCTTCTATCACTGGGAGAGTCAATAAGTAAACTGGTGGATCACGTAAGAAAAATCTCACAATTAGAAACAATGAACTAAATGTATGTACAAATCTCAAACATACTTACAAAGCAAAGGAACAGAGTAAGAGTCAGAATAAGAGTCACAGAGTCACAGCCTAATGCCAGTTTTATGAACTAATGCATGACATACACATTCATTAATTTGTGATTTAAAGTAAGAAATATATATTTAGTTTTTGTCTTCAGCTCCTGGCCAGAGCTCCTAAAACCTTTGTGGTTTCCTAAGTGATAAAGATGCGGGAGTATCTTTTGTTCTAACTTTTGGTCTCTTAAAAATTTTATTTTTATTTTTCAATTACAGTTGACAAATATTATATTAGATTCAGATGTACAACAGTGACTAGACATTTCTATAACTTGCAGACTTATCACCCTAATAAGCCTAATACCCACCTGACATCGTAAGTAGTTATTGCAATATTATTGACTATATTCCCTATGCTGTACTTTACATTCCATGAACTGTTTTATAATTGGAAATGTGTGCTTCTTTATCCCTTCACCTTTTTCACCCACCCCCGATCCCCTGCCATCTGGCAGCCATCAGTTTGGTTTCTGTGTCTATGAGTTTGTTTCTGTTTACTTTGTGTTTTTAGATTCCATATCAGTAAGGTCAGGGTATTTTTCATGATTATCATATCTATTCTTAGACTTTTACTACATATTAATTTTCAAATTTTCAAGTTAGGTCTGCCACGTTGCACAATTCATGTAAAATACAAACTGCCGCAATGTGGTCCTGTGATAAATTCCTTTAAATTCTTAACACATTTGACTGCATTTGCCATTTAATGTGTAGGCTAATTTGGCAAATCTTGGCATATTTACAATGTTATTATAGGCTCATGTAATTATATACTTATATATACTCTATAAGTCTCAGGTTTTTGTTTCTTTTCTTCACTGCTGTAACAGTATAACCTAGATGAGAGTCTGACATAGCAGGAACTTAAAAAATTGATGAATGAATAAATAAGGTTTTCTACCCACCTGTTCATTCATTCATGTGTATGGTATATCTCTCCACCTATTTTGGTATGTTTGGATGTCCTTCAAATGTCATTTAATGATATTTACAAGTTTTCCCGACTGGCTTTGTAAAGCTTTTGTTTGATTAATTCCTATTGTGACTGATATATACAACTTACGGGTGTTTTTTTGTTGTGTTTTTTTTTTTTTACAAAATATTGTTGGACTCATTTAGATATTCCTTTACATATAAATTTTGTGAATATATTCACTAATGGGGACAATCTGTAATATTTATTTTTTGAATGTTTGTCTAATTTTGTGACGTGTTATGCTGGTCTTATAAAAATTAGAGGCAACTTTGTCTCTATTTCTGTTCTCCAGGACAAATTATGGAAGCTGTGGGTTATTGTGTGTTCCTTGGGTGGTTGGTAAAAACTGCCTGAATAAACTGTCTTGGTGGTGACTTCTTTTGGAGAGTTTTTATCTACCATTCTGTTATTTTTAATGGTTGTTGAGCTATTGCAGTTTTCTATTTCTTACTGGCCAATTCTGGCCATGAAAAGATGCATTTACAATAACACACACACACGCACACACACACACACACACACACACATGCACACAGAAACCACTTGCTCTTTTAGTAGTGGGTTTTCCTCTCTCATTCTGAATTTTGCTTATTTTAATTTAATTTATTTCTTAATGAATCCTGCTAGAGGTTGCCTATATTAGCTGCCTTTAAAAAATAGATTTAGCTTTGTTAATTCTTGCTTTTTCTATTTCGTTGATTCCTGCCCTGTGCAGAAGCCTGAGTTGCAACCCCATGGCCTTTAGCTTCTAGGGAGATTGATTTGCAGCCCAAGCAGGCGCTGCTGACCGCCCCCCCCAGCTCTGACCTTGGGGGTCCTGACCCCTCGCAGCCTTTGGGCCAGAGCTTGGCTCGTGCCCAGCTGCGCGTCCGGGGTGAGGGGCCGCTGCCCTGCGGCCGGCTGGGGCGCCGGGGGAGGTGCCCGTGGGGCGCGGTCTGCCTGCGGAGGGGCCGCCGCGCGGCGTTTCGCACTCGGCACCGGCCCTGCGGGGCTCGGCGCGGGGCCGCCTCGCTCCCCAGCCCCAGCCCCCGCCTGCTCCCGGGACACCCCCTGCAGCCCCCGCCTGTGAGTTGCTGCGTGAGGGGGGAGCGGAGCCTGCAGGGAGGGGAGGAAGGCGACGGCTGCAGATGGGGGTCCAGCGCCCCTCGTCTCCCGCTTTCAGAACGGACCGGCGGCGCCCCGGGGGCGGCCTGGGGCCTTGACCGACGTGGGCCTGGAGGCGGACCCGGCGCGGGGCTCCCGGGCCCGGAGCGGGCCGGGCGGGTCACCCACCGGCTGCGCGCGAGCCCGGGCCAGGCGCTCTCGGGGCGCAGGTGCGATGCCAGGTGCCGTCGGGGCTCCCGCAGGGGCCTGGAAACCCCGGGGCGCCGGCTCGCGTGGGCTTTCTCCCCCAGCAGCGCGCGGCTCTCCTTGGTTAAGCTCACGGCCCTTCAGCGCCGGGTGGTGCCCCGTCGCCCGGCTGCGCCGCGTTGACTGCTCCATTCCCTCCTAAAGAACGTCCTGGCGGCTCCCAGAGGTTGGCAGGCCTGGTAAAGCCGCCGCGGGCCCCCGGCCAGGCTCTGCGTGGGTGCCGTCTCGTCTCCGTCGGGCGATGCCGAGGAGCGCAGGGCGGGCGCAGGGGCCGGGCGGGTGGGCCTGCGAGCGCCGCGCCTCGGGCCCCCAGCGAGCGCGCGCCGTGTCCGGCCGGCGATCGGGGGTCAGTGTTCCTTCCACACGCTGGCCATCCTGGTGGTCGTGTAGCAGTATCTTGTTTTAATCTGCACTTTCCTGAGAACATAGAATGTGGAACTTCTCTTCCTGTGCTCATCTGCCATGTGTATGTCTGTGGCGAGGAGACTATTAAGGTTTTTGGCCCACTTTAATTGGGTTACTTGTTTTCTTGTTGTTGTGTTTGAAGAGTTCTTTGTATATTTTTGGGTAACAGCCTCTTGTCAGATGTGTCTTTTGCAAATATTTGCTCCCAGTCTATAGCTTGTCTTTTCATTTTCTTTACATTGTCTTTCACAGAGCAAAAGTTTTTAATTTTAATAAAGCCCAGCTTATCAAATATTTCTTTCATGCATCATGGCTTTGATGTCATGTCTAAAAACTCATCGCCATGCACAAGGTCTTCTAGGTTTTCTCCTATGTTATTTTCTAAGAGTTTTATAGTTTTTCATTTTACATTTAGTCCTATGACCCATTTTGATTTAATTTTTGTGAAGAGCATGGGTCTGTGCCTAGATTAATTTGTTTTTGCATGTGGATGTCCAATTGTTCCAGCACCACTTGTGAAAAGGCTTTTGGATAAAAAGACTACCTTTTTAAAAATTGTCTTTACTGTATTGTTTTTGCTCTGTCAAAGCTCAGTAGACTGTGTGCAATGTGGGTCTATTTCTGGACTCTTGGTTTTACTCCATTGCTCTGTTTACTCTTTGACCAATCCCACACCGTCTTGTCTACTCCAGCGTCATGGTAATCTTGGAGTCAGGTAGTGTCCGTTCTTCAGCTTTGTTTCTCCTTTAATACTTTGTTGATAGTACTGGATCTTTTGCCACTCCATATAAACTTTAGACTCAGTTTATTAATATCCACAAAATAACTTGCTGGGATGTTGATTCGGATTGTATTAAATCTACAGATGATTTTGAAAAGGAATTGACATTTGGACCATGTAGTTTTCCTATCCATGAATATGGAATATCCCTCCATTTATTTAATTCTTTGATTTTGTTCATCACATTTTGTAGTTTCTTCACAGAGATCTTGAACATATTTTGTTAGATTTATACTTAACGTATTTCATTGTTGGGGTGCTGATGTAAATGGTATTGTGTTTTTAATTTCAAATTCCACTTGTTATTGCTGGCATATAGAAAAACGACTGAGTTTTGTATATTAACCTTGTATCCATCGTCCTTGCTATAATGGTTTATTAGTTCCAGTGTTTTGTTGATTCTTTCAGATTTTCTACATGGGTGATCATGTCATCTGCAAACAAAGACAGTTTTATTTCTTTACCTCCCACCTGTATACTTTTTTTCCCTTCTGTTGTCTTACTGAATTAGCTAGTACTTCCCGTATGATGTTGAAGAGGAGTGGTGAGAATGGACTTTCTTTCCTTGTTCCTGACCTTAGTAGGAAAGCTCCAAGTTTCTCACCGCTAAGTATGATGTTAGCTGTAGTGTCTATATAAAGTTGAGAAAATTTCCCCTATATTCCTACTTTACTGAGAGTTTTTATGATAAATGGGTGTTGGATTTTGTCAAATGCTTTTTCTGTATCCATGGATAGGATTATGTTATTTTTCTTTTTAGGCTGTTGATCCGATGGATTATATTAATTGAATTTAAATGTTGACTCACCTTTGCATATCTGGGATACATCTGACGTTGTTTGAGGGTGTATTATATATTGTTAGACTCAATTTACTAATATTTTGTTGAGGATTTTTGCATCTCTGTTCATGAGAAATATTGAGCTGTTGTTTTCTTGTAATGTCTTTGTCCGATTTTGGTATTAGGGTAATTTTTGCCTCATCAGATTACCTTTTTAATCTGATTTATGATGGATTTCTGAGTATATGCTGTGTGTGTAAAAAGAATCTACATTTTATGTTTACTAGAAATATACTTTTTATATATCATTAGGTCAGATTTGTTAAAAATATAATTCTAATCCTCTATGAACTTTTTGCTTGATCTATCAGGTTTTAGATAGATGTGTTTGAATCTCTACTAGAACTATATATGAATTATTTTATTTCCACATAATTATTTCAGTCTTTGCTTTACTTATTTTGAGATCCTATTGTTGGGAGTGTATATTCATGATTATTATATGTTATTTGTATGTTGTTTCTCTTTCTAATGTGAAATTCTCATCTTTAGCTTTTATGGGACTTTTTACTGTAAATTATGTTTTTGGCTGGTACATATTGCTTAACATATTTTAATTCCTTTGTTTTTCATCTTTTTGTGTATATTTCTTGTTATTTAGGCCTCTAAAATAACATACTTTTGGATATTTTTGGGAAAAAATTATTTTGAGAGTTATGTCTCATGAAGGGTGAATTTAACTCCATTTATTGTTATTAATGTAAGGATTTATTTCTAACACTTTATTTTGTATTCATACCTACCATGATTTCTTTCTTTCCTTTCTCCCTTTCCATTGGAGATATAATTTTCTATGTTGGAAAGGGTGCATTCTATTTTTATTTGTGAATTTCTACCAGTAATTAAGACACATAACTGCTCTTATTTTCCCCATCAATATTAAGCATAAATCTCAACTCACTCTCACTTCTAAATTCATCTCCCTCTTTTCCTCCCCCCAGCCAATCCCCACCTGTGCTCTGATCCTTCATCGGGAGGGTTGGGTGCACAGGAGGGGATCTGTGACAAGTGCCTAATTTGCATCCTAGAGTGGGCAATTTAACTGCCTTTAGGGAAGTTATTTTGTGGAGTGAGAGTATTGGAATGGGTAACAGTTCGTCATCCACACACTGTTGTTAGTAGTCTTTATATTCTCTTTCCCTCTCTCTTTCTACTTCTCACTGTCTTTGTCCTAGTTATTGTCCAGAAGCTCCAGACTCCTCTTTCTACTGTGCAGAAATGTATTCCCTTATCGACGAACCTTTATTCAGTTAATAATTTTCAGTCTCTTGGGGAAGACATTCTATTCTTGTCACAAATCAATAAATCTTTCCTTAAAACAATATTTCTCTTTAAGAGGATGTGTGGTGCCATGTGGGGAAATAATGGAATCGTCTCATTTTCATTACATAAGAAAATTTGTATGTGCAAGGAGGAGTACAATTGGGGAAGAAAGTATATTTAAATATTTGTATCGTGGATCAGTAGAAATGGGAAGAAGTGGAGTCCTTGCAAATAAACTGATGATGGTTTTTAGGACTTTTTTTTAACAGTGAGAAATTCTTCTACATGCAATTTGGTTTAAGTAAAATACATCGTATAGTAGAGGAGATGACTCATATTTGGTGACCAAGAAGAGGCTCTTTAGGAGGTGATTCCCTTATCTCTGGCAGGTTGCAATAGGCAGTCTTGGGAAGAAGCAGAAGGAAGCAACAACAGTTCTCTTATTTATAGTTGTGGCTCTCAAGTAAGTAACTTACACTATTTCTGCATAATAGGACTTGAAAGCTCCTGCTGGACTTAACTCTCAAGTTTTCTAAGCCTTCAGCTGATGATAGGAAATGGTAGGATAATTACTTGCTGGCAAAGTACTTTGAGATCCTTAAATAAAAGGTGTTCAGTGTATGCGGCTTGAGCTTTGAGAGAGAACCTTTTGGTGGTAGCTTTATTCATATAATTTTTTTCCTTCAGAAACCTCAGGGTCCTTTTGTGGATTGCTTCTATCTTTATGGAATTTTGGCTTTTAACTAGCATCCAGGCAGCTTCTGGAAACAAAACGATAACAAAAGCAAAATGCAGTCACTCCTTTGTTGTGTAGGGTTTTTATTTTACCCTCTAGCCTTTTATCTTTACACGTTCCTTTTTGCCAGACATTTCTGCATTCATCATCCGTGTCTAGTTGCAGTAAGGACTATTGTAAGATGGATGGATGAGGAGATGACAGGGATACATACAATTCACATTTTTCATTTCCTTTGTAGCTGGAGTTTTGAATGGTTCTCTAAACTGTATTTATGTTCTTTTTTAAAAAAAATAGATAGTAGTCTTCCTATTGAATGCCTCAAATGTTTTCTACGATTCCAATTTTTACAATATTAATGTCTCTTTATTGCAAAGATAAGATAAAGAGAAATAGATTCACTTATAGTCAATGAACTAACTTAGTACTAGCTCAAAGGCCTCAGCATCGCCTTCTCTAGAAGGCGAGGTAATTACATTCCTGGGCTTCCTTTTTCTTACTCCACGAGCAGCCGCCTGTGGGACACGTATTCAAAAAGAGCTTTCTCTTGGGTGGCTTTGTCATTTCCAAATTGTGGATATCCTGCTGTAGACTTGGAAAGGGCTCCTGAATCAGAAATTTTAAATGGGTAAAGCATTTTCCTAGAAAGTCAATGATGATTACGTGAGAATAAAATCCTGTTTCTCACTGGCTCACTCTTTCTTTTTCAGAATTAATATAATGATAATGTTTTAACACAAAGACACTAAGATAATTGAAAATGAATTTTTATGAGTAGGTGGTGAGTCAGTTTTATTCTGTCCTTGGTAACCTGTTTTTCATCTCTGGGGAGGTACTTGCAAATTATTTCAGGGTGATACAGTGTGTGTGGCAGAGTCGCTCATGTGTGGTGTGCATTCAGTGGTTATTTTACCATAGTGTAAAGTGTCTAGTCCAGCAGCAAAGGCGCAGTCCATCCGGCTGCTGGTCAACTTTACGCCATGCATATTTAGAAACATATGACTTAAACTAATGTACATTTCCAGTTTATCCCATATGTTTATTCAGGTAGAATAAATATCTGGACAGTCAAAACTTTCCCTTGCATACGGTTGCTATGGTTTTACCTTGTTACCTAGCTCTGCCTTCCCAGCCTTTGCAGTCCCTGATGCTTTGACCTGCAGACCTAGTGTTACGAGTTCCCCAGGCAGCTCTCCACCACTGATGGCCGTCAGTATTTTAGAAAACCCCCTGGCCAGCCACAGGAGGGGACTCTTATTTGCCATGCTGTCATAAGCCTGGTGTTTATAGGGTATGAAGTTAATCCGGGGCCTCTATGGTCCCTAGAGGCAGGCTTTTTAAATCCCTGTTGCATTTTCCAAATTCACGAGACTAGATTTCTGGTTAGATTTCCTTCAGCTCTCCTGGTGGGACCTCATTACTCTGGCTTAGGGCTCAGACTCGGTATCCATATCCCTCACCACCATTTCTTTCTTTTTCTGTTATCTATCACCGTCTCTTAATGGTATCTGAAGATATCATTAACCATTACTTCAAGTGTTGCCATTTCTTGAAAACCTCCTCTGTTTTCTACCCACTATATTGGATTCCCAGATTGTATAGACCCTTGCAGATGTTGAACCTGAGTTCACCGTCGAATTTGGACACTAATTTGGGCCCCCTCTAAAGTCCAGTCCTCCATTTGCCCTGTTCATTTGTAGCTTCCTTCCCTTTTTCAGCTTTGGGGAAGGTACTTGCAAGTTGTTTGGGTGTGACCCCGTAGGTACAGTAGAGTCACAGTTACATAGCATGTATTCAGCAGTTATTTTTTCATCTTGCTGCTGAAATTCCAGAATGTATCAGAGCTGAGTCAACTCAAGCTCGACCATCGAAATTTAATCCCTGGTTCTCAAACTGTTCCAAGGAATGACTTAGTGCTTAGAAGTATGGAGCTAAAGGCAGGTGTGATTTGTGTATGTTCCGTCAGCCTCGGGTCCCACTTCGGTATCTATTTCTTTGGTAATTAGAGATCTAAGGCAAGCACACCAAGCTAAACAGTTCTACAGCTGCACTCTATGTAGTGAAAACCATTGTTTTCAGCCGTGCTGACTTCTAATGGAAATGGAGTCTTGCCTCAAGTAAGAGTTGAACATATCATACTCACTTCTAGGCCCTACTTAGCTACTTTCTCTTCTCTGACTATTCCACGTTGCCTCTCACTTCCATGCCTTTGCATTTACAATTTATCTGCCTGGTACACCCTTCTTTCACTTCTTCGCAGGGCTGTTTTTATTTCTGCAGTTTAACCGTCAATGCCATGCAACATTAGGTGTTCTCCAGGGTGTTTTCAAAGATATCTGCGCTTGCTGCTATCCTAGCACTTCCTACACTGAGTCATAAATGTCTCTGCCATGGCCTCCGAGCTCATGGAGGACTACTTTGTATCTCTGTCACACAAAACACAGAAGATACTCAAAAAGTGCTACTGAGTGCACAAGCAGATTTTCTCCTGATGTGGTAGATGTTAGGGGTTAGATGTTTTAACACAAATGTTTCTTCCAAGTTCAAGATCTAGTTCAAGATCTTTTAAAAAATATCATACCCTAAAGGGTTTATGTACAGTGTTCCTTAACAACTTTTGAATAAAGAAGTAAGTGAATTGGAAATATTCTTTTGACAATATCATCTTAGGAATTTCAGGTATCATTGTACCTCACTTTACCCTGAGGTTTTGTGTGTGTGTGTGTGTGTGTGTGTGTGTGTGTGCTCGCGCATGTGCATGTGTGTGATCCTAATAGTATCCATACTTGAACTTTTTTTGTATGGCAGGTTTATTGAGGTGTAATTGATAAAATTGGAAGCTATTTGAAGTGTACCTCATGGTAATTTGATATATGTATATACACTGTGAAAGGATTCCAACCATCTAGTTATTTAACACATGCATCACATCACATATTTATTCTTTTTGATGAGAAAATATAAGTTCTATTCTCTTAGCCAATTTTGATGCTATAATACAGTGTTATCAATTATATTCACTGTGTTTTACATTAGATTCTCAGAGCTTATTCACCTTATAGCTAAAAATTTGCACCCTTTTATCAACCTCTCTCTACTTGCCCCACTCTTTAGCCCCTGGCAACTACTTTTTTAGTCTGTTTCTAAAAGTTTGGCTTTTTTTTTTTTAAGATTTCATGTGTAAGTGATACCACACAGTATTTGTCTCACTCTATCTGGCTTATTTCACTAATCATAATGCCCTTAAGGGCCATCCATGTTGTCACAAATGGCAAGACTCCCTTCTTTCTCATAGCTGAATGATATTCGTGTGTGCGTGTGTTCTTTATCCCATTGGTGGACATAGGTTATTCCCATGTCTTGTCTATTGTAAATAATGCTGCAGTGAACATGGGAGTGTAGGTACATAGTTGATGTCATGTTTTTTTATTTCCTTAAGATAAATACCCAGAAGTGGGATTGCTGCATCATATGATAGTTCAATTTTTAACTTTTTGAGGAACCTCCGTATGATTTTCCATAGTGGCTGAACCGATTTACATTTTCACCGACAGCACACAAGGATTCCCTTTTCTCCACATTCTTACCAATACTTGTTCGTTCCTGTCTTTTTGATGATAAACATTCTAACAGGTGTGAGGTGACTGCTCATTGTGGTTTTGAATTGCATTTCCCTGATGATTAGTGCTATTAAACACCTTTTCATGTACCTCTTGGCCATTTGTATGTCTTTTTGGCAAAATGTCTCTTCTGCTTATATTTTACATACTTCAACATTTAATAATGCAGTTTCTTATTTGCTTTATTTTTTACTACTGCAACTGTCACAGATTGAGTATCAATACTACCACCTACAGTTTGATGATTTTAAAATACAAGGACTACTAGTGAAGACTATTTGAATATTATCAACACTTAAGAGGGAATGGAGCTTACTTATTTAGAAATAATGACAGAAATTGTTTCCATTTATCCTACTTTAGTATACACATAAGTAGGAAAAACAACCAATTGTATCTCACTGAATAGCTTGGCTTTATTATTCTGTTACTATTTTAAGTAAAGACTATATCTTCCATTTGCATTTTAGATTTTATTGCATTTTAAAGTATGCTGGATGTTTTAATTATCAGCATAGGCATGGACTTTGGAGAAAGATGGGCATGAATTAAATTCTGATTCTGTGGCTTAAATTCAAGCTCTGTGACTTTGGGTAAATTACAATAAAATTATCTCTATAGAGATTTTATAAGCATAGTGCTAGCACTTAAAAGTGCTCTCTTTTATGGTGGTGATGATTAATCATATCTGTGATGATAAAGATGACAATGATGAGGATACACTTCTATTTTCCATGCACCTGCGGTTATAATAAAAGATAAGTAAAGATGACTGAATAGTGACCAAAGTATCAGGAATATGTCTATTCAATACAATTAGATATATCATTTTTTTTTGAAATAGCCTGAAGAGAACAATTTGGTTCTAACAATATCATAATTTAAACTAACTACTATTTTATAATTTGTACTAATTTATATTTTAAAGAAAACAACAATAATATGTTTTTGAGAAGTTCATCTTTTTATTTGAGTAAAAATGCTTATATGTGAAAAATATTCTTCATTTTAATTATTTTTCATTTCATTTAATAGATAACTTTAAAATGTGAGCTATGTTTCAGTCTTAGTTTTGAATTGTTCGTGAATTTTCTGTTCACATATTTTGCTCATTTATATCTTGCTAATATTGATAGTTGCATACTGCAGGGATTAGGAAGGAATTAGGAACCCCCAGTTTTAATGGGATTAAATTTCTGCCATCATGTTACAAGGCTTTTAACTGTTACTTAACACGATTCATGTTTCCTGGGATTTGAAATTCTCTAAGCCCCTGTGGCAGCGAGTCCGCGTTCTCTGCTCTTCAGCATGTGCTCAAGGACTAGTGCTCGTTTGCCTGCATCCGGTTAGACAGGGCAGGGGCGCGGAGCTGAAGGGAAAGCGAGGATGGGGCGCTGGGCGCCGCTCTCTGGGCCCCGCGGGCTCTGGGGGTGCAGCCTTTCCTGCTTCCCAGGCTGTGATTTGTGGAGGTGAACTACTGGAAAGAGGAAATAAAAATGTGACTTTGATTCAGCTTTAAAATTTCTGTTAGCCACAGTTGATTACCCTGCTTATAAGGAGATACATTCTGCTGTAGAGAAGACTATACTTCTCTTTAAGCCTGAGTGCCCTTAAAATAATTCCAAATATCTGGAGCTAATACCATAGGCTTCAATTGTGCTATGTTATATGCTGGATAGATTTAAACAAAACATGCCTCTTCTATTTTTTTTTTTGTGGCATGATTTTGAACAGAGTTGATACATTCTTTCACTCATTTACTCAACACACATTTATTAAACACTGTGTGCAGGTATTTGCATGTGAAAATCAGAATTCACTTAAGATAACTTAAAAATCAAATTTTCAGAGATCTCAGATGGATCCAGTGCTTTCTTTTTAGTATTGTAAGATGCTTTGCTTCATTCTACACAACACACAAAGCACTGCCTATGGCAGAGCAGTTATTTAGCATTGCCTCCCCCCCCCCCCCTCTGAGATAACCACAGGTTTGACCTGTTTCATCCAAACTACTTATGAACAGCAGTGGGAATTCCCTGGCTAGGTACAGGGATGGAATTCATGGCCAAGGCATAGATAGAACAAAGGCATTTGCTCTGTAGGACCGATATGAATATGGTGTTATCACCAACTGAGCTAAACAATCTCAGACTTTTAAAAGATGTTCTTTGAGCCCAGCCAGTGTGACTCAGTGGACTGAGCATCTTCCCACGCACCAGGAGGTCTCGGGTTCTATTCTGGATCCGGGCGTATGTGCCGGTTGTGGGCTCGATCCCCAGCAGGGGGTGTGCAGGAGGCAGCGATCGGTGTTTCTCTCACTGATGTTTCTCTCCCCCTCTCCCATCCTCTCTCTCGAAACTCAATAAAAACATTTTTTTTTTAAATGTTCTTTTATTAGAAGAGGAACAAATTCCACACATTTCACAAATTTCAACAGATTCTACAGATTTCAACAACCAAGAATTTCAAGGTCAACCAGGAAAGAACTGTATTTGCCTTGCAGCTATTAATTTGAGCCTGCACTTAGCAGGCAATGTTATGTTTTAATTTGGGGGGGACAGTTACCTGTTTTGTTTTTCTCAAAGGAAGAGTGCTAAGCATTTGTAATGAGCCATCATTATTGCTGATAAACATGCACTCAGGCCTGACCTGGCTATGCAAATAAAGTCCATTTTCCACAGTGATCAGGAGCAGCAACATCTGACTGTGGAAGGTGGCTTGGCTGCATTCACAGACTGTACAATCTAATTCCTCTTTCCACAAATGTTGATTAAGCTGAAAGGGGATCCTTTGCAAAGCTAATTCGATGGCACTGTCTTCTGTCCTGAAAGGATGAAGGATGATCTCACTATCACATGAGGCCATCAGCTTTCCCTACAGCAAAACTCATCATCTGGCCTGGTCTCTTGTCGATCGGATGGGAGCTTTTCTAGCACCCTCGCTGTTTTGGTGGTGAGTGTGAGAGGTAGAAACTGGGATGGGCAGCTGGGCAACATATAACTGCTGCTATCTCTGGGGGAGCCAGGTGAACTCTGAGCACTGTCTGATAGCAGGACAGGCCTGGCACTGATTGTTGTCCGGCATTAGTCACAGATGACTTGGCCATTTATGACCAAAATGGCATCGTGGACAGATTGGAAAAAAACACACTTTTTTTTTTTTTTTTTTTTTTTTATAACCCTGCAATCTTTAACTTTAATCCTGTCCTTAGACAGCTGATCAAGGAAAGTCACTGAAGCATTGCTTTAGTTAGCAATGGATAAGTGTTTTTGAAATAACAATCGGCTTATGCCTTGAATCACATCTGGGTTTGCTCTGTTAATGTTCTTGGTGTCAGTGTTGATAGTAGTCCTTATTTTAGCTTTCTTGGCATTAATGAGTTAGAATTCTGACTAAATTGTTGGGAAAAGGGGCAAAATTGAGTATTGTGTTGCCTTTGTTGAATTCCAGTCAGGGTTAATTGCTGCTAATTATAGAGCTGCTTTTGGTGTAGTTCTATCCAGTTCTACATCTGAACACAGGGGAAGAGAGTCATAAGGAGGCTCCAGAAAAAGTAAGACTCCAACAAAACAGCTGTCAGAACTCACACGGAAGACTGAAAATGTGTTCTTTACTTTTATATATTTTAAATATTCTGGTTCAATAATAGAACAGAATTAGTTAGTAAAAGCAATAGCAACAGTCAGTTGTCAACATCTAAGAGAAGTTGATATGGCCACTGTTGTGTGGAATCTTTGAATATTATTCCTGAAGCAAAGAAAAAATGAATTTAATCATGGAAAACATGAAATGTAAGAAAAGGATAGTGAGGCAGGAATAGGGCCTCTCAGCTGGTTCTGATTAGTGTTAAAAAGGCCACATTGAAAAGTCAGGGGCTCAGTATCATGTGTTCAGCAATTTGGATGTTGAATGCCACCTGGTAGTTTAACTTAATTTATTTGACAGGAGTAGTAAGTCTTGTCTGGAAAAATAATAAATGTTCCCATTCATTTGGATTGTATATTTATTATTTGACTTTGCATATTAAGTGCATGAGAAATAAAGTTTATGCAAAATTAAGTACCATTAATTAGTAAATCTACTGTAATTGAATCAGTGTTCAGGGTAATGTACCTAAAAGACTGTCAATTTTTAGAACATTAATTTACATTAAGATTAGACCAAAAAGATATGTAATAGTGTTAGTACACACAGACCCAGGGAAAAGCCCTGAGACTGAAAATCAAGCTGCAGAAGACCTAAGAAAGAGGCAGGTCACCCTAGCTGGGCAATTAACAGAATTCATTAAGGGAAACTTACATATGAGGTGCATCTTTGGCAGCTTCAAGATGAAGCAGATATTCCCTCCTCCAACTTTACATGTGCCAAAGAATTATATAGGGTAAGAGGGGGAGGAAGGGATAGATAGTCCCAGGTACTACTATGTGAATGCTGCCAGGTCAGGAAATTACATACTTGACTGGGTCAGGACGAAGCCTTGTTCCAGGAACCAGCATGTGGTGGGAGGTAGGGGAGAGGCGCTGATTTACATGAGAAGAAAACATCTACTGTGATCAGACATTCTCTAGGAGGGCTTTTGGGAAGCAATCTCTGTGTTCTGACCTGGATCTAGCTCAGAGTCTGGCAGTAGTCACATCATGGAACAGTCTCTTCTCCACAGGTAGAGACATACATTTGCTCTACTACATGGATTGGGGGGGAGGAATCTAAATTGGCAGAATCCTCCCAATTTCTTCACTCCTCATTCTAGCCTTACTCCAATATGGCCCCAGGCTCTAGATTCAGTTCAAATGAGAGGCCTGTGATGAGATGGAGCCAGTTCAGTCTGGTTTTCCTCAACCAAGCCAAGTAATGTGGTCATGCAGAAGCTGGCCCAATTGACAGCTTTCATTTATGTTATCCTATTTACAATTTCCAGACAGGTAAAGTTTGTTACAGTCAACAGAAAGTCAGCATTGTTTGTGGCATAGATGGAACACATGCAAATCACATAACTGATGGACTTCACAGGCGTTTCACCAACTGGAGTGAAGTACGGTGACTGCACTTGAGTACCTAAGGGGTGAAGGAATGTGATGGAGAAGAGAGCTATGAATACCGTGTAGCCAGTCAAGGATAGTTTAGGGAAAGGAGTAAAATTTAAATAATGTTTCATAGGAGGGCTGGCAATCCTAAGGTGGAAAAAAGGGTTTTCTAATAAATGAATAAATACATATCATCAAACAACAGCTACATGTTAAGTGTTATGAGTTTTTCTATTTACCAACTCTTTTAATCTTTGCAATAGTCCTGTCATATAAAGATTACTAGCCTCATTTTATAAAGCAGGAAGTTTGGGCTCAGATATTCAGTGCCTGGGTCAAATAGCTGGAGAGGGCAGAAGTTGGAGTCTAGATATTGGCCCTTGTAGCCCCACCCCCCTTCCATTTCCATTGCACCAGAGTGGCTTGTCCTCATAACAACCAAAGAGAAGCACTGAAAAATGGAAAGGCAGGCATTTTCCCTGACCCCAGAGCACCCACTACCTTCCATAGTGCTTGCTGCCATCACGACGATTGCCTGCCCACTCTACCTCTGCTGGTCACAGAGGAAGCCATAGAAAGATGTTCTCATACCTTAATAAGCTGATTCATGCTCTGTCTAGTTCTCTTTACTGCCAGTAGCTGTATTCCTCTCAGCTTTCACCTTCAGCATCCTCCACAGCACGCCTGTGGCAGCTCTGCTAATCTGCTGTCAGACGAAAGGGGAAAAGAAAGGATGCTGCACAAGACTCATATTAGGTAAATCTTTCCCCAGCTAGTACTTCCTATCCTGGGGTTATTCTGTGAACACAGACTTTGTTAGAAAACAATTTATCTGGACATCTGGGGGCTCATGCACCAACATTAGCTCCTTCTAATTGCTATAATGTGGTTCCATTTTGATTTCGTGCAAGCAGTGCAATCTTCACGCACAAACTAGTGATTAATTACACATATAAGGCATTGGAGAGTGTTGGTCAAGTGCATTTGCGGTTCCCTAGGAATTTCTCCTTTATTTTCTGCGTCTGAACGTTTTCTTGTTCCTTTACCTCCCTACCACCGGTCACCATTCCAATTAGTCTCCAAAACATTCACTTTATAAATGGAAAATAAGAATTGTGCTTTACCACTTATCTGTTAACTCACACTGGGATTTGGGAGAGTGGCTGGTGTGAATGGTGACTCAGAAGAACACTATTTTTTCTTCTCTACTGAATAGTCTCATTGAAAAGCAGTTAGGTACGAGGATAGTGTTTATAAATACGCACGGCTGGTTGGGTTAGCAGATTGTTTACACATGGGCACATGCGTGTGGCTTGTTACTGCAGGGCTGTCCATTCCTTCAGGAGAGGTTCTGTTGTTATAGGCATTATGAAATTTCAAATAAGGAATGAACAACAGCTGTAATGGGCTCAGTCCAATGATGGCAAAAGGTGAATAAAATTACTCCCTCTGGGAAGTAAAATGCTCATTTAGTGGGGGGAAATTATCATTTCCAAGTAGAACATTTGGTTTCCTCAGAGTGAAAGTGGCTGCATAGCTTGATAATAACACCTCAGGCTGTAAAAGTACCCTTTCCCTTCTGAGAGCTGGCTTCTTTTCTTTTAAATTTATCTTTACAACATACTTGCAGTGTGGGTAGGATTAGGTGTTATTGGCCATCTTTTATGGATGGAGAAACTGAGTGCCTGAAAAATTTAGCAGTTTTTCTTTGGAAGCCAAGAAATCAATCTTCAGATCAGGGTTTCTCAACCGTGGCACTCTTGACATTTTTGACTGGGTAATTCTTTGTTACCGGGGCTGTCCTGTGCATGGTAGGATTTTAGTAGCATTATATCTCTATCCACTGGATGCCAGAAGCACCTCCCAGTTGTGACAATGAAAATCTCTCCATATATTGAAATATATTTCCTGGGGGGCAAAATTGCCTCCCGTTGAGGAGCCCTGATCTAGACTGGTGAGCATGGATAATCTCCTACAGCCTATAGGAAACCTTTGGTACAATTTGAACTAGTCAAAATTTGCTTTGACATTTTTAGTTTTTCCTGTCTGTAATAACAATACTTAAATAGGATTCACCATTATAAGGGCTTTCTGTATATTACTTTATTTCATTCTCACAGAAATCCTATTTAAATTTCATTTTTCACAAAAGAAAACAGAACTGCAGAGAGGTTAGCTGCCCAAGTTTCCACAGCAGGGTTGCTTCATGGAGTGTGACTTGCGCAGTTGTGCAGGGTCCATGTTTAGAAGGGCCTGATGCTTTGTTTAATAGTCTGCTATTGCCACATCCAAATTCTTCATCACTGCCCGGCCAGGCGTGGCTCAACGGTTGAGCATCGACCTGGGATCCAGGCGATCAGGGTTCGATTCCCGGTCAGGGCACATGCCCAGGTTGCGGGCTTGATCAATGACTCTCTCATCATTGATGTTTCTATCTCTCTCTCTCCCTCTCCCTTCCTCTCTCTGAAATCAATAAAGATATATTAAAGGAGAAAAAAAAACCACAAAAAAACAAAAACAAATTCTTCATCACTTTTGAACTAGGAGCCCCACATTTTCATTTGTATTGGGCTCCACAAATTATGTAGCTGGCCCTGCTAGGAAGTGAAAGAATCTGAAATGAATCCAGGTCATCTAAAGTCTTAAAAACATTAAGGCTATTCTTAATGTTTTCACCATATTGCCTCTTATTTTTTTTTAACTTGTTCATTCGTTAATTCATTCTGTAAATTGTATCATGAGTTTGTTATGGACCAGGAACTAGGCTTGGCAGTGAGGGAACAACAGAGACACAGCAGATGCTGTGCCTTCTCTCGTGAAGCTGGCAGTCTCAGGAGGGATGTAGACCAGTAAACAGGCATTTGCAATTCAGCACGGTGTGTGTTATGATAGGAAAGGCCTGGTTGCTATGGGAGCATATAGGAAGGCACTTAACAGTCTAGGGGGATTGGGGAACGTTTACAAACTGAGGCATAGGGTTGACAAAGAGTTACACCATCAAAAATGGAAAACAAGTGTGATCTAGGCAAAAGGAAATGGCAGCACAAATGCCAAATGTGAGGGGAGCTGAGGCACAGTTAGGGAATTAAAAATAGCTTAGTGTGGGTGGAGTGTCGGCTCAGTCAGCTTTCACTGTTATGGTGCAGTAGCAGCCCTCAGTTGGCTGTTACAACAAAGGTTTATTTCTCATGTATGTTCCAGGTGATCTGCTATTGAGTTGTGGTGCTGCTTACTGAGTCTCCATTTAGGACCAAGGCGGAGGAACAACTCCTAATTGAGAAATGACTTTCTTATGACCGAAGGAAAAGATATAAATGATCAAATCACAGTCCCATTGGCTCATATGCCATTGGTTAAGCAAGCATGTGGCCAAGCTAGTAGTGAATGGAAGAGGGAAGAATTCCCCTTGCCGCCCCTCCCCTCTGTGGCACTATAAGTCACATGTCAATGGGCAGTCCTGTTTAAAAATGAGGGCAGAAACTAATTGGGAACAATATATGTTCTACAATGTAAGAATGAAAGGAAAGAAATAGCAAGAGGTCAGGGCACATGCCCAGCTTGTGGGCTCGATCCCCAGTAGAGGCGTGCAGGAGACAGCCAATCAGTGACTCTCATCATTGATGTTTCTCTCTCTCCTTCTCTCTGAAATCAATAAAGATATATTTAAAACAAAACAAACAAACAAAAAGAAATAGCAAGAGATAAAGTGTTGGAAATAAACAGGAGCTAAGTTATGTAAAGTCTTATAGATCATATTATTACTATTTTCCCCACTTTCTATTAGGTCCTCGCTTACTCAAAATCTGCTTTCAGATTCAGCAGAAACCAACAACAGCAATAATAGCCACAAACAAAACAAAAGCCAAATATGATAAGTTCATTACACACTAAAGTACAAATGACTCAGACAGGGTATTTATATTTTTACAGAAACAAAGGAACGAATCATTAAAGGTGGAATGCCAGGCAATAATGTACAGATGAAGGGTGAATTCTGATTTTATATCTGTGGAGGAAGGAATTTCTTGGGGTCTTGGAAGTCTGACCTTTCTATTGCTGACTTCTAAGTATGATTTGAGAGATTAAGACCAATTCACAAATATTTATTGAGCACATTCTACACTTTAAAAACTGGTAATTGATGGATTGATATCTTCAAAATGCAATTGGGACTGATGAGAGGGAGCCTGATGCAGTGGAAATCGTGTGCATTTTGACTTCTTACAGACCTGCATTTGACTCCTGATTCATTCTGTTAGTATCTGTAAATTCGGACATGTCAGCAAATATTTTTGAGCTTTGGTTTTCTCATCTGTAAAGTGGGATTTTAATATCTTCCTCTCAACCACAGATCCAACAAAATAACAGCTATTGCTTCGTATGTGGTAGCCACAGGGCTAAGAACTTTGCATTATGATACTTAAACCTTGCTAGAGACCTTTAAAATAAATGCTATGATTCTATAGAGGAGGAAACTAAGAACTAAGGAAGTTAAGCAACTTGCCCAAGGTCAAACATTTAGTAGGTTATGGAATTTGAAACTGAGCTCAGTTACATGTTAACCAAAGCTCTAACTCTTTATTAGTAGATAATAGGAATAATAATGATGATAATGATAATAATATGCCATGCACCATTTCTAGCTCTTTAAAAAAATATAATTTATTTAATTCTTATAAGTACTTTTTCAGAAGATGCAAATGATAAAGAATCTAAAATTTAATATTATATACATGTAACCATTAATGGATATATCTATTTATCTATGTATATCTCTGTTATTTATTTTATCTTCACCCAAGGATGTGTTTATTGATTTTAGGGAGAGAGAGAGACAGAGAGAGAGAGAGAGGTGGAGAGAAGGAGACTGATAGAGAGACAGACAGACAGACAGACAGTGGTGTGAGAGAGACACCTCAGTCGGTTGCCTCCCCTGTGCATACTGACTGGGGATGGAACCTGCAGCCTAGGTATGTGCCTTGACTGGGGATCAAACTCAAAACCTTTTGATATACTGGACAATGCTCCAACCAACTAAGCCACCTGGCTAGGGCTATGTTTATCTCTATTAATTAAGCATCTTTCTTTTTAAAAATAAAATATGTTTTTGTTGATTTTAGAGAGAGGAAGGGAGAGGAAGAGAGAGAGACAGAAACATCACTGATGAGAGTCATTGATCAGCTGCCTCCTACATGCCCCCCACTGGGGATCAGCCCACAACCCGGGCATGTGCCCTGACCAGGTACTGAACCTCGATGTCCTGGATCCTAGGTCGACGCTCAATCACTGAGCTACTCTGGCTGGGCTTAATTAAGCATCTTTCTATTCTTGGTTTGTGATTGTAAGTTAGGGAGATTGGGATGTTCAGTTTATTAGACATCACCGTATTTTCAATGGGCAAATGTTAATATGCAAGTTTGGGAAAGCCTGATAGGCAGCTTGTTAGCATCGTCCCTAAAATAAAAGTAAATAAGCTTTGAGTGAGGATGTAAGGGCCTCACTCTCACAGGCAAGGTATGAACAACACCATGGAGCAGTTGTTTTTGACTTCTCAGAGGCCTCATTTTACTCCACCTGGGTTCCTGGCTATATGTGGAATATTTGAAATACATATTAGGTTAAAATGACCTATTGATAAGTTAATTATTAAGAAGTTATTTTTAAATTTCCCTAGCTTTATTTCTGTGATTGTCCCCAGGGTTTAAGTGTATTTTAAATATATGTTTTCTTTTGCTCCTTTATTAGATTATCATGCACAATAGTCATTGGCTTTATTTATTCCCAGGCTCACGTAACAAACTAAGGAATGTCCTATATTTTTACCTGGTATTGTGTGATGTTCTGTGTATGGTTTCTCTTTTATATGTGTCTTCTCCCTCCTGAAATCAAATGAAAAGAAATTATAAGTTGAAAACAGTCTGGAAAAGCTATTTATCCTTTAGCATAATATTTGATTGCATTTTCTAATTACGACAAGGCTACCAGAAGAGTCCTCTGATGGCGTCAGCTCATTGGCTGTTGTAGCTTCTTTTATAATGTAATGTCTTAATACAATCTAAGGTTGAATAATTAACAATTTTAAGATTTAGTTACAAGGTCAAATGAAGTATTTATTCTACCTTCAGGCAGCCCTGCTGTCTTTAAAAAGGAGCATTATATTTTCCAGTCAACAGTAAAATGCACATCGATAGCTTCTTTCACCCTACAACCTAGTGGATATTTACTTAGGACAGACAATGTTTCAGTCCCAAATTTTAAAGAGTAAATGATATGGTGTAGTCTCTTTTAAACCCAAATTAAAACATCTTTTAGATGGTCACAAAGTGTTTTCTATCATATGGCAGTTTTTCTCAGAGTGATCGGCTCACCACCTGGGCAAGGGTCACATTGAAGTGCTTGTTAAAAATCCAGGTTCTCAGGCTCTCCCCTATCTTCCTGCATCAGTCTAAGAGATTGGGACTCTGTAATCTGCACCTTTAACAAATTCCTCAGGAGATTTTTTTTAAAAAATATATTTTTATTGATTGTCGAGAGAGGAAAGAAGGGAGAGAGAGAGAGACAGAAACATCAATGATGAGAGAGTCATTGATCGAGTCCGCAACCCGGGCATGTGCCCTGACCGGGAATCAAACCCCGATCGCCTGGATCCTAGGTCGACGCTCAACCACTGAGCCACGCCCGGCCGGGCTCCTCAGGAGATTTTTATGTATACTGATGTTTGAGAAGGACTGTTATGGGGAGCAGACAAAAAAAGAAGAGAAAGCATTTTGTCAGCATAGGTTTAGCAACTACTATGATACTTGCACTGTATCTCAGAGTTTTTAGTTAAAAAATGTAAACCTTAGATGTTCCATGAAAAATGATTTTACTCTTTGTTGCTTAGAGTTAAAATGTATTTGAGGGCTCGGCTGGCATGGCTCAGTGGTTGATTGTCAACTCATGAACCAGGAGGTCACAGTTCAGCTCCCAGTCAGGGCACATGTCAGGTTTCAGGCTGGATCTCCAGTAGGGGGAGTCCAGGAGGCAGCCAGTCAATGACTCTCTCTCATCATTGATGTTTCTATCTCTCTCTTCCCCTCTTCGTTCTGTTCTCTGAAATCAATAAAAACATTTTTAAAAAAAGTATCTGAGGTCTGAGTGTTCAATGTTTAGATTAGGTTAATCAAAATAAAATTTAGCAAACCAATCACATAGGGCAGGGGGTGCTGGTTATCTTGCAAAACTCTAAGAAGAATGTACTAGGCCTGTTCTAACATGTTGCATCTCAAAGTGTAGTCCATGGACCAGTAGCATCAATATTTCCTGGGAGCTTATGAGAAATACAGAATCTCAGGTCCCACCCTTAATCTACTGAATTAGAATCTGCATTTTAACAAGATGCCCAGGTGATTGGTGTACACATTAGTTTCCAGAAGTATTGTTTTAAGAAACAACTAGTTCCTAGAAAGTGTAGCTTATATATAGGCTCAGAACTTTATGTTTACACATGAGGATTTCTCTTTTGGTTAAAAAATTAAAAAGCACAGTTACCAAAGGTAGATGGTCCTTGCAAAAACTAAGGGATAAACAATGAACCCTTGAATGTTAAGATGGTTTATATTTAAGGATTGCGGCATTCACTGTCTAAATTAGAAACATATTCGAGGAAAATCAACAGTGACTCCACAGAATTGTGGGGGCAGTCATTCAAATGATTATTTTTTAATTTTTAAAATGGACTTTCTTTCATACCATCAACTATATAGAAGATAAAGCATGCTAAATATGGAAAAGTCACAGATGATAGGTGTGTTTGTGTGGCTAAAAACTTGGTAAAGGGAAAAGAGTAAATGCATAATGGAGTCACTGAATCTATGTGGATAAAAGGAGAGCTAAAATATTTTTATGTTATTTTTTTTCTGGTATAATAAAAACAGGACTTTGGAGACAAATGGTGAACAAAATAATTTTGAAATATAATTTATAATGAGATGAATAGTGTGGTCTAGGATGTTTGTATCATCAAAGACAAATGTCTCTACTAGCTCTCAGGTCTAAGAACCAGTCGTGTCAGAGTCCCCTGAGGTAAGGAGGAGAACACCTTGGAATTCCTCAAATATGAACTGGGAGAGCAGTTGCTTTGGATTTTGGGGGTGAACTAAATGTGTCCTAATATGGAAATTTTATTTTATTTCTGAGCTGCTTAGGTTGCGTAAGCTAGGCAAAGCCACTACTGGTTACCGTGCAGCCAAATTACCTGGATTAGGTTTTGACTGAAATACTTATTAAGTTGCCTCCTCTGTGCAAAAAAAAAAAATGCCTGTGGGAGGAGTGAAATATGGTTTTATAAATCAGGCCTGTAATCACTAAGCCCAAACAGCTTCATGGTCATCTGTCCTCAACCTAATTTCATGACTTAAAAATTAGGGTTGGAATATTGGCTACTGTGCAAAATTTAGCAATAAATATATAAGGATATTTACAGCATGGTTTCCTTTACAGGTAATTTTGCCTTTTAGTGAATTCCTCTTCTTAAGGGTAGGCCATTTAACAGGGGCCATTAAGACAACAAATGTTTTAAAACATTAATAAGTAAGTCCCTAGACAGGTCATTAGTAGGTAAAACAAAATGTAGGTTAAAAACAAAAGCTACAAATATTAAAACTAATTTTACTTTTTCTTGGGAAAAATTGACCATAGAAAAACGAACGTAGTGACACTGCAAGGTACAGTATTTATCAAATACTGGCAGACTGTAGTCCTATAAATACCGGTTCAATAGCTGCTTACTCATGCAGGCACTTAGCACTACAACACAAACATTTTGACATTTTAAGATTCTTGCTCATGCTTAGTGATTTGATCACAGCAGGAGGGAACAATTTTAACTATAGAACAGAGAATAAAGACATAATCTCCCTTCTCCTGCTTATTTCATGCTTTTTTAAGGGAATAAAATCCATCTTTTCAGAACATATGTTTAATGATATAGTAAGTAATGCACCCCCAAAGTGGCAAATAGATGGCCTAGGGGAGGACCCGTCACCCCTGGGAGATCTGTGACCAGGAAAGTGACTTCCCACGTTCCCCGTGAGGGAAGAGGCAGCCCCTTTCCTTATCCCATGCAGTGCCCTCTCTTCTTTTTCTCTCTTCTACTTCTCCTTCTTCAATAAAAAGAAAAAAAAATCCCTCAAAAACCTCTGAACTGTTTTTAGAAAAATAAATCGTCTTTCCTGGGACATGAGATTAATAAGAGGTGGCATTTTTTGTTGTCACTTTGGGTACAGAAGTCAAAGGTCATTATCCAACAGGCATCCAAGTGGAATCAATCGCTCCCTCACAGGTCCTGTCAGATGCACCCGGGCCTCCTGGGGCGCGTGCAGAGCGGGTCCTGGTCAAAGGCAGGAGTGGGTATCGGCACTGCAGGGGAGGTTATATTTTCTGTCAATAGACAGAAGATCGCAGTGCCCTAGACAGGTAATCAGTTATCAGGCACCACAATCAGCTCACTTTAAAACATTAAACAGGTGGGGCAGGAGACAAGTAAAATTTATCATGTTTACTAGGTTTGCCAGCAACAAAGAACTGCTTATTCTTTTTAATCAGTTCTAATCTGGGCTTCCTGCTATCAGTGTTTTGGGAAAAAAAATAATTGAATGATTTCTTGTTTCCTTTTTCTCCCTGCAAATGCTTGGCACTCAAAGGGTCAGAAGTCTTTATTTCTGTAAGTTCTAAGTATATTAAAAATTTTTCCCCTTTGCCTTTCATTGACACATTCACAAGTCAGTCTCAGCGACACTGGGTTTTATGCCAGTTCAGTAAATGGTGGGAGAAAGAAGATGGAAAAGCCTAAAGCAAAGTTTCCTCTGAGATTAAACAGTATGTGGTTTGTTAAGACTTTTTAAAAATCCCACCATTAAAAGTAAAGAAGAATAGCTTTTCTTTTTTCTTCCTGATTAGAGGGCTTCACTGGATTTGTGGCAAATAAATTGACAAGTGAGGGCACTGATGACAAGAGAGTGATAATTGATGGTGGCAGGTGGGGGCCTGGTGTACTGGCATGTCCTGTGGAGGGTGAGCCAAGGACATCTATCAATCAAATTGATGACAGCAGCCAGGGAGACTTAATTGGAGATTCATTGAACCTTTAATGATGTGACAGAGAAAAAGGACACTTAAAAGGCTCCTGGGCTATTTCTTTTCTTTCATTCCAATAATTCCCATAGAAGGAGTAGAAAGTGGACATTGCTCCAGGGTTGAACATTCATTGTTTTCGTCAGAGTGAATCACATTGTTTTGAGAGGCAGAGTAGTGACAGCTCAGCAGGCAATTAAATCCATACCTGGACATTGAGAAATCTGACTGTCCAAGGAATTTAGCATAATCAGAAATGCTTAGCAAATGCTGGGATACCATATGCTAAACACTTAAACACTGAGTTGCAGCTGGAATTCCCATATTGTCTTCCAGAGAGTGGGTTCCAAACACAATGAGGAAAGAAGTTCTTTCTCTAATTTAGTGATCTCCTCCCATTCTTCTAAAGAGTTCTCCGTATTACACAACTGTAAATATTCATACACTTCACAATAACTCTCTAAGATAATTCTTTTGATCTCCATCCTGTATTTCAGGGGTTAGCAAACCATGGTTTGATATGGCAAAATCTCATATATTTGACTTGCCAGCCAATTGTAGGCTTTGCATGGACAGATTTTTTAAATTAAATTTATTGGGGTGACATTAGTTAATAAAATTATACAGGTTTCATGTATACAATTCTACGATGCATCATCTCTATATTGTGTTGTGTGCTTGCCGCCCCGAGTCAAGTCTCCTTCCCTCACCCTTTATTCCCTCTTCCTCTCCTCCAACCTCTCCCCCCCCCCCTTCCCTCTGGCAATCACCACACCGTTGCCTGCGTCCAGGAATCTTCGTTTGCATGGACAGATTTTTTTAATCCAGCGAGTTCAGAATAGTTTTTACAGTTTTAAACAGTTGTGGGGGATGGAGAGAGAAATAATATTTAATAACTTTTGAAAATTATATCAAATTAAAATTTCCATGAATAAAGTCTTTTTGGAACACAGCTATAGTTATTTATTTACCTGTTGTCTATGATTGCTTTCATGCAGTAGTAGAGGAATTGAGTAGTTGCAACAGAGACCATATAGTATATAAGGTCCAAATATTTATTATCTGGTTCTTCACAGAAAAAACATTTACCAACCCCTGTTGCTAAAGCTATTGAAAGTGTGGCGTAACATTTTTAAATGATTTCCTCAAGAAACCTTAGGTTCTTTAAAATAATAATTTCTCTGGTAACTCATTTCTTTTACAAGTAATTTGATGTTAAACTAAATATTAATATATGTAAAGAGAAGCTGGAAGTAAGAGAACAAAGTGTACTTTTAAAACATTTTAAATCTTAAGATTTACAAGGGTTTGTGTGTGTGTGTATGTGTGTACACAAGAAAGAATTATATATTGACACAAAGAGAAGCAACTGGAGAATGTAAGACATAAAAAGGAGGTGGAATGAACAGATCTGAACTCTTAAGTCCATAACCACTCACTAAGATGTCACAGTTTAGGTGCTCTGTGCAGTATGAAGGCTTTTTGTCCCATTAAGAATTCATGTTTTCCCATTTCTGAACCTCAGTGATTGAACCTCCATAATGAGCATTGAAAATTTCATTTGAGAAGGAATATATAGGGATGCCTAGAAATGAATGGCCCCTGTGTTGGTGCAGTGGTGATCCGAGTTAAATAAAATAATGCCTGTGAAGTGCTTGCCACAAACCCTAGTAGAGAGTCAGTAAACAATAGCTATCATTGTAGTTTTAGAAAATTATAATTGAAAAATCCTAGAAATCTAGACATTTTAGGGCAGTCTTTCAGATCTTCAACATGTGTTATTGCCTTGTGCTAGGTGGTGAGGATTCAAGATGATTAAAGCAAAGGAGAAATTGTTCTATTTTATTGGAAAATACTGATTAAATATAAATTTCCCTTTACAAGGGCAACCAGAAGGCAGACATAAACATGTTCCCTCCTCTACACTTGCTTTGTGGAGCCAAGAAGAATAAAGAAAGAGAATCTTTCCCTCTTGGTTTAAAATTCAAATAGAAACCAGGACTTAGAAGGGACCCCCCTTTTCCTTGGGCACAGTCCCTCACCCCAGGCATGAGAAAACTGAGCCCCAGATGGAATAATCTGCCCAAAGCCGAGTCAGAGCTAGCACTGGGCTCTGCATTCTCCTGTTATGCCACCGTGCGTTCTCTTCCAAAGGCACAGATTGGAAAATTTAGTTGTTATGAAGGCTCAACCTCATTTATGTTCTTTGGGGTTTACCTCCAAAGGTATTTCTTAGTTTCCATGGGTAAGTCATTTTAGAATCTCCAAGCCTCAGTTAGCGTGCACTGCAATTTTGTTTTCACACCATAGTATCTATCTCAAGGCTTTTCTGGGATATAGGTTCCTTGATGATAAACCCCGACTCTGGAACAGGAATAGAGAAGGGTTTATTTGTATTGGGGAACGCAAACTCGAGTGCCAAGAGCTGCCAGAGAAGTAATGACCATTTATAAATTAGTAAAAGAGTAGGAGATGAAAGACAATAGGGAGTAGTGGGGAATGTGCGCAACAAGAAAAGAAATGGGAACAAAAGGGGCATCTGTTCCTCAGCGGATCTGATTATTACCATGTGGGAATGTCATTCTGAATTTACTAAATCCTCTGATAATTCAAAGAAGCTGGAAATCCAGACTTTTAAATGTGGAAATGTCCTGATTTCCTTATTACAGTGTAGGTCAAGCAAAACATATCTGTGGCCTAGTTTGGACCTTTAGGAAGGATCGTTAGCAATGAAAACCCAGGCTGTTATTATAAAAAAATGAGTTTTATATGCAATTAGGGTTGTAGGGTTTACAGTTTAATACTTTATGATTTTCATTCCTCTTTTTTATTTATTTATTCTGGGAGCAGGAGTATGCTATGATCAGTCTGTAGATTCAGAACGTTAGATTGCATCAAACACCTCTGCTTTTGTTTTCTGCCTGAAAAACCTGACACTTGTTACGGTTGTGCTCACTATGTGAGCCATCCCCTGTTGCCTTCTGGACAATCACTATAAATCTCTATTATTTTGCTGTTATTGTCTTGTTATGCTAGCGCTGTTGAGGCATCTTCTCAAGGGACGTGAGCCCAGGTGTGTGTATACAGAACAAGAAATGGTCTCCTCTAAACACATAAATAGCTATTTTATTTGGCACGGCACACATAAATGTTAGTGTATCCAAAGGAATCTTGAACAGTTATTTGCATCGCAAATATTTTAAAAAAATGGAGCAAAGGTATCAGGGCTCAATCTGCTAGCCATTTGAGTTTCGTTAGATCAGAGAGTAATCCATCTTTTATTTTTCCCCCAGTAATAAGAGTTGAAAGAGTTGAAATGCAGTCCTTACAATTGGGCTCCAAGGCATAAGAATTTCTCATAAAAAATGTATTTTGTTCCCCCGTGAAATTCAGTTATATAGACCTCTTTTTATGTCTACTCTTTCTCTATGGCCTTGTTCAGACCCAACGTGCAGGTGCTATCCATTGCATTGTCTTGGTGTCACAGTGACGGAAGACTGGAGCGGTGCTCTCTCAGATTCCTGGGCATGGTGGCTTGAAGGTCTTGAAAGCAGAGTCACGCCAACTCCCTCAGTTGCATGTGTGAATAAGGGGAACCCTTCATTGTGGTGGTTACCAATCAATGAGGTAGCAGAAAATGATAGAAAACATGAAGTGAGGATAGGAGGTTGTATTTTGGAGACATGAATGGAATTTGGGAAAAGTTTAATAAAAGCTGAAAACTCAGTGTCACACTGCTTATAGATGGAAAGCTGAAACTACATTTCCAAGAGTAGAGTAAGAAAGAAAATAGTGGTTTCGGGGTAACTATTTTTGTTGTTGTTTGTTTATTTATTTTTAAGCTAATAGAAAGTATTTTGGTCAATGGAATCCTTGGTGAATTTCTCACCTTTTCCCTAATTTTATTATTTTAAAAATTTACTAAAACAAAAATGGAAGTGAAATTATATATCTGCTTAAACTTTAGGGGAGAAGTTATAATAAACTGAAATTCCCCATCTCAACCCCTCTACTATTATCTCCAAATTTTTACATAAATATGAGCCAAAATAGATATCTGAACAAGCAGATATTTTATTTTCTGAATAACAGGATCATACTATTTAAATTATTCTGCTACTTTAACAATGTAAAATAAATACTGTTCTAAGTCAATATGCATAGATATACCTCATTAGTGATGGTATTTTATCTTTAGTATAACTGTGATAAAGTCAGGAACTGTGACCCAGGCAGCTTGATGACATGTATGTAGTGATGGGCATCTTCTTCAAACTCAAGTTAAATGAGATGATAAAAGTCAGTAAGCCTCTGACCCAAAAGACTCTTCAGCTTGTCTGAGCTGCCAGGACAAAGAACTCTGGACCCTCTTGCCCTTTTCCGTGAGGAAGGGAGGACTCACTGAGAATGTTCTGTACTCACACAGGTTTGGGAAGGGGGAGGGTGGGCGAGTGCAAAAGCAGACACCTTAGCAAGCATCTCGGTAGGCTAATTTAACTTGTGAGAGTTATGAAAAATATGAAAACAGCATATATGCATAACCCATGGACACAGACAATAGTGTGGTGGGGGCCTGGGTTGGGGAGTGGGTGTGGGGTGGAAGGGGTTTAATGGGGAGAAAAGGGGACATCAGTAATATTTTCAACAGTAAAGATAAATTTAAAAATATGTCAACAGGGTGGTATTATGTAGAGCGAGGGGGGTTCTTTTGAGATGGCTTGGAAAGGGAAGGTTTAGTGGAGAAAGGTGCACTTACCCTGACATCTGATTTATAAGGATAAACCAGACATGGGGATTGCAAATCATTGTATGCAGAAGATAAAGTATATGCAAATCTAATATGAAGCAAAAATCCTAGATTAGCAAATAATGTTATGAGAATCAGGGCACATGCCCATTATTTCCATAATGAAATGATTTTATTAGGAAATGTTTGAATGCAATTCATTACAACAATAATTACTTAAAAGCATCCAGAGGAAAAATAACCTATTTATATATAAGAGAATGACAACTTAAATAAAGCTGACTTTCAATAACAGCAATGGAAGTCAGATGATAGTAGATTGAAATAGCCAAAATAGGAAGGAATAGATATCTGGTTACCTAGGACCCTCCGCTGAACAAAATTTTATTTTTCCAGAACCAGAGTGAAATATTTTTCAGGCAACAAAAACTGAGGTTTTATAACATTAGACTTTAACTAAAGAATTATTTAAAATATTTCCTTTAAGAAGGACAGTGATCATTGTGGGAAGATCTGAAATTCAAGAACTTTTAGTAGGCAAGACAATGGAAAACCCATAGGAAAAATCTAAACAATGACTTTACAAAACAGTAAAAACACTGTCTAATTTTTGAGGGTGAAAATCTCAAGGTAGAAACAAAATCTTACCCAAAAATTTCATATAAGCAAAGAAAGAGTGTCATTATTAAAATCAAGCATTCTAACGTCATTGTATTTTTCAAAAGGAATATAAAGGTATTTATTAGATATCTAGAGCTGGTGAGTTTAAATAAGCATGCTTCTAGGGAGTTTATGGGGAAACAACTAAGGGTGAAAATTGGGGGACATCAGTAATACTGTCAACAATAAAATAGAACAAAATTTTTAAAAAGAATTACATTATTTTAATATACTTAAAAATGAGTAGAAGAAAGAAAAATCAAATGAGATTGAAATCCACTCAATCGAAAGGGAAAAAAGCAAACAGAAAACCTTTAAAAAGGGACAAATAATACAAAATAAGATGGTAGCAATAATCCAGGTTCGTGATCATGATGAATTGAATAAACTTTTCACCCGAAGACTGATCAGGTTGGATTTAAACCTGAAATATAATTATATTCTGTTTCTCGGATATAAATCTATAGAATAATACTTTAAAAAAGAGTCAGAACACGGCACCCGTTTCCAGGACCCCGAGATGCCACTCCGTTGCAGAGGTCATGTTTCAGCGCTTCGCAGTGGCTTTAAGGCCTTCCCTGGCCGCGCCCTCACCTCTAGATGTCGGTCCCTCTCGCTCTTTCAGCTGCAGCCCCCTGGCCGCCTTGCTGCTTCTGGAGCTCACCATAGACACATGCCAGCTTCAGAGCTTCTGTTATAGGTCTCTCTGCTTCGAATGTTCTGCCTCCAGATATCTGCCTAGTTAATATCCTCAAATTTTGGGGGTCTCTACTCAAATTTTACATTCTCAACGAGGCCTACTGTATTTACTCTTGTAACTTCCTCCCTTCCCTCTGCTTCCTCCCTTCTTACCCTGTTGTAATAAGAATTGGCATTTGTCAACTTCTAACATGCTATATAATTCAACTTTTAAAATAAAGTATTTATTGTCTCTTTTTCTCCCTTACAATATAAGCTCTAGGAGAAAAGGATTTTTTTTTCTATTTTATTCTTAGATGCCTAGAATACTACCTGGCACATAGTAGGTGCTCAATAATATTTACTGAAGGGACAAATGATTGCTATGTTTACCCCTAGTTTATTGAGTAACATCTGGCACTAGTAAACACTTAATAAATTTTTGTTGAATGAAATAATAAATAAGTACAGAGAAAATAGAAAAAATTTAATTTCTGCATCTCCTTTTATTTTGTAGAATATGCTGAGGACGTGAGGTAGAAGGAAGGAATGGGAAGGAGGCAGAGGTACATCAGGCTTTCTCCCTTTCCACCAGATGAGATGGCTGACTTGTAGGTCCCCAAGTCTCTTACCACTAATACAGAATTAGCTTATCTCTTCTCTCGGGAATGATCTTTAAAGCAGGCTCTGTACTATGCATTTTAAAAATCAACAGGTATATAATAATTGACAGTTTGGAGAACTTTGCTATAACCAATGATGCAAGAATCATCAGTTTGCAAGTCCTAAAAGGACATTTTGACGTGAATTAGCCTTGCAGTCTGACTTGCAGGCACAGCAGTTGCTTTCTGCTATGGACTGCATTGTGTCCCTCCTCCCGCCCAAATTCATACATTGGAGCCTTAATTCCCAATGAGACTATTTGGTGATAGGGCCTGTGAGGAAATGACAAAGATTTTTAAAAGAGGTCATAATGGTGGGACCCTAAGATGATATGATAGCACCCTTATAAGAGGAGACACCAGAAAGCTGTTTTTACTGTGGCTCTCTAGCTCTGTCATGTCAGGGCACAGGGAGAAGCAGTCATCTTCAAGCCAGGAAGAGAGTTCTCAACATGAGCCTAATGTCCTGGCCTCTTGATCTTGCTCTTCCCAGCCCCAAGAACTGTGAGAAAATAAATTTCTGTTGTTTCAACCACCAGGTCTGGTATTTTGATGTTGTACCCAAGCTGACTAAGGCACCTTCCTAAAGTCTTAAGTCCCTGGATTCATTAAGAAAAGAAAAATCTATAAGAATATGCCATATAACATATATTTCCAAGCAATTTAAGCTATTTTTTTTAATTTTAACATGTTCGATATAGAAATAAATGAAAAAAAAAAGCCTACTTTTATAATTTAACAATATCTCACAAGTCAGATTTTCTAACTGCAGTTGGTGAAAAAACACACACCCCAGGCTCATCTGAAGTGATAGGAAATTTAACAGGGGAAATAATGGAGACAGAAAACCTTATAGTTTTCGAGACGCTCAATGATATAATACCCTAGAGAATTTTGTAGATGAAATTTTGCTAAGTATTTCACCAGGAATGTGTTAAGGTATTAAAAAAATGCTTCAAGTATTTTTAACTCTCTAAGTTTATTATATGTTTCTCAGAAAGGGTCACATACTTATAAAATAAAATTTATACTTCCAGACTTTTAAACAATCACTACTTTTGGGCAGAAATTATTTTAGGAGTGTAATCTTACATTTACATTCCAGTCCCATTAAATAATTCCAAACAGCTCTTGCTGACACCAGGTACACATCAAGAATATGTGGAAAAATAAGTGTTATAGGAAATATTTTTACAAAGTTATATATATATATACACACACACACACATACACATATATATATATACACACACACACGTGTGTGTGTGTGTATGTATATATAACATACACAAGGGTGGGCAAAGTAGGACTACAGTTGTGGGTATGCAAAACACAAAGTTTATTCTTGTCTTATTTATTAATTATTGTATTATTTTCCATATGAACAACTGTGAACCTACTTTTGCCCACCCTGTATATTGTTTATTAAAAGAAGGAAGAAATAGTTTATATTGTTCATGATTCTTCAAGCTGTTTTCCACAGGATTTTCTAGGTGCTGCATCAGGTCATACCTGCCAAATTTTACATTCAGTTACATATGTACAGGTGATCTTTTTAAAAAAATATTTTTTACATTGATTTTTTTTAAGAGAGAGAGAAAAAGGCAGGGGGAGAGAAACACATTGATGCGAGAGAGAAACATCAGTCATCTGCCTCCTGCATGCCTTGTACTGAGGATGGAACCCGAAACCTGGACAGGTGCCCTGACTGGGAATAGCACCAGTGACTTTTTAGTGCATGGGGCCACACTCAACCAACTGAGCCGCACCAGCCAGGGAAGGTGATCTTTCGTGATCAAATTTTAGGTTTTGTTTGTTTTTTCCAACTGTATGGTGATTAGTCAATCTTGCAAAGTGTCATAGATGTTGTGTAATTACCACACACTATGTAGATCCAATGTATCTCTTGTAAAACTGAGACGTACTTAACCCCAGAGTAATATATTTAAGAAAAAAAGGAATCAAAGTAGAGGAAAAGGCATGCTTTCTAAACTGGAGAGATAAAACTAACATTTTTTCCCATAGGACAAAAAGCATCCAACAAAAAGGTTATATATAGAATAAGCAGTCTATTTTTTTTTCAAACTTGTTTCTTAGCACTATGTATAATTAAAAGCCAATCAGACATTCAGTGGAGAAAAAAAATAAGAGCATATTAAGAGCTTTGGATATATTTAACTCTGATTATTATATCTGAAGAAAATTATTATGCTGTAGGAATATTTATATGATTCTTGAGGACATCTGAGTAAACAGAATGTGAAAATGTGGTAGCTTGTATAAATGGCCTGAATAATTCACTTCTTTACACATACGCTCAGGAGTAGTTCTTTCCACTCTTCCTCTGGGTTTGACAGTGTTACTTGCTTTGATCAGTACGATGGTTGCAGATGTGAAGAAGCTGACTTGAAAAGTGCAAGCTCAGTGGACTTTCTCTCTCTTGCTTCTCTTGGGACCCCTATGGTTAGAGCGCGTATACACACCTGCACTAGCCTGCTAGGAGATGAGACACACGAGGCCAAATCGTCTCTGTGGCCTCCACTGACATCAAACATGCATAGTCATGGAAGAGCTCATCCTACATCATCCTGATACAGCTAGGATATCCTACACCAGAAATATGTGCAGCTGACCCCTAGAATGGGGAGAAGTAATAAATGTTTATTAAAGTCACTGATTTTTGGAAATGATTTTTTAATGAAGCAAATGCTAACCGAATCAAAGGGCTAGAACATGAAATAAAAATAGAGCAAAGATCAGGCAAAAACAAAGCACCGCAAAACAACTGTGGATAAACATTTACACCTTCTGAATCTAATAGTGGTCCTCTAAGTTCAATATATCATGGATGCACAAGATGAAGGAAGGGAAAACACACACACACACACACACACACACACACAAATCTGTAAGTTCTAAACCCATCTTAACTGAAGGAAAATTGCTATTATTTATGAAATATCTTTCATGAGCCACTCTGTTTACTTTTTTACATATCTCATATTGTTTAGCCCTCATGAGTGCTTTGCAAGGGGTGTGTTTGTAAAGTCCTTGGACAGCTGTAGAATCAGAGAAGTTTAGAAACTTGTCCTAGGTTACCCAACTGTTGAGTGAAGGAGATGAAAGGACTGTTCTGCCCGCAGGCTTTTGTGACAACACACTATCTGAAGACCCCCAGATCTGCGAATGGCCAGCTGAGGAATTCAGACATGATTATGTGAACAATATTCATTCTAGGCATGGTTATGGTTTAATGCAATGTGTATGACAGCTTCGGCAGAGATTTAAAAAATCAATTATAAAGTGGAAAGTTTTTGATGCAAAAGGTTTTTAACTGGCTTAAGGGAATTCTACAAAATTAAGTATCAGAAATGTTTTTCTTATTGGCAACTATTGATCTCTGACTGTGCCACTCTGTCTCATTAACACTTTTATTGCCTTGTCAATCAAAGTCCCACCTGCACCAACCAGAGCCTGAAAGGATTTGCCATTGTTAACAAAACTGCCTGGTGCCCAGAAGCAAAGAAATCCTGCCAAAAGTGTAAGGATAAATCAACAGGGATTTAGAGAGCATTCTAGATGTGGAAAGCAAATCAGAAATTTAAAAAATAGGAGTGTTCTAAAATCACTTGAGGAAATAGGTTTTCTCACTGCTTTAAATATTTAAGATTTTAGTATTTTAAAAAAACACCCTTATTTTAAGCAAGTTGAGTTAAAAGTTTATGTTATTTTAAACTGTTTTGGAGGCAGTTTTAGTGTACAATTTTGCTGAATTATACTGGTCTCAGGGCAAAACTAATATGTAGGCAATAAGTGTTTCTTATGTGTATAGCTAATTTTATCATTTCCTCTAATAGTGGCCTATTAGAGCAAACAGATTAGCAGTTAATTGCTATCCAACAAAGAACTATTTTGGCCTTTATTTGCTATTTTTTCCTTCATTTGTGATTTTAATCAATACTACTACACAATCCTAGATTCCAGTGTTTGCCCTAACCTTATAAGAATGCTGCATTTAGAATGTCATTGTTTGCTAGGTATTCAACAAATTACACACAGATTCACTCCTCTGGAGCTTTCCTTCATATTCAGCCATCAATAATTTCATGGTGATTACTTTCACAGTACACAGGCATTTTCAAATATGTGAGCAGCTAATTTTGTTTTGTGTCTTACATTAACTTAAGTATTTATTGAAAGGTAACCTGTCCAAAATACCAATCTAGGCCCACTAAAGGATACCCAGATGAAGATAAGATGACTTCGTTAAGATATATACGCAAGCAACTATAATACAAAGCAGATGTGCTAATTGCCATAGCAAAGATATGCACAAAACATCACAGGAATAATGGAGAGTCAGGCCCAAGGGCTTGAAGGATCAGACAAGGTGTCATGCATCTTAATGCATGGATGGGATTGATCATGAGAAGAGAGTGGCAAAAAAGAATATGAGTGAAGACTGGATGAATGAGTACGTTGTGTGTATGTGTATGTGTGGTGAGGTAAAGTTTAGAAAACAAAGATGAGTTCTGGGACAGTGGAAGAGAACATATATATGTGAGTGCTAGATCCATAAATCTGAATGTAATCTTACAGACAATGAGAAACTCTTAAAGATTTTGTATAGCAGAATATCATAGTTAGAAGCTACACTTTAGGAAAATCAACCAGGAGATGGTATATCTCAAGCAGAAGCTATGTACAGAACACTTTTAAAGAAACTACTGCAATTCTCTTGCATTCCTGGTGTGAGTGCAAATTATTTTTAATACTATATAAATGTGTGCAACTATAAGTTAAGTAAATCCCTATGAATATAGATCTTAAAACAATTATTAAGCAAAAATTAATTTAAAACTAAATATCGACTACACAGAAAAGCTAAGGTACTTCAAATTAGTAACATTTGACTGCAGGCCAACATGGTGACATAGGAGTCTCCAGAATTTCCTTCTGAATGTACAAATGTACGGCTACCCCTGGAGCAATTCCCTCTGAGAAAGCCAGGAACTAGCTGAGTGATTCTACAAAGAAGCAGTTCTTAATAAGTGCACCAGCACTCACCATGGCTATCCCTCCTAAAGCTCCATGAAGAGGAAGCAGGCAAAGCCACACATCTTCTAGTCTTCCTCTGGAAGGGGCTCCTTGCATACTTTACAAGCTGCTGTCCTAGGGCCAAGTTTCTAATCAGCCGGCATCTACATGCTAGGGTCAATCATCTGCTATGGAATGCTCATGGGTTTCGGCACACCCTCCACTCCTGGGAACTGCTAAGAACAAAGACGGTGGCCTGGACAGTCACAAAAGTGTGAGAAGAAACCAGGAGCTGAGACCAGACTGATTGACAAATTTCCTCTCCTGTGTGAGACCAGCATGTCGATACTGGGAAGGTGGCTATTTTATCTAATGTGTAGAAACCAGTACAGAAAATCAAGGAAAATGAGGAAATAAAGGAATATGTTACAAACAAAAGAAAAACATAAATCTCCAGAAACCAATCTTAGTGAAGTAGAGATAAGTGATTTACTTGATAGAGAGTCAAAATAATGGTCATCAGGATCCTCCCTGAGGTCAGGAGAACAAGGCATGAACAAAGTGAGAATTTCAGCACAGAGAAAATATCAAAAAGTATCAAACAGAAATTATAGAACAAGATACACTAACTGCACTGAAAAATTCACTAGAGGGGCTCAACAGCAGACTAGATCAAGTAAAAGAAAGGATGAGCCAACTTAACTACAGGGCAGCCCAGTTCATCCAATCTGATGAGAAAGAAAGCACGGAAAGAGTAGAGACAGCTCAAGGGATTACTTGCCCTCCTTCAGCCACTGTCACGGTTGACTTGCTCTGTGTGCACCTACCTGCATGGTGTAAGGGCCTGGGATCTACTGGCCATCCTGTGGGGCGTGGGATGATACTTCTCGAAAGGTTGCTAAAGGATAGGATGCAACCCAGCGGTGCGGAGTTCAGGTTCTGGCGGGGGCAGCTTAAAGCTGGTGCAGTGGGAGACAGTAGACGGGCGGGGCGTGTGAAAATCCATGCCTCGGTTTGTCCTGCTGTGCTGCTCTGAAGCACATTTTTGTTCCTGTTTCGCGGTTCTCTTGAGGTCGGCCTGGCTGTGCACAGGTGTCTGCTGCTGGCAGCCGGGGTGTGCCTGTTCATGGCTCCTCATGAAGCAGTCGTGAGCCTGGTAGCACCTCACCTTGCATTGCTTGCTGCCTCGAGGCCCTCTCTCTGCTCTGGATTTCCCTCTCCCCCACATTAACCACCAGTGCTTAATCCCTGCTGCAATTTCTGTTTCATAGAGACTTTTGAACTAAGAGACTTTAGTTTTCAGTCTCTGTTTTCTTCAGAATTAGGCCCCCATGAACTACTTTACTGATTGGTAAGCATTCTGATATCAAAAAAGTAACATAAATTATAGTAGATAAGCTTAATAATTTATATTTCAAGTAACTTACAAATAGATAAAAATTACCTAAATATCTCAGCTAAATTTTAACAAGTGCATTTCTATTACATTTAAAATTTTTCATTCATTTTTTCATATTAATATCTAAATTATTAAAACAAATTTTGTAAATTGATTTTTAGTACCCAGAGATTACATCGGTTACTTAGATACACTGAAATTAAGTCTTTCTTTAGTATTATTTTTTAAATTCTCACTGGAGAAAATGTTTTTATTGATTTGAGAGAGAAAGAAGAAGAGAGAGAGAGAGACATCCCTGTGAGAGAGAAACATTTATTGGTTGCCTTCCACCTGCACCCTGACCAGGGATCGAAACGAAAACCTAGGTATGTGCCCTGACCAGGAATCGAACCCACAATCTTTTGGTGTATGGGACAACTCTCCAACCAACTGAGCCACTAGCTGGGGCAAGTCTTCATTTTTATGGAATAATTAAAAAGAAGAGAATCTTGGGGTCAAAAGACATGATATGAATTCCAGTTTCAGCCTTTAGTAATGTGTGACATTGATTTTCAGTTTATTCCTAAGTATATTGCCTGTATAAATGTCTGGTCGTAAACATATAATAATATGAAACCATCGTGTGTGACATTACTATGCAAATCACTTTGTTTATAGAATTTATATTACCTCAAGTGTCCAGGTTTATGCTGTGTCCTCTCACCCCTAGTTTGTCACATGTTCTGTTTTCTCTTAAGTAGAGACCCATTTTTCTTCTTCACCCACCTAAGGTTCAGAATCAGATTACAATGTGAAAATTTGGCCATAATATCCAAATATCATGTTGATTTTTGAGCCCTCTGGGGTTGATTTCTATTTCCTCAAGTGTAAAATGCAAATGGAAACATTCGCTCTCTTCTTATTCCAAAGTGATCTTTGAAAAGAATGACACACTCACCCAAAGAGCCATTTTTTAAAGCACTTTAGGGTGGGCATATCATTTATAAAATTATTGTAATTCTATGTATCTCGCAGCATTAACAAAACATAAAAAATGAACAGAATTGCTTGACGAACAATATGTGCGAGGAGCAAGGTCAAAAGGCTGAAAGACTTGGCAGCGTTGCTTATCCTCTGTGCAGCAAAATCTCATTGTATTATTTCTTTTCACTCAATGTTAAAGCTGATTTTAATAGGAAGATCATCAGACAAAATAGGAAAAAATGATTTAACTTGTTTGTAGGCCCTCAGTGCAAGTTAGCATATGGATTTGATTAGACTAATACGGTAACTGGACTGGATGCACAGGGCGGGGCAAAAGTAGTTTTACAGTTGTGAGTGTGCAAAACACAGAGTTTCTTCCTGTCTTATTACTTATGTATTATTTTCCATAGGAACAACTGTAAACCTATTTTTGCCCCACTCTATATTTTTCTAATATGGGCATGCATATTTCTTACATGTAGTTAAGATTTTTAAAACTATATTTCAGTAAGAATGAGGTGTTAGAATTTGAAATTCGGAAATGGCTAAATTTGCTAGTCTTTGATATAGTGTAGCTTAAGAAACCAAAAGTTTTTGTTTTTATTTTTATAACTTTTCCCTCATATCATTTCTTCTTCCCCCCCCCCCAAGAAGTGTTTTGGGGTCAGGTAATTTATGCTATGTCTAAACATGTATTTAAAATAGAAAGTATATTGCTAAATTTCCAATTATCCCCTTACTGGGAGGTAATTTAGCAGTGATTAAGAGCAGGGACCTTGGGGGCAGACTGGCTAGAGTGTGAATCTCAGCACCACTCCCTAGTCCTGGCACTGACATAGTTGCTTAACCTCTTTATGCCTAAGGATATCTCATTTGTAAAAAGGAGATAATGATGATCTCTTTGTAACCAAACTATTTTGAGAATTAATTTAGTTGAAGCATGTAGAGAGCTTAGCACAATGCTGGCACCAGTACAGTCATATTGCAGCCTGAGGCAAAAGGAGAAATCAGTAATACTGTCTTTAGTTAGAGACAGTAAAGAGCTTGTCTTTAATTAAGATGTTAACATTTTGTTCATCATGGATTTTTTTGTATTAATTTTGATTTGTTTTTGAAATATCCCAGCAAAATTTTATAAATCTTATTTACAGTCTTTTGGTACCTCCATAAATTTTATGCCCAAGGTAAGTGCCTCACTCACCTCACACTAGTCCCTGCCTGTTAGGCACATAGTAAACACTCAGTAAATACTAGAAAACATTAAATTAGGTCAAAGAGACACGGGCTAATTATTTATAAGCATGCGTTACAAGTTGGATTACAGAGGGCTTTGTAAATATACAACAGGAAAGCTCTTACTTAGTATAAGGATTCAGAGGAGGTCTCCCGGAGGAAGTGAAATTCTAGCCAAGACCTGAAGGACACATAGATTTAGGTGAAGAAGCTGGAAAGATGAAGAGAGAATAGCCACATGAAGGTGATAGGTGAGAGAAAAATCTAGGACCCAAGAAACTGACCATAATATCCAATAAAAATCCAATTGACCATAAAAATCTAGGACATAAAAAATAATCTAGTATGGCTGTAGCATAGAATGTCACGGACACCTGAATATTAGGAAGAATATTTAGGGATTCATAGTAGTTTATAAATAATATGTAGACTCAAGGATGGCGTCATGGGTGTGAGACCTGTGCAGTTGTACAGGGCTCCGTTTAGAAGCCCATGCTTGTTTCCATGCTCTGTTATCACCATCCTGAAATTCTTAGCATTTTTTGAACCAGGAGCCCCACATTTTTACTTTGTCCTGAGATACGCAAGTTGGATTTATGTAGGCTTTATCATCAGGGCCTCTCAAGTAAAGTGACAAGAACAGATGAGCATTTAGAAAGATCACTATTGCTGCTATTTGGTTTGGGCCAAGTAGCACTGAACTCAACATTACCATTTGGAGACAGTTGCACTCCCCTAGGAGATAAATACTGTGGCTTAATGTGGGAGGGTGGTGAAAGAGATGGAAAAGGTAGAAGGGTATTCAAGAAAAGATCTCTGGGCTATACTATATATTAAAAAACACACACACCCAAAACCGAAGTGCTACTATTTGTTTAAGGGCAATATATTCATTGTTTTATATTTGCATAAGGAAAAATTGAAAAGATATATCCGGAACTAATAAAGTGGCTACCTGAGTGGTTGGAGAGCAGAGTGAGGGGGGCATGGGTGGGAAGGAAACTTCTGGGTGTATGTGAGTTTTTTTTTCTTTTGTAATATTATTTTTATTTTTGAACTATGTGGATGCTTTGAAGAGTAAAAGATAAAGTATAAAATGAAGGCATGCAGACAAAAGAGAAATTCACAAAGCACAATCTATGAAACTGGGTGATTGAATGTGAGGATGGTAAGGAAGAGGGAGAGGTAGAAGGTGACTGTAGTGAATCTTGTGGTTGAGTCCCACAATCCATTCCACCACAAACAACTAGTCCAAATCAATAATCATAATCCATTCTCCTTGTCAGTGATTTGCTTAGTAACAGACTAGAGACCAATCCTGGCAAACATGACCCCGGGAAGATGGGTTTCAGGATTGCATTAGTTTCCTAAGGCTGCTGTAACAAATTACCACAAACCGAGTGGCTTAAAACAGAAATTTATTCACTCACAGTTCTGGAGGCTAGAAGCATGAAATCGAGGTCACCACAGAGTTGGGTCCTTCTGGAGGCTCTGAGGGAGCATCTGTTCATGCTCCTCTCCTAGCTTCTGGTTGTTTCCCACAGTCCTCGGCATTCCTTGGTTTGCAGCTGGATCACTCCAGCTTTGCCTCTGTCTTCACATGACCTTCTCTCTTGTGTCTCCTTTGTTTCTCTGTGTGTTCACATGATGTTCTTATAAGGATACCTCTCATTACTTTTGGAGACAGTTCCAAGGAAGCTACAGAGAAGAAGAGATAGCAAAAGAGAGGTGTTATGCGGGAACATTTTTTATTATCTAAGCAAGTTCTAGTCAGGACTTTTTTATTAGTTTTAGCCAATAGCATCTTAAGTGACATAATGACACTCATATTCCTTATTAGTCAATCAGATATGTGGTGGTAGTGGGAGTGCTGTAGGAAAATAGTTCTGGGGGGAAAGAGGTCACAAGTATGTATGTAAGTGTGTATATATCAAGATACAATGGTACTTATCTTCTGGAATAATGTTACTTTTTCCCATAGAAAATATCTGATCAAATTACTTTGATTTATGGCTTATAATGTATTTTAATGAATCTAAGGATTTCTCTGTAGAACATTCCATCTACAGACAATTTAAGGTTAATGTGTGATTCTGCAAGATACCTGTGGAGTTTGATCAACTTGGAGCACTATTGTCATTAAAACTTCGACAGAAGATACTGTAGCTGTGTGAGATCTGTGGGGCAATTACTTAGTCATATGTGTGGGGCATTACTTAGTCATCTCACTAAAAAGTGAGATGTTTGGTAAGGAGGCTACCGTAATGGTCCCTGAGAGAGGTGACAAGAGCTTGACAGAATAGTGGAAGTGATATTAGAGAGTATGGAATATAGTACTTTCAGAGAAATAATATAAAATTCTTGTAAGAACTGTTGAAAAATGGAAATAGATAAGGTAGACAGAAGAGCCAAATCTGAAGCCAAGTGTCTGAACCGTCAACAAGCCCCTTGTTTATACGCTTTCAAAACTAATCAGGCCCATAGGCATGTGAAGTCGGTGTGAGGATGCTTTGTTTGATGTGATGTTTGAGTTCCTCTTTGATATGATTTCTCAGATAGTAAAAAAGAAAATCGTTTTTATATTAGCTTTTTTCTTCATTTGTGCAGTGCTGAATCCAGATGAAATAACAGTGGGTCTCTTTTAATCCTCCATTAATCTAACAAATAACTTTAAAAATGTGTAGATCATTTCCAACAGCTGGACTTTCTTAATGGCTTAATGACTTGAACATGTTTTGATGGTCATCTGAATTTTTCCTTAAAATCATGAATGAAAATAGAATTTTTCTGGAACCCGTACAGCACATTTAAACCAGTTATAGTGACACAACTAATGATTAGTGTAATTATTTTTTTAAAAATATGTTTTTATTGATTTTAGAGAGAAAGGAAGGGAGAGCGAGAGAGATAGAAACATCTATTCAAGAGAAGCATGGATCAGCTGCCTCCTGCACTCCTCCTACTGGGGACTGAGCCTGTAACCCAGGCATGTGCCCTGACTGGGAATCGAACCAGTGACCTCTTGGTGCACGGGCCAATGCTCAACCAACTGAGCCACACCGGCCAGGCAATTAGTGAAATTCTTAAGAACATATAATAATATATTATGTTAAGAATGTATAAAAATATCAGTTTGTATGACAGTTTCTTTTTATGAAAATACAATGGCAAAGATCTTGTTTTTGATATACCATAAGTTGTTTTAACTTCTATGCTTGTTTTAAGTTTATTTCTGAGAATTAATATTAAGAGTAGTGAACACAGAATGTCAGTAAAATAGATTCATGCACTTTTAATTCTGTATTTTGCTAAAACTAATGTTTTCCTGCTGCTTCAGGGCTTTGTTCTCTCAATAATCTTTTGTTTTCTTACATATCTTCAGTATTTTACTTTCTTTTTTCCCTCTTTTTTGGTATCTGTAAACATGTTCTGGTATTGCCCATAGTTATAAAATCCTTCTATGCTTTCTCTAACTGATCTCTTTCTTTCTTTCTCTTGACTTCCACTGTTTCATTTATTCAACAAATACTAATTCGGTACCTGTTATGTCACTGGCATGTCCTAGGTGCTGGAGATCCAGCCATCAATAAGGTATTTACCAATCCCTGCTCTGATGAAGCTAATGTTATAGTGGGTGGAGACATATGATAAACTAGGAAGTAAATAAAATAGAATTTTATATGATGATAAGTGGAAAAAGAGAAAATCAAGGAATGGATGTAGATAGATGTAAGGGAGAGGAGTTTGCAATTTTGTATTAGTTGCTCAGGGAAGACCTCACTGAAAGGGTACTATTTGTACAAAGACCCGAAGGAAAGGAAGGAGAAATGACAGGTATCTGATGGGAACAGTGTTTCCCCCAGCAGAAACAGCATGCACAAAGGCCAGGCAAGACCGTATTTCACTAATTTGAAGACTATAATGAGGCTAGTGGGCTGGCACTGAGGGAGGGAAGGAGGCATTTGTAGAATTTGAGGTCATCAAGGTACTAGTAGGGGACAGATCATGTAGGGTCTTGTGACCATTGCCAAGACTGAAAGGGAAGCTATTGGTGGGCTTTGATTTGAGAAGTGATATTTTCACTAAAATATTCTTGCCATTGTGCAGTAAAATACTCTAGAGAGGCAAGGGCTGAAGCATACTGGCCAACTAGGGGGCTATATAGACTGACCAGAGAAGGGGCAGTGGTGACTTAGATTAGGGATGGCATTGGAGGGGATGAATAGTAGTATGATGTGGGTACATTTTCAGGAGAGGACAGACAGACACGTGGTTTCTTGATGGATTCAATGTGGAGGGATGCAAGTGCCATTTTACTGAAAAAAGTTGTTTCTATATGCTGAATTTTCTCCTTAATTGCTCTTCAACTTGCTGCATTTTTGTTTGTTTGTTTCTGTTTTTGATTTTGTTCCTCAGTCTTGATCTTATATGGCTGCCTGGTAGCATTTGCCACTGTCCATTTTCCTTCCTTCTTCAAAGGCTTTTCTCCCTTGACCCCATGTAGGCCTCAGTTTCTCTTGCTATGACAATCTCTACTGGTCCGATTTCCCTTTTTCAGGCTTCTAAGTGGGCCTTACTTTTTCAGGTGTTTGCTTAAATGTCACTCTTTCAGTGAGGTCTTCCCTGATAAAAATTGCAAGCTCCTCCTCCCCTGGCACTTTCTAAGTTATACTTCTCCCTCTCATCATTAATCAGAAGAGTTTAAACTTCACAAAATTATTTAAAGATGTTAGGAGCACTGTGTTTATATTATAGAGAGATTATATTGGCCTGAAATTGTGGAGAATTCTTAGACTACTGTTGACATTGTTATTACTTTTGGAATATTATAATTGTAATGTCATATGTTGCGCACATAGATTCTTCACAGTGAAGTCCTCAAGTGGAATCTCTTTACTGAATTACATTTAATGTGAATAATGGCCCATGAGTAGGCATTAAAAAGTAAGGCTAAATTATGTTTCAGAGATTAAAGAGCCACCTATAATATAAATATTGGCTTTTCATTTCACAGGGCAGAGAGCCTCCTATTAGTTGAAAAGCTGTTGCTTGAGCAAGATACTTACCTTCTTTGAGTCACAGTTTGAAATTTAATAGCTTTAAAAGAGTTTACTGCACAATATTATAAAATTTAATTGTCATGTAAAATCTAGTTTAACAAACAATTATTAAGTTCTTGATGATTAAAACATTGCTCTAAGTTCCAGAGCTATGATGATGGTAAGCTATCCCCTCTACTCAATTGGACCGTAATCTGTTGAGGCAACAAACCTTAAAACCAACTGTTACTAAGATGGAGCCAGAGAAAGGATGAGTAAATAAGGGTTCTTTTTCAGTTGAGTCTAGAAGTCAAGGTATTATACTGATGAGGCTGGAGAGGGGAACCCAAGTTAAGAGAACATCATACTGAAAAGCATGTAGGCATGAACACTTGTCTCATTCATGTTGTAAGAAGCTCAGTATTGAAATCAAGAAAGCATTTAGTGAGGTTGCAAAATTGGGAATAAAGATTTAGGTAGTTACTTGTACTATAAACTAAAATCTGAACCCAAACTTAATGTTACTATGAAGTATTCTAAGTAGGGGATTAATATGATTATATTAATATGTTAAATGTTACTTTGGAAGCAGTGAGGGGGATAAATTGGAGTGAGGCTGAGCTAGAGAATGGGGAAAAATCTAATGATGTAAATCAAGAAAAAATGATGAGGTCTGAATTAAACAGCAGTGATAGAAATGGCATAAATTTGGGGCATTATGTAGGAGGTAGAATAGATTCACCACAGAGAACAGTTGAATGTAGTAGAAGATGGAAGCCTCCATCTTTCTGTTTTAGGCCCTGAATGGATGACACCATTCACTGAAAAGTAGGAAATAAAGGAGGAGAAATTGGGGTCCAAGGTGAAGAGCATTTTTACATTGTGTTACATTTGAGGCTTCATGAACTATCCAGTGATTTTTGGATAAATGAGTCTTTAACATGGCCTTCAAGTCTGCAGGATTCTCTCCCTCTCTTCCATTCCAGGCTCATTCAAGTGACTCTGTTCCCCACTGCCCCCTGCTGGAGCATGAGCCTTCTTTGCTAATTCACCATCACAGAGACTTTGTATATGATATTCCCTCAGCCTGAATCACCCTTCCTTCTCTATATTGCTTAGCTTTTTCCTACTCATATTTCATAGCTTCAGATTAAATTCCTTGGGGAAGCTTTCCCTGACTTTCTTAAGAAGATCAAATCCAGCAAACTGTCATACACTCTGAGGCCTTCAAGACTATTCACACTGGAAGAAATAAATACTAAAAGAAAGACAAATGGATGTTTAACAGCCAAAGCACACAGATTTCCATATGTTTTTTCAAATGTCTTTATTAATTTCAGAGAGAGGAAGGGAAAGGGAGAGAGAGATAGAAACATCAATGATGAGAGAGTCATTGACCGGCTGCCTCCTGCATAGGCTTTACTGGGAATCGAGCCCACAACCCAGGCATGTGCCCTGATGGGGAATCTAACTGTGATCTCCTAGATCATAGGTCCATGCTCAACCACTGAGCGATGCTGGCTGGGCTTCCTTAGATTTTTTTTTATCTTTGTCAATGTGTGTCAAGTCTCTAGGTTCCAGAAATTAACTATACTATTGTTAATCACAACAGAAATTCAAAGGAAGAGCTTGGATCTGAGAAAGATCCCAAGAGAAACAATGATAGGACTTGATGAATGAAAGGATCTGGATATTATATATAGATTTTTCTTCCTTGATGACTAGAAGGATGATAGTAGTATTGACAGACACAAGGGAATCAGGAAAGTGAGTTTATTTTTCAGGGAAGATGATTAAAAATAAATGTGAACTTTGAGAAAAATTTTAAAGGACTCCATGCTAGCTGTGAGACTGATAAATCCTAGCAACTGCACCTCTTCATTAAAATTTAATAAAAGCTTCATAGGTTTTTAATGATTCCTTTCCTCAGTGATGTATGTGACTGATTGACAAGGAAGGTCTTTTCATGAAATCAATGGCTGCCTTGTAACTTCCAATCTCTTTTTTTCAGAGCTATTATAGAAAATATTAGTTGAAAGAAGTCATGTTGGGTAACAATTTTGTTTTCTTTCTTTATCTGCAGTACTAATTAACCTATTAGGCAGGTTATTTTGACACCAGTTATTAGGATGCATTAGGAGTTTTATTGCATGGGGATGTGCTCAGCAGACATGACCTCTTGCTCTACTTTTCTAAACATCTGTTCTTCAGAGTTCACCCATAATGTGACTACCTAATTAGACTCTACTCACATGAAAGTTTTTTTGTTAAATATAAAGTGGTTATGATAAACCCTGACATAGGAAAACTAGAGACCTGACTTAAAGGAAAAGAAAGGTTATCTTCAAGTTTGAGGTTTTTATTAGTGAGTAGATAATGCTAATAATTATACTTTTTGGCCAAGCCTATTTTGTTAAAGAATTAAAGATTACTCACACAGCCTGGCCAGGTATGGCTCAGGGGTTGAGCATCAACCTAGGATCCAGGAGATCCCAGTTTGATTCCTGGTCAGGGCACATGCCTGGGTTGTGGGCTCGATCCCCGGTTGGGGGCGAGCAGGAGGCAACTTATCTATGACTCTCTCATCACTGATGTTTCTCTCTCTCTCCCTCTCCGTTCCTCTATCTGAAATCAATAAAGATATATTTAAAAAAAAAATTACACAATTCATTTTTTTTTCAAAAGAAAAATGATATGGAAAGGCCATAGGCCAGGCTGTGGCCTAGATTTTGTGGGGCTCGCAAAGGGAAGGGGTCCCAGGATCTGAATCCTGCCATAAGTTGGTTCTGATGCTTCCACATTTTCTATTTAAGACATGGTAATGGTTATTTCCAAGGCCCAATTAATATCTTCATATATATGCTAATTTTCACCATTTCCCTCAATTTTGGAAAATGGTTCTTTATACAAGCACTAAATGATAATTCAGTCACAATCAAAATGACTCTCATGTAGTAAAATTTACCAATCAATATTTATAGTAACATATTTTACAGTTTCTTAGTGACTTGACATAGTGTTTAAAGTTCCATGATATTTGGTGGCAAATGTAATTGAATTACTATTGGAAAATAATCCCAAAGGAAATTACTATGACCCTGTTCAGATTACCAAACTCTGACCCCTGAATATACATTCAGTAATTCAACAAGTATGTGTGAGCACCGCTTGGAGAGTAAAAAATATCAAGCAAACTTTTTATCTCTCTCTGGCCTTTTTTGTTTAGAATAATAATTTTTACTAATAGTTTATACAACAAATCCTAGGAATTTGTGCTTTCTTTGTATATTATTTTTTCCCTACCAATATCAGGCAACCCAGACCTAGCTAGATAGAATAAAATTTAGAATTTATACAATATAATGCAGAATAAATGGATGTGTTCTTTAATATTAATAATCTGGATTATTTTTATTTATAAGTAGGAAGTTGTTATTGGTTATTTATTCCATTCTTCACAAATTTTCTATGTGCTTACACATATATAATATAGACATTTTTTACCTCAAAAGTAACAAATCTAGAATTCTGTATGGGTTCTCTCAGAAACTGTCATCATGTTAGATTTTTAAAAATTTAAAAAATCATTTCTGAATGCTTTAACTATAGCACAGACCATTGGATGAATGTAAATACACATTTATGAGAATATGTATTAGGTAAAGTTTACCTTAAAAACAAATTGTAATTTACCCTAAGATCTGGCTATTGTTACAAAAATGGATCTCAGAAATATTTGTCTAAACTATTTCCAACTTGCATTAATAGTAGATTTAGAAGTGAGAAGGGTAAAAGAATAGCAAGGTTATTCAGGGGTCTCAACAGTTAAATGACTCATAAAAAGGCTTCTTTCCTACACATGTTCTTGCTCACTGCACATTGCACACAGATGATTCTAATCACCATTATTCAAATCACCTGATGCCTCAATTACCTTGACTTCAATGAGCACATTCCAAATGCCAGAGCACCCATATACAGGCTCTGATAATAGGCTGCCAATTAAGTTATCTTTCTCTGGAAACTTATTATGGCAGCTCAGTGAATATAATATCATTAGTGCCCTTATATCATCATAGCCTGGGCAGTTGCTGACACTGCATGAATATAACTGCTAAGCTATCAAAGCAGCTTCTCAACCACAATAGCCTTGAAATTACAAAAATAAATAAATCTGTAGCTGTGAGTGCTTGTTTACATATATGTAAAGCATGTCAGGATGAATGCATGCATTTATGCATGTGTGTGCAAATAAATTTTTTGTACAAAATTTTTGGTGGGGAAAATGATCATCATACACAAAGAAAGCACAAATACCTCAAGACAGACAAATTATTAGTAAAAATTGCCTGTAAAGCTAATGCAACTTTGCCACCAATAAAAATGACATGAATTATGCCTTATAAAATATTGTATACAGTATGCTATTTTCCACATGGGATCTGGAATGAAATTAAGACTTTAATTTGAAACTTCAAGAAAGTTTTGAAAGGTTTTTTGACAGTGATTAAATTCTCACTCTGTAATTAGAAGCACACCGATTTTTCTAGAGAGTTGAGCATAAAGTTATACAAAAATTACATGTTACTTACTGAGATTCCCTTATAAATTGGAACCCTTCTTATTTATTCTTATGAATTAATTGGTTTAAGTCATTCTTACTAAGGATCTAGTGAAAGCCAGGAAGGAAGAATCTGCTTTGTCTGGACATTATTTCTGCTTAAGGTGTGTTAAAGAGCATGATAACAGGAGTCATTCTGACTGGGTCAGAATCTTGTTTTTATCACTTATCCTTGGCAAATTCTTTCACCACACCCAGCATTAATTTATTTATAAGATAGATATTAAAGCAAGCACTTCCTCCATAAGCTTACTGTGAAAATTAAGTAAAGCAACACACATAAAGTGTTTAGCAAGGCATCTGGAAAATACTAAATACTCAAAAATGATAACTTTTCTTTCTGTGGTTATTGATATTTTAAATTATTCTTAAATTTCCAAGTTTCACTGACTCTTTTAGTGGTTCTTATATAAAGAACCACTGTGTTGATTTGTTACAATTTACATTAGAGCTATTATTACAACATGGTTTTTTACTTACATATGCTCAGTGTTTCCCTTAAGTAAGCTATTTATCAGTTGTATTAATAAGGAGAAGCACTTCCCACAAAATGCATGCTGTTTCACTGTTTTATTTTGTTTGTCTGTTTTTCTTTTTCTTTTTCCCCCCTAATTTTTAAATTTATCTTTATTGTTGAAAGTATTAGATGTTCCCGTTTCTCCCCACTGACCCCTTCTGCCCCACCCCCAGGCCTTCACCACACTATTGTCTGTGTCCATGGGTTATGCATATATGCGTATACGTTCTTTGGTTAATCTTCTCCCTCTTCCCCACCCCCTGCCTTCCCTCTGAGATTTATCAGTTTCTATGTCTCTGGATCTGTTTTGTTCATCAGTTTATTTTGTTCATTAGATTCCACATATGAGTGAGATCACGTGATACTTGTCTCTCTCTGACTGCATATTTTTTTGCTTAGCATAATACTCTCGACGTCCCACAGTGATGTCCCAAAGGGTACGAGATCCTTCTTCTTTACAGCCGCATAGTATTCCATGGTGTAAATGTCCCACATCTGTTTTATCCACCCATCTACTGATGGCACTTGGGCTGTTTTGAAGTTTTATCTCATTCTTTAAAGTAAACTCCCTGGCTAGTTGCCTACATGTTCAGTTCCTTTGTTCTCTGCTGCCTGACAACAAAAAGAGGGGTGATTAAGTACCTTTTGGGGGAAATGAGTAACTTCCTAATTGAGGATTTCATGTAAAAATCAATTGTCACCCTTCCACTTTCCCACCCCTCATAGAAGTATGGTGTCCATAACCCTTCTAGATTAAACCATTAAACTTACACTCTTGGCTGCGTCAGTCCAATGTATTCTTGTGCCTTCAGGTACGTGTGATATGCCTAATTAGTCATTTCATATCCAATATTGTGTAGGCTGTACTTTCAGTTTTCTCCTACCATTTATAGTAGTCTATGTGATAACAAGATATTTTAAATGTTTCCAAATACAGAAGAGAAACTGTACAGTAAAAGTGAGCATGTAAGATAAAAACAATTCCAAAAATTAACACATATGCTTAAAAGCTGAGGCTAATTTCATACCATTGTTCCCTTGGACTACTAATCTATACCCAGAGTATTTAAGTATTGCATTTTGGTGGACTCTTCTGGCCCTACTTAAGATAAAGAGGTTTTCTAAAACATTAGACTGAATATAATGTATAAGTACTGTGCTGCCAAGTCATTCGTCAAATAAATATCTTCACCATATGCCTTAAAATGCGGCACAATCCTGCCAAAACAGAGATCCCTTTCATTATGGACTACCGTGGAGATACTGCAGAGGGAGATCATTAAATACCCTTATCTGTAGGAGAACATTCTCTCCGCTGTAATTAAAGACTCTATTGATTAAGGGGTCCAAATGCCAATCATCATGGTTAAGGCTGGGATATGGTTAGGAAAGGAAGAACTGGCACATTGGTTTCTGCAAAACTAAGATATTTTAAAATGCTAAAAGCATGGTGTGTGATTCATTATTCTGTAAAAAGCATCTTGAGACAGCTCTGTGTGGAAATCAGCTGCCTATCTGAGGAATCAGGGGAAATGGTGTTGTGCAGGAAAAGGAAGAAGCTGTTTCCTCATCAGATTTGTCTTTCGTGCCTTGCGTTTGACTTGTCATGCAAGTTGTGCAGAACTCGGAGAGACGACAAAAATATAGATCCCACTGGACAGCTCCCTTTTTACACTCATTTCACTGGTAATAATTTAGGACTCTATTCCTTTCAGCATCCAGCTATCCGAACGTTATAGGGCATACCAATACTCTTCATGGACCAGTGAAATAGACTTTATCTAATCTTGATTTATGCCCCTACATTTGTAAAGGACTGGCCTTCGCTCTGCTGAATCCTCTCATGCTTCCTTCGGTGCTCATGCATGAAAGTCTGAGCTCTGGCGAAATTTCCCCTGTGGCCGTACAGTATATGGAACATCGGACTATTATTTTCAAAAAATAGTGGGATACCAAAATAATAGAGAAGCAAGCAGAATCCTTTTGTGAAAGCAATATCAAATGTTGATAGTAAAGGGGAAGATAATTATTTTTGAAGTCAATTTAATTTCAGAGGACTTCTCTTTATGTTTGGCCTGTATTTTCAGATGATAATCGACCCGTGATGCTGGGTTCATTTGACCTCCATAAAGATGAAGGTGAGGTATTGGAAGTTACTAAAGCACAGGAGGCAAGCATGGGAAAAAGGCCAAACAGGAGCTTTGTAACTGGATCATGAAATAGTACCCAATAGAACCTGCCAATGGGAGGTTTTCTGAGGGTCAGAACTCAGTGAGGAGGCCCAAGATTCTGACAAGAACTTGCCGTGCAATCTTGAGCAAAGAAGGCGAGTGCATATGTATTGAATGAATCCTTGGGTAGAGATCTTGATAACGGGCATTATAGGAGTTCCAAAAGGGAAGAAAAAATTCTCATTTAGACAGTTTAAAATCTAATTATAAAAAGTTAGAAAAAGGGAATTAGAAATAGGGCATGAGGAATGATTACACGTGTGTGTACACACATTGTCTAAATTCTGTGTTTGGAGCGTCACAGGCAGAAGCCCCCACTAGAAACCTTGGAGTCACTTCTAATCTGTCCTGAAGTTTTGTTGATTCTATTCCTTCAATTTTTTTTTTTAATCTTCACCGGAGGATGTTTTTTGCATTGCTTTTTAGAGACAGTGGAAGACAGAGAGAGAGAGATCAATGTGAGAGAGACACATCAATTGGTTGCCGCTCCCCCCCCCCCCCCAGGGATCCAGCCTGCAACTACTGTACATGCCTTTGGCCGGAATCGAACCTGAGACCCTTCAGTCCATGAGCCGACGCTCTAACCACTGAGCCAAACCGCTCAGGGCTCCTTCAATTGTTCTTAAATTCATGTTCTCTTTTCCCTGATCTTACCAAAATTCCTTTAGATTGGGGTGCCCAATCCTGCACCTGGGTTATTGTAATAATCTCTTAACTCCTACGGCTAGCAACCCCCTCCCTCCATTACACCCTTTCAGCTGGAGGGTTTTTTCTTTTAAGTGTACGTTCGGTTATGTTGCTTTTTCACTTGAAACTCTTCACTGTCTTCCTGCTGCCCTCAGAATAAAATCTAACTTCTTAGCATACCAGTCCAGCCCCTCCAGTGTTCGACGCCTGCTTACCTCCCCCACTCTGTGCTTTACCACTCACAGGCCCCATATCACCATGCTTTCACCTCTGGGCCTTTTATGGGAGTCCCTCTCCCTCCTTTCCTTCAAGTCCTCCCTAAGTTATCAGGCCAAGCATGTCTTTTCCTGTGCAGTCTGTTTCAATGCGTCAAGACCATGGGTCTCCCTCCTGTGTGTTCTCAGGGCAGCCCATGCTTACTTCCACTGCATCACAAAACTACAACTACTGAACCGGCCTGTGGCCTCATCTGCTTCCCTCATTAGACAAAAAAATTCTTGATAAGATCTGCATCTTGTCAATTTTTTATACCTTCCTATATGTTAGAGAATATTTGTTGAATGAATTGAAGTAATAAATAAAATAATTTGTTGAGTTAACCTATTCACAGTGTAGCCAGTCAACAGTTTTCCTGGGCGCCAATCAGTAGATTTCCTGGGCCAATACACAAAGTGTGAATGAACTAGACTGAAGTGGCCCCTGTTTTCATCAGCTAGTGAGGAAGAAGGTAAAGAAAGGCACAAGTGCGGAGTATGGAAGAAAAAGGGAAGTGCAGAGTGCAACAGGGAAGGTGGGGGAAAGGCCCTCAGGAAGTGTAGGATACAATGGTGCATTCTGAGGGAAATTCCCTAAATTGGTCTGAAGCCACAGACACAGCTGTGGAAGTATCTTTCCTTCTTAGGAGACTAAATAAGACTAATGTGTAATTATAATGGTTTTAAAATAAGATATTTGACCATCGCTGCAACCTATGGCATTTACACTGAAACAAAAAAATCGCATCTGCGCTGTGCTAAAAGCCAATTTGTATAAAATTTGTATAAAATCCTGCTTACTTGCCTTTTCTGATATGTATAATTTGAAAGTAACTTGTTTTTCTGTATCTCAAATAGGGCCACAAACCTTTTTAATTGGACTTCAACTTTGGCCCATAATTTCTGCTCCAGGGAGAGTTAATGCAATCACAGTCCTCCTTGCCCTTTACTGGAAGTGCTGCTTGGTACTTTCCAGGACCCCAGGCACCCCTCTGTGACCCACCCTAAGAACCAGTGAATCACACCAACTGTGGGAACATAGGAAACTCAGTAATTGAAAATTCCTCATTTCAGATAGAAGACTGTAAGCAGTACAAATAATATTTGGATTTGATATTGTATTTAAGAAGGCTAATGAAATCTAGTGAATCTTTTTCTCTTGGTGTCCTGAAATTTCTGTATTTTATGCCTTAGATTGATGAAATATCATGGTCTGTCACCAGATAAGAGCGTGGGACCTGGAGTCTGGCTGCCTGTGGTGAAGCTCAGCTCCTCAATTCCTGGCAAAGAGGCCTGGGGTGAGTTGCTCATTGGCCTGTTTCCTTGTTCATAGAATGAGGCGATAATAGTATCTATTTCTTTAGGGTTGTTTTAAAGCCAAATTGATAAATATGCCAAAAATGTTGAGAACATAGTCTAGTACAAAAGGAACATCCAATATATTAAGTATTATTATTGTGGATGTCGCTGCCACAATAGTTGATGTTGTTGTTATTGTTATTTGTGTATTTCCCAATATATTTTCCAGTACTGCCATAAAGGCATCAGGAAAGGCTTTTCTATGGCTATGATGTGCAAATGGCAGAAGGGGGGAAAAATCAGACAGAGCTAAGAGCAGATGGGAAAACCTAGAGACAGTAGAAACCATGGTATACTCAAGAAATGGAAAGAAATCCTATCTAGCCAGTGTGTCTGGAGCAAGGAGGAAATTAGTGGGGGGTTGAGATCTGAGAGGGAAGCCAGATCCTTTATGGTTTTGGAGGTCATGGTTAAGGATTTTGTCTCTCATTCTAAGATTAATGGGCAGCTCTGAAATGGTTTAAGTAACAAGGCTGGTAAATAACAGAATTGCCTGGGGCTGTGTGCAACATGGAGTATATAGATGAATCTTATCCCAAAGGGTGAAGAGGAGGGATGTGATTTGATAGAATGGAATAGGAGTCTGTACCTGAAATGAGAATTAGCAATGTATCAGTTGTGGTAAGTCTTCAAACTTGAGGATAGGAGTTTTGTTTACATTTTTTAGCCCATGTAGAGCCACTTGAGATGTCTGAGAGGCAAGGAACATGAGAAAGGAGTAGAAAGAGTCTATTGATGAACATACCTAGAGAAGGTTGCACCCACAGAAGCCACCCATGACACTAAATGCAAGATAATTATGCTCAACACAGCATACCCTCCTGAAAGGGAAGGAGGAAGCTGATATTTTGAAAAACTTAAACTTTCTCTGTCACTTAAGGGTAACATAAGTACATGAAGAAACATTTTATGAGAGTTGTATTGCTTTTGGACTCTTGGTTGTAACTATTCATTCTAACTTATAAATTGAAGTAAAATGTAAATATTTTAATAGAATTTCACTTATTAAGGCCCAATATCTTTTGGAAAACTGAGAATTATGGGTTTAAAAGTAAAATTAAAAGAACACATAGTGGTTTTTCAGTTTATAAATGATTTAAATAGAAAATATAATCACTATTCAAGTAATTCACTTCATCCAACCCGCGAAATACACTCATACATGCAAATCCAAAGGCAAGTGGATTTTTCCAAGCCTGGACATGGAAGCTGCACACAGCTGAGGGACCCACAATGTGTTGTTGCCTCGAATCTCCATTTTGGCTTGGCTATTTCTCTCCCTTTGGCTGTGGCCCCGGGCAAACCCTTCTCACGAGTCTTCATTTCCTCTTCTTCAAAGTAGGGGTCAGAAATGGGAATATTTGAGGAAGATTTTGTAATTCTTGGGGAGTAAGGTGTTTGTGGAGGCAAGAGTGGCCATTAAGGATCAGTAGGAGAAGCAGGACATCAGCAACCAGCCTCGCCCTCCTCCTCCGGCTGGCCCCTCAACCCTCCACACTCCCTCTGCTGCCTCCACCTTGCCCCATGCGGGGCACCGAGGGGGCCTCTCCTCTGTGCTTTCCCTCTGACTGCTGACCCTGCTCATCAATCATTTCTTTATCTTTTTTTTTTTTTTTTTAATGATCTATGGGGCTATCCCTCTACCCAAACCACACAATCTTGTTATATAAAATGTCTCAAAACGGGGTAGATGGATTCCTCCCACTTCATTCTCCTTTCTAAAAATCACTTTTGTTATGTTCCTTTTATTTTCCATTTAAGTTTGTTAATAGAATTTTTTTAACTACAAAAAAATCTTGCTGGGATATTGACAGTAATTGCCTTGAACCTATATATCGATAATCAGCTGACACACAACTATCTTCCAATTACAGAAACCCTTACTGAAGACAGAGCATGATAAGACCCTATGTAAGATATGAATAATTTCCTCCTTAGCTGTTTTATAAGAGTTGGTATTCTAAAATAGCCCCAAATTAAATAGGAAGGAAAAGGTAAGAGAAAATGGAATTTTCTCTTGTTTGCCAGATTCTCAGAACTGATTTCATTTTTGAAATGTCTTAGTGCCAATTTATCAGATTCTCCCTGCTCCCAATCCAGTGTTGTACAGGGATAACACATTTCAAGGATAAAGCACTAAGTTCTGTGAAGGGAGGCACTGGAAAGACAGTGCTTCTTGGATTTCCCCGTAAGAACAACCTAATTATATCTTTTACTTAACTTTTGGTACTTCTGAATGTAAATTGGAGAGAGTGAGTAGATTTTACAAGGCTGTGGCCTTGTTTCAATGATGTAGTGATGAATCATGCTAAAATAATGGGAGGGGCCACCTCACTACACCCCTGTTTATCATTCTTAACATTTTGCAGAAAAGGTATGGGCCATACAGCATTTGAAAGAAGAATCACTGCATAATTATCTGACTTCCAAAGACCCTTTGAAGCATTTCCATGGTAGCCTTTAGTGTGAGCCCATTGATTACATTTTAATTTTAATGGAAATCAGTGAAATTTTGATGTTTTTTTAGTTAACGCTGTCAAGAAAAAATATTTTTATTCATCACTATATTTAGTATACGAATGCTTTGCATTTATAATCACCAAAGTGTAATAAACAGTAGTCAAATTATACACAAATACCTTTTCAGATGTAATGGTAAAAAAGCTAGGTATTCATACATACTGGCAGTGTACAATCTATAATGGAAGATGTACAATAAAATTATGAAATTGTATTACTTATTGGTTTTAGTAGCCAGCTTTTTTTAAATTGAAAAAGTAATTTATATTCATGGCAAAGAAATTCAAGGAATGCAAAGATTATGCAATGAAAGTAATTCTTCTCTCTCTAGACCCCTCCAGCTGCCAATTCTCAAATGTGGAGGGATGGCTGTAGGTTCAACTGCTATTTATGGTATTTATGTGATAAGAAATAGTTTAGAACCCCACTAACTCACACTGACCCAAAGGAAGGCTGCTACAACTTGATGTAAAATCTGAATTATAGTATATTTCAAAAGAAAGATAGCTTTCTGACTCTGGGCTGTAATGATTAACTGCTGACTGAGGCAGGAGAAGGTGGAGCAGAGTATATGTTTGAAAGTATCCATTTGTGCTTTTCAGAAAGAGTTTACTCATCTTAATTCTTTTAATGTAAAGATATGGATGCTGTGGGGCTTTAATAATAACTTTCTTTCCTTCAAAGTTAAGTATGCTAAGTATTTGGCATGTTTACAGTATTCTTTTTTTTTTTTTTAAAGTAAATTGTAGCTTGACAGCCTGGATTGCATTCATGTCCATTCACACATTTCAAAGTACTGAACTTATATAGATGCCTTATTGTGCTTCTATTGAGGACTGCATGTGTTACTTGTAAAAATACTTGTGCAAACATGAAGACCCAGATGTAATTCTTTGTAAGGATTATGGGTGTTTTTAATACATTATCTTATCCCATCCCTACAGCTCCTTTTGGGGTGCATAAGGCTAGCATTAGGCTGCTACTCTCTAAACTAGCAATTGTTCTTCTTAGGGGATGCTGTTGGAAAATTATGATTTGGAAAAGACATTAATAAAGAAGAATGAATCTTGATGGAGTAGTTATCTGTACAGAAGGGGAAAGATAAAGGGAAAGTTACAGAAGTAAAATTTTGTAGCCCGATGACACAAAGAACTCCAGGAGAGGGCAGTGGGGGTTCTGTTAAGACCCATCGCCTTGTTCAGAACTGTACAGTATTGTGTGAAGTAGACTGTGATAAGGGTGGTGAAGATGCAAATGTAAAATCCTACAGCAGCCATTAAACATAGAAAACAAAACAGTGTAAGTAATAAGGTGGCAGTGAAGATAAAACACAGTATTTAAAAAAAGACACCCTTGATTAATAAAATGGAGGCAGGAAAAGACAAAAAGGGAACAAAGAACAGAGGGTCAAAACAGAAAACACAGGAAGAAGATGATCTTAAATCCAACTATATTAATACCTGCATTAAACATAAATAGTTAAAAAATTAAAAGTCAGAAATAACCAGATTGGATTAAAAAAGAAAACTACATGCTTTATATAAAAATAAAAAGCACTTTATATGTAGAGACACAGATAGGTCAAAAATAAATGATGGAAAGTTACATTGTACAAAACCTAATTATAGGAAAACTGGAATGCCTATATTAATAATAGATAAAATAGACTTTAGTACAAAAATATTTCTAATAATTGTTCATAGCAATGAAAACATCAATTTAACAAGAAGACATACAAATCTTGAAACTGTATGCAGGTTATCACAAATTTTTTAAATACATGAAGCAAAAACTAAAGATGTGAAATAAAAAATAGATAAATCACAGTTGTAGCTGGAGATTTCAACACTTTTCTTTGATTAATCAATAGAATCAGAAGACAAAAGCATTAAGGAGATAGAGGATATTTCAACAAAACTATTAAGAAACTCTACCTAATTGACAATTATGGAATACTGCGCTCAGTGGCAGGAGAATACACATACTTTTCAAGCACACATGGAACATTCACTAAAATACCATGTGCTAAGTGTAACAGGACTCGATACATTTAATATACACAAAATATTTGAAATCATACATAGTATGCTCTTTGACAGCAAAAATATAAATTAATATTTTAGTAATGAAAAGAAAATCTTTTCACATGTTTATAAAGATCATCAAATAGAAAAAAAAATCACAAACAGAATTAGGAAATCTTTTGAACCAAAAGATAATGAAAAAACAATATATATTTTTCCATAAAGCCAAAGCAGTGCTTAGTGAAAAATTTAAACTTTAAATGTTTATATTAAAAAGGGAAAGTGTCTAAAATTAATGCCCTAAGATAGAAAACAAAGGCAGAGAGGAAATCAATGAAATAGAAAAAAATTATAACACTGAAATCTGGTTGTTTGAAATCATTAGTGAATTTGAGAATCTATCTAGACTCACCAGGGAGAAAAGAAAGAACAAGTGGTCAGCGTCAGAAATGAGAAAGGAGACATCAACCTAAGTCCTGCAAACATTAAAACAGTGCTTAGGGACAATATAATTATCTCAAGAAATGCAGAAAAGCGGACCCTGGGTTTAGCAACATAGGTATTTGGTGCCATTTGAAAGCATTATCAGTAGCGTGGTGGGAATAGATACCTTTGAAGTAAAGGGAAGAGCGAGCGGCAGATGAGGAACTGGACATGCCTCAGCTCTGAAGAATCTTTGTGGAGTGGAGCAGAGACACTGTGGATACTTGGGGCGGGGATATGAGGTCAAGATATAGAAGGAATTTTTAAGATACAGATAGAATCAAAGCACATTAGAACATTGAAAGGGATGATATTTAGGAGAGAGATGGGGGAGGGAGAGGGAGAGAACATATGAATGACTGGAGTGTACTCTCTAGGAAAGGAGAGGAGAGAAAAAGTGTGTAGACTGGAATCTGATAAGACCTGTGCTTCACCAGGGGAGAAGGTGGAGCAGATGAGGTGACACCTGAGGCATGGAGAATTTGCAATTCTAACCAAAGGTAAATGTCTTTCAAAAATATTCGCATGCTAGCAGCCAGTCTTCAACTCGATTTTATAGCTCCATTTGAGAATGTAGGGATTTGATAAGTTTCTGTGTATACCCACAGTCCAAAAAACTAAATTCGGTTTAAAAAAATCCCATTAGCTTTCCATGTGCTTCATTCAGATTTTTAGGGTAATTCTACATGAATTTATAAAATTCCTTTCCTTTAAGATACCCAGGTCAAAATCTAGAAGGTGCAGAAAATTTCTCATTTTTGTAAGTCAGCCTAAGTGACTGATCCTTTGAGCAAAGCTTTGTGATTATATTCATTTATGCGTGCTGCCCTGCCCTGCACCTCTCAGCATCAGAACCTCCCGACCCTCCCATCCAAAAGCATTTCCAGCGTCTCCGTAACAGCTTGCAGCACTCTTTGCTTTGGGGACTGATGGAGAGGACATCACTAGCATTTGGGGGGAAGTGTGGCTATAATTTATTTTCTAACATACTGAACGTTATGAAAAGTACCGAACATGATAAAAATGGATGAGTATGAAATACTTTATTTCCTAGAAGAATGAAGGGATGTTTTACAAGATGCAGTCAAATTGTTTGGATTTGTCCCTGGCCCAGTCTGATGTTGACAGGGACACAGCCGGCATCTGTCTGAAACTCCCCCCAGGGCTGACTGAGTGGCAAGTGTGATTCCTGGGGGAAAGCTTGACACTCTGAAGCAGTTTGGTTGCAACTCAGGGAAAAGCTTATTCTGTGGCTCTGACCTCTTGATGGATATATTCGGCCACACCTCGTGGGTTCTTAATACTTGTATTTGCATGATATTCGCTGTAATTTTCCAAGCTCTTGCTAAGGACAGTGGCGTGGTTTACTCTATGTTGGCCATTCCTGTGTGGAAAGGCTCCGGCGAGCTCTCTGCACGTACAGCGGAGGACACGGTGGCTGCGGAGGGTGAGTGACCTTCCCTCTCTCTTCTCCTCTTTGGCTTTTCCTCAACTTCTTTTTCCTGTTTTTGCCTCTTACCCTTCTCATCCTATTTATTCTTTCCCAACTTATGTGTTAGCTAAATTAAATGTTCAGTTTAGATAATCTTACAGACTAGATTGCTCCAAAAATTAATAAAATTACTTCAAGAAGTCTACTGTGTTACGTTCCTATCGATGCCCAGCATTCAGTAAATTTCGGGGGTCACTAACACCATTTGCATATTGTCCAGTGTTGAATGGATGTAGGAACGGTCAAGTACGTGCATAAGGTACTGAAGAGAGGCCTAATTTATGGCAAAACTTTTTAAAAATGATAAATGTCTAACAGTCTCCTCTCCTTTCATATAAACTGGTCTTGGTTTCATATTGAAATCTGCTCAAGCACTTAAGGGCTAAAATTGCACCTGCTGTCGTGACGTCTTTGAGCCTCACGGGACCCTCAAGGTCTATCAGAGGGATCCCCTATTCTAGTCACATGCACTTTCCTCCAGCTGGAAGGTCTCCCCACCCAGCCAGTTGCCTTAGCAAGCAGACTAGCCGCCCTCCACCTGCTTCTCAACCGAATAGGTCTTACTTCCCTTCCAGCCCATGAGGTTATCCAGGCAAGTCAGTCCCACCCGCAGCGGGAACACGGCGCCGCACTGCCCGCTTGTTCCTGCCGAGCCTGCCGCCGGCGCCTCGCGCCCATGCTGCCCTGCCTGGTGTGCGTGCCTCTTACCCGGGCTGTGCTCGCAATCTCCTGCATGCGTGTTGGGGACCATGATCCCTCATCGTCTGGTTTTTAGGGCGGGAGATTCCTCCCTCAGCAATGAGGCGAATAGGAGGTGATCAGAAATGTCTCATTTCTGTCCTCACATAGTAAGAGCAAACATCATATGCTGCTGGATTTTAGTCAGGATTAGCATCTGTTCTCTATCATGAACCTAATTTCACTTTTACTTTAATGTATAAACTTTAAAAGAGTGTCAGTTTTTGACACTTTAAAAATTTGGATACATTTAGGCCATTGCTTCTCTGTTTCAGCCATCTTCAATAGTTTAGATATATATGCACACATACATGCATACTTCGAGCTACCTTACCTTTTATAATGGTTTTGAACACAATTAGTAGAAGTTGATTTTATAATAATTTGACCAAAAAAAATTTTTAAAAGGAAAAAAAATAAAATTATTAACTTATTTAAAATAATTATTGTCTATGAAAGTGAATGTTTGAGTCAAACTAATCTGTCATTCAGGTTTTTAAGTGTATATCTAACAGAAATCATGTTATTTGGAAAAACTCTTTTGAAATAAAAATAGTGAGTCACTTTTAAATGTAAGTGGAACAGTGGCCAAAGCTGTCAATAATGTAAACTATCAGTGGGCATTTTACTAAATTTCTCTACCCAAATAATACTTCCTAAGTCAGTGAACCTTAAATTAATGAATTCTTTCATTCATTGGTTCAGCATGTATTTATTATGTTTCTCTTACATGTACAAAGTTAACTAACAGAGATGATACTAAAAATTTTGTAGAACATAGTACCAGGCTAAGAAATAAAGCCACACTCATAAAATTACAGAATTATGGAATTGGAAAGGACCTTAGAATTTCTAAACCAAGGTTCAGAGAGTCACAGGGACTAACCAAAGATCCCACACACCTGTTAGCCTGATAGGCTGCAAGTGTATTCCCCGAATTGCATTAAAAAAGGGATTCAATGAATGGCAGTGACATGAAAAGCAATTCTCTTTCAAGTGCCAAAACAATAAAAAAATGTTATAGGAGGGAACAAAACTATATGTAGGTAGTTCTTATATATGAGAGTCCATTAAAAACATGTTTTGAGCTGAGCCCAGGAATGGTTTACTGTCACTTTCACATACAAAGGAAAAAGCGAAGGGCGTTTTTATTCATAGGGATGTCAGAAGCAAAGTTCTCTGTAGTTAGGAATGTGGTTAGTGCATGCTTGGGTTGGTATCATGACTGGATTAGAGATTAAATTGCTTTCTAGAAATAAGAGTAGACAGTAAAATTAAAAGTTAATTAGGGCCCTAGCAGATTTGGCTCAGTTATTAGAGTAGGCCCAGGGACTGAAGAGTCCTGGGTTTGATTCTGGCCAAGGGTAGGTACCTCAGTTGCAGGCTCGATCCCTGGCCCCCATGTCAGTAAACATTTTAGTAAAGTATTAATATTTCCATGACTTTGGAGAATTAAAGTGGTTGCAGAATGCTTCTAAAATAAAGAAGTTTAAACAGCTGAGATGTCGGTCAAGCTCAGCATTGTTGGTTGCTGCCTAGTGAGAAGTTTGAAAGACCAACTTGGGTGGGTGTTGGAAAGGTTGCTCCCACCTGCCTTACCTCGTCATTCTTCATCCCGCCTCACCAAAATCGGTTCCTGTTAATAACCACATATGTTCACAATTGTTTGAACCAATATTAATAATGATTAGCATTTATTGAACATCTACTGTGTGCTCGTGCACTGTGATGCAAGTTAAAATGCCTTTCTCTTGTACGGAGAAAGTATTACCTTGTTAGGATAGATATATGCTTTTTCTTTTTAGGTAGAAAATAGAAGGCATTCATCATTTATGCCAAGAGGGAGGAAGTACGATGCACATTTTGAGGAGAACTCACCTTGGAAATTGACTCGCATTTGGGCTTTGAAGCTGCCATTTCCCCTATGAAAAGATCATTGTAATAGGGCCAGAACTGACGAGTGGTGTTTTGATGTAAACAATGAACAAACCGACAGATCAATAAGTGCTGAGCAAGGCATGCTTCACCTCAGATTATATTGACTGACTGCAAAAATAGAGTGACAAAATGAAAATGTGTTATGTTTTGTCTGAGTTATGGTCATGGCAATATATAAGGTAATAGATTAACTCAGATGGGACTTGCTGCAAAAGGAGCACCAAGAAGAACTATAAGAAAATCAATTGGCAAACACCTTCATGAAGGCAAGTGTCTAAGGGACAATCAGCACACTTTACTAAAGAAAAATACCTGTCACACTTACCTGTCCATCTGCAATAGAGAAGCAGACCGGCCAAGAACTACATTGCTATTTTAGCTAAGGACTTGACCTTCAACAGAGGTTATTCTAGTAATGCTATTACTCAGAGGCATCAGGTCAGTGTCCTAGAGGGTCCAAATCCAGGTCAATGTCCTAGAGGGTCCAAATCCAAAAATCTTGAGTGCCTTTTGACAAGGTGTTGGAAGTAAAACTGTGATAGACAACGATATGTACCTTTGGACCAGTATGGTGTGCAGAGAGCTTCTGTTAACTCTTTCATTTCTGCCTCAGCCTTTGAGTCATGTTTTTCTCAGGGTGGCCTTAACCAAGGACTTATCCAGACTGTGATAAACACAATATGGGACTTCTCTAACAGGCAGTTATTAGACCAGCACTCTCTGGTGACTGGCAGAAACCTTCTGTCCAGTTATGCTTTTTTTTTTCCTTCCCTTTCATAGAAGTCAATTTCCAGTAAAACATTTTTACCCCTGACTCTGTCTCAGCATTTGCTTTTTGGGGAATTTAGTTGACACAGTAGTACTAAAAGAGGTTCAATGAAACAGCCAATGAGGTGGAATTTGGGGTCTGGATTGCTCACCATCTGGTTGGCAATAAAGATCCTATTCCAGGCAGTATTCCTGCCCCAGGGACACATGGTGGTGGCCCAATTGCTAAAACTATTATTGGTAGTGCCTTTGGAATATTTTCCAAGAAATGAGACACAGTGGTAAGCACAAGATATTGATGACCAAACTCAGGATATAATAGTTACCAAGCTTCAAAGAATTCTCAGCTAAGAGAGGACTGTTATGTCATAGCACCCTACTTGGAAAAACCTGCAACCTGACATATCTGGTGGATGCTCCTAAAGCTTTTGGCTCCACAAAGTCCTGTGACTCCTCATAGCCTCCATAGGTGGCCCATGCTTCCTTATTAAGAATTAGCACATCTCCATTTGGGAAGATACTGCTGTGGCCTCTTCCTTGTAAGGCAACAGGGACCGCACTAGCCCCAATTCCTCTCTTAGCTTTTATGCCAATAACCAGGGTTAAGTTAAAGCATCACTAAGCTGGAGATATCTTGGGCATAGTATGGGAGGAATGGACTTTATATTAAAGGATCTCCAAGAGCTAGCCAGCATGAACCAGCAAGAGCTGCAGGCATTTTCTTGGGTCTGTATTTTCATGGTGGCAGAATATAAATTTTATATTATTTTAAAATATAAGTAATATTTAAATATAAATTTTAATAAGGGAGAACATATTGGCTTGGAACACATTCTCAGGATAATGGCTTAATATACTAGCAAGGACTTGGGGGATAGAGCAAACTTGCTGCAAAAGCAACTCCTAGAAACATAGGAGTTGCCCTTGTTGACCAAAGTTGAAATACCTGAATTCCCATGAAAGATGATAGAGGAAGGGATTGAAAAGGTTTGAAAATGGGCATGCTAGAATGGAGATATTATGTGAGTCCCATAAGAGGATCCACAGTAAGGGTAGGGAAATGTGCCTTCCCAAGCCCATCAGGAATACATTAGTGAGAGGGGTCCAGTATACTATAATGCTTAGCAGCTGCTCCTCTGAAAGTCAGGGCTGATAGGAGGGATGCTGTAATGGAACTTGGCTTCTTGATAATAATATAACACCTTTGGGTTACCTGAGACTTTGTCAAATCTGCAATTCAGACTAGAGTGTTAAGCTCTAGTACTATTCCTTAAGAAAAAAACAAATTAGGACATGCTCTAGATTAGTTATGAGAAAAGTATAGGGCAAGGGGAGTAGAGAAGAGTTGCAAAGAGATATTATATGAGGGCAGAACAGGAGGATTAGGAGTACACAGTCCTGAAGATGAGGGCAGAAAAAGTCTACAATGCTGACTTCATTATTCTGGAAAAGTAGAACCAGGAGAGCCCTTCAAAGATTAATGGGATTAGATTAAGACTAATAAAAAGAAATATCTTTCTACTTTGTACAGTATATGATTATTTAACCACTATGCTGTACACCTGAAACTAAGATAAAATGATGTTAAATGTAACTGAAAAATGAAATTTAAAAAAGAAGTATTTTTTAGCATTATGGGTAACTTAGAGACTTATAATGGTAGTTACTTCCAAAAACAGTTGTGACCGAAACACAGGTTCAATAGGATTTCTAAATAAATAATCATTCATTAAGGAAATAAATAATCAGTAATTAAGGAAATGTTTGAGACCATATATTTAGATTTATTTTTGAAGCTGACTTTTGGGAATATACTTATTCTTTTCTTAACACTGGATCCTTTGGATTTGCTGTCAGAGATAGACCACTGTGTGAGACACCCTGGGTGTGGGGGAAGAGCTACCGTATTTATATGTTTTTAGACATGGACACTCTCTGTCTCAGGGCTAAATATTGTTAACCTCAAACCATGATAAAATATCATATTTGTATCTTAGGAGAGAATATCCTGAGAAAAATAAAATGACGGCCTTCAAATAGATGAAAGTCTGATACTCTGGCCAGGGGATAAATCATGGAAGGAAGCAGATATTAACTTAGTGCAGAAAAGACTGACACATAGAGGTGTCTTCATAAGGTGCTAAGCTCTCTGTCACGCGGAACATTCAAGCAAAGGAGGGGCAGGCATATCAGGGAGGTCATGGAAAAAACTTGGGGAGGGCAGTTATCTGTGTGATAAAACTCGTTCCTAGTCTAAGTTTAAAGAATCTAACACTTCATGAAGGCCTGTTCTCCAGAGTCTGCATTATATGTTTATGGAATTCAACATGAAACATGGAAAATATAGGAAGGGTATATAATAAATCTAAAAAGCTAATAGCAAAAGTGCTAAAGGTGTATTACAAGGTGGTAAAGTCTTTTTCTCTGGAGGATATCTAAAATAAAATCCCCATATGTTATCTGGGATAACTGAATTCTGGCCAATTTTGAGGATGGTGGGATAGCAGAGGTGGACATATTTGAGTGTCTTAATGTCCTACCTGGTCACAGGATTTGATTCTTTGAATTTGTGCTGTCTTTGAAAAAATATGGAGTTTATCAAGAAAATTCTTTTTTTGTTGTTGATAATTCTCACCCTAGGATATTTTCTCCATTGATTTTTAGGGAGAGTGGAAAGGACAGAGGGGAAGGGGGGGGGGGGAGAGAGAGAGATCCATGTGAAAAAGACACATTGATTGGTGATCGAACCTGCAACCCAGGTATGTATTCTTCACCAGAAATTGAACCCAAGACCCTTTAGTGCAGGGGCCAACACTTCAGCCACTGTGCCACATCAGCCAGGGCAAGAAAATTTCTTTAAGTTAGGATAACCTGATACAACTGTAGAGACAAAGATTGTCGTTTTTAGTTTTGGCTTTTTATGGTACAAGGAGAATGTTTTATTATATATCACATACACATACAAAGAATAGCTCTGGTGTGCTGAAAACATACAGTGAGATTTTATTTTGTGTAAAGAAATGAAAATGAAGATAAATCCATATTATGTTCATAAAGCCAATAGAAAAGAAAATTATGACTTTAGAAGTATTTTAAAGCCTATTTGAAAGCCTTAACATTCCAAAGAGCAGTGATCAAAATAATTCACGACAGTTGTCATTTGTTACATTTTATTTTCATGTTTATATGGAAATTTCAGTTTATATTTACATTTCATGTAGATGCTTATAAGTGGATTAAAAACAATTTAGATTTGAGTGACTGACATCCAGAAATTGTACAACAGAGTGAATAGGTGACACAAATTTAGAAAGCACTCTGCCATAGGGTATTAGTTGTAAAGTTAGAGGAAAAAATAAAGGTATGAGCCTTTCAGATATGAAAATTGATAGGCACAAAAATTAATTTCAATTTAACAAAAATTTGTTGAGTTTCAACAATTTGCTCTGCACTATGAGCCACATGCTGCCAGGAATCATAAGTCTAGTGTATCCAATGAGGTTTGGAGTTCATTGTTTTCCTAATTTTGGAAAACAGGACCCCACTTCATGAAGGGACACATGATAGTGTTGAAAATAACATGGGCTCTGAATTCCAGTTTGTTTAAAAAGATGCTGAAAAGCAGTATAAGTATGACTTATTTCCACTTGAAAAGACTATGTTTATTAGTCAAGGAGATGGAACATTTCTAATAATTGGAGGAATTATGAAAAAATTTATCGTGCTGGGTCAATTCACCAACTGTAGAAATAGTTCTAATTAGAGTTTGGTGGGGTTGGATAAATAGACTAATTAACACACCTTGTATACATTTGAGAAGCATTTGAAAAATAGAAAAAAATGGAGCCCTATGAATATGTGAGGTCAACATTTCAACATTAGTTGATTAAGAATAACAGAGGAGGCTACAAGTGTGCATATTATGTCTTTCCCTTTGTAACTCACTCCCACTTTTATTTTTGTTGATGCTTCATTAAATCTCTTAATTGAGTGGTTCCTCTCCTTCCTTGAATCACTAACCTTCATTTCTATGCTACTTCTACAAAACACCTGTATGAACTTAGTCATTAGAAAGCCCCACCTCTGAGATTTAGAATCTGCCACTCCTCCTTTGCCTACAGTCTCACTTTCTATCTTTCCTCTTATTAATCTACATACTTTAGGCTGGGCTCACTCACTCTCTCCACACTCAATAGCCTGCCTGGGTTGTTCTTCTTAGCCAAAGATATAATTAGCTTTCTTTTGGCATTGATAACACTCTTTTTTAAATGTGAGAATATTTTATTCGAGTATATATTTTCTGAAAATAGTATATATTGGATCACACATTAAATGCTACATAGTGAAAACATTAACGTTTAAGTATGGATTCATTAATTACATCCATGTCAACCTGAGTAGAGGTTTTGGATTCTAAATAACACTTTCTGATGAGGATTCATAGAACTGAATAAAAAGAACTCTTGGTCAATATATCGTATGGTTGTTAAGGTCATTTTAAGTATCTTATCAGTGCTTATCAATATTGGGCTCCTAGGGGCAATGCTATGGCTGAAGTTGTTTCTAGCAGATAAGGAAGGGGATTTTAAAGCACATTCACTATTTTGTACATGAGTCCTGCTTTTGAGTAAGTAAATTTAGTGGAGGTACCGACTTGTCAATTACAATCTATTTTCAAATAATTTTCTCTTCGAATAGAAATGAATAACTGCAAGAAAAGAAGCAGATATGAGGTAGAAAATAATTGTTATAGTTTTATTATTTGGGAACACAGACTATATGTTTAATAAATATTTACTGGTCATATGCAAAATAGGATGTCTGACTGTATCTACTCCATCTAATTACGGTGTTGTGTATTCATTCTCTTCTGTGCTGCTGATGCCCGCAGGCTGGCGCCTACCCTTCCATCACCATGATTTTGGCTGGAGGGAAACACAGCGGGAGGGCCGGTCCTGTTTCCTGCCCTTGCTGTTCCCACACTTATCGCGTCTCTCCCGTGGCTTCCCCCTCACAACCTGGAGACCTCTCTGAGCTCCACTAATTCCTGTCTTTCCTCTGGTTCCCTAAATTCCAGGGATGGGAATGGTTTCCTATTGCCAGTTCTGGGGTGCTTCACCAGTGCTTGCTTGGGGTTCCCTTAAATCTACTTAAGCCTCTGTAAATTGTCCCTTTGTTCAAGAAACACTCAGGATTGCCAGATTTATTGGCAGAATCCTGAAAATTAACATCTTAATTTTCATTTATGTTGCAAAGAGTTGAGAAAAGGCTGGTCAGGATGAGATCTTAGAAAAAAGAATCAGCCTCACATCGCCTTAAGACACAGTGAGCTCACGGAACTGCAATATGACCTCAGCATAATGTATACATGCAGACTGATGGAGCCTGCTTGAGGACATTATAAGCTAAGAGATTCTTCTGACCACATGATTAATTATCATGCTATATGAAGTGGAATATAGTTCAGTTAAATAATAATTAACTCATTTTATTTGACTTGGGCAGAGTGGAACCAACTTCACTGATAAGTTTAAGTATGGATTGAATCTGCCACAGTTGCATAATATCATGAATATATTGTTGATTTACTCAACTGCTCTTCATAAATTTACCCACAGGGGTGAGATTTAGCTAATGACCATGTCAGACGAGTATATCCAAACCCAACGTAGTTTCCACACTGTTATATTCCTGTGTTGGAATGACTTGAAAAAAGTTTTCACTGTCTAAAAATCACCATGTGTTTTGGTTCTAAAATATGAAGAAATCATGTAAACCTGCAGCATTCAACTTTGATTATTTTAATTTATTTAAATTACTTATGTGTGGTGTTAGGAGTCTGGCAAATCATAAGTCACATCAAGGTCACAGGTCGACATGATTTAAATAGTGGCCTTTTGATATGGGTTGCTGAGGGTGGCAAAATGGAAGTGCTCTCTCCTTAATTACCATCTACGTGATGTTATAGCTAATAATGTTACATGCACCCTTGCACCTCGAGATTTAATCCCTTCTCAGATGGCATTTTTATGTTTGAATTGCTGTGACTACGTCAAGCAGGCTTTAGGAGCCTGGGGCAGAGACCGAGTTGTCTTCTAAGGCAGTACAGAGCACACTGCTAGTGTGATGCGAATGATTCGGGAATAAAACTGTCTAGAGTCTTGCTTCACGGACATCAACGAATAATGAAGGCAGTGGCAAAGGGGATAAAATAAATTCTTGCTATAAAGTCCTTAGTTTCTTTTGACTGATACCATTAAAATATTTTTTGTTTTTTCTTTCTGCATGTGCCTGGACTGTGTGTTCGGGCTACAGCAGAAGGGGCTTCCTTGGCCTTTCCGCTGTTGGCCTGCTCTTGTTCTCCCTGGTTTATAGTGCTAGGCTTATGGCTCCCAAATTCTCACACTTCCCATTCAACATCTGTCCCCCTTTTTGTGCTGCCCTTTAGAGAACTGAGATCGAAAGGAAATACTTTAATCTTAATAAATGGGTAACCTGTCTGAGACACGAAGATATTCCCCATACATAAGCTCCTTTTTAGAAGTGAATGAGTTCGTGTAATTTGCAATTGTCCTTGAAAATTAATGATATGCAATTAATAATATGCTAATTCATTTTATTCTCTGTTCCATATGGCATTTGGCTTGCATTTCATGCTAGGTTTGTCCTTTTGAAAATGACTGAAAAATAATCTTACCACTGAGAAGTATTAAATAAGAGGCAAGGTGATCTCTTGGGTAGAACTGTGAACTAAAAGCACAGAGATGGGCTTTATTTATATACTTATTGTTCAATATTTGGCATGCTACTTTTTTTTTAAGGATGCTTCCCACAGGGTGATAGAACTAACTTGGTCTTTTTGTACATGGTGGTTTTAGAGCTTTCTTCTACACAAGATTGACAAAGCTCATAACCCTGACACGGGATTGCTAATAGGCACACTTGGCGGAACTGCAAACGAATTCAGGATGTAGAGGTTGCCTTATTGCTGAGGGTGTCAGGAATATCTTGGCTTCAGGGGCCCAGACTCAAGTACAGTCTCATCCTGTTTAAAAACCGAAGCTTTCTGATTGAAGTCACCATCAACAGTTAGCCTTTCTCACCAAGACCAGTTGGCCACATAAGTGGATGGTGTTTGCAGGGTGCTGGCAACTTCCTGTGTTTGTCAAATGTTTAGTGTCCAGGGTGCTGGCAACTTTCTGTGTTTGTCAAGTGTTTAGAGCTCTTTTCTGACCTCTGGGTTTTGAACCATAGCTCATCCTATACTGTACTTTTGGTCTCTAACTTGGGAGTTACCGCATACCCTTAAGGAAGGGGATGTGCATTAGATTTAATCAGTAGAGCCCTGCCACTGACCAATCAGAAGAAACACTAGCTGTAAATAGCCAGATAGAGCAAACCACTTGGCCTTTGACAAGATACTCCTACCTTAAGGTCAGCTCTGCTCTTAATGTAGGAGGATCTTGTGAAATGCTGAGTGTGAGAGACGCTAGGGCTGCCCTACCTATGTCTCCTGTGTGGGCACTATTTCATTATATGCCCAAGTGCCCTCCCGTCTCTCTGCCTGAAGGCTTTCTCTCAGCCTTTGCACAAGGCATACAGTAAGCTCTGGAGAATTGACGCCACCAGGAGAAATAATGAATGGAAGTTGGAGTATAAATACCCTGGTGTTCTTTCCCTTGGGTGCAGCAACTCTGAGGCATATTCAACATTGTCCCCGAGAGATCCTCAGCAGCATTGAGCCCCTGTTGCCCACAGTGGTATCTTGCGCATTAAGACACACATCTTGTATTGGTTCCCTGTGTCATATCACCTCTTCCCACACAATGCTTCTTGGAATTACCCAAATAAAACAGGCTATACAAAAACCAGGAGGTGGCACTGAACTCTGGAGGGAACAGTGATTTTTCCTCACTGGGATTTATAAGTACTATTCTGGGTATGGGTTTCCTTTCTCTGCCACATTCTCAATTGGCAATTTAGCCGAGAACTCACATATATGGTATCTTATAATATTACTTTGGACCCAGGGACCCACTTTTTGGCAAAGGAGGCAAATGATCATGGATTTCACTGGTTCTACCATATGTATCTCTTAACCTTGAAGTAGCTGGCCTAATGAAACTTTGGGATAGCATTTTAAAAGGACTGTGAAGTACAGCCCTGCAGAATTGGGGTACTACCCTTTAAGATGTATATAGCTTTCAACCAATGGCAACTATATGATGCTGTGCTTGTGACAGAATGCATGGATCTGGGAACAGGGGTGAAGGCTGGGAAGGCCCCTGTCACTGTTCCCAATGACCTGCTGGAGGAAACTTTGCTTCCTGTGCCCTCTGCTGGATTAGAGGTCCTGACTTCTGGGGGAGAGATTGGGCATTTCTACCAGGGGACACAGTAATGGTCTCACTAAACAGCTGCTGCCACGTCAGTTGAGGCTCTTTGTGCTATTAGATTAACAGGCAAAGAAAGGAGTTACTGTACTAACAAATAACTAACCCCCGTTAAAACAAGGAGGTGAGGTTGCTATTGTACAATAAAGGCAGAGAAGGGTTTGTTTGAAACCCACACATTCCCTGGGATTCTTCTTGAGGCTTTCATCATAACACAAAGATATAATAATTAGGGCTTGGGCTTCTCAGGGGCAAGCAGAAGTTCTGGCTAAGGCACTTAGAGTGAGTAGAGTGAGTGGTAGCAGGCCATGTGCAATGTCAGTTATAACCTCAGCGTCAGCTGCAGTACTGAGGACTGTAGCTTACCCCACTACATTTCCAGTTTTACGTCGCCATTAACCTTCTCATTGTAAATCTTGTATTTTAGAAATTGTTATGGACCATCAACTAAGAATTAGGGGTGGGACAAATTGAGCTTATCTTGGGAGGTGAGTGAATCTGTGCATCGCAAACGGGCGACTGCAGCAGATGCTCTTGGAGCCCCAAGCATGTCCCCTTCAGCACGCCCTGTTCCAATAGCACTCGCTGTTTCGGCATAAGAACATGGTGGGGACCCATTTTGAAGTTCTACACTTCTCTCTGTCTGAGGGATTTCTATTAGTCCTTGCCCAGGGCCAGCCAGACGTGCTGGGGGAGTAAATGTGTCTATGAGCAGCTCTCAACCGAAGAGGAATGGCAATGTGGGCACAGATACTTAGAGACTGTCATCAGCTTTAGATGGGACAACTCTGAAGCTCCTCTCACACTGTCTGCCAGGGTTTCCTGCGGGACTGAACCCCAGGTGTCGGCAGTAGCAGCCTGTTCGTCGGTGCACCCAGTATTGGCTTTTTGTCGCCTTTCGTTTCTCACCTCCCCACCACTGTAATGGTGCTTCTTAGAATCGGTTCCCAACCTCCCAAATAAACCACTTAAGCTCAAAGCTGCTGAGTTAAATAAAATTACAGAGTAGTCTTGAATGATGTGCTTCTCATATTTTATTGTATTCAAGTGCACTGTGTATGAACAAGAGAAGGGTCTAGAAGAATTCATCAGTCCTATTCAGCCATAGTACTATTTTCACCAATTTCTTTTCCTATCTTGAAGAAATGGAGGTTCTTTGGAAAATACTTTAGAAAACATTTAGATAATCATTTCGAGAGAGACACCTCCATGGGAGAGTAAAATCGCCTAAACTAGATCAAGCTATTTGTAACCATCTATTTAAAATTTTTAGACATAAGTAGGAACCGTTTATGTGAGAACCAGAACCTTCTCCTCCCACACTGGAAACTGAGAGCATACCACTGTCTACATTAATGACTTTGAAATTAATGAGCATTTATTTGCTCTTCCAGGGCTGTCCTTCTTAAGCAAATGGTGTGACTGTTACTTAGAGGAACTTCTTAGAAGACTCATCAACTCTTCCATGGGCGATATTAACAGGCAGTTTGTGCTCCAAGATTATTTGAATCACAAAATCCCTGCCTTGCTGTCTCCGCCAAGCCCAGATAGTTGCACCCTCCCCCTTCACCTTACCGCCCCCCTCTTCTGCTGCTCCCCCCTTCTCTTTCTTCTTCAGCTTCATCTTCCTCTTCCTCTTCCTCTTCTGCTTCTACTACGTGATTCGTTGCCCCTTGACTAATTCAGAAGCTTGCATGTTTTCCGTCTCTGGATTTCACTGCACGAGTCACATTTTCTCTTTCTCCAACTTATATAAACATCTGAGTTCTTTGACATTAGAAAAGATTGAGAATGCAACTCAACACATAAAATTATTTGCTAATGTTCAGCTGAGGGTGAAAGAGGCATTCCTTGCTTATCTAAAACAAATTATAGTTATTTAACCCACATGCACATAAATGTTAAGTATAATAATCTCAAAAAGTCTCATAGTCAGGCACCTTAGTGGGGTGGGTTGGGTTGGGTGGGTATGCAGAATTGAATGCTGGCAGTGATAAGCTGTGGGGTGAAATTGTAAAAGCGCTGATTTATGCCTTCTCTGAAGTTTTGTGCCTTCTTTTCTTTAAAAAAATTATAAAACAACACCTGATCCTTCCATATTCACATTGGGGTGTGGACCATCTGTGGAACTGGACTAACAGCTTAGGATCTCCTGCTGATGCCTGAGTGCACCTCTAGAGATTGCTTTGAAACATCACTGCATGCTCAGCACTTGCAAAGCAGGCACTGGTTTGAGAAGGGCTGCTTCAGTGGTCCCTGTGACTCAGCAAGTTTCCCCGAATGCCCATCGCTGCCATCGCGAGTGGGGCACTGTTCACCAGCTGAGCACCCGGGAGCTCTGCTTGGCTCGCCAGGCACGGAGGTGATAGACGGGCTCGTGTCCAGGCACCCTTTCTCTGTGCTTGGGCTTAGGAATAATGTTCTTATTTGTATTTTGTTTCATTTTCTCCTCTTGGTCTTCCTCTCAGTTTCAGCTTTTATTAAGCAGTGTGGATTTCATATTACCTAAAATAAATTTAAAAATTATCTAATTCTACCAAAATTTATTCAGAACCTACTGTGTGCCAGCCATTGTGTTAAACACTAGATATCCACAACTGAGTAAAATATTCAAGAATCTGATACTTTAGAATAAATAAATATAGAAAAGCGAATGTATCACTGTAAAGAAATATGATCAGTGACAGAAGAGAGTTATTTTTAAAATGGGGGTGTATCAAGGTATCTGAGTGAGATGAGAGTATAGGGAGAAACTAGAGCATGGTGATTGCATTTGAACTGTAAAAGGAGGTCCTGTAGATCAGAAAGATGCCTCAAGTAGAAGAACTAGACCAGCAAGGGACATGATGCATTCAAGGTAACTAAGGGTTAGGGTAGAGTGGAAGAAAGCAGTAGGTGATTTTAAGGTTGTAATCTATGGATCGATTATGTATCTGCTGGTAATCGATACTTATATATGTGCTAGTAAACAATATTAAGGAGTTTGATTTTTTTGGTAGACAGTTGGGAACAGAGGAGACCATGAAGATGATGACATGATATGATCTGTGACTTACAATTGTGATTTTTGGAGAGTGTTGTGAATAGGAATTCCAATGTAATATGTAGAAGATACTTTAATGTAGATATTTGCAAAGCTTTTAAAATTCCACCTTTTGTGAAATGTAGCTTTTATTTTAATTTTGCAGTTTCCTGCCCAAGTAATTTTGTACTTGTTGATGGGCAGGCCCTCTGTGTCCACTTATATGGGATTGTCCACACCAGAGGGAATCTGGGTAAGAGGGGCAATTCCTCATCCTCTAGGACTGACCACTGTGGAGAATCTGCAGTTATCTTTGAGACAAAAATGCAGAAAGATTAGTGGTGTCCAGGGGCTAGTGGGAGGGGAAATGGGGATTGATTGCTTAATGGTTACTGTCTTTCTTTTTGGGGTAATGAAAATGTTCTGGACTCAATGGTGACGGCTGCACAACATTGCGATGTACTAAAAAACACTGCATTAAACTGGTTAAAATGGTGAATTTTATACTACATGAATTTTATCTCATTATAGAGAGAATCATACCCCATACAAACATCACAGAAAGAAGGATATATACATACAACACACACAAAAGAAAATCAAAACTTATTCATACAAACCTATACAGAGAGATACACAGAGTGCGTGTATGTGTGTGTGAGGGAGAGAGGGAGAGAGAATCATAGACGGATACACAGAGACAGAAAGAAAAAGAGACAAAGAATGCACAGGCGTCAGAGTTGAAGTGGGGGTATAAAAGATTAGGTTGAAAAGTGATGAAATCAAGGTAAATAAGAACCTTAATTTCTAAATAAATTAATTAGGCAGGATTGACAGGTCCCAAAAGCAGATTTAGGTTATGTTAAAGATGACCTTTTCTAAAGGTGACATTTATTAGACTGTGGCAGTGACACAGTAGGTAAAATGATATTGCAGTCACTTAAACCATTTAATTATAGACTAAGAGAATATATGAAAGGGCATAATTAGAATTTGGGACTTGTGGGAATACCTATTTTAGTCTTTTAGAGGTATTCATCTTTAATATCTGTGACATTACATTACGAGTAAATAATCACTGTGTGAATATTACGTGGAAAAGAATCACATTTTCCAGAAGTAAATTCAGCTAATTTCCTGTATATAGTATTGGCCTTGATGTTCTTACAGTGGAAAGTAGCTTTATTATCTCAGCTGATTTTATTTTCCTGATAAAGGGCTATTCTAATATCGCCATGCCTTGCAGGCCTGCTATTAATTTTAATAAGAATTTAATAAGTGTGAAATCCTCTGAGAATTTGCAACCGAAAGTTAGCAGATGTTCTTGATGAGGACATTGTGGTGTAGGTGTAACTGAAAGCTGTTGTGCTCTTCTCACCTTTATATAAGGGTTCAGTATCCTGTTCATCCAAACCCAGTTCATGACCATAGTGTCCCTCTTTTTCATTCAGGTTGCATCCTTTCCTGTTTTTATGATGGGAATTTTGGATTAGTTCAGAATGAATGTTGTCATTTCACCACTGAGTATTGCAAGAAGGGAAGAAAACCTCATCTTATAGACTGAGGTTGGAGGAAAATAAATGTTCTCTACAGTAGTATGACTTCACCTTCTCTCTCCAGGGTTATGTACCTTCCTACTTTCTTCCAGCAAAGTGCCTCCTTGTTATGAATAGGTCCTCTTATTGTTCACAGGAGTTCTAGAAGCCAACTTTTTTCAATTTCACTGCTTTAATATTGCTCACTTTCATCTTATGCTCACTTTCATCTTATGCTTTCTCTTTGGCTTATAACATAAGCTGCAAGCATGGAGGGGTAAAGGCCGTAACTCAGACAGTAGCCAGTGGAAGCTTCTATAAAGTCTAAATCTTTTGATGAAGGTTGCAAAGTAAAACATTTAGGTGGTGCCATTTCTATAGAAGAGATGAAAGACTGTTTGAAGGACAATACAGATATGTCTGATTAAAGATTAATTAAATTAATGTTTGAAAATTTGACATTTGTTGAGTTGTACAATGAATGTATTGATAAAGGGAAATGGGCAAAAATTTGACTGATCTTAGGGACCAAAGACTTTCTATGATGAAGGATAAGAGCTTTGTTTTGGAGCATGTATTTTAATCCAAGAGGCTAGATGTTAGCCATGAAATAACAGAGACATGTAAATGCATATCAGATAAGTGGAAAGAACATTGGTTTCCCATTGGCATCTAGTGAAGATCAATTTCTGTTATATGGTGGGATGTGTCAAACAGTTATGTGATTGCCAAATTATCATCTGCTACACATTACCTTTCAACCTCTTTGATTTTCCTTAAGATGTGACTCTGCTGAAAAATGAAAAGACAAACCACTGAGTGGGAGAATATATTCACCAATGATACCTTTGATAAAGGGTTAATATCCAACATTTATAAAGAATTTATGAGACTCAATAGCTCAAAAACAAACAATCCAATTAAAAAAGGAGCAAAGCACCTAAATAGACACTTCTCCAAAGAAGACATACAGATGGCCAAGAGACACATGAAAAGATGTTTAACATCACTGATCATCAGAGAGATGGAAATTAAAACTACACTAAGGTATCGCCTCACACCTGCTAGAATGGCTGCCATCAATAAATCAACAAACAACAAGTGGTGATGAGGGTGTGGAGAAAGGGGACCCTAGTACACTGATGGTGGGAATACAGACTGGGGCAGCCACTATGGAAAACAGTATGGAGGCTCCTCAAAAAATTAAAAATAGAACTTCCTTTTGACCCAGTGATCCCATTTCTAGGAATATATCCTAAGAATCCTGAAACACTAATCAGAAAGAATATATGCACCCCGATGTTCATAGCAGCACAATTTACAATAGCTAAGATCTGCAAACAGCCCAAGTGCCCATCAGTAGATGAGTGGATAAAAAAGCTGTGGGACATTCACACCATGGAATACTACGCAGCTGTAAAGAAGAAGACTCTTGTACCCTTTGGGACAGTATGGAAGGACCTGGAGAATATTATGCTAAGTGAAATAAGCCAGGCAGAGAAAGACAAACATCACATGGTCTCGCTTATATGTGGAATCTAAAAAACATAATAAACTGATGAACAAAATAGATTCAGTGACATAGAAGCATGGAACATACTGATGAATCTCAGAGGGAAGGTGGGGGTGGCTGGGTGGGGAGAGATTAACCAGAGAATTTATATGCATATGTGCATAACCCATGGACACAGACAATAATGTGATGAAGGCCTGGGGAGGGGGGTGGGTGCGGGGTAGAAGGGGTCAATTGGGAGAAAAGGGAACATCTGTAATACTTTCAACAATAAAGGTAAATTAAAAAAACAACAACAAGAGGAAAAAAGTATTCTAAGGAGGAAGTGATGAAATATGTCAAATGCTATCAGTCATGATGAGGACTGATACTTGATCATAATTTTTAAATGAAACCTCACTGTTCATTCATTCATCCATTCATTCTGTACTTGAGAAGTACAGGTGTGGGAACCCCAATTCAAATATGAAGAAAACATAGAGAACAGGAAATAAGTAGGGATCTCCTAATCAGTCTTAGAGTACATGTGTATTCATGCATGTTCTTGCACCACCAGAGAAATTTGATTTAAAAGGTGGTATGTGTAGAGGTAATGTTCACTCCTACAGTCTGCAAGAGAATTGACCAGTATATTTTCCAGAATTTTCTTTAGTAAGAGGAAGAAAGGTAGCTACTATTTCAAAGTTTTGCAAGATAGCTCTTCTCTGAGGTCATATTGACAGTTTGTATAAAACAATTAATTGTTGAGTGAAAGAAGCCAGAAGAAATGTGTTTGACATGATTAGAAATGGTAGAGTGGATATGAGTAACGTCTGATATTCTCTGCCACTGTGTGGACATGCATGCATAATGACTTTTTTCCAAAAGGTTAATGCATGTATTATGTCAGCATGGCTTACTTTAAAGCTGTGCAAATTTTGCCCAGGAAATAAAAAAGAAAGTCAGCCTCCATTGTAGCAATACTGATATAAAAATTCTAATACAAAGCAGTTGAAATACATTTAAAGTACATTAAATTTTTTTTAATTATGAAGAATGAAATCATTCTTTAAAGAAGATTAGAAGTTATTGAGCTTATTGTCCCTAATTTAAAATAATTTAAAATAAGCAATATATTTAATGGTTCAAAATTCAAATGAAGAAAAGGGAGACATTTCTGCCCCATTCTTCTCCCCTAGATGCTCTGTTTTTTCCTCCTAAGACTCAACCAAATTATTAGTTAAATGAGGCATTTTAAGTTCATGTTAACAATTATTTGTTGAGTGATTTCCATAAACAAGATGCTGTACTAGATGTTGTGGTATCAACTTTAAAGGAATTTAAAAAAACTTGAAGTTGACTCAGAACAATGTGCTAGCACTACCCCGAAGTAGACATCTGTATGCTATAATTTCGCTCTGGGATGGCTCTGAAAGACAGCAGTGAAAAGAAATGCCCCCAGTTAGCAGAACGTTAAACCTTCAGTTTCCTGTTTCATCAGTGGCTCCTGGTTAGATGAGATAGTCATGAACTTGGAAGAAACAGAAAATTGGAGATTCCGCGCTAGGGGGTCGAGGCTTACGGGCGCGTCTTTCTGAGTGGGCTCGGAGTGTGAAAGTCGCTTGTCTGCCGTGGGAATGCTCACCAGAGAGCAAGCGCAGCAGGGAGGGAGCCTAATAAGAATACAGACAGCATGGTAAATCCTATCGCGGGCCTTTCTGTGCTTGCCCGGTGGGCTCACAGATTCTCCGTCGTGGTGGGAATGGAGGTCACACATGGACGCGACAAATGGAGCTTCACTCGCCAGGGATGGAGGCCTGCAGCCGCTGCTGAGCAGCCAGCACGTCACGAGCGGAGGCCAGTGCTCAGTCCCCGCGGGCACCGGTCTCCCGCCCGAGACCGCAGCCAGCCGGCTGTGGCAGGTCGGTTACGCCGACTCACTGCCCTGGTGAGACGGCTGGGGTTTGTTTTCAGTGGAACAGATATTACTCTGGATATGGATTTGCCCTCCTTCTCTATTATTCTTCCAAAAGCACTACACACAGGCCTACAGGTAGCGCAGCCAGTGTCGTGGTTCCTCCACGGTGTTTCTGACCGAGAGTAATGAAATGTGACGATGGCCTGTGACTGGAATTCACCGGTCCTGCCACATCCTCCAGCACCGTGAGGTGTCTGGTTTGGCAGGTGTGTGGACTGGTGGTTTGAAGGGTGAGTTTTGGTGCCAGTTTGGACAATACCTCGCAAGCGGGGTGATGGCCATCGATGTGGTATATGCTCTAAGTGGGCATAGTTCCGGTTGCACACGGGGTGGTTGTGTCGTGTTCAGGGAATAAATACGTGATCTAGCTATTGTTTATTTGGAAGTTAAGTGTGATGAAAAGAGATTGCGTGTGATGCCAGGTTGATAAAGGGTAGACTGTGGCGACTTTGAGATGAGTCCTCTTGCCTGGCCTGGGTTCTCCTCTCTCCATGCTTCTGGGTGGGGTTGGCCCCAAGGGAGACCTGAGATATGGCAGGTGGAGGAGGACCGGCCGCCACGCGACTGTCAGAAGGCCGGTGGGGGCGCAGGTAGGGCTGCACCTCACGCATGCTGTGGATCTGCAGGCTTACCTCCAGGTCTTGCAAGATCGCTCCCTTAACGCCCACAGGCCCTGGGAGGCTTCATATGCAGCCGCCTGGTGAAGCGCAGCAGGCCCGCGGGAAACCTGCCCACTGAAATGGGAAGCTGGCGGCGTTCGGGAGGCCGGGACCAAGGCAGGCTCCGGTGAGAGACGGGTGAAGGTTTGTTCAGCCTTGAAGGTTAAGGTTTACCCTTATGGGGCCCAATTTGCCTTTCCCTCCTTTAATTCACATATATCTCCCCTTCCTGACTGCAGCCCTGGTTTACTTCAAGCACAGCACTGTGTGTAGGAGTAAATAAATCGCTAAAAATTACCCATACAGGCTCTGCTGCTCTGATGGAACTTGTCTGATTATTCTATTCAGAAAGCTACACATGTATGAAAGTAACTATAAAGCATGTACATAGGTATAACAGTTTCTATCATATTGCAAGCACCGGAGAGGGGTCAGGATGAAGTAGAGGGCGAGGAGGGAGGGAGGGAGAGGGAGGGAGGCGAATGAGAGAGAGAGAGAGAGACAGACAGACAGACATACCCAGGGATTGAAAAATACTTCATATAGGGGAATTGCTACTGGCATGATAAGGGAACAGAAATAGAGGTGAGAAAGTTACCTACTGCATACTTAACAATTCCCAGGCACTTGTGTAACTGGAACCAGGATGGGCACAATTCCTGACGCTTTGGAACTTGCAGTCTGGCGGGGCCGATTCATCCTGCAGCTATAATGCACTTCACCCCGCGAAGGGGTCTAAGTATGTGCTGCGTATTTTTCACTGAGGGTAATTACATGATCCTTGAATGGCTAGCTGAATCTTAATACTCTAATATTCTCTCAGTGTGGATAACTTCTGCAAGCTATTACTAACAAGGTGTAGGGGGAGAAGTCTCTGGGCATTTGGTTTCCTCTCGTTTGCATTTTCAGTCCTTCCCCAGCTGGTCTCTGCCATCTGTCTCCACTATTCCACCGAAAGAGCTGTTGCGCAGGCCACCGGGGCTCTAATTGCCAAATCTCAGAGACATGTGTCGGTCCATATTTTATTTGACATTACTTTGCCATTTGACATTGTGGCCGTTCCCTTTTTATTTAACTTCTCTCAGCCCCTGACACTCCTGCCTCCTGGTTTCTCTTCTGTTTCTCAGGTTCTTCTTAATTCGTTCTGTTGTTTTATTTAATAGTTGGTTAATGGCACCTGAAAGTGCCCAAAGTGACCGGAAAGTCAATGTTTCGTCCCTTTTGTCCATCACTCTATACATCCAAATGATAACTGACCCGAGCTGTTAACCTGTTGGCTTCGCCTGACTGAGCCCCCCTGTCCAGTGGCTCTGTTCCCTGTTAGCCACACGCCACATTCCTCGGCGAGGCTGCGGGGAGTCTTCTTTCTCACCTCCTCGTTGGATTTTTGTCTTCCTCTGATCCATCCTTCACGTGGCCACCAGGCACCTATTTCTAAAATGCAAGTGTGATCGTATAACTGCTCTTCTTACTCTCCAGGGGTCTCAGGATAAGGGCCACATTTCTTAAAATGGCATTTAAAATGCCCTGCATTTGCCTCTCAGTATTTAAATTCCACGCTCCCACCCCTCCAACCACAGCGAATAACTTAAACTTTCCCAAAGATTCCATAATCTCTTTATCTCCCTAAACATAAACTTCTGTCTCCTTAGCTACTTGGCGAACCCCTACCAATGCTTTGATAATAAGTTCTGGGGTTGCTATTAGCTCATTTATTCATTCATTCACAATGATTGACTACGTTATGTGCCGCACACTGTTCTCGCTCTACTTCATGACGCTGTCTCTATCTAGTTGCTCTTTTTTCCTTGGCTCCCATCCCCACTGTTTCTGGCTACCTGCTGATTAACACTAGCTATTCACTGCTATCCATTGAAATTTGGATTTGAGTTCTGTCCTCTGTAATTAAAGTCCTGTGCACATAAGTATCATTGCAATTAACTGTATCATAACTTGTGGTTTTCTTGTTTGTCTCTCTTATTATACTGTGAGCTTGTTGACGGCAGAAATTGTACCTTTGTTGTGTGTGTGTGTGTGTGTGTGTGGTATGCAAGCCCGTGTGTGTGTGCCCATTGGCTAGTATGATTTCTGCTACTTTACTATTAATACATTTTTCTGAATGAGATAATTTAGAATCAAGAGACCTGATGGAATGAATTATTTGATTTCTCTGAGTCCTATCTGTAAAACAAAAGAACAATATAGAGAGAGCAGTAATTGCTTTGAACATTACATGATTTTTTTTGGATTTTAGATGAGACACTTTAGGAGAAAAAATATTTTTTTCTTTTTAATACATTTTTTTATTGATTTCAGAGAGAAGAAGGGAGAGGGAGAGAGATGGAAACATCAATGATGAGAGAGAGTCATTGATCGGCTGCCTCCTGCATGCCCCCTGCTGGGGATCAGTTCTGAAATCTGGGCATATGCCCTGACCGGGAATCAAACCGTGATCTCCTGGATCCTAGGTCGATGCTCAACTGCTGAGCCACACTGGCCGGGCTAGGAGAAAATATTTTATAAATGGCAAAGCATTATTGTTTAAGTTTATTTCAAGTTGCAAGGAGTAGAGATGTTCAGGCAACTTCAAAGGATGGCGTTATGGGAGGGACACACACACTGCAGTTCCGCTCCAGGGCTGAGCTGAGTGTTTTCAGTAGTCTGTCTGCACACAGCCCTTCTCTCTGCCTCTCCCAGTGATCCCAGTGCTTTCCCTGCCAGTCACACCCTCGCGCTCCTTCATGCATCCTGTTTACTCTGCCGCTGGCACTCCGGCTCTGTCTTGTGGGCAGGGAACAGGCTGAAGGGTGATTTGCAGCACAGCTCTGCCAACAGTGTGGCTGTTTGGGGCTCTCTTCTTGGTGTCCCTCTTCTGACGCTCCTGGTCTTCCATGGTATCTCTACTTTGAGAATTTTTTTCTCATATCTAATTCTTGCTTTTGCATAGGTATCCTCTGTACTTACTTACTTATTTATTTTGTTACTTCATAGCTTCTGATAGTTCAAAGGTTTTATTTCCTAAACATGCTTGTTTTCTGCATGACCTTTTCATAGCCACATGATCATTTTTTAAAATATCTCTTTAATTTCAATCATGCAAACTGATAAATTTTCTCTATATTTTAAATTTCAAATTCTAAAGAACTGGCTAAGCTTTGGAGTAACTTCTTTTATGATAAACTATCCCATAGATCTTCTGGCCAGCTTATAAATAAGGTGCCCACTCCAGGTTTTATCTGCTGGGATATAGTGTCCAGTAACAGGTAGTTGACATGGCCTTTGATATCAGGACATTGGCCTGCTTGACATCATGACTGACACATTTAGTACAATTATATGCCTAGATATTTTTGTTGAATAATGAAGATGACAAAATGTGTGTGTGTGTGTGTGTGTGTGTGTGTGTGTGTGTGATGAAAAAATCCTCTAGCAGGATTGTGATAAATTGGGTACTCTCATATGGTTGGTCAAAGTAAAATGGGCTCATTTTACTTTGACCTGAAGCATATAGTAATCATGCTTACTATATGTTTCAGGAGTCTTTCTGAAATTCATATTTTCACTTTTACTTCCAGAACTCTTTCTTAAGGAAATAAACAGAGGTGTTTGCAAAACTTTGGGCACAGAGGTATTTGTTGCTGTGTGGCTTACAATAATGAAAACTTAGAAACAATTTTTATTTAAAACTATTGGAAACCATTAGCAAAGACTTTGTCTGTCTTTGTTCACTGCTCTATTTTGAGTGCTCAGAACAGTGCCCAGCACATAGGAGACATTCAGTAAATACTTGTTTAAAGGCAGTATGTTGACCCTTTACTATAAACAATCATAGAATCGTTAAAAATAATCCCCAGGGATGTATTTGCAGTGTTGACAGAGAAGAAACAATCAATTTTGCCTGGGTTGGAAGCTAGATCGCCTTAGCACCCTTCTTTAGTGGACATGGGCTCTGTCATGCTGCTAGGTTACCAACTTTCAGAGTTAATATGTATTTCCATAGGTGAGCATGTGGCAGCCAGGCCACCTGAGTTGTGCCAGGCAGGAGCCACAACCACCACCACCGAAAACAAGAGGACTTGTTGGCTAACAAAGGCAGTAGGAACTGGGACTGATGTCTCCTCAGACTAAGAGGTCCTTCTGGGAGCCTAGAAATTTTCACAGGAGAGAGAACTTCAGAAAACAAATAATAATGATGATAATAATAGTAATTTTTAAAACTCTGGAATGTTTATTAACATGTAGAAAAGCAGTCCTTATATTATCAGGCAATAAATGAGGATCTCTCTCTCTTTCTCATATAGAGAACAAAATCTAAGTGCATTTATTTTGTGAGGTAGAATTACAGGTGCTTTTTTTAGGGGTTTTGTGTGTGTGTGTGTATGTGTATGTGTGTGTGTCTGTCTTATTAAAAATTCTTAAAATTTATTTATTACTTTTAGCCAAAAATGTATAGTATATTTTATGATTTTTAAATAATATTTCTGATTTGTTCTTAGGGGAAGGGAAGGGAAGAGAAAGAAACTACTATATGTTGAGTTTCTACCGTGTACATGGTACAATTGTAGGGTTTAACATAACTTTTCCTCGAGTCCTCCCAATTTTATAGAGTAAGAAACATCCCAAGTAGTTAAGTTACTTGCCCCCAATCACTCAGTTAATTACACAGCAGGGATTTGAACACAATTTATTCTAATTCCAGAGCATGTTTCCTTAACCACTAATCTACATTGACTCTCTGGCTAACCTTCCTTAATTAAGCCAGCCCGCCCTGATTTTTCCATTTGCTGAAACTACATATTAATTTGACCCTAACATGAATTATTTGGTCATATTCTAATTACTTATTGCTTTGCATGACTTCATTTTGTGTTTTTAACTAGATAAAGGGGTTATTTAGAGAAAAGGTAGTATTTAGTATTTTATGCCCCTTTCATATTTTCCTAGTACCTAGGACACCTATAAGTACAATAAACATATGAGATTTATAATTATTATTATCTTCATGAATCTATAAGAACCAAGAAAAATGTTATGAATATATGTAATTTGTTGCCTTATAAAGGCCCACTATTGCCAATGTTTCCATTAACTGCAAGTGCAATATCCTAATGGTTTTAAATTTTATTTGGGTCATTTATTATTCATTAAAGGCTCAGAATATTCAGTTCTTCACAGCATATAGAAATGCGAAATGTGCATTGATTAGCTTGCCATCCAGGGTATCCCATAATCAGAACCTATTTATTCTAACCCTAGTTTCTATTTTTCCTACTTTTTTAATTTAATGATGTTTGGTTTGGTTTGGTTTTTATTGATTTCAGAGAGAGGAAGGGAGAGGGAGAGAGATAGAAACATCAACGATGAGAGTCATTGATCGGCTGCCTGCGGCACGCCCCCGACTGGGGATCCAGCCCTCCACCCGGGCTTGTGCCCTGACTGGGAATCGAACCGTGACCCCCGGTTCCCAGGCTGACACTCAGCCGCTGAGCCCAGAGGGCCGGGCTCGCCTACTCCTCCCTTTCTCACATACTCCGCTCCGGTCCGCTTCCTGAACGCTCTAGGCCCCCTTCCTGTGCGCTCTGGCTTGTGTTCTTACTCTGGCCTGTGCCACTCTTACAAATAAATCCGAATGTCCAAATCCTGCCCATCCTACAAGGCCTGAGACTTACTCAGTCTCCTCCTCGGAGCTTTTCCTGATGACCTTGACTCATGGTCATCTCCCCCTCTTCTGAATTCTGTCCTCTCTCTGCTGGTTTATTTGACACTTACAATTTACTAATTATGGTAAAAAACACATAAATGAAATATACCCTCTTAACAGATTTTAAGTGTATATTATTGGTTACGGTATGAACATCGTTGCACAGTAGATCTTGAGAACCTTTTCGTCTTGCGCGACTCTAACTCTCCACCATTGCACGGCAGCCCCCGCTCCTGTCTCCCCGAGCCCCGCCGCCTTCCTTCTGCCCTCTGCGTCCCTGAGTCAGACTGCTTTGCATACCTCGGATAGGTGGCACCCCAGTATTTGCCCTTCTGTGACTGTCTTATTTCACTTACCCTGATGGCTTCAGGGCTCATCCATGTTGTCACATCTGACCGGATTCCCTTCATTTTAAGGCTGAATAAAATCCCATTGTGTGTGTGTGTGTGTGTGTGTGTGTGTGTAACTACATTTTCTTTCCCTGATGAGCACGTAGGTTGTGTCCATTCTTAGCTATTGTGCATAATAAACATGGGGTGCAGACACGTCTTTGAGACCCTGGTGCAGCCCCTTGGGCGGTTCCCGGCCGCGGTGGCTCTGTTGCAGTGTCCGCCCTCCGCAGTTCCCACAGCGGGCGCCCTCTGCGTTCCCACCTCCCCACCAGGGCTCCAGGCTTTCCACACGCTCACCCACGCTCGGCATTTTCTAGGCTTTTAAATGTAATTTTGTTTTGTTTTGTTTTTTATAATGCCTGTCCTGTCCTAACAGGCGTGAGGTGACGCCTCACTGTCGCTTCGGTTTGTAGTGCCCTGATAGTTAGCGGTGCCGAGCGCCTTGTCGGTCCCGCTGGCCGTTTGTCTGCCTTCCTCTATCGGACAAACATCTGCTCAGAGCCTTTGCTCATTTTTTAATTGGGTTGTTTCTGACCATTGAGTTGTATAAGTTTCTTGTATATTTTGATATTAACCACTTTTCAGATTACAATTTGCAAATATTTTCTCCTGTTCTGTAGGTTTTCACTCTTCTGATTGTTTCCTTTGTTGTGCAGAAGCTTATTAGTTTGTAACAATTCTGTTTGCCTTTCTCTTTTTTGCCTTTGTTGCCTAGGCTTTTGTTGTAATATCCAAGAAATTATTGTCAAGGCCAGTGCGATACATTTTCCCCTAGGTTTTATTTTAGGAGCCTTGTAGTTTCAGGTCTTACGTTTAAGTCTTCAACCCATTTGAAGTTGATTTTGTGCATAGCGTGTGATAAGGGCCCAGTTTTACTCTCTTGCACGTGGTTCTCCAGTTTCCTCAGCACCACTATCTGGAGACTATCCTCTGCCATTGTGTAGTCTTGGCAACCGGGTAGAAAATCACTTGACTGTACGGATGGGGTTATTTCTGGATCCTGCATTCTGTCCCTTTGGTTTAGATGTCTGCCTTCATGTCAGTGTAGCCCTTAGAATGTTTAACCTCGTGTTAAATTTAGCTAGTGAAAGATTTAGGCATGCCTCATTTTCCTGCACTCGACAGTAAGTTTTTAAATGCTGCCACATTAGGGTTTAGAGCAATTGTTAGTTCTCAATAGATTTTTGAATGAACAAATTCATTGATATTTCCGTAATTCTATTATTATGTGCCTAAAAATATGGATTTAAAAAAATCACAAAAGTAGCCTTGTTCCCCTCTCCTGTTCCTTTACAGCTACACTCATGTCGTCATCAGTTTATTTTCTGTTTTTCCCTTTTTAAAATCTGACCACTTTTTAGAAACCATTATATTTTATTAATTCAAGTAATATCACAACCATGAAAATTTTTAAAGTGTTTAGGAAACATTGACAATCATTTTATGATATATTTGCATTATAAAAAATAAATAGAATTATAAAAATGAAACTGAAATTAGACTTTAAAGGAGAAATGAAAAATACTGAATTTATTACAGTTGGCTCTCAAAATATATGCTGAATAGCCCCAAAACATGCATTTTCACAGGGGCAAAGTAAAGGGAGGAAGAGAGGGTGAGAAAGAAAAAGAAAAATATAAAACTACAGAGTTTACTTTGCTATAATACAGGAATGTTTGGTTTTATATTTATTTTAGGTTGGCAATCATATATATACATATATGTGTATATGTATACACACACATGCAGACATATGACAATCCTTAACTTTAGTACTATTGGATTATATGCATATTATATATAATGTTTTTGTATGAACTATTATAAGGTAAACTGAGGCATATTAAACATTTTAAGAATTATTTGAACAAAAATATGTTTGAATTGGCCAGCACCAAACCGGAAGTGATTTGGAGCGTTCCACCAACAGGAGCTCGGGGATAGACTGTATAGGAAAAAGGCAGGAGCGAAGTAAGAAAATTACTGATTGGCTGTAACTTAAAGCCTAGATTGTTGGTTGTGACTGGTCATCCTTAGGTTTTAATTTTATAAGTTTTAAGCATTTACAAGCTTAGATTTTGGTTTGCTTTCGTAGGCTGCCATAACATCAGAGCTACCTGCCTCATGGCCTCCTTGTTTAAGTGACTTAATACGTATGAGATGAAGTGTTGTACAACTGTGCACCTGAAACCTGTATAATTTTGTTAACCGCTGTCACTCCAATAAATTTAAGAAAAAGGAAATAACAATACCTATGTAATATATATAATTATATAGTTATTTATAATATATAATATATTTATATCAATATTAGAATATGCACATTCTATATTTACATATGTATAAATATATAATGTATATGTAATATGTACTTTTATATATAACTATGAATGTAAAATATAGATACTTTTACTAACAGACCCTATATAGTTTATTAATGGTTATTATAATAATTACTGAACACAGACTTAATTCCCTAACTTTAGGTACTATTGAATTTTCATTTTTTTCTTCCATCTTTTAGACTGTTTTCTGTCTGAAGTTTTATATACTGACCTGGGCCAGTAAAGATTAATAGATTAAACACTTTGTTACATATACATAATATTATAGGTCAAGAATTGGGTGAATTAATTTTCCTGGTATCCAGATGGAACTAAATTGATGTTAAAACCATTATTCTACATGCAGAATCATGGACCTGTACCCTTCTCATGGAAGAAATGTACCCCTATTGTCTTCACGCTTTGTAGCCACATTTTGCAGAACTCTTAAACTAGGAAATGGAAAATAAATGGAAGGCCTTGGGTTTTCTTTGGTAAAAAAGAGGAGTGTATTAGATCCAACTTTGGAAAGAACATATTTTTTACTTTAAAATATTTTAATCTTACTTAATCTTTCTTTCTCATACTTATCATTTATTATATTATATTTTACCATATTTCACTCTATTTGAATTACTTTTCCCTTCCTTGTTAGAAAGGATCCCAAACCTCTAGTAAAAGAAGGTTAATGTTGGGGCTCCAATCTCCTGAAATACAGGGAAACCCTGACAAAGAAATCCTCAAAAGGGGCAGCAATCAGGGGATTTCAGTGCGGGCTTCCTGGAAATTCATCCTTGCTCTTCGCTGTTTGACCCGGCGGCCGCCAGCGTTGCATATTACACATCAATTTAAATTCTTGAGAGACAGCAGAGAGAAGATAATTGGCCCACCTCGGACCGGACATTCTCCCCCTTCCAATATCCAGTGGATAGAGGGTTAGTGCCACTTACACGCCAGGTAAAACGAGGCCTTTTCAGTGACCTTAGAAAGCTGTCTCGTTTGCTGGCACGTGGTCTCCTTAGAGCAGGGCCCCACTTTGTCCATCCTTATGTCCCTAGCGCTTACCAAAGTGCTTGGCATAGAGCAGTTGAGAAGTGACTAGATAATAAATGAGTAAATATGGGTGGAAGATAGTAAATGTCCGTTGCTCAGTGACCTAGCGATGGACGACAGTGTATTCCATCTATCTGAGCAGATTGTGTGAGCAGACATAGCGTTTTTCAAAGGAAGGAGTGGAAAGACTTCGGGTGTGTCAGTGCTACGGTTGCCTTCATCACTGTGATCTCTGTGGCCCTTGTTCACATGATGATGCGGCACTTGGTCAGTTGGCAGGTATCTTATGTTTTATTTTGGTGTAGAATTTGAGAGGTATCTGATGTTTACCATCAGGTCCAATTCTTACTCTTAGCAGAAATGTGTTATTTTTTTCCCTTTAGTAAGAAACTATTGATTTTTCTCTGCTTTCTTATTCCCAGCAATTCTCAAACAAAGTAGAGTTTATTTCTAGATTAAGACATAGGTATCTCAATTCCAATAGAAATATTAAAGCATTCTTTTTACTATTCAATGGGTATGATTAGCTAAAGACACATTTTATTGTTAAAGATATTGACACCAGTGCACATTTTGATAGTAATACTTTCGTGATTTGAATGTAAACATGCAATAACACAATTTGCCATATGGTTGATAGCAATTGTGAAAGTTCAGATATTTTGAAATTCAACAACAACAAAAAAGCCTTAAAATTGTCAAAATATGGCAGTTGGATTTCACTAAGGAGTTGATGAAATAGTCAATTTGGATAGTGAGGAAGCAAAAGTATATACATAGATCCAATCACTATGTTGGACACCTGAAACTAATACAATATGTCAGTTATATATCAGTTATATCTAAAAAAAATATATTCAGAGGAGTTCCACAACTCAGCATGGAGAGGTCTGAGTACTGCATCGCCTCTCCTGGAAGTGGGGGCTGATGACCAGCTGTCAAAGGTCTTGTAACAACGGCCCCTATGGGATGGGAAACGGTCTACGTGGCCTCCAATGCCATGTGCCTGTGGCCGGTCAGTGAGGCTGAGCCCACTCCAGGGGTGTCATGGAGAAGGTGGCCTGGAAGGGCTATTAATCACTCTTCAGCCCCGCGGGCAGTCAACTGCTAGAGCTCAGACTCTGGAGTCAAAACATCTTATTTTGAGTTCTGTCTTTACTGTTACGCTTACTAGTTTTGTGCATCTCTTTCCTTTCTTACAAAACGTGGAAACAATAAGATTTGTCTTACAGAATTGTTGAGATGGTTAAATGTCATAAATCATGTTTAGTACGTAGAATGGAGCCTGGTAGATAGAAAGCATTCGGTAGATGTCAGTGACTGTCATCATCACCGCCGCCACCACCACCTAATAGAATTTAGTATTTATGCGAACGCCCAGCCCTAAAGTGGAAGGACATCTGTAGCAGAACAGCAGAGCTGGTTGGTAATCAAGGGCGTCTGGTGTTGTCTTTCCCTACTAGTTGAAGTTTCAGCTTACAAATAACTGGTGATAAGAGAGTTCTACCTCGGTCTTCCCGTAAACGCGGCGCTGTAATTAAATTGTTTGGAAGGCCCCTTTTTGCGCTCTCCTCTCGGCAGTGCTGACTGAATCATCTTCGACATAGAGTGTCCTACTGGCAGGATTCCCGTGTGCCCTTGTAACTTGAGGGTTTATGCTAATGGATGTTCATTGCATAACGGGAGCAGGGGGATATTTATTTCTGAAGGCAGAGCCTGTTGCTCGGGTTACTGGTCCCTGTCTGTACTCAGTTGTTGTACATCTCACCTGATTATGGAAAGGCAGAGTCTGATATATGCAGCCTCTCATTTGGGCCACTGCAGGGGGTTTATGCGCTTGATTTCATTTCCTATTCTAGCAAGTGTCTTTTCCCTCCGAGATTCCCCTGGATTGCTCTCATGGTGAGTGGACCCTTGCCATTCACAGATTTAACATTTGTGGTTTTGACGAGACAGGGGAAACCTGCAAAGTTCATGATTTGCAGTAGTTAAAAGTGTGTGAGGCTCATGATGAAAACACTGTGTCCTTGAGTCCAGTCTGAGTGGAGGGAAAAAACCATAAGGCTCTGGGTGAGCCTCGTCGACCGGTTTCTCAATATCTGCACGGCTCTGTTGTTCTCAGCTTGTATCAGGTATGCAGGAGCCCTCATTAGAGGCTGAAGGGGTTATTTAAAGTCATCGTTATATTCAACGGGTTTATGTGAGAAATTATATGCTATAGTGACATTTACACACGTGGGAATTGCAGAGGTCTTGTGACATATCCTTTGTGAGTGGTACAAGTCTATGGCATATGTTTGATTAAACAGACTGTGGGTTTGGCCGCTCTCATCGGGGATAATCCCAAAGGGTACTTTATAATAAAGTTCTGGGAAATCAATGGTTGGCAAACTCAATTAGGATTATTGTCCTGCCTGGGCACTTAAAATGGAGATCAAATTGTCAGTTCAATTCAACTGTTCTCAGGTGTTTCTCTTTTAAAATCTTAAAGGAGTTTTTCAACTTCAAATGTCGCAAGCTAAGGCATTAAGAAGAAAGTGTTGCTCATGAGCTACTTTGAATTACATTTATATAACAGGCAGACACAAACTGTAGAAGCAAACTTAAATGGGAAGCTTCTTTGTATCAGGCTTTGAGCTTAATACTGTCACATTTTATCTCACTAGGTTCTTAAGACTATAAAGTAGATGCCAAATAAATATTAGCTTTTTTTTTTTTTTTTTGGTATAAAGTGCAAGGTCTTTGGAAGCACCTGGATCTGGTGTAACATAATTTCTTGGGCCATAATAGAGATATTGGCTTCTCTTGGAAGAGAAATTAGAAGTAAACTATTTTTTCCTGTTTGCAGTCCCTCTCCCCCTTCCTCTTTCTTAAGCACGTATCACAATCCAGATATTTCCCTTCACCATCAAGGATGTGCTGCTGCTGTCACTTTATTCTGCTTTATGTTGCTCGTGGGTTACTGTGCGGCTGTGAGCCGGAGGGCAGGGTTTGGGTGCAGCCATTGTGTGCCCACTAAACGGGGTAGGTCGTGGGCGCGAGCCTCTTCCGCACACTCTGCCTAAGGGCCGGTTGAACTCTTTCGCCATTAGGCATGAGAGGAAGTTTAGCCGTGGCCTGGGTGGCCGTCTCTGCAGCCTCCAGCTGCTTCTTTGGGGTGACGCTTGGATCGCACACCTGTGTGATCTCTCCGATGCCTCGTGCCCTTTCCTCACCTGCCTGAATCCAGTTTAGAAACCGTCTCTGTTCCCGGACGTCGCTCCCACGCTCTGTGACCGTCCCCCCCGTTTCCACCTGCTGCTTCTGCAGCGGGCGCTGAGCAGGGGCGTCGCCGTCGCAGCGGCTGTCATGGGCACCGTCCTTCTTCTCCGGCTTTGTTTGCCTGCCACACTCTCTGCTGGGCTGTCTTTTTCTTTCCTTCCGCGGCTCCTTTCACCCCTTTCTGACCCGTGAGCCGTTGTCTGCCAGATGAGCCCGAAGGCAGGCCTCGGGCCTCGCTTTCCTGCGGGGAGCGCCGTGGCCTGCGGAGTGGCGGCCTGGCACCGCTGCTGTCCTCGGGGCTCTGCTCGGGACGCGCGCTGCGCTGTTAGTGTCTCAGGCTCGGTCACCCTCAGCCTTCTCATTCCTCCTTCAGTTATTGTTTTGTCAGTCCTCACTGAGGATATGCTTTTTAAATTGACTTTTAGAGAGAGAGGAAGGGAGGGAGAGAGCAACATCGATCTGTTGCCTCCGGTACGCGCCCTGACTGGGGATCGAACCCGCCACCCTTTGGTGATGGGGTGATGCTCCAACCACCCGAGCCCCCAGCAGGGGTCCCTTCTTTTTTTTGGTATGATCCTTCTTTATTTTCCCCTATGGAATTAAAAATATATATATCTTTATGATTTCAGAGAGAGGAAGGGAGAGGGAGAGAGAGAGAAACATCAGTGATGAGAGAGTCATTGATCAGCCTCCTCCTGCACGCCCCCGACTGGGGATGGAGCCCGCAACCCGGGCCTGTGCCCTGACCGGGAATCGAACCCCCGTCGCCTGGATCCTAGGCCCACGCTCAGCCGCTGAGCCCCGCCCGGCCGGGCTCCCCTATGGGATTTTTCATCTTGTTCTTGAAGCTCCCTTAGGGCAGAAAGACTCCCACTCAACAATGGCCCTGTCCCCCGATGTCCACATGGCTGTCACGTGCGTTCTCCTCGTTCAGGTGTCTGATCACTTGTCGCCTCTCAGCCTGGCGTCCCTGCCCATCCCATCCAACTGTCTCCCGCCTTGGGGCCCCTCTCCCCTCCTGCCTCCTCCGTCTCACTAGTCCCTTTTATTATCTTCAAGGTGCCGCCTTGTGATGATCTATTGTTTTGCTTGTTTATTGTTCATTTTAGTCACATGAATATAAATTTCATAAAAACAAGAACCTTGCTTGTTTTGTTGACCAGCACACCCCCTGGAGGTAAAATACCTTCTTTCACATTCTGAGTAGCCAAGGTACTTGTCGCATAAAAGAATTAATAGATGGAAAGGTGGTCCTTCTAAGAAATAACAGAATGACTCCTGTGGATGGTTTCCAGTTGCTCGTTCCGGGAGCGTCCCCTTTCTTTCACACTTTATGCTGAATACATCGGAACCTCAGTCTGAATCTCAGGCTGCTGTACCAGGAACTTTCACCAGGAAATTCTTAAGAATATAGTGTCTCGTAGGGATGCATTCTACTAGAGTACTGCAGTGTTCAAAACGAGGGTTTTGTACCCTAAATGCCTCACATTTCAATAACTGGTTGACCAATTATCTGTCCTCTGTATTTTCAGGATATTTTTTCTCGTTATGGGATTCAATGGTATAAGATGATTGCTGCTTTCTTCACAGCTCTGAACACTGAGCACCCTGAAAGGACATACTGAAAGGTGAATGGAGAGTCATCCAGAGTTCTGAAGACAGAGATGGCAGGAATGATGTTTATTACCAATAACAACCACCTTCCTTTGTATGTCATTTTGTGGCCCTGTTTTAAAGCCTATTATTTTATTTTATCTTCATAATAATCTTATAATGTGGGTGGTGGAAGATGGTCTCCATTTTCCTGCGAGTGAGATGAAGGCACTTGAGTTAACAGCTATTAAGGTTGTTATTACGAGTCCGCAACTTCTTATCCATGACATTTCCATTCCTGTGATCAGGTATTAGATTTGTGCCACAGAACTTGATTTAGCTCAATATCAAAGCAAATCATTTCTCTAGCTGCAAACTGCATTTCTGTCTGAAGAGAGGCCTGTAACGATAGAAGGGTGGAGTGGAAAGTGTCCTGGACTAGGAATCAGGAGGCCCAGTTCCACCTCTAGTATATTACTAATTAGTTGGTTGTTAAGAAAACAACTTCATTCTTTGGTTTCCAGTTTTGTCCTATGTACACTCTTCTAGGTTACGTTAGCATATTTTTCCTAAACATTGTTTAACAGAACTACTTCGTAAGTGTACTGTTAGAAAAAAATATCTCTGGTTGCAAAAGCTTGAAATAGAAGGCAGTCTGTAGTTTCATCTTTGAATCCACAACATACTTCAGCATATTGAAGGCATTGAGAAGTTCTGGAGTTTAAAAAATAAAGAAAAAAAGAAAAGCATTGATGAGCTTTATTTAACCAAATGATTCCCAGTATATAGGCCACGGAGGGAGTAAGGCCAGGTAGACTACTACGCAGACCCTTTTTCCTTGACTCATGAAATCCTCTCTTTCTCTTTTTTTAACTAATTCAAATTTGAGGCCACCTTGGTGCTTCAGTCAGTTGGCTGCCTGTAAAACACTGTTGCCCTAGAGCAAGTCAGAGGTTTCTATTGTGATTTTCCCATTAGTGATGAAAGAAAGAGAAACTTTTAATGTGGGCTTGTGCTGGAAGTTTGAGCCTTTTGTGGAACTCAATGAACATTTTTATTCTTCTAGCTAAAAGCACTGTTCATTGACAAATAGGACAAGAGGAAGGAAGGGAGGGAGGGGGGAGGGGGGGTGAAGTTCATGTCTCAGCTAATAATTCTTCAGCAATTTATGATTTTGAGAAGTGAAACTAAGGCTTTAAAGAATGAGTTGGAATTGCTGGGACAGAAATCTCAGTTCTGCCACTTGAATGGTTGCCAACAGGAAAAACAACATGTGGGGGCTTAGAAAGCAAATGTAAAAAGTAAAATAGTAATTTATTGATTTATTTTCTTATTAACTTTGCACCTTTGGGAAAACAGCTTTAATACTATCCCTTTAAAATGGCGATAATGATGCAACTAATAATCTATGAAGCATTTATGTTAAGTCAGGTCCTTTATTAAATCTTTAGGAAGCATCATCCTATTAGACCCACACAACTCAAGCAGGACTCGTGCGTTTACATGACTTTTCAAGATCAGAAATGGAACCCAACTCAAAAGTACTTTTAACTATTATCCATACTCCTTTTAATGTCAAGATTATAATGGATACATCTGTTTCAAAAGATAAAACTTTTAATTCTTTATTAAAATTTGAATTGGGGGGGTTGTTCCACTTATTTACACATTCACTGGTTGCTCTTTGTATGTTTTGCCAGGGATCAAACTCACACCTTGCTATATCGGGATGAAGCTCTAACCACCTGAGCTACCCGGCCAGGGCCAAAACTTCTACTTCTTAACAGCAATTGGAGTTTTGTCATGATTTCCTAGAACACAAATTTGCTATCTAACGACTTGGCGACATTGGATGTTAGTGCTCATGGTTTAGCTGATCGATTTAATGACTTTCGGCTGTCTGGAAGGAAATGACTGATTGTACAGTTATCTGGTTCCTATACACAGCAGGTCCTAAGTCAGGTACCAAAAATGGTCATTACCTGTGGAGTGTTTCCAGAGAGACACTTCCCTGTAGTTACGGTAAAATGCTAACTCACCAGGCTTTTGGCAAACCAGAGCATCCCTTGGGCACAGAAAGCCTTTGGACTTAGTTAAAATAAACCATGACAGACAAGATCTTATTCTTTCTAAAATAATCTCTTAAGGAGTCTAGTTCTGTGTTAATTTCTGATATCATTAATATTGACGAAACTATCTTTGAAGTGTCGCTGTGATAACGCATTTGTGCTTCCGAATCTGCTGCGTTGAACAGGGGACCTGGTGTACAGACTGGGGGAGGGAAGAAAGGAAGCAGCTGCAGTGTCTGGGCCTAGCTGGCCTTACTCCCTCCCTGGCTATATAATGCAGAGCCGAGCTACCCACTTTGGCTTTTCGTCTGTGCCTAACATTTATTCTAGTCCCTTTGATTTAAAGAGCAGTGAGATATGTTCCTGAAAACAAATACTAGCTATAATATGTGGATCTCTAAATATTTTCTAGGCAGAATTTTAAGTATTTGGGGCTTAATACCTTGCTTAATCTTCCCTGCGTCTTTGTAAGGTAGTTACCCATTTGATTGCTAAGGAAACCGAGGCTTGTAGAGAGCTAAGGCATGCATCCCAGGCCTATGCTATTGCCATCTCCAGGGCATCTGTTTCTATTTGAGTATTTGATAGTCAGGGAGAGGGAGAGAGCCGGTCCTCTAATATTTTCTTGACTTCACTTTGTATACCTTCCGAAGTCCTTTCTAGCATCTTGGAGCAGCGCATTTGGAATGAGCGCAATGTTAGTTGCATGAACTAGTCGGTTTCTTCCTAGTTGAGAATTTCCCCAGTCTCTGAAATGGAAAAAAAGGTATAACAACATTCTTTCCAATATGCAGCTCTAGGACCTATAGGCATTTTCCTAGCAAAATGCACAGAAGCAGCCAAATTGGTTCATACACATAGAGTCAGATGGAAATATTTTAAATCTCCTGTTTCTCCTGTATTAGCTGTATCTCTGTGTGGCATAAAGACTTCCTTTTAAATTCACATCTGAAACATGATTTTCAGCCTTCCCTTGCCTCTTCCTTACATTAATATTTCATAAGAAAAGACTTTTCCCCTAAGGTGAATTTATTTTCTAACATTTCTGATCATTTTTTTAAAAAAAATTCAGTTTGATCTAACTTTATTACTTTTAACAAAACATTAGCTGCTGCTATGTGTGTGTGTTTTTTGTTTTTGTTTTTTAATTGTGAGACTTCTTTTATCATCATTGATGAAATTTCACATATATTTTGAAAATTTTGGAAACTACAAACAAGAAGGGAATTCATGATCTATATAAAGGTAGCCCTGGCTAACTGATTTTTAATTTTTTTTTCTGTCATGGGCTATATGTACTTAGTTTAAAATATAATAGTATAATAATTAAAAGTAGTTACATGCAAACTAAAACCACAATGAGCTATCACCTCACACTTGCCAGAATGGGTGCCATCAATAAATCATCAAACAACAAGTGCTGGCGAGGGTGTGGAGGAAAGGGAACCCTGGTGCACTGCGGGTGGGAACTCAGATTCGTGCACCCACTGTGGAAAGCAGTATGGAGGTTCCTCAGAAAATTAAAAATGGAGCTGCCTTATGATGCAGCGATTCCACTGCTGGCAAGTTATCTGAAGAAACCCAAAACATGAATTCAAAATAATGTGTGTACTCCTATGTTCATTGCAGCATTATTTACATTAGCCAAGATTTGAAAGCAGCGCATGTCCATCAGTAGGTGAGTGGATAAAAAAAGCTGTGGTGCATTTATGCCGTGGAATACTACTGTGCTGTGAAAAGGAAGAAGATTGTCCCCTTTGCTACAGCATGGATGGACCTGGAGAGCATTATGCTAAGTGAAATAAGCCAGTCAGGGAAAAAGAAGTGCCATATGACCTCACTCACATGTGGAATCTAATGAACAAACTGAACTACCAAGCAAAACATAGAAACTCACAGATAGAGAGCGTGCAGACAGCTTGGGGGGGTGGGGGGAAGGATTGAGCAAAAAAGAAAATTAAGAGAGAGAGGATTCAAGGACATGGACAACAGTGTGGTGATTATAGGGGTGGAGGTAGAAGAGGGCGTAGAGGGGATAAATGGTGATGGAAAAGATAAAATAAATTTAAAAAATAAGTAGTTGTATGTCCCACCTATCTATAAGGTGCCACACCCCAGAGGTAAGAACTTTCAACACTTAGCTATATCTCCTGGCATTTATACCAACATTTCTAAATAAAATACATATACTACCACTTTTGATTTTTAAATCATTGATTCCTATTGATTTTTGTACTACGGTAGGTGAGGACATGTGTTCAGCAACCACCTGTTTTCAGTTGAGCTCACAGGCACCCTGGTGTGCCCATTCTTAACATATGATTATGTCACATATTTTGGTTAAATGGAGCAATATTAAGTATTTGCATCATGATGGATATGTAAATATTGTTATAGTTGAACAAAATACCAAAATATCATATTATAATTACATTTGCTGTTTTTGGAAAAGTTTTCTTAAAGTAAAATGAAAAATTGCCTTTCAAGGTTTGTTTTCCTCTCTCCTGTGCCCATTACCGACCTTCCACCAACACTCTCACAAGCTGTACGATGCTGCTTACTTGGCTAGAAGCAACGGACGCTACTAGCAATGAACACACCCAATGCAGTCCTGTGCTCTAAAAGCCATTTTCCAGTAAAAGGAGTGAGTGTTCCTTGGAGAAGTGACTGACTCTCCGGCTGGGGCAGGGCAAATGCCACATTTGCCTGGAGCATCTTATAGTAGGGAAAGTAGTGAAATACTCTTAAGAGTGGAAGGATGGGGTCATGTCAAAGTGACACAGGAAATAACAAGAAAGACCTTCTAATGGCCAAGGCTGGAACACTTTGAGTAGTATTGGATTATAACCTTAAGGAAAAAATAATTACAAGTCTATATGCTGATATAAGTACATGATTAAATAAGTAAGTAAATGGGAATGGGAGAGAGACACATCTTCTTTATAAAAATTTTCAAATAATATGTGTAGATGCTCCTTTTAGGAGATAAAGTTTAACCCCAGTAGAATCATGAGAAAAACATCAGAGAAGAACCCAGATACCTGGCCAGCCCTCCTTAAGACTGTCACATTAAAAACAAGGAAAGCCTGAGAAGCTGTCAAAGACAAGAGGAGACTGGGGAGATGTCACAACTCAATGCGGTGTGGTGACCTGCAATAGATCTTGGAAGAGAAAGAGCCTATCAAGGAAAAAACTGGTGAAATCTAATACAAATCTGGACTTTATTTATTTGTAGAGTGCTAATGTCCATTTCTGAATTTGGCAAATATACCATGATAATTCAAGGTGTTACTATGGGGGAACTAAGCGAGGAATATATGGGAAATCTATGAGCTATCTTTGCAAGCGTGTCTCTAAATCTAAAATTATGCCTACATATAAAGTTCATCTAAAAAGAGAATGCTTTTCGCTGAGGCCAAACCTATTAGGCAATTTACCAGTAGCTTTTTTCCCTTTCATTGGAGACATTTTTCTGGTTCCCCTCATGCTCCTGGCCCAGTGGCGACTGCTTGCTGCACAGTTGTCAGCAAGGCATTTCCTTCCCCCATCAGTGAGGGTTCCCTTAGCCTCTCTACTAAGATCCTCCATCAATGGGGATCCCCTTTAGCCTATCTACTAAGATCCCCCATCAGTGGGGATCCCCCTTAGCCTATCTACTAAGATCACCCATCAGTGGAGGTCCCCTTAGCCTCTCTACTAAGATCCCCCATCATTGGGGATCCCCCTTAGCCTATCTACTAAGATCCCCCATTAGTGGGGGTCCCCTTAGCCTCTCTACTAAGATCCCCCATCAGTGGGGGTCCCCCTTAGCCTATCTACTAAGATCCCCCATTAGTGGGGGTCCCCTTAGCCTCTCTACTAAGATCCCCCATCAGTGGGGATCCCCCTTAGCCTATCTACTAAGATCCCCCATTAGTGGGGGTCCCCTTAGCCTCTCTACTATGATCCCCCATCAGTGGAGGTCCCTTGGCCTCTCTACTAAGATCCCCCATCAGTAGGGGTCCCCTTAGCCTCTCTACTAAGATCCCCCATCAGTAGGGGGCCCCTTAGCCTCTCTACTAAGATCGAGCCATTACTTCCTGCCTCCTACGGCTCTTCTGTGTGTCTCCAGCCACCCTTTCTGTGTCTTAGGTACAGTACGAGAGATGTGAAATATTTGAGCCTTTGTTTAAAAGTGGCCTGTATTTTACCAAACTACTTGACTAATAATGTGGAGGAAATTTTAGAATAGAAAGCTTCTGAGAAAATCAACACCAGCTTGTCCCTTTATCTTTGCTTGTAATTTATTCCCCCCTTCTTTGTTGTCTCCTGATGCTTCCAGGATGTTTTCTCTCCAGAGCTCAGAAGCCTCTTGCTGACATGCCTTGGTGAGCATCGCTTTTCATTAGGTATTGTGGCAACTAATGTGTATGTCTTTTAGTTTAGAGCAATGCTGGTTTGTTTTTATAAAAAACATTTCTCCTATTATTATTATTATCATTTTTGGAAATTTTGTTGGTCAGCAGTTGAGCTTCCTACGTGAATTGTCTTGTTATCTGTTAGTTTTTTCACTTATACTACTTTTTGAGAGATTTTTTGACTTGCCTTCCAACACTTCAATTGAAGGTTTAGCTATTGTATTTCTATGTCCAAAAGGTCTCTCTTTTTTCCCTCTAATTGTCCTTTTTTGTTTTTTAATAATATATTTTTATTGATTCAGAGAGGAAGGGAGAGGGAGAGAGAGAGAAGAAACATCAATGATGAGAGTCACTGATCGGCTGCCTCCTGCATGCCCCCGACTGGGGATGGAGCCCGCAGCCCGGGCATGTGCCCCGCCCGGGAATCGAACCGCGATCTCCTGGGTCATAGGTTGACTCTTAACCCCTGAACCACGTCCGCAGGGCTAATTGTCCTTTTTAAATAATAGCACCGTCTTCTTTTTTTCACAGATTAATTATAATCATCTTCCAGAAAATTAATGATACTTTGCATTTTGAGGTTGACTCCCATTTCCTGCATTGTTCCTATTTCTTTGCATTAGTTTACTTTTCTGTTTGTTTTTAAGTTTCTAACTTTTATGTTCAAGGCCTTCCTTAAATGCTGGGTGATTGTTGATTTTCTGTTCGTATTTAAGATTCAATCACTGAACCCAGGGGACTGGTATTGAGGAAGAATTTGCTGGCTGTTGGACTTCGCCGTAGGGTGATCAAGCAGAATCAACTATTGGGCAGGAAGCGCAAATTTCACTATCTGTGTATCTTTTCTTTTGCGCTGGATTGTTTTTCCAAAAAACACTCTCTAGTTACAGGCCCGGGCTGTCTAACCTGGCTGCTCGAGTCCTGAACTCTAGGAGAAATGATAAATTTGTATGTGTAAAGAGTCTTTTTACAAAAGCCTTGTTTTCAGTATTAAATTGTCATCCTAGTCTCAGCTGTTGCTGACATATCTGTCCTTATGTCCAGAGCCTTTTTGCTTTAGGTCCTCTAAATGTTATACTGGGGAAGGAGTAGTCTCGCCAATGGTTCGCGCTGGGAAGAAAATGGGAGTATTTGAAAAGGTTCCTTTCCACTGATGGTCAGGTGCTGCTGTGCTGAATCCCACCATGACCCCTCACGCTGAGACGCCTGGTCCTCTCAGTTCCTCGGCCTGTCTGGGGCTCTGCCGCACGGACGGCTCTTCATGCGGGCGCCCTGCCCTGCGTGGGCCTCGCTGCTCTCTCAGGCTTGAGGCCTCTTCCCTTGTAATAATCGCCTCATTCACTGGTTGCCGCCTTTCAAGAACTTGTTGACGGCTCCCGGCTGTTGCGCACCTGCTTGTGCTCCTTTACCCTTCTGGGTTATTCCCCCCTCCTGCCTCTTGACGCCCCCCTTTCCCTGTCGCCGAGGGGCTTACAGGAGACAGCGGGTAGCGACGGGCACGCTTATCCTACAGCGCTTCCCACGCGCCCGCCTTCGTTCACCTGGCGACCTTCACAAGGTTAGCTCCAGAAGGGCCTGTGCTGATGACAGTGTTGGCAAATAGCCTTAACCTAGGGCCTGCTCTTTCTTTTTTGACTGTCTAAATCATGAAAGAAATAACAATAATAATAATAATAATAAAACAGTACCAAGCTATTTTATTAATGTAAGCAAACGTTTTACTGAAAAATGCCAAAGTTTAGTTTGTCTCCAGTTTGAAAGGCAGAGTATTTATATCCGACTACTTGTTTTTTGGAGAAGACTGGAGTGTCCTGAACGTGAATTTGACTAGGCTGAATGTGCAGTTTGCACTGATATTTCTGAGATGTTCAGGTTGTCGAATGGGAAATATAAAATAAGCCTCAGTAGGGATGCGAGGCTAACAAATTTGAGCCAACTAGTTTGTTTGCAAAAAGTCTAAAAATACTTTTGGATAGCTCTAACACCAGCTTTATTGTTGCCGTTGTCTTGATTAAACTCTAAAGCACCCTGTAATAAGAAATTTTAAATTACCACTGGAACTTCCCCAAGTAGTCTTACAAAAATGGAAATGAAAATACACAGTATTTTTGGAGGTGGCCTCCGTGGCATCAGATTATGGCGTAGGACTCAGTTGGAAATGACTATCCATAGAGGTTTTACACAGTCAAAATGGGTAGAGTTCAGAGCGGATGACAACATTGGTAACTGTAGACAGACCCATTGAACTTGCTCCCATCTTTTAAAGCACTGCACCTACGTACTATTGGATATGAAGAATTAAAACAACCCACCTCCCTCATTTCTTCGAAAGGAGTTCTCTTCCCTTTATTTGTCCCTTCCCTTCCTGCGTCAGGTGGCAATGTGGCCTTCCGCTGTTTTCTAAGAGGCTCAGAGGAGGCTTTATCCTGGGCCTTTTCTTGAAGGCTTTTTACACTTGGGGTTTCTGCTATGATTAGAAAGGATGGTATAGAGGTGATTAAAGAAGACTTTATTTATTTGTAATAAAAAAAATGGTAAATGGGAGTTTTGCATTGTCATTGTGGCATGCGAGTCGGTGACTTTTCTAAGTAAACCAGTTTATTTATTCATGTAGGGTATTTTACACTCCACACCACAAATTTGGCTTCCTGTGATGGAGGCCAACTTGAAGAAAATTTATAAATATTATCAGAAGAATATCAGCATAATATAATTTTGTCTAAAGATTAGTCTTGTGTCATACATTCTAATTGGGCTATTTTAATGAGCTTCCAATGATATCTTTTGATGGAGTTAGTAGTGGTTTTTGTACAAAAAAAGGTATACTAATATTATTTTACTTTCTCTATGCCCAGTAGACTTCCGATAACATGTGTCAACAATAAGAATCTTAAGATGACAGTATCTAAGTTAGGAGAGTTAAATAATTTCTCTGTGGCCAAATGTAACTCATATTACTGTTAATCTATTTTACCTGTGTCAAAAACAGGATGTACAGTTTTAAAAAACCTGGTTAACATTTAGTTTGATCCTGATAAAAGGGTTTCCTTCCATTTCACTTCAGCATTGGTAGGAATCACCAGAGTCTGTCTCTTGCAAACTAAAATAAAAAGGGAAAGAATTTCAGGTAGAAAACATATTTAAGACATATGTTCTTGTCTTTCCATTTTTATTTTTTAATGCCTTTTGATAAAATTTTATTTGAAAATTACTGATTTTATAGGTAAATACGTGAAGGATATCGGCCAGTCTTTTTATTCGTCCTATATTGATGCAGTTTGTTCTGGACTTGGTGGTGTTTTTATGTCCATCTGAAGTGACAGTACATTTTCATCAGCACATTGTGTTATAGCCTGGGCATCTGCCCTCATTTACAGGCTCAAACCAGAGTATTTAGATGGAAAGAGTAGGCAAGGAAGTGCAGTCAGGACCGGCGTCACTCAGGTTGCCGATAAATGTCCTTTATATGGTTCAAGGGAAGCCCAGGCCAAAGCCTCCTTTGAAAGTGCTATTGTTTATTTTCCTCTGGGGCACAAAATCAATGGGCTATTTCTCCGTTTCAGAACTGCTACATTAAAATGTCATGACATATGTGTTTAAAATGTAAAATCTATAAAAAAAGAAAAGCCCACTTAATGTTGGTTGCATTTTACCTTTACCCTTTCTTCATAGTACAAAAAGTTGTCCTTTTTCCTTTATTCATGGCCGAGATTTCGGTCATCTATTTACAAACGTGCATGGAGAATGCCCTGCTTTTCACTTGGGCGGGAGGGGGCTGGAGTGACCCTTTCACGGGCAATCTTTTTTCCAGGTTCCCAAAGATGACTTTTCTCTCTCACCTCCTGTGAGAGACTGCTTGGATTTATGCTTAATCACTTGCTTTTTAGCTATCCAGGCACTTGTAACCATCTGTTTACAGGAATATAGAGAGTCTACATATTATATAACATATACACACGTATACACATATACATGCACATATGTATGTATACATATTATATCATATGTATACAATATATATTTGGAAGGATGGGTGTGAAGAGCTGTGAGAAACAGGTATTTTTATCCAGATGGTGATTAATTTGAAAGTATCTTGAGAGGAGAAAAGTTTATTTTAATTTTTATTTTATAGGCTTCACAATGTCTAGAGCATAATAATTATGTTGAAAATGACCACTTAGAATTATTTGGAGAAACCATCAGTTACTAATGAATATCAGTCTGTTTTAAAAATGATCATATTTAGAGATGTTGATATTGTTAAATGAAAGATACTAAAATGTGAACTGATTCAAATAGATATAAGGTACCTAAATATTGAAAACTAATATTTAATTTCTATGTCTTTTTCAACTGGTGCCAGTCAAATGAAATGTGGTAATTTAAATAATATTTGACCTTGCTCATCAATGTGCCACCCTGATGGCTCACAGAGAACCTATAACTAGTGTCTTTTGTATCTTTTCTATATTTCTTTTGACTTTGGAAGGTAGAGCTTTTAGTTCAAAATCCTTGCATTTAGCCCTTTCATTTAAGAGCACATGATGGATTACTGGGTCGACATCATTAAATATCCTGCTAAATCAAATCTGAAGGAGGATTTTGGTTAATGAAACTTGCCAGGGTTCCAGGTCATTTTTTAGATTTTTGAAACTACTCACTGATATTAGGTAGATTTGTGTATGAAAATGTATATCTGTAGGTTTAACTAAAAGGTCTTTAACTTGAAACCGATTCTTAGGCTAAACTCTTCTTATGACATTATCTTCTAGGGATGCATGGCTATATTTACAAATATAATAAAAATTTGAGAGTTCAGAACTAATACTTTGTTTCCAAGGTTCTTTCACAAATTTGCTAAGTCTAAGTTGGAACTGCGTACAGAATAGTTCCAGGATCTATGAACCTGGATTTGGTCTTGGCAGTCGTGCCAGCTGTCACAGTTTTGTTTATTAAATCCATCCGTTGATCAACAACAGTTGCCTAAAGTCATTTAGACTTTCTCTTGTTCTGGCTCAGGGAGGTCAGTCCTATCTCAATGACTCAGAAGGACTTAGTATACAATAAAATTGGATCACCCATTTGCTTATTTATAAGGTCAACACCACAGAGATATGAGTAAAGTGTCCCATTTTGTTTTCAGATCAATAAGTTTCTTATAATTATCAAATAGCTGTTAAGTGTTCCTAATATGATGAATAGTTGCTAAAGTTGAAGAGTTTGTTATTAGGGTATTGAGCAAAATAATCAGTGCAAATGATATTAGGGACAGACTGCTGGGGACAGGGAAACGGGAAGAAATGAATTTTATGATGAACTCAGCATAGAAAGCTCAATAGCTATTCCAATGTAGGTTAAAAATTCAGAGAAGATTAGAAAATATCTGTGGGTGAGGGTGGGTGTCTCTAAGCGCTGAAATACAAAACAGAATTATATAGGAAATGAAAAAGAGGGGAGATTGAAAAGAATAGATATAAGCCAGCCATTAAGGAATGGAGGCACACAATAAGAGAGGCAAGAAAGCAAAATGAAATAATGTAGCCAGGAGACTCAAAGGAAATAAGAAAGGTTTCTATAAATACATTCAAGAGAAAGAACAAAACAGAGAGAAAAACTGTAAAGTGAAAATGTTGAGCAGGCAAAGACTCAGGGAATGACCACATGCCTATGACATCTTTTATTCCTCACAATTTTCAGTAACATCTGGATTTAAAACAGAATAAAAAAGTACATTGAGTTTTTTTAATTTATTTTTGAATGTGTATGTAAATCAAGGGAGCTATTAATGACGATAATAGACGAAGCTATTGATGGGGGAAAATAACAATTGTGAAATAAAATTTTATGATGCACTCCTGTGGGTTAAAACTAAGTTGCTTCTGAATGTTTTGAAAAAATCAGTGTTATAATCCCTAAAAGCTTCCAGTAGGAGAACTACTGAAGAGGAGAAAGGTAATATAGTTTCACCTAAGTCCCCTTTCTAGGAACAATTTGAATGAAATCAGGGGAACATGGGCTTGATTAATTAAAATTTTCCTCCCAGAATTTTTGATTCCCTTGGATCCATCAGTGGAGTATGTTTTGCACCACAATTATTATTTTTTCCCCAAACTATAAGAGAAAGTTTCATAAGCAAAAGAAGTGGGTCGTAGAAGAAATGGGCTCAGGGAACAAGTTATAGCAGCAAAAGAAGGGCCCTTGGAGCTTAGGAGAGAGAAAGAGAAAGCAGGGGGTGGGGTGGGGGGTGGGAGGCGCAGGGGTGCTCCCTGGAGGGAGAGCCACTGTTGAGCCCTTGCCTGGAGGGTTTTAGAGGCTGGGGTTTGGGGGAGACCTTAGGGGAGAGTCTCGATAGAATCTTCATCTGCTTTACGCTGATGCACCAAAATGAGATTTATTCCCTTGACTTCAGCAATCCTTGGGTGTGGTTGGCACAAATGGCACTAATTGGATTTCGGTTATTTATTTCCCTGGGTAGGGCGAGTGAAGCTATTTACCCTGTGGTTGGGGAGAAGTGTAAACCATTTCACTCTGAAGTGGCCTTGGGTGGGGAAGATAGGATTTTGCAATTTTCTAGTTCGCTGTAAACTGCTAGGCCTTCAACCATCTGTCTCAGCTTCCCTATTCCATTTGTCCTGGCTTACCAGCTTGTCTCATTCTCCCCTCAGGACTTCCATCCCTGAAATCTTTGAGAGGCGATGAGGGAAGGGGGCCTGTCTCTAGTAACTGCTTTCTGCTAACAAGAGCAGGCCCTGGTCCCGGCCTATGTGGGCATGGAAGTCTCTCCCTGCCTGATTTAAGGGAGACCAGGGAATGGCATCCGGGACTGGGACAGAGGCCATGTCTCTTCCAGTCCTGGGAACAGAGAGCTTATTCTTCCAACGTAGGCATGGACTGGAATCCCTGAAGTACCTTCATGGTGATAAGGAATTGTTGTATCATTCCAGAAGCAAAGTTGGAAGATTGCTTCATATTTCATTGACTCAGTTTTGTAGTCTGGATCCCATCACCCAGGTGTCACCTGGGGATGGTCACGCCAGCTGGTGACTCCGTGTCCGGAGGACAGGTTTGCTTTCCATCTCAGTGTTGCTGAGGCATGTTTAGCACAATTATAATTTTGCTTTATGTTTTGTTTCATCCCGAGACTTGTTAGGAATTTTTAGGTTTCAGACTTCGTTGGGGGTAGAGGTGTAAAAATCTATTTTGTAAACTTATTTTGAGTGGGGTGTGTGTGTGTGTGGGGGGGGATATTTGTAAGTCCAAATAGTGTTTTTAAGCAATGCACACTGTGAGATGTCCTGTGATTAAAAAATACAAAGAAAACATAATCTCTAGCACTGTGACTTAGCATTAAATTTGAGCTTAATGAAATTTTCTTTTTCTTACCACGTTGCTTCTGAATGTGAACCACGTTACTTTCATGGGGAAGAGAACCCAGCGTGTGGGGCCCCCACGGCCATTGACTATGTTTCACTCCGTCCGTGAGTAAGTCCTTTGCCTCACTCTCCTTCCATCATGTCTGCTCTGGAGTTTATTCTTTCCTTTTAGGGTCAGCTCTCTCTTCCTGCAGTTGTATCGTTAAATCCAGAGAATGTAAGGCAAGCGTTTCTGAGGGCCTTAAAAATATCTCCATCAGCGGTATGTGCTGTCAGCTTCTTAGCTCTAGAGGGAGTAATTGGTGATGGTGCACTAATAACTGAACCTCTGGGTTTCTCTGCTGTCTGCAGATGCCTGTTTCATTATTAGCAACAGAAAGAGGTAAGACCAACACAGGTGGGGTTAATAATTATATCAGAAATAAATCAAGTTGCAACACAGGTAGCTTTAAACCAGATAATTCAGAAATAGTTTGAATAATTACTAATTAGTTCTACTGACAGCAGAATTGAATTACTCATGAATATCTGAAAGCAGAGGATAGTTCGTTCCCAAATACCTCTAAAACTAATTGGAAAGTTGTTTATTATACTTTTCACTAGGTGATGTGTTTATTTCGTGCTTTATTTTTGGCAATTTTATTTTAGAAATATCTTCAAGTGACAAATGGAAAAGATTGTTAAGAATGATCTTAAATTAGCTCAGAATTCTAAATAAAAACCTACTTTTAGTTGATTTAGTTGATATGGCCTTTCTGAATTTTTTTCTCAGAATATTAGGGTGGGTCCTTAGGCAAGGGTTTTCAATACTTTTCCTCCAATTTATTTTATAATATTGATTTTTACTGTTTAAAATATTGCTGTTAGTTTATTTGATATTTACTATTCGTAGTGCTTCTTAGTCATTTTCATTTTCTGCCAGTGGAGGGATATTTAATATTAGCTTTGAGAATGCTGTCTTATAGCCATAGATTATAGATTTTTATTTCATTATTAACCATAGTTTGCTTGAGTAAATCTTTAGAATAGGAAAAACCAATTTTAGTGATTCTGAGTTTTCAGCTGTTAGAGCAATTCACACATTTATTAAACCATTTTTAAAAAGCAACTAATATATAGCATTATTCCTTTGAGAAGAAATGAAATACAAAGTACCTCCTTTTACAACTCACAGCCTGGTGGGGTGGGGTGTGGTGGAGTCGGTACTAGGAGCTCTTCATCCAAAATTTATGTTCTCCCTCCATGGTGTGAAGGGGTTGCTTGGAGGCAGCTGCCCAGTGAGGGTGGCCTCTCTCAGCACCCTTAGTGTCCAGGTGTCGCCACCGGACTGGGTTTTGCTTACGGAACATGAACAGAAGTGATGTTCATTAGTTCCTGTTTGGGATTTGGAAGAAGTGTAGTTCTGTCTCCCTCCTCTGCTCACCGACCCTTGAGGATGGCAGAGCCACAAAAAGAAGGTGCTGAGGTCCCCAGGGCACCACAGTAGAAGAACGTCACCACCTAAGAGGAAACCTGCACTTGGACTGAGAACTTTCCTGCCATGACAGTCACCCGCTTAAGGACCACGATGACAGTACGGCCACAAAAAGCACCCCATCAACCTCCACCTGTTTTATAAGAAATAGGCAGACACCAAAACTCCTACAGATCGAACACTCAGCAACCCTTCCTCCTTTGAAATGCCCACAAACCAGCGCCTGTGCCCTGCAGCCAACCAAAGGCTGCCAAACATATCTGAACACCAATCGGAGGGTCTCTCCCACTTCCAAAATATCATTTTACTAAAACACTTGCCAATCAGAAATTCTCTCAGTGTTCTTCTTTATATCTTTACAACTTACTTTTCTTCCTGACTGCTTTGAGAGGGGTTCTCTTGCCCACGTTTAAGAATTAACGGCCTGGTTACTGTTTTTCCAGACTTAGTTTTGTCTTTGACAGGGCTTTTATGAGTGAGAAATAAACCTCTATGGTGTTAAAATATTAAAATTGTGGGCTGGTTTCTCTTAGCAACTAGCATTACCTTACCAATACTGGATAACAGGCAAGTAAATTGTAATTTTAATATAACGTAAATTTGAGTACAAAGAACCTGTGACAAGGGAAGGAAGCGGTGGAAACACATTGGAGTGCCGCCTAACGTGTTTGGGGTACCGGGGGAAGGTAAGCAGTCAGAAGAAGCAGCCTGCAGGAAGCAAGATTTCGGTTGTGGTGTGAAAGACAAGAGTTAGCCAGGCAAAGAGCAAATGATGGAGAAAACATTAGAGAGATTGAAAGCAGCAGGATAAAGGCACAGAGATTTAAAAAAAGCACTGGGTATGTGCTTAGCAGCCGTGGGGACACATAAGGAAGATACCTCAACAGGCCTTTTATGTTACGCCGTCTTGACTTTTTAAACCGTCACTCTAATAACAATACGGCAAATGGATTAGGAGTTTGGGCATAACTACAGGCAAAGAGACCAATTAGAAGTCTGTGGCAAGAATCCAGGTGAGAAGTAATGGAAGCCTGAGGTGCAGCCATCTCAGCAGGGAGAGGGAAAAAATGTTTGCAGTTGGGAGCTACTGAGGAGATAGGACTGAAAAGGTGTAATGCTTGTAGTTGCTAAAGGGGTAGGTGAGGACATAAATTAGGAATCAGTAAATACAAATTAAAGACACAACATGTACCTGGGGAGGAGAGAAGGTGCATTGTTTAGTTTCCTGTGTCTCCATGGGAGGCATCAGTAAACACCTGAGACATTTGTTTGGAAAAAGGAGTAGGTGGTGACATAAATTAGGAATCAGTAAATACAAATTAAAGACACAAGGTGTACCTGGGGGAGGAGAGAAGGCGCACTGTTTAGTTTCCTGGGATGGGAAGCATCAGTAACCACCTGAGACATTTGTTTGGAACCCAAGAGCGAGGTCTAGAGTGGAGGTGTCATTTTAAAGTTGTCATGGAACATGCAGTAGCTGCAGTCACGGAAACTAACAATGCCACACAGGAAGAGGGCCCAGAGAGTCAATAATGAAGACGGCCGAGGCCCAGGCCTTACAGGGCGCTGCCAAGAAAGAGGCCTCTGCATTCGGATGGGAAGGATGGGGCAAAGGTGGAGGGACAGCACTGGGGAACAGTGTCCCTGCAGCTACTGGAGAAGCAGGTCTGAAAGGGGGAGAGGCCATTAATTTGTATTAAAGTTGGTCAAAGCTGAAGTTCCAGCTGGGTACTGAAAACAGTTCAACAGCTATTTGGTGAGGGTGCGCTGGCACAGGACAGGGCCCTGCACCTTGAGACCCAGACAGGAGAGCCAGCCTAGCCCTGCCGTCCTGGGGAGCCAGCCTCAGCCGGGCACCGGATCGCATGCTGGAAGGATGGGCCCAGCAGGAGGAGGGAGCAGAGCGCCGGCCAAGGGAGGCTCTGAGGGAGCCACACACACACACACACACACACACACACACACCACACACACACACACACACACACACACACCACACACACACACACAGACACACACACACACACACACACACAGACACACAGACACACAGACACACACCACACACACACACACACACACACACACACACACACACACACACACGGGGCGGGCGAGGGGGGGGGCAGCGGGAGGCGCTCACATCGCTGTGAAGGGCAGAGGCCCAGGCCCAGGGCAGCACATTGAAGACTAAATGGAAGTGAGGTTTTTTTGTTTTGTTTTTTGTTTTTTAAGACACTTGCCTGAGGAGGGAAGGAGAGGAACAGACAGTAGGTAGAGAGAGACTTAGAGAAGATTTAATTTAGTTTTGTTTTATAAATTCAGAGAGCTGAATACCTTAAAATGCTTGGGGGAAATTGTAGTCGGGAGGATTGATGGAGCATAGCTGATGGAAAACGCCAATAATTTTGTTGGTGGCAAATAGGAAGCTGAAGCTCCAGCTACATTATTTTCCCTGAAGAAGAAAAGCAAATAAAGATTAAATATCAGATGACTGGATGAGCCACCCTAGGAAGCAATAAGAGGATTCACATAGTTTATAGGCTTAATAGCAATATTTCTCTTTAATTACATTGATTCCTTTAAGTCCATCAGACCTTTCTACAGTGGTGTTTCTAATTCTGCCTCAATAGCAAGGGTTGCTTCTTTGAATTTCTTTAATCACCATATTGAATCCACACAGCAGTTTGGGACATTTACATTTTTTAGAGAATAGTGTTTTGGTAAAATTTTTAAAAATGAACAAAGTCAGAAGTCATAAATATTTTCTAACTTTAGTATGTAGTGAAGTTATAGAGATATGTTTTTACTTTATAATATAGCCATGAAATAATCTTCTCTCACACATTTGTATACAGCTCCTCTTTCAGTACCTTGATGCCTTCTTTGTTTCTCATTCAACCATCTTAAGATTTTGAAGATATTTACCATAATAAAGTCCCCATTCCATTCAAAATAACCTCTTCACATTTCCTATGACAGCCATGCTCTTATGATTTCTAATTAGAAGGTCCTTCTTAAATTTTTATTCTACTCTATTTCCTTGTAATCTTCAAAATTTGTTTTAAGTTTTCTTACTCTACATGCTTCAATGACATTTGGGCAATAGTATTTCTTTCTTTCTTGAGACTGTATAGTTGTCATTATGTGTCACAAGAATACACATGTCTTCCCTATATGATGCCCAGAACCTTGAAGATGCCCCTTCCTTTCCTTCTTGTAACATAACCTACTGCTTCCTTTGCAAACTGTTTCTTTTGCACTTGATGGCCTCTCAGTTAACTGACCCTGTTCTTCCCCAAGCATGACTCTTTAAAGCCAACAATGTCAGATCTTGTCCTAATGTCATATCTCTCTGCCCCGATTTTCATTGTTACATGATTGAGAATGTATGCGAATAGATTGGGTCCATCTGGATAACCTCCCATTTCATAAACTCAAGCACATCTATAAAGTCATTTTTGCTCTGTCAGGTAATGTATTCACAGGTCCTGAGGACTTGGGTGTGGATATCTTTGGGGGTAATTATTCTGTCTGCCACACCATCAGATAGGAAAGTTTATCCGAGAGACCGAGATTGGTTAGTCATTTATTCAGCAAGTGTTTATTGAGCATCTGCTATGTGACAAGCACTGGTCTAGGAACTTGGGATGCACTATTGAAAAAAACTGATAAACATTCTGATTTTGTTGAGTATTTATTCTATCGCCGTGTGCTGACAGGGTCAAATTTTACCTGAAGTCAACGGCACCTCTGGGCTTTCCAGTTTTGTGTTGATAAATTCTCAATTTTGTTTAAATGAATTTGGGTTGAGTTTTATCACTTGGACCTCAAACAACTTTTCCTAATACAGACAGTAATAGACTTAAACAAATATTTATGGTGGGTAACACAATACTACTCCTTCTTTATTAATTGTACCTAGCTAAAATTTAAGAATGTCCACCAATATCCAAATTCAGAAGGGTACCCAATTACTTATCCTTTGTTCATTCAAAATATATTTACTGAATAAAACATTGGGTGCCTTGACGAAATTGACGCACCGTTGACTAATTTCTTTTCTCCACAGAGCTTACAGAGTGTCAGGTGGCAGGTGTTCAACTAATGAGCAAATATACATAGATATAAAATTTCAAATCATTGTATTGCCATGAGAAAAGTGTCATGAATGAATAGGATAGCATGCCACAGGATGCCATGAGAGAGTTAGTGTAGACTGGCTCTTAATTGAGGAAGAGCAGGTTTGAGGAACCCTTTTGCCTGGTTTCCTGGACTTGAGAGGTAATTTTCATTTGTAAGTGAAATGTGAACTTCAGGGTGTTTCATGGGCAAAGTACAAGTGGGCAAGGTGCAATTGAGGATCTCCAAATCAGTGTCGCTAATAAAGTCAGGTTCAGTCCCTATCATTCTGTGAAGTTCATCTTTCAGAACCTAAAAATGATAAGATATCAGCTCTCATATTAAAGATAGATTTGTGTATTATTGATGTAAGAAATGTCCAAACCTGTAGAGAATTTTTATAAGAGTTTATTTGAACCCAACTGATGACACATGGTGGGGAGAAAGTCTCAAATGCTCTGGAAAATAACAGTTTTGTAGCTTTTTTTATGCATTTGAAATTGAGGGACTATAAGGAAGATTATGTGAACATGGGAGAAGGCAAGGCAGGGATTGGATTACAGGATAGTTCACAAGACTCCGTTCTTTCTTGAGGGCGGTTGCGGCTTATTTCAAAGGTGTGTTAACCTAGATGCACAGAAACAATGGACAGGTCTTGCATGACTTGCCCAGTTAGGAATTTATGATCAGATCACCCTGCGAGGTTACTTTCCATAAAACCCCCTTTTTCATCCACAGTGCTTTGTAAAATGTGTGTCAAAAGCAGTTATTTCTTGTTTTATGTCAAGTTGTGTTAGCCTTTTACTTACTTTCAGAATTCTATACTCAAGTGTTTCTATTCCAGACATAGACACATAACAGTGTTAATAAAAAAATCAAAGATGATTAAAGCAAAAGTACCTATAGACAGTATTTACAGTGACTGAATGCATTTCCATGATTCATAATTAATCAGATAGTGTGGTAGAACTAACATTGGATTAAAAAATTAGGAAACCTGAGTTCTAATTTCCTCTGCCCATGACTCATTTCACTTTTCTGGGTTTCAGCATCTCATCTATAGAGTTAGCTTTTATCTTTCTAAATTTTCTTGCAGCTTAAATTTCCTTTATACTATTTAAGTCACAAAAATACTCAAACATATTCAGAGAACTGTACTTGGCGTCTTGGCAAAGGACAATGATCCGTGGCAATATAACTGAGCCAGAGTTATTTAATTGTAAAATAGTTTAATGGATGGTTTCTTTCATTATCATGGGGTTGAGCCAGGGAGATCCTGGTAGCCCTGAATTACCAAGAAATTTACATTCTAGGACCTTTAAAACAAAGAGCCTTCCTCATCTCAAGTGCCTTGAATTTGGTCGCAGCTGAGGGTTTATAAGGTCACTAAGAAGTTCTGAAGCCAAATTGAAATCTCTTAAGTATTTAGTTTCTATCATTCAAATAGCATTTCCCTTGGGCTGTTTAGCATCTTAACTTTCGTTATTTGCTTTACTTTTGTTACTTGACAGTAAGTTTTCTTTGAGTTCTAGAATATTGGCTTCTTAGGTATATTGATGTCTGCTGACACAGAAAATGCCTTTTATTTTGTGGGCATTTGATATATATGTGTTGAATATATGAATCTTAAAATGACTTTCTTTGAAACGATTCAAGGGGTAAAATTCAAGAGCACTACCCATCAGAAGAGATTTTTATTTGAAAATATTTAAACCATCTTAAAAATCTCAATATTATGGAACAGTGGTAGAACAAAATTCTTTATAGCATCAATGCTACATCCCTTCAGTTGAGGTCTTAAAGGATTCAAGCCTTACTGTACGATTTAAATTTCTGAAGTGCATACATAATCTTACTAAGTCTTATGGTTTCTTTTTGTGCTAAAAGTGACAAAATAGAGGCATAACAATGATGATGCGGAGGAGCAAGGATCTAGATTATCTTCTCTTATATATTCTTGTTGTAAATATTTAGAATAACATTTTCCAGTTGCAAAGAGAGAGACTGATCCCTCCTCCCCTGGCTCCTCTTTGGAAGTAGTTGTTAGGAGAGCTGTGGATTCTTTTTTGAGGAATATCCATCCAAACTTTTTGAATTTTTTTTTAATCTCACCAGGGCTGCTCGTAACCACCAGGGCAACGCCATATGTCTGAACTTGTTGGAGTGCGACATGTCATGGTGGGCGCAGCAGAAGGCCTGTCTGGCCTCATTGTGACTGTTCATTCAGACAAAGTGAACATGGCACTTCCCTGTGCGTGGCGGTAAGCGTTCTCCAGAGCCCTCGTGCTGTGCTTCTGGATACGCGGTGCTTTCCTGTCGCAGGACGGTATAACGCCTGCTCTCGCCGCTGGGCCTGCCCCTCGTCCCCAGCCGTGGCACTGGGGAAGGGGCCGGGAGGAATGACAGGGCCCTGACAGTTCACTCAGGCTCTTCCACCGGACGGAGCCGCACAGCCTTTCTGCTGCTGGAGCAGCGCACCATCTGCTCGGGGCTTTTGTGGGGTCGCACCAAGGGGTGGAGGCTCTGTGACCTCCCATTATCATCTCGCACCTGTAGGGGACTGGCTGGGACGGGAGGTCCTGTACTTAATCTCTTGGTGACTGTAAATGACTCAGGCAGACACTGGTGATTTTAAACATAAACTTCTGTTATACAGCGGAGCCTTGGCTCTCAAACCTAATTCATTCTGGGAGGCTGTTCCTGAAGCGATTTGTTTCAGAACCAAATCATTTCCCCCCATTAGCAATCATAGCAATTGAATTAATCCATTCCAGGCCCCTAGGTTGTTCTCACAACTTTCCTTTTCACTTTGTTACTGTCACCAACCTTTTTAGGACCCAGGGTGACTTACTGTATGCATTCAATAAGAAGAAGCTGCAAAAGACCTCTTTGTGGGGCCTCCCCACCGAGGGTGGATGCTGACTGACCTGTCTGCTTTCCACTTTTAACCTTGCCCCGCGGCCAGAGGAGGGGCAGGGTGGCAGGAGGGCCCTGCCAGGGTGGGGGCGGGTGCTGGGGGGTGTGTGTGTCTGTGTGTGCTCTGAGTCACGGGGTGGGGTAAAATTAAAAAATAAATAATCAGCAGTAACAAAAGCAAAAAAACCACAAAAATATTCACTGCACAGCTTCCTGAGATGCTGAGAATGCGAGTTTAGCAGTAAACTGACCCATACTCACGCACTCTCTGCTATGTGTGTCACCCGAGAGACCTGTGACTGGTCACACAAGCATCAGCGTGAAAGCGTTGTCGGAGGGTCGAGAACGAAAGTTTTGTTCAACACCTGAGTCATTCTTTTTGGTGTATAACTTGGTCAAGAACCGAATTGTTCGACACGGGAGACATTTGAGAATCCATGTTTGACTGTATACATATTTTTTCACAGCTAGAGAATTGGACATTGTTGGACTGTGAAGGTTCCTTTGGTAGGTGGATGTTCAGGATGCGTCTCCCACCTGTTATTTTTCCTGTCAGTGACCTAATTTAGAGTTCTCCCTGTGAGGCTCGAGGTGCACTGCCCAGGTTCTCCCGAGGCCAGATCAAGGTGCTTGACTTGCTGTCGAAGTTGGCAGCAGGGGGTACGAGTTAAAAAGACGGCTTCCTGTTAGTGAAAAAGGGTTGAATTCCAGTTTTTCCATTCACTAACTCACTGATTTTAAGCAAGTTGTTTAGTGTCTGGGTGCCTTAGTTTCTTTATCTTTAAACTAAGAATACCTCCATAGAGATGTCATGAGGATTACAATAGCTAAGCAGTGTAAATGCCTCACATAGTGCCAGGGACCCAGTGGGTACTTAACAGAAGTTATTATTATTGTTGCTATTGTTCCTAAGCAGGGTATTTCCAGTGTCTGGGAGCAAAGGTTATTCAAACCAGTACAAAGCTTTTTTCGTTTTTCCATTTGTAATCCAGAGAATTTCACCCAAATTTAGAACAAGTTACATACACATTTAAAATTCATCTCATTTAATTTCTCTGTTTTAGAATCACCTGTACTTCTCCGGATTTTATGCATTGTTTCCCATTTCTTTTTGGGGTTTGAGTTCAAAAGAAATTATTAAGGAATTTCCCAAAAGAATAGGTGAAAACAGAGGGGCCAAAATTATTCATTCTGGGTTAGTTAGTGTGAAATTTTGATACTGAGAGAGCATTTGTGGGCCCAAAATCTTAAAATTAATTGGTAGCCTGTTTTGAATAATGCCTCTTCATTTTACTCCCTTGCTTCTATCTTCCCTGAACACATTTAATTCCAGATGGCTTTCAGATGTTTTTAGGATATCAAACAGACTGGACTTCATTTTGTTCCTGGAGGAATGCTATCCACATGTAGGTGGTTCATGAAACAGAAGCATAGAGTAATACATTGTAGTGAAACCATTTTGCATTCAAGGCAAAAGACATGTCTTAATTTATTTGCATTCATTAAAATTAACATTCGTCTAAGTAGGCACATTTCAGTCGAAGGACTGGGCTATGGGTCTTACTGTTTCTTCCTATGCGCAGCCAGGCTTCTTTAGAAATGCTTCCATTTTGGTGAACTAGGAGAAGAGAGAATTGGCCATACTTGCACTAATGCGAGCATTTCATATAGACTGGGGCATATCTTTACAGGCAGAAAGCGTCAACATACTAGTATACATCAAACTGACTGTTCTCACTATGTGAGGGGAAAAAAAGCAGTTACTTTACGAGTCACAGTTCTATGTAAAATATCACTTCAAGACGTTCTTTGGCTTTGAAGTGGTGTCTAAACCTTTGCATCTTTATGAGGTCATATTTTTCATACTGAATTTTAAAATACATTTAGGATATGTACGTACACACGTCAAGGCAGAGGGATGCTTTGGATATGAATTTAATTAAACAATAGGCCACTTTGGGACTTGTTTTATGGAGCCATTTGTTTCACGCGAGTTCAACTGCCCAAGCTACCGTGCAATAATGGCCTCATAAAATTATCCTCCGGAGGGTCTTATTTCTACTATAATGTGCTTTTACTTAAAATTTAGTTTAATGGCAACATTTTTCCTTGTATATCAACTGCATACAAGTAATAGCTATCAGAAAATTTAATGGTTAAGGAGCTTTTGGTTTTACATATTTACTGTTGGGAATTGTTCATCCAAAGAAGGAAAAAAATGAGGAAAGAAGAGGGAAAAAGTGCACATGTTACATTGGTAATAATCTTTGGATTTGCTATTTGTATCTAATTATCTTTTAAAATACTCTCATTTAAATTACTTGGGCGTATTTTTGTTCTCAGCATGTAATCTCATACATGTGCTTGATCCCAGCTTAACCTTCTCAGAAACAAGCACCGTTCACAGCACTATTTCTTGGTATGTGCCAGAAGGCAGATTTTATTAGGGCCACAGTCAGCAATTGAGACCCAATTCCAGTTTTTAGGAAGCCTCCAATTTGGTAAGAAAACAGATTTGTCAATAAAGTTTTATAAAATATGTATAATATATAGCATTGTGTACTATATATATTGTCAAGCCATGAATTTTGCCATGCAAGAAATGTATATTTCTTCGTTTTCTACACTGCACTTAGTTTCTGTCTTGAACAAGACTCCCTTGGATCCAGCCCAGATGACCCCTCCCTGGAGCCCTGCACTTTAGAATACTGTAAACAACCTTAGTTACATGTACGCACCAATTGTAAAGCACACATAGGTTTTTCTATCACTTGGAATTTAGCATTTAATGCTTGCACCCCTGTTAGCCCAAATATCTGTTCTCCTGTTATCACTCCCATTCTAGGGTAATATTTTTCTTCATCTCTTGGAAAGGCAACTGTCCAAATGCTGTGAAAGTTGTGTGCTATGCTACCGGGGCTGTTGAAAATAGGCATTGCTTCAGATTGGGGGGTGGATCAGAGCAGGGAAAGGTCTGAGGTAAGAGAAATGAGCTTAATCAGTATGTCAAATTCTTCTTTGCCAATAGCATACACACAATAGACTCTTGTGGAATGCACTAGCATTTCCCAGTGGCGCCAAGCATCTATTTCTTGTTATTTTTCATGTCCCAATTTGTGTTTCCAACAATATTCACAATGAGCAGATATTCACAGTAGGTTTAAAAACTTAAAATATTTTACAATAGTAAGTAATTCATGTTTCTCTTAAATTTTTATTTACCTGGGTTTAGATATAACTTTGATGAAGCATGATGCTACTGATGCTTTCCTTCGGCACCTACAGGGACATTAAATACAAAATTGTGATGAATTGTATTCATATAAAATATTTAATAAGATTTAATTAACCTTTTTAAGATTAAAAAGTTTAGATTTACTTAAATATTTTTAATTTAAAAGTGATATTCCTAATTGCTTTTTAATAGTTTAGATAAATTAGAAAATGGTTGGAGCCAGATCTTGGAGGGAGAAGGGAAGGGTGAGATATGAAACATTTAGAGAGAAATACCTTGGAAGAGAGAAGCAATGCTTCTTCCTCTGACACGGGGATGAAGGCGATGGTGATGGTGAGGAAGGAGATGAGGACTTGACTCCTCCCTGTAATGTGAGGCTAAAACTGAGTCAGGCAGAGTCCAGCTCGCCTCTTAATGCGAGGGGATAGCGGAAAGGGAGCTGCCCTGAGCCACCAGAAAGGATCGATGTGCGGTGTCCCAGGCTGGCAGCATCATCAGTCCATATAATTGTCATATTGACAGGCTGGGTCTTCGGAAACCTGGCTTCAGGAGAAGAGAGTTCAGATATTGCGAGGTAATGAAGACTCAACGACTTAGCATCTGTGATGTGCTCAGGGCAGTGCGAGCACGTGGTGAGATTATATAAATAGAATCAGACAAAGAGAAATAATAATAATAATGATAATAATAATTATGATAATAAGAATGTCAGCAAATATCCGTAGCAGAAATATTGGCATAACCAAAGGTTTTACACATAGTTCTTTGGTCTCGTGACATCTCATAATATTTCACACAATACTTAACTGCCCCCAAAGAACACATGACTCAAAGTTACCTGAGGTTACTAGAGGCCATTTCCAGGCCCGGAACCCTGCGCCTCATGCTGCGGTCCTCCGGTGGGCTTATCTTCCTGTCCCCTGGCTGTGTCGCCACCGAGTGCTGGGTGTTCGTTTGCCCAGCGCTGTCTCCCAGGGCAGTTCAGCTCGCTGGCCACTGCTGTGCATTCTCTGCTCGCCTCTTGGTGCATACTCTTGCTTCAAAATTACTTCCCTGGCTTCCATCCCTCCAGCTATCGCCGCATTTCTCTGCACCTCCTTACATCCAAATTTTGGGCAGCCGTTTTCTATATGAGGCCGTATCGCCACTCTCTCATTGCCCAGGCACTCGTTAACCAGTGTACATTTGTTTCCTCCCCCCACCCTGCCACTGAATCTTTTCTTTTCATGATCACCAATATTGCCATACCCAGTGTCTATTCTTCCATCTACTGTCACAGCAAAATTGTTGTAATAGTCTATTCCTTCTGTATCAAAAAGACTAGCTTCTCCGAGTTTCCACCCTTTTCTCTCAACTTCTTTCCCCGGACAGGATTCCTTCTCTACCCAAAACCTATGTATCCATGAAGCTCAGAGCTCTTCCCTGGTGCCTCTCCTCTAGACACATCCTGGGTAATTTATTTATTCCCATGGTTTTAAATGCTTCCTTTGTGCTCATAATTTAGTTTTCAAGCCCAAGCTACTCTTTTGAACCCCAGACAGTGGGCAGTGGCAGTTTGTGATTGTAGGGTTAGAGAGAAAAGACTTGAGGTCGAGAACTTTCCATTGTATAACTAATAAACGCGTCCTTATCTGCGTAACTGTGGCTGTCCTATGTATTTTCATCATTTCCCTGCAATATAAGAAGGGGATGCAATTTCTTGGTGGCCGTTTTGGGTTATCCAACAGAGAGAGGAGGCAATTAAATATGAATTTTATAACAGCCTTTAGATTTTAGGCCAGTTTTCCTGCTAGGACATCATCTCCTGTCAAAGGAGAAATAGGGGTTGAGTCCTACAGAATCGCTTCATATTTGAGGCAGTTACAAAATCGATGGAAGACTTTATTGACTTCCTATCCTACTGGGTTCTTGAATCTCCAAGTGAAGGTAGCATGGGATATCCTAAAACTCAGATCCTGTGCTTTATGCCTTGGGAGGCGCTTGGCACAGGTCTGGTGCTATGAGGTTCCCTGAGGCGGAGGCTGCTTTTACCCAGAAGGGTGGTAAAGCGAGGCCTCAGGAAGGGAGAGAGTCTGCAAACCATCAGAAGCATCTCAGACGCAATACATCCAGACTAAATGTTTGCTGTCTGCCCGCGAAACCTTTCTTCCTCTAGTGGCTCCCATTTTGATTATTAGCATTGCATTCTTAATTATTCAAGCCAAAATTTCTCCCCTCACTTGCTACATGCCAATAATTAGCAATCCCTACTGTTTCTACTTACAAAATGTATCTTTTCTCTTCAACTCCAACTGCCACCACCCTTGTCCAAGAGGGCACCGTGTCTCAAACTGTGCCAGTGGCCTATGATCGTCTCTCTTCCCTTAGCTCTGTTTTATTCTACATTTTACTCAGGAGGCAAAATCAAATTTGGGAGGAAAGTGACAAATGTTACTCCTTTGCTTAAGCCTTTCAATGGCTTAGTATTTTCCTTAAAATAAAATTAAGATCCTTCAGCCTGGTGGGCAAGCCCCAGGTCGTCAGCCCGCAGCGGGCCCCTTGTCACCCTGAGGCCTCTTGGTCTTTTCCATTGTTCCCAGCCTCTGGCTTTCTCAGGTCCAGCGCCACAAGCCTTTCCTGACTCAGTCACGTTTCCTTTTCACTTGCTCATTGGTTGGCTCCTGCATTTATTCCGCAATGTTACCTCCACTCCTTCAGGCGCTAGACATTTTCCTAGGTGCTCGAGATGAGAGTCGTTAAGAAAAAGAAAAGAGAAATATTGCCTGCTGTTCAGGATCTTGTGTCCTAGTGGGATGCAAGGGAGAAAAAAGTAAGTGAATGGGGGGGTGTCAGATGTTGCTAGTGCTGAAGGAGTCAGCCGTGGGGGGACGGGCGCTTTCTGTTTTACAGGCTGGGCCAGTTAAGTTTCTCTTACAGGGTCAGGTTTGAGCACACACTCAAAGGAAGCGACAGAGGGGTTCTGGGGATATCTGAGAAATGCCCCGGGGCAGAGCGGTCCCGGGTTGGCGGGGAGGCCAGTGTGGCTGAGCGGTGGGCTGGCTGTGGGGAGGCGGGAGGGAGCCTGTGCGTGGGAATTCAGGCCTCGGGGGAGGGCAGCTGCTGCCAGGCCCGGGGTTGATGCGGCGGGACCTGGGCCCACGGGCGGCAGGAGACACTGAGAAACAGTCAGCTTCTGGGAACATTAGAAGGCAGAACTGACAGGGTTTTCCTGACGGAGTGGGTGGTGGTTGTCACAGTGTTAGAGAAGATTCCAGAGTCCTGGGGCTGCGCCCTGGACGCTGATAACAAAGTGCGAGGAAAACATTTAGTGGTAGTGGGATGTGGAAGGAGGAATTTGTTTTTTGACAGGGTTAAAAGTGAGATGTCAATGAGAAACCAAATAATGATTTGAGTAAGCAATTGTATTCTGATTCTGGAGATGAGAGGAGGATCCTGACTGGGAATATAAATTGTAGGATCATTATTAACATATAGATAATCGTTAATTTCATGAGATGTGTTAGACAGTTGAAGTTAATTTTTTTTAATAAGCTGAAAATTAAAGAGGTGTCCTCTATTTCTCACATAAACAAAACAAAACAACTGAGATTCATGGGTATCGAAGACACCAATATAAAAATATTAAATATATATAAAATGAGAGAAAACAGATAATTTAGTGAACAAAAGAGAAATTTAAGAATACATGTGGCCCGGCTGGGTGTGGCTCAGCGGTTGAGCGCCGACCCAGGATCCAGGTGATCGGGGTTCGATTCCCGGTCAGGGCACATGCCCAGGTTGCAGGCTCCATCCCCAGTCGGGGGTGTGCAGGAGGCAGCTGATCAGTGACTCTCATCACTGATGTTTCTTCTCTCTCTCTCCCTTCCTCTCTCTGAAATCATAAAGATATATATTTTTTTAAAAAAAGAATAGTTAAAAAAAAAAAGAATATATGTGGTTCCATGTGTTTGAGACCTAGATTATAGTTGGTCTATAAAATGAGAATAAGTTGCCCTGAAAAAGGAGCGAGGGTGGCCCCAGAGCGAGTCTTGCTAAGTGTCCAGATGAGCAAACAACAACAAATCCACACGACATTGTGCTATTTTAGAATAGTGAAGGTAAAGGGATGGTCTTAAAAGCTTCTGTAGGTAAGGAAAAAAATAGATTAAAAAGAACTGGGAATCAGACTGGCATCAGGAGATGCTTCCAAGATCTAAATGAAAGTGATATTAAACCTAGAATTTTATACCAGCAAAAGCTTTATTTTTAGCATTCAAGGTCTGAGAATGTAAACCACTCCTTCACTTTTTATTAGAATGTTGCTTAAAGTAATAATCTGGTGGGAGTTAAAAAAAAAAGGGGGATTTCAAGATTTTCCTGAAAATTTGGAACAACATAAGGAGGAGGTAATAAAGGTAATTAACACATATACAAATAGAAGGCAATTGGTAACTCTAGAAAAGAGCAGAATCGCAAAAAATCATTACAGGAGAAAAATCTAACCATAGCCCAGGACAATGAACAAAAACTTCCAGCAAAAAAGCCACTCTTTATTGATTTTCAGCATTTAGAATCAGTCTATACCTACAACACTGAAGATGCCATTATAATTTGAGAACCAACCATAAATATTATCAACCAGGAACATAAAGATAGAGATGATCACAATTAGAAGCTTGGAAATAGGGAAGAATAAACCAAGGGGAAGGTAGAGACACAGTCTTGTACAAGAGGAATTGTCTAGATATTTGACACAGATAAAGTTACAAGCAGATTATTTAATTATAAAATAGACCAGATAGAAGAACTAGTAATGTTACCATATTGGGCCACATGTATTCTTAAATTTCTCTTTTGTTCACTAAATTATCTGTTTTCTCTCATTATATATATATATATATACATATATTTAATATTTTTACATTGGTGTCTTCGATACCCATGAATCTCAGTTGTTTTGTTTTGTTTATGTGAGAAATAGAGGATACCTCTTTAATTTTCAGCTTATTTCAGCATATTGGGGAGGCGATGGCAATGGCATAAGTGAGTTTGTCCTCACATAGCTCAGTAGGAAGGCAATGAGCAAGGTCTAAATTTGATGAATTAAAACACACACACACAACTCATTGCATAGGTGTATTGTTCATAAATATGGTTCCCACAAAATACAAAAAGCCAACAACAATGAAAATTATTCCAAATGGTGCACAGTAAGCAGGAAAATCAAACTTAGCGTGAGTAAGAAGAGTAAAACCAATGCTCTTGATCTTAACTACTTTTGCATATTTTGATTTTTGTTCCATGCATGCACGATAATTCAATAAAAAAGAATATTAGTTTTAAAAGCAAGACCAAAAGTTAAAAGCATTATAAGCTTTTATTAAGGGACTGCTTTTGATATGAATTGCGGTTAGGTGTCTCAATTTGAAGTTTTTATACAGAACTTGTGTCTAATATGTACAAGCTGTGAGATTTTCCTGGATTTTCCTGCACACATATGTAGTCCTTTCTCTGGAATATTGTTGGGAGGTTGTGATAAGCCTGTGCGAGTGGTATGAAAGATATGCAGATAGAACACCCTCCCGTTCTTGTCCCTCATTCCCCGAAATTGCGAAGCTCATCATTTGCAGCTCCCTTTTATGTTAGTTTGGATTTATTATTGAAAATACTGGAAGATTGCCTTTCACGCGGCATATCATGTGCTCTTCCTGGGGAATGCTAAACAAAGGAGTGGTGCATGTATATCCGAGACTGCAGTTAGACTGTAAATGCCAGACCGTTAGATTTTGCAGTTTTGCTGAGCCCCTCTCGGTTCAGAATGGCTAATGTCTGAGAATGCATTTGAAGGAAGAAAAAAAAATCACCTCTTCAGCAAATGTGGCTTGTGGTGGTTTCTATCAGGCTTGCCGGTTTTATTCCAGCCAAGATGTCATTGTGAAAAAGGGAAGGCTTCAGGAGGGACTGATTCGCAGGGTTACTGTTCTGTGCTGACCCTTCTCTCCATTTTTCATGTTACCTTCAGATTGGAGCAATTTTACCCTGAGCAATGAGAAAGTAAAAATCTCATTTTTCCCCCCCTGCCTCTGGCAGAAGACTATGAACACTCTTCTCTGCTGCCTTTGTACTTTGAATTTCTGTGTCTCAGAGATTTGTGAGAGCATATTTGAAAGACTTTGTTTTCTGTACTTCCAGTTCTGGTACTTGTGTGCAGATATTCCCTTAAAAATGTCACCTGTCACCAAAATATCCTTGTGCAGTACATGATAAAGATACAATTTGACTGTCACTACCCTAAAGAGGAAATACATTCTGTTTATATTTTATTAAGACGGTTAATTGGTTAGGCACTTCCCTGAACCAAGACAATAATAGGTATGTCTGTTTTTATTAATCCATATACCCCCAAACCAAGATCTCCAGAAAGCAATTCACAGGGCCTTCAATAGAGTTCTCACAAGTAAATGCAGACAGGCCTCTTCTGTGTTCTTACCTGTTTTCACTTACCCTCATTGCAATTCTTGTCTGGCTTTTCCTGGAATCCTTAGCTTGAAGGATTAAAATATATTAAATGTTTAATGATTGTTCTTTTTCAGCATGAAAGAAAGGACCCAAGGCTGATGCCTCAGAGGGACTTGACTGTTCTGATATTTAATCTTTGTGATCCCATGAGTCTCTTATGACGTCAATTCTACTCATGTATTCTAATCACCTGGGAGGAGGTTAATAACACCTATTTGTTATCAAGGTTCTGTGTGGGATTTTCACTTTTGTCTTAGTCACCTTGGGCTGTGTCATAGTCCATTCAGGCTGCTTCTTTAAAATATTATGCCTATTTTGGGAAAGCTGACAATATAGCAATAGCTGTAAAAAACCAAGAATGCTTTAAAAGCCTTGTAAAACATCAACTTAATAATAACTATTAAGCTTTTCTAGGACTATTTTAGGAGATTTGCAACATTTGTTATACTTCCTTTGAAAACATGAGTCTAAAACAATAACATAATGGTTTTGCAGAGATTTATTTCTAAAATTAAGTGGTGAGGGCTCTTCTCCCCTTGAACATGTTTTGAAATTGTTCCTTTTTAATCTGTAAATATGTGCCCATTGAAACATCATACAAATCAAACAAAAGCTTTTTTCTTACTAAAGTAGGAGTGGTAATAAAATTACCCCCTTTATATACACCATCAAGTAGAAGAGCATTCTATTTGGTATACAGTGATATTTTATGTGACATTTTTGTCCCAAATCACTAAATTAGTTATAAAATTTTTAATAGTTTACAATTTTAATCATTGGTTTTGATAAAGTCATGACATTAAGGGTTTCCTTAATTTAATAATTTAGAGAAACAAAGTAAAAATGTACCCCTCAAACAAAACAATCCACATGTTTTAGGTATGGGAAATTTGGAATAGATTTCCCAGGTAAATAGCAGACAGTTAGAAAGGATTGTCATGCAAATCTATGCAGACACGACAAGGTTGTCTTAATTTTATTAGGTCACCCTTCTAAGTAAGGGCAGGAGGCTCTTTTGCATTCACTCCTTCCTCTTTGACCTTGGTGCTTTGCTGAAATGGCATTCAGCAACTGTTCCTATGTGACAGCAGAAATACCTAATTTGGCAAGTGTGTACTTTATGAAATGTGATATGGCATCAATCATCATTAACCCAAATATCCCCATCACATGCAGGGCCTGACCCCATCACATCTGGTTTCCTGTCTGAAAATCCTTCACTTTGTGGAGGTTTTGCTGATAACAAGGCTCAGAATGATCTCTAGGCAATGGAAACTGACAGAAGATGAATTATCTGTCACTCAGGAGGATGCCCTGACCATGGAAACAATCAAGTACAACTGTCCATTATTATTATTGTTCCCCTTGGCTTTCTTTATTTCTTGGATTCTTTTCCAGCTCAGCATCTGTTTTAAAAGCCTTTTGAAAATCTCAAGAGATAATATGAAATAGAGGACTCAAAGAGAAATTAGTCTTGGTTGATGGCAAAGGCAATCTTTTTCTCTTTGTTGCTCAAGTAATATTTCGAATCATAACACATTAATTTTTCCAAAGGAGCACTGAAAATTACACATATACGTTGTGTGGGTGTCTTAAGAACAAGATTTTTTGTTAGCTATTAAATGTCAGGGCAGGTTGTAAGTTGTGGTTAGGAAATCATTGGTTTTATTTTCCTTCTGAAAAGTCTTGGGTAATTAATGATGTGGTTTCAGTCACTGAAGATAGCTACATATTAGATGAAAAATATTTTATCATTTAGAATTGATCATAGTGCCATATTAATGTATTTCATTCTTTTGCTCACTAAGCACTGATTGTAGGTTGTTTTACAAAGAAACTGTGACGTCTGAAATCCACTTTCTCTTTGTCAAGCAGCAGCAGCACAGCAGGCAGGTGACAGAAACTCATACTTCTCTATTTGGCAATTCAAAATGTTTTCGGTGTCTTTGAAAAGGAGGGGAGTGAATTTGGTGATGATAAGAGGTCAAATCAGTAAGTAATTATTGAACTTTTACTGTGCATGAGCAAGGAGGACCATTTGAAAATTTAAATCACTAGGCAGGGCCCTCGCCAGTTTGCCTCAGTGGTTGGGCTCGCTCACAGACTTGAAGGGTCTGGGGTTCGATTCCAGTCAAGGGCACACACCTTGGTTGCAGGCTCGATCTCCAGCCCCTGTTGGGGTGTGTGTGGGAGACAACCAATTGATGTGTCTCTCTCACATCAATGTTTCTCTCTCTTTCTCCCTCTCTCTCCCTTCCACTCATTCTGAAAAGCAATGGAAAAAATATCCTCAGGTGAGGATTTAAAAAATAAATAAATAAATAAATAAATCACTAGGCAGGGAGTTAAATGGTTGTGAAAAGGCCAATGGATTTTGAGATGTTAAGAGAATTGTAAGGAGAAAGATTTCTTAAAGAGTTATGTCTAGATTAGGGCACCAAACTTACTTGCCAATAAGGGCTAGGCCGTAATATAGGTTAGTGGGGTATGAACAAGATTTCTTTGCACGTTAAAAATACAGCAATAAAATTATTGCTTCACGTAGCCATATGAATGAATCTCACAAATTAAATATTGTGAGCTAAAGATGGCAGACATACAGGAAGAATACATTCTGAATGCTTTCCATTTTCATAAAGTTCAAACAGACAAGCAAGTCTTCGGCATTAGAAGTTAGGATAGCAGTTCCCTTATGGGAATAATGGGTGAAAGGAGGCACAGAGGGGCATCTGGGACATTGCTAATGTTTCTTGGTCTAGGTGTTGGTTGCCTAGATGAATTCAGTTTATGAATATTCACTGAGCTGTATACATAGAATTAGAGTTCTTTCCTGTCTGTATGTTTTATTTCAAGAAGAAGTTTAAAAATATACGACCATACACGTCAAATCCACAAAAGTATTTGTCACTCATTTTTTATGAAACTTACAGCCTAAAGGTTTAATTTTCTTATTGTAACTTTTGATAGAGGCATGAGTACAGAGGACTGTTTCTTTGCCATAAGAAAAATAATTTGTTACATTATGACAGTAGATGGTGACTGGTACCTGGCCTTGGTATCAAGAGAAATAAATAATAAGGAGAGATGAAGACCATGAGAGCAGAGGCACCTGCTTTTGTATTTTAGCAGATTGGGCCATGTGGGTATGTGTGCTGAGGGCTACCAAGTTTTCTAATTTTTTATTAAGTCAGGAATCTTGATTTTATTTGAAAATTCCAAATATTCAGTTTGGGGGTAACCTTTTAAAGCACTGTGATACTAGAGGAACCTTGTTTGCAGGTCAGATTTGGCCTCCAGTTTGGTCCCTTTGGTGAGGAAGGGTGGGTGGATTTCTGGGGACTTGTGAGCTATCTCTGGACAAGTGTTGAAAAATTTAAGAAAGAAACATAAAAGTAAATAGAGGCAAAAAGGAACATAAAGCCCTAGCTGGTTTGGCTCAGTGGTTAGAGCATCAGCCCAAGTACTAAAGAGTCTCAGGTTCGATTCTGGTCAAGGGCACGTACCTCTGGTTGCGACTCGATCCCCAGCCTGGTCAGGGCACGTGTGGGAGGCAACTAATCAGTGTCTTTCTCACATCGATGTTTCTCTCTCTCCCTTCCACTCTCTGAAAAGCAATAGAAAAAATATCCTCTGGTAAGGACTGAAAAAAAAAAAAAAGGAGCATGCATATACTTTTTAATTGCATTTTGTATGTTATTTATGCCAGTATTAAAGTATTAATGATAGTTTCTTCCTTTAAACCTCTGGGAGTTTATAAAACGGGGTGGGACTTACATGTTCTAGTGTCTCAAATTTGAAGAATGCCGGAGTCTGTTGCCCTCTTCGCTTTCCATGCTGCTTTGAACATGTTTTCTCTTTGAACCTCCCGAGTGCACATCTGTCGGTTGCTTGCAATGTTCTAGGCACTGTGCTAAGCATTCAGGGTTTATGTTCTCACTTACTGCTCAGATCCCGTGACTGTCAACAATTTGTGGTCGAGGAAACTGAAGCTTGCCTGAATTTATAATAAGTTAGTAATAATTAAGATTCGAACCAGGTCTATGGAACTTAAACTCTTGCACAGGAATCTGTCACTAATCACTCATCTTATCACTGTGTCAGGAGATACATATATCAAGAATGTTCATGCCTCTATTATAACTGAGCAAACTGAGGCACAGATGCATTAAGTGACTTGACAGAACTGACACTGCTGTTTAGTGGGAGAGGTTTGATACAGGCCTTTTTCTTGATCTTACACTCTTTCCCCCATAACACCAAATGAAGGTCATGCAAGGAGGTAATTTCATCTAAGCTGATTTCTCTAACAGGGGATTCTTTCCTGTCACATAGCAGTATAATTATCCTTTATTTGTGAGTATAATCTAAATAAAATCACCGTAATCTCAGGTGATAAGATGTACCCAAACAAGAAGTGCACGGATGCCTGATAGGCGTACTGATTTAGCGTTCTTGACGCTTAGGATAACAGCTAATGGTGGCGTCTCCTCTCAGCTAGTGCGTTAGAAAGCCAGGCATTCATCCAAATATGCAGATGTGTAGCCTCGTGTAGGCAAAACCTCTGAATAACTGATACGGTTTTCACCCTGAATTACAATCCTTGGTGCTGGACAGTGGCAGAGGATCTGGCAAATAAATGTATATTTTAAAAAGAATTCTTTCAATCTTGACCAATAGCAAGCAGTCTCAGAAAAAAATTATATTTTATGGTTTGACTTATTAATTGTATATTGTGCTTATTTTAATTTTAATTGGTCCTTCTGAATTTTCTTCCCCTGAACAGTGATTCAAGTTGACAGTTTTCTTTGCTAGATGGAATTTAAGTAATTTCAATAATCAAAACAAAACTTTGTCTATTCCCCTGTTTTCTATTCAGTCCAGTCAGGAAATCATAAAATATTTAATGCAGCATTTGAAATCCGAGAGTTGCAGAATTATCTCTTGAAATAGCCTGGAATGTATCAAACAAAGCATTTTATTTGTATTTTTGCTTCCTAAATGTTTATAGTAAAAATAGAGAGACAGCTTTATTGTGTTTTTGCTAAATTCATTAGGCCCTCCATTCAGTCTGTTAATTGTCCCCTCCTGTTGTGTGGTCCTAATGAAAAGAATCCATTTTTAACCAGCACCCTCCACTGTGGCTCTGATGTTACCATGGAAATGGAATCGCTTGTTCTGATTTTGTCTGCTGTACATATTTACAGCGCATTAGGTAACACCTGGGCATTAAAATCTTGCAATACAATAGGCTTTTATCTTTAAAGAACACCAACAATACCATTGTCCCGTCCCATCAGTCGCTCGCCGTGACGGTGGGTGAGTGTGCAAGCAGCCACGACCGGCTCTGGCGAGAGGTCGGCTGCCAGGTGAGATTGTTCACTAATATATGCTATAGTCTATACATCACACATATATAACAAGTAGAAATGTACTAGAATATTCACAACATAAAAATAAAAAGTTTATCTTAGTCCATTTTTATTAAATCATAAATGTACATTATTCTTAGAAGGTATTTCAAATATATATGTGTTTCTGTTCAATATTTGTGCATGACTATTGAGTATCTGATGCTCAATAATAGCTTGTGCTACAGAAATGAGTGAGGCCTATTTCCTGACTGCAGGGAGTTCATATTCTAGAATATCAAGTGGCACAACTTGAGTAAGAATATGTAGTAAATGTCTTCCAACTTGGGCGAACCCTGGAACTCTAAGGCAATATCATATTGTCAGATGAAAGGCATAAAGATAAAATGTCAATGATCACCTCTTCCTTTTAAATACAGTTCCTTGGGTAATTTCATGCCATAGCTTAGGATGGGTACATCATGGAGGACCAGGGAAGACATCACCCCTGCCGTCTACATGTTCATGCTTAACTCTCTGGGCTACTTGGCAACACCTACATATCTTTCCTTTATCTTTCTACACCCCACAACAATTTCCAAACAATTATTTACTCTCTCAAATTTATATTTAATTCCCACATTGTGGCAGACACTACTTTTATGAGATTGTCTGACCCTTGGTTAAAATTCTCAGTTCTTAACATCAAAATTTCTACACATTTTTTTATATCTTTTACTTCCTTCCTTCTGTTTTACAAATAGAAATAACTTTTCTATTCAAGGCTAATATTCTCCACCCATGGGCTTGACTCTATCATCTCCAGACTTCTTTAGGCCCAAGGCTCCATTTGACTATGGTAAAATTGACCCTCGTATTGTTATAATAGCACTTGGGGCAGGATATAAGGCAGTCCCAAAGAAGTCCTTGTGCTTCTGGTAAGGCTGTGATTCCATAGCTTTGACACCTCCCAGAGCAGGATTTTAGGAAGCCCCAGAGCTCCACACGCTTTTGATACTATCCCCATCACCTGCCACACCACGTCTCTTAACTGTGCTGAAAAGACCAATCCCAAGAAAGGAATCACGTTGATTCCTTACATTCCCTAGGAAACCATCAGGATTCATTTCATCATGCCGTACCTGGGGCACAAACTAAACGCAAGCCTCCTGGGGTATCCACTGTGATATTAGCAGACCATGGCTCAGTGTGTTTCCTAACCCGAATGTCTCCCTTCCTTCCCCATTTGCCCACACTCTTTCGCTATGCTCTTTACAAAATTCTCTAAGTCGTTTGCTCTTAATATTTCATCACTTTTTGTTCTAAAGGAAGCCCAGATATCCTCTTGGAAAGTAGCTCTCTGAATGGTTCCCTCTTTTCTGCCATGTTCCACAGGGCCCAGAGGTGGATTGAATGCCCTCCTCATTTCTTGTCTTTTCCAGACCCTGGCTGTCCCTTTTTGTCAAAGCCCCAGTTTGTTTGAAGCACATGACCATTGCGTCTTTTATGTTTCTTGAACACCCCTTTGCAAAACTCTCAGTTGCATCTTCTTATTTCCTGGAGACATTAGGAACTGATTTCACCATGTCTGTTATTTTTCTTTGTATCTGAAACATCTAGATAAGCACTCTGAGTAACACCCTGGACCCCCATTTCCTCGACTGCTTTACCCTAATGATTGTGTCCTTCGCTTATACTCAACCCCCATCCCTTGGTCATACTCTGAACTTGTCATTGCAAAGAACTTTAATTTTCACAAATCTTGATTTCAGAAATTCCACTCACTGACTGTCAAATATTTCTGGCTCATTTATTTTTCCATGCCCCCTGCAATTCTTCTACCCCATAAGTACCTCTGACAAGCTACTTTTTAAATCTACCAGTATAACCTCACAAACCTTCTCTTCTGATCCAGATTATGTTGTACCATTTATCACCATAACAGTTACTTGAATTTACGTTTCTCCCTTGTCTCTGTCTTTTTCCACATTGCCTAGTAAGGCGCCAACTCAGGCTAAGCCCTCCTTTCGGGCACATGTGCACGAGAGCAGCCGACCACAGCTGGAGGGGAAACACAAATGCACCCACTGCTTTCATTTAAAAATCACAATCACAAGCCTCTTGTGTTTCCTCAGGACTGCCTGTCTATCCTACTCCACTCCTTAATCAGTTTAGCTTTTCATTCTTTCAAAGATTATTTCGTATCTTTCCTTAGGGGTTTCAACATCCCTTTTACCTTCTCACTCTGAGATGATAACTCTATTTTTATATCACCGAGAAAATAGAAATAATCAGAGGACAAAAACCTGATTTTCTCACCACAAAATCTTCCCATTCCGTGCATCTGGATATATAATTATTGCCTATTTACCTTTCCCCATGGAAGAACTCTGCGTTTGTGCATTGGATTCCATTCCTTCTGATTTACCCAAACAAAATTATTTCTACAATTTTCTCACTTCCTTCTCTGTTTTGAATACTATTGTTGCATAATAAATCCCTCTAAAACTTAGTGTCTTAAGACAAGCATTTTGTTCTCTGTTATAGTTCCTGTAGACCAGGGAGTGATCATCTGAGTGGTTCAGACCAAGGGCCTCTCATGTGATTGCAGCCAGATCATGGTTGGAACCAGCACAAACGGAGCGTGAGGGCAGGAGAAGCTGGGATTCACTTCATGTAGATTCAGAGCTGCTCTCTGTGGTGCCTCCGCCTGAGCTGCTTTGGACTTTCTTACAGCCCAGTGGCTTTAGGGAACTCAAAATGCGTATATAGCAGTTTCGGGCTACAGTGGGGGTGTTCCAGTGATCAAGGAGGACATTTTATTGTCTTTTCTGTCCTAGCCTCAGAATAACCACGTTTCACATGGCATCTATTCTGCTGATCCTTTTGATTATAAGCCAGCCACAGACTGTACATATTTTAGGGGAAGGAATATAAACCCCACTTTTTGATGAGAGGAGTGTTAAGCTCACATTGTAGAATAGCATGTGGGATCGGAAATGTCATTTTTTGGAAAATAAGTCTGCTTCATAGGTTAGTGAATATTTTCTTTGCTGCTGAAGTATTACCACCCTCATACAAATGTACTGCAAAAGCATCCATTAAAAAGAAAAAAAAAAATCCCTATGTCCCTATGCCCCCTACCGATACACCTTTACTCTCTTTTATTGCCATTTTTTCAAAAGAGTTTTTCCATTGCTCATTTGTCCCTTTGCTGGATCAGATTGCATCTCTACCTCTCCGCTAAAATACTCTTGACAAAGTCATCTATTTTTCAAGTCCAGTGGTTAGGTCTCATTTAGCTTCATGACTTCACAGTATCTGATACAATTGATTACTCACTCCTGCTCTCGGAACACCTCTCGTATGATCTCCCAGGCCCTGCTGCCTCTTGGGCTCCCTGGTGGTTCATGTACCTCATGTTGCTTCTCTCATCTGTTCATGCGGGAGTGCACCAGGGTCCATTCCTCAAACCCGTCTGGTTCTCCTCTGCACACATGCCATAGAGAATCTCCTCCCGTCCTCTGGCTTCAAATGACGTGTCTTAATGATGACCCCCCAGTTTTCAGCTCTGGTTTTCAATTCTGCCTGTGCTCTGGCTTCCTATATCTGGATGCCTCCTTGACATCTCCACTTGGTTGTCAAACATGCACATCAGATTTAATATGTCCAAATAGAATTCTATTGTTGCTTTTCTCACCACCCCCCCCCCCCGCTGCCCCCAATATGCTCATTTCTCAGATCCCCTTATTTTAAAAAATGGCACCGTCGTTCATCCAACACTGTGCAAATGCCTAGGAATCTTCCTTGAGCTCTCTCTTTTCCTCATTGTTCATAGCCTATTCATCTAAAATCCTCGAAGTTATGCTTTTAAGACATACCCAAAATTGGTCAAATTCTCACCATCCCCACTGCTGCCCTGCTAACAAATGTAGGTTTAACCAACAGTAATTTACTGAGATGGACAATAAATTGTGTTCATCCTACTTCTTTCCCCCAATAACAAAAGTTATCTTTAAAAACACAATGAAAACAAATAATTTGCTCATAATCTTTAAATGGCTCCCCACTGGATTCAGAATAAATGCAGTGTTCTTACTATAGCCCACATGTTTGCTCCTACACAGGCTGGTCCCCATGCACCCCTCCTCCCTCGTTTTCTCCTGCCTCCCCGCTTGCTCACACCTTGCCAGCCCCTGTGGCCTTCTTGCTGTTTTTTTATCCTGGAAAATTTCTTCTTCTTCTTTTTTTTTTCTGGACCTTTGAACTTAATATTTTTTTGACTTTAACACTCCCATCCATTTACAGTCTTCTTTTAATGCCTTCAGTATTTTCTAGATTCTCCAAAGATGACAGGAGACAGGTTCTTTCAAATCCAGGAAATGTCATTATCCAGGTCATGAGACTAGATTTCTTTCAGGGGCTCTGCTCTCCTGTTGTACATCAAAATTATTCATGGAGCTTTTTAAAAATACAGAATTCTGGCCTCTACTTTAGGCCTATTGACTCATGACCTTCCAAGGCAGGCGAGGGATCTCTACGTAAACACTTTCTCCAATGTTTCTTCTGCACCCAGTCTGTGGGCTTGCACTGGGGAGCCACTAGGAAGAGCCTGAAGCAATCTCTTCTGCTGGTGTCGTAGATCTTGGTGTTAAGCCTGTTACCCTGTTTTTCCTATCCTTCCCATTCTAACAAATGTTCTCTTTGACGATAAAAAAGACAGTAAAATAGAATGTAAGTGATTTTCTTTCTGATATTAACAGGAAGGCATTCTTCAGCTTCTGTAAATACCTTGTGTTTTGTAACAGTGTGTAAACTGAAAAATATGTTCTGTCAGAACACACATCAAAAATCTCAACCTTTTTGAATTTTTCCTTTGTTTCTGATGTAACACATCATTTGTATGCATAAACCTTACATGTTTTATATTACTTTTAAAAAGCTCGAATATTATCATGTATTGCTACATCTGTTTCTTCAGATAGGTGTGTTTCTTCTTTTTACCTCACCAGTATAGTTTAGTTTTCATAGTTTTTTTGTTGTTGTTGTTTGTTTGTTTTTGTCTTATATGTTCTCTAATTCTCTCTAACATTTTAGAATGTCAGGCCACAAGAACATGCTTGCTTCTTTGATTTAAAAAAAAAAAAAGGCAATCTGTTTTGCCACAGTTTAGGACATTTTGAACTTTTTCTGAATACAAGAATCCTTTTATAGCATCAACATACTTAATATGCTTCATGTTGTAATAGTTATAGTTTTACTCTCTGTTAGTTGAAAAAAATCCACATCTGTCTATGAACTCGTGGATCCTATTCCTAAGTGCCTATTATATGGGTCTTTTAGAAATTAGTGTATGAGAGTCATTGCTGCATTATGGAGAGAACACATTAAAATAATTGAAACTTCCAGTTCCTCCTTGCTGCTCACAGGGATCCCCCCAAATCATAAAGGTTAACATGGAAACACCACTTTCTATATAAATGGCTTAGTACCTATTGTCCCCAATGAAAATGTTGGTAAAGGCCAGGAAGGAGAAAAATGACTATGTTCAAGTTTAAGCGAGTTCTCAGCATCCCTCATCCTCTTAAACAGAATCTTTAAAGCTGATCCTCTCTGACTATCTGCATGGAAGAAACAAGGTGAAAATAGAACAACTGCCAGGACCTGTCAAGGGGCAGGTCTTAAAGCAGCAAAGAGAAGCATGGCTGGTAATAACTGGAAGAAGGTCATTCTGGCCAATCCTGCTTCTCACACTGACGTAGGAGTCAATACTTTCAAAAGAAGAAGACTAACATGGGTTTGTGACTTTTTAAACATGATAACATTGTTCACAAATACCTGTAGTCCAAGAAATGCCCCAAACAATAACTAACCAGCTTAACAAATGTGGCCGCCATGTTTTCTGGCCAACACAATGATCTTTCTAGCTTCTTTCCATCTAGTCAAGGCCTTATGACTCTATCCAGTGAGATATGAGTGGCTGTCAACTGAATAGAGCTCTCTGAAGTGCTTTAAATTCCTGGTAGAATATGACATTCACCTGGCACACCCCTTTCCCTCTGCTCTTTGCACCTCTTCAAAATGTAGAAGTAGGATCTGAAGTTTAGCAGTCATCTGGCAGCAGCAAGGCCCTAAACCAATGAGCTAACCATGGAAGAGTAGAAAAATAAAAAGCGTTTGGCTTCTTGTTGAAAAGAGGAACCCAAACCAACTACTGTTAACCTCCAATCTCCTAGTAATACTATATATATAATGAACCCCTTGGTTTAAACGTCTCTTAGTCGGATCTTTTGTTACCTGTAGAACATACTCTGAAGGGATGGAGCCAGGTAGGAAAGGGGGTGGGAAAAGAAGAGTCTGGTAAAAGTGACTCTGCCCCTATAGAAATTCTGGCTCACAATTTGGGAATGCAGTTGTGATTGTGTTTTATTTTCCCAAACTAAATAAATACTTAAGGATGGAAACAGTCACTGTGTCTTTGTCTTTATTCCCTGTTGCACACAGCACAATGCCCTGCAACACTCTCGCCCTTTCTCTTCTTTCTTCCTGTCAGGTTGGAAAAAGAAACCCATGGATAATAGATTCTGCATGCCAGGTGTGGTACTAGGAGTATAAAGATGACCGAGGTAGCCGCCGCCTGAGGGAATTCCACAGCCGGAGAGAAAAGAATGAACATACATCTGACATGTTATTATATATATGTAAGCAGGGACATCTTGAGAAGAAAGAAGCTATATTTAATGATAGGAAAGGGAAAAGGGTTGTAATGATTTCAAGGTTTTTTTTGCAGCAAGTTACAAAGTTAAGAAAATTTCTTTTGGTAAAGTATGCACAGGGGGTTAGACTATTTTTGGTGTGATGTATCTTCATGAACCTGGAGAAACTATGAAAGAACCCGCAGTTAGAATCAAATCTATTTGGCTGAGAAAGTGATATACATAGATCTTGTTAATGTATTTTGTGAAGCATTCTAGTTTTTTCTATGTGTGTGTGTATGTGTAATAAAATTCACATCATACGGTGTCATGTGGTATGTATTGTTTTATAACCTGCCAGTTCAATAAGCTAGCTACCTCTCACATCCATAATTTCATGACAAAACACATAGATATCTACCTGTTATCATTCACTTATTCCACAAGTTTATGAATAACTTATTTAAAGGACCTTCATTTATCATATATTTAGCTTGTTCACAATTATTTGAATGAAACATCCTTGTACCTAAGAAAACATATTTTTTATTTCACTGGGGCTTGGGAATAAAAGAATTTGTAACCATCCTGTAACCAATTTACTCTCCCCTCCAGATGTGCAGGAGAAGAGAATGACTATGTTAATTCTTCCGGCAAACATGCTAACTACTTGATAAGCCCACTAATTATATTTACTAGCAGAAGAATAATGGTAACTTTTTATCTATGAGAGGATCTTTAGCAGGAAAATACTATTCTGTTGAAGTTGCTTATTGTAAATATACCTGCAATTAACACTGTTATGGAGGGTAGGGTGGCTTGCTGAGGAAGTTCATATAAGCTGTGTAATTAATGAAAGAGCCCGAATGGCATCCTCTGTGTGAGCGATGTGTCTTCATACATTGTTCAAATGCTTCATCTTTTAACCTGGAGCCAAACAATTTTTGAAGCTGTATCTGAGGGTCTGAGATCCCTCCAAGGAAAGAGTCCTTCACCTGTATCATTTAACTCGTTCGTGAAGTTTGATACTGGGCAACACGTATGACTTAGGTAGTTTGATCTGATCTGACAATACAACCTTTGTGTCACCACAGGTAAATTCCAGAAGTGAAATTCTTCTGTTTTAGACATTGTGGGATATAATGAACAGTCTAAACTCAGTAGGGTCAAACTACTTTTCTATGCTCTCTCACATTTCCTTTTTTATTCCTTAGGGACATCTTAGGCAGTTCCCTCAGCTTTCTTGATACATTCAGGTATTTATTTAAAAAGTCCAGTCGATTCAAGTACAGTTTAAAAGTCCAATTTCCACCCAGCCGGCATGGCTCAGTGGTTGAGCATCAACCTATGATCCAGGAGACTGAGGTGCGAATCCAGGTCAGGGCCCTGGTTTCGGGCTCCATCCCCAGCAGGGGTCATGCAGGAGGCAGCCGACCAATGACTCTCTCTCATCATTGATGTTTCTATCTCTCTCCCTTTCCCTTCTTTTCTCTAAAATCAATAAAAATATATTTAAAATAAAATAAAAGTCCAGTTGCCTATCCAATTTATTGCACATCTCCTTCCCTTCTTGTGCCACCTAGGCTTGGGGGACTTGGAATGGAGGTAAAACAGAATCTGCTACTAAGATATCCATTCCGTCTCCGTTTTCCCTCTTAAGTATCTCTTCTTTTCCAGCTAGTAGTATGGGAAGGTATGATACAAATTGAGAGAGAGAAAAAGAGAAGTATTTCTTACTTATAAGTTTTGGATTAGGTCATCTCTTGGCATCTACTGTTTATTTTCCTGCGGCAGGCATTCAAATGCTGGCTCTCTTGGGGTGCTTGTGTGATCCTAGTAGGGGATCCCCTCAGTGCCCAGTGCTTTGGCATGGGTGATCTCCATTGATAACTGTCAAACACACCTCAGTTCATCCTTCTGGATGTCAACACAGCATTTTATTCCTGGGTTCCCTTTGCCTGCTAGTCTGCCTTCATGCTGTCGAAATAAACACAAGGCTTTTTTTTACTTTCTGTAATGTTCACCTTTTCCAAGACAGAATTGGCTGGAGTACAGACTCTTGCACTCTGCCCTTCTGTTGAACTTTCTCTTTCAATTTCTCATTTCTTCTCGTGCTCTGGGAAGATCATTCAATCTGCTGTGGAAGAGGAACCCCAACTAGTGAATGAGAGGCCAGCCTCTCAAGTTCATTCCCTCGGGGCTTTGTTGTTGGGTGAGGGAAGGGGCAAGACAAGCCCTCCACAGGCTAAATGCTCAAGAAACCCCTGGTGCCTTCTGTTTCCCAGCTCTGCTGTACTTGCCACCGGGAAGAGAATGACGCTTGTACAAAGGCCAATTATTTGTTTCCTTTCTTTTTTTTAACATTTTAAAATTTACTTTTTATTATTGAAGTTATTAGGATGGCATTGGCTAATAAAATTTTATATGTTTCAAGTGTACAATTCTATAACACCTCATCTGTATATTGTATTGTGTGTTCACCACTGAAGTCAAGTCTCCTTCCGTCGCCATTTATCCCGCATTTACCCTCTTCTACCTCCCTCCAGCCCCCTTCCCTGTGGTCATCACCATTCCGTGGTCTGTGTCTATGAGGTTTGCTTTGTTTGGCTTAATCCCTTCGCCTTTTCCACCCATCCCTCTACCCCCAGTCCCCTCTGACAGCTGTCAGTCTGTTCTCTGTATCTATGAGCCTGTTTCTATTTTGTTTACAAGTTTATTTTGCCCATTAGATTCCACATATAAGTGAAATCATATGGTACATATTTGCCTTTCTCTGACTGGCTTCTTTCACTTAGCATGGGCACTTGGGCTGCTTCCAAATCTTGGCTATTATAAAAAATGCTGCAATCAACACAGGGATGCATATATTCCTTTGAAATAGTGTTTTGGGTTTCTCCGGAAAAATTCCCATGATTGGAATTGCTGGGTCATAAGGCAGTTCCATTTTTAATTTTCTGAGGACCCTCCATTCTGCTTTCCACAGTGGCTGCCCCAGTCTGCATTCCCACCAGCAGTGCACCAGGGTTCCCCTTTCCCCACACACTCGCCAGCACTCATTGTTTGTTGACTTGTTGATGGAGCCATTGTGACAGGTGTGAGGTGACACCTCATTGTGGTTTTAATTTGCATCTCTGATGGTTAATGACCGTGAGCATCTTTTCATGTGTCTCTTGGCATCTGCATGTCCTTTTTGGAGAAGCGTCTATTTAGGTCCTTTGCCCATATTTCCATTAGATTCAATTGGGGTTTTTTTTGGTCTTTTTTTGTTTGTTTTTATTTTTATCATCACCCCAGGATATTTTTTCCATTGCTTTTCAGAGAGCAATAGTAGAAGGGGGAGAGAGAGGGAGAGAGAGAGAGAGACATCGATTGGTTGCCTCCCACACGTCACCCAGCCAGGGCTGGGGATTGAGCCTGCAGCTGAGGCACGTCCCTTGGCTGGAACTGAGCCCATGACCGTGCGCCGATGCTCTAACCACGGAGCCAAACTGGCCAAGGCAACATTTGTTTTTTTATAGTCACCTTTCCTCACTGACCTAAGAAATTATTTTATACATTTGCTTAATTTACTTATTCATCCATTTACTTAAGTTTTACTATATCATATGATAAATCTGCTTACATTATCTTAACTTTCAAATATTTTATATTAACTATTCTCAAGCATTTGCATTTCATGATGAATGTTATATACCTTTTTCAATTTTCTCCCAGCAAACCTCTTACTCCTCTCTTCTCATCCTCTCTCTGCCTCTGCCTCTGCCTCTCTCTCTCTCTCTCTCCCCCTTTGTCCCTACCTTCCCTCCCACTTTCTCTCTTTCTCACTATGAAGACAATCTTTCTGTTTTATCAATATGTTCAATTAATTAGCTCTGAAGACATGTTTCTTAATTTGTCTATTTCTGGTATTTAATAATTTTCTTTTACTTTCCATGATTTTTGCACTGTTCTTTTTCTAACATATTGTATTGAATTCTTAGTTCAATTGCTTTTATTTCTCTTTTGTTTAATTGCGAAGCATGCAGCGCTAGCTTTAGCAGTTTCCTTAGAGTTTGATATATAATCATTCTATCATTATTAATTTCTAAGTAGCCTATACCTTTGTTTTATTTTCTTTAGTAAAGAATATGACCATTTCTCTAACTGATTAGTCCTTAAAAAATTATTCATCTGATATGGATTTCACTTTGTGGTCAGAACATGGCCTGTAATTTGAGTCCTTGTCATTGATTTTATTGTATTCACCAGTTCTGCTTGTGTTTTTTTCTGTTATAGTTGGTTATATTCCTTTATTACATTCTTAACCTCCTTATAATCCTTTTTTATTTTATCCATTTTATTCTCATGTTATTGCATATTCAAAGGAGCGAGTTCTCATCTCATGACTTTTTTAGTAGCTATTTCAAAGGTATGCCTTTCTTCTAGATCTTCTAAATGCTCTTAGATATGGGGAATAAATGCTCAGTTTTATGGTCAGTTCAGGTCTTGGATTTTATGGTCAACGGAAAGATGCTGGGACAAGTAAGAAATATTTTTCTACTCTCCCTCAGGTGGTCTTCACTTAGGAAACTGGTGTTACATGAATTGTAGAAAGATTTCTTATATTAGATATACATGCTTTAAAATAAATAAAAATCCTTCCTATATTTTATTATTAGTTGCCTGATAGTCTTAATTTACTGTTGAAAAAATTTCTTTGTCTTGTTACTGAAGCAGAGGTATAAAACAGTATTCATAACAAAAAATTTGACTACTTTAATAATATATTATTATTTTTGGTTTGTCAAAGACCTTTCATATTTGTATTTTAGAACCTGGCAAAGTGCATAATATATAACATGTTCTTAATAAACATTTAATGAATAAATAATCCCTAATTGCAGAGAAGTGAAGAAAAAATAAATTTTTTTATTTTTATTAAATTTTTTTTTATGGATTTGAGAGTGAGGAAGGGAGGGAAGGAGAGAGAGAAGGAGAGAGAGAGAGGAAGAGAAACACCGACTTGTTGTTCCACTTACTTATGCATTCGTTGGTCGATTCCTGCATGTGTTTTGACCAGGGATAGAACTCACAACCTTGGAGAGTATCAGGACAATGCTCTAACCAACTGAGCTACCTGGCCAGGGAAAGCAAATTATTTTTTAAATGGTTTTGTTGAACTAAGATTTTAATATTTCAAAATTATACTTCAGGTGAATTAAGAAATTAAGCAGATGGTCAAGAAGTAATATATACTTAAAAATTTGTTTTTTAGATACTAGGATTATGCAAGGAGATAAAATTTTAGTGGTATTAATAATTTTACCTGTTTCTAACTTTTGTGGTGCTGCCTACAAGATTTTTACAGCTTGGGTGCAACATCTAGCGCTTCTTTCTTGTCTTTTTATGCGTCATGGATGTATTTTTAGTATAGTAATAAATAGAGACAAAGTTGAAAGAACATTTAAATGAAACAATTTTTTTTCACAGATTGCTTCATTTCCTTAGTATTTCAAGAGAATGTTTTTGTTCCTTCCTGTTTAGGGGCTGAATGAAGGTTGATCTTTGTAGAGCTTATGGTTCAAAATAAGGACTGTTGAAATCAGGGACCAACTCGAGTCCAAGCTGAAGTAGCAGCTAGGAAAAGGCCAAGGACATAAGAGAAGAATGGAGTCAATTGATAATTCCGACCAAGCTAACTACCCATGAAAGTAGATGGCGTTAGAAATCTTAAGTACTTATCTATTTATGCTGTAGCCTGATCTGAGCTTAAGCCTGAGCATCTCCTTAGTCAGGTAGCACTTCCCCTATTGTCCTAAGAAAACATTATTCACTTTACACGGTGCTGGGTGCAGTGGAGCTGTGAAATACAAATATTATCCTTGGCTAGGAGGCTCATTCAAGGGAACTGGCGAGGATCTGTTGTCATGAAATTCCAATTAAGTACATACTAGCAGTGTGACCACGAAAATGAAACCATCATTATCTGATACCTTACCCATAAGCTGTGCTTTCAGAGCTTCTGCTGAGTTCTTGAGAATGCAGTCTTGACTTGAGCTTGAGGAAAGGGGCTGCAAGAAATATTAATTTCCTTTACTCTTGTGTTGTCCTTTTCTAGCAGAGTAGAGGACAGAAAGAAGAGAGAAAGGGACATGGGATAAGTAAACACGAAAGAGGGTGGCCAGGCATCGTAGAATAATGACCAGGTGGACTTCTAAGAGCAACATTATTTAATATTAAATTTTAGTAATTATCTTCCATTTCTTCCATGTGAACGCCTTTCATCTCTTGACACCTTTATAAATGTGGAAGGCATGAGAGAGTTTCTTACAGTTGTTCTTACGGAAACACAATAAAAGAATAGTCTTCCAAGTTTTGATCAATACTGGGATAGAGATAAAGGAGAGTAAAAGAGCAGAGAACAAAAATTCAGCACGAAACCACAAACTGACAAAAACTTATGGTGGGCAGTGTTTTCTGCAGGTCATGGGAGGCAAAATCTTACCTAGGTCTTCCTTTGGGAAGAAGACCATTGCCAATATCTGGATTATACAATAGGGAAAAGAAAAATTGTGTGGTGCACATAATAAGTTAACTGGAAGAATAGAATGGGTAAAATGGGTAAATAATTGGGAGTTTAGGTAAAGAAAAGGATGGAGCCTTATCTGGGGCTTAAGTGGTGAATTGGATGATAATAGCTGACATAGGTGTAAATAACATAAAAGCAACTCTAATTTCTATAAAAGACATTACAATTCAGATAAATAATTGACATATTAGGTTTGATTATATACTGAAATGCAGGTTGATTTATGGACATTTAAAGTCAATTGCTAGTTAGGGAACAGGCCTTAAGGAGTGTCAGAATAGTTCCTTTCTTTCTGCCATGGTCAACTCAAATTCTAGGTAAAAACTAAAAAGTATTACCGGGTCTCATGCATGACATCTCTGGCCTCTGTCTTTAGAGGGCATTGAGAAACAGATGCAGGGGTTAGAGGTGTGGACAGCAGATCAAGACTTTCCGATGTAATTGTGGCCAGTATGACATGGATGGGCCTGGCACTGCTTCCTGTCTTCCTGTTCCAGGCCTTCGAGGGAAACTTTGGGCCTGCAGGACAGAAATCTTTGTCCAGACACACTGCCCTCAAGTCACCGAGGGACAAGAGGGCCCAAGGGGCAGGGAGTTCCTTGCCTGTAGGGATTAGGGCTTGTGATGAATTCGTTCAACCCGTTTGAGAAAAGTGGAAAGATACAGACAACCTTCCAACCCCACAGTGAGGAGTAGGGGCAGGGAAAGGTCAGGGTTGTTTAGTTACAAACCTTTTCTCATCAAAAACAAAACAGTGTTGACTAAATCCTCAAACTTCAGCCCTGATCATTTGGTCCCCTTTGAACTCTGTTTAACCACTGCAGGGGTAAAACTTGCAGTTACTATAACTCAGCCATACGCCGATATCAGTTACTTTCTTAATTCCTCCCTGATGTGGCCCTGATAAGGCCAGCAGATGCACTGGCCTCAGTGGCGCATCTGCACCAGGCACCAGGCACCTTTTCCTCTTGGTTCTGAAACAACGCTCGTCCTCTTGCTCCATGGACTGACTCCGCTCCTGCAGCACTCGGTTGGTTCTCACTCCTCTCCTGTCATGGTGCCACTCTGTGTCCACGTGTGTGTGTGTGTGTGTGTGTGTGTGTGTGCGTGCGTGTGTGTGGCAGGGGGAGGTCCTCCCATCCAGTTTATATAACAACAAAGGAAAGCTTTGCTAATCAGAGGGCAGAGAGCAAGCGGCCACTCTAGGTAAAAAGAATTTTTAACATGAAAAAGGTGTTGACAAGAAAAATAGGAAAGAAACTGGAAGATGAGATGAGAGAGATTCTGCTAAGAGCTTCTACTTAATGATTTTGCCTCAAGGCCAATTTTTATGACATTAAATTATTTTTATTTGAAATCCAGATAGGTGGGAACACCATGCAAAAAGTTGAGAAGTAGGGTGATACAGGCCATGTGAAGGTGCTTCAATTCTGATGTTGATTATTGTGAGCAATGGCAAGTCAACAATTGTGAAAAAATGATTTAATATAAGATGTATATAGCCAATTGAGGCAGATAACTTATAAGTTAGATTTTTTGTTCTAAATTTAATTAGGCTAAAAGAACCATGAGACTATTTATTTAACATAGAATTCTAGAATATATTTTTAACTTTTTGCCTTCTAATGTCATTAAAACTATTATGCTGTATTTGTGTGCTATGGTATTATTGATGAATTGAGTGATAACATATAAATAAGTGAATGCAGTAAAAGACAGAGAGAGAGGGGGGGAGAGAGAGTGAAGGGAGACATTTGAGCTGGAAATGTTTATTCTGCATGTCACAGCCCGTTCTCTACCATACACACATGCAGACTGTCCTGCATTTGAAACTCCATCTCCTGTCCTTGGAGGCTGGCTGGTGTCTTTGTGAAAGCAGCCATTTCATTTTAGCTGGGCATCCGCTTGAGCCATCTGCTGAGATGGCTTCCCAGCGGTCTACAGCTATGACAGCGTTTGAAGTTATGCTTCAGGGTATCTTTAAAAACATTTTGCTTCTAATCTCCCTGACTGTAGGTTCCCTGCTCTGCTCCTTATGCGGAGCTGCTTGAATGTTCCATGCACGTCCATCCTCCCACCGATCCAACTCAGTCGATCAACAAAGTAGTCCATATTTGTTGAGCTCCCATTATGTGCAAGATGCAGAGAGTTGGCTATATTTTTTCAAATTTCAATGCAGGTTGACTGGCTGCATTCCAGGGTCTCCTTGTTGGCAATTCTAACTTGCCACTTAATGATAAGTAGAAATTTAGATGTTGCTAATAAACTGTTCAAAAACAGTGTTAAATATTATATTTCTTTTTCTGGAAAAAGGAGACATGTGTTTAATGAGAGTCAGAATTACCAAAACTATTATGATATAGAAATGAATGATAGGTTTCTTATATAAAAACATCCAGGTAGCTTTTTAGGAAGGGCTCAGGGCTTGGAATTAGGTGCCATAAACTTGGCTTTGGGATTTTTAAATTGTGAAATATAAATAAAACACTTCAGTCCACTTGCATTTCAAATTTCTCCAAATTATGTCAAAACTAGAGAACTATGATGAGTTTTATGATTTAATATGCAAAAACACATAATTATGATTTGACATATAAATATAAATAGTAAACATATTGATTATATTTAAATGGTCTACTGTTAGGATATGTTTTCTTAAAGTTTTATGCATTAATTTTGGGGACATTACAGATTGGTCAGTGATTAAAAATGTTTCAATACATTCATTCATTTCAAATTTCATTTTTATGACAGAGCTGAGATCATGGGTATCAGAGTTTAACAGATATACATTGAAAACTGCCTCTAATGCTCCTTAACTTTGGTGAAGGCACCACAAATTTTCAAACCTCACCTGTAAAATGGAGATAATACTATTTCCCCATTCAATTGTTTTGGAGATTTTATCAGGTGATATGTGCTTAATATAGTTCCTGACATAGAAATGTTAGGTATTGTTCCTACTGTTTTTATTCTTACCTTTTTTGAAAATCACCATTAAAAACAACAAAAGACATGTAAACATACCATACTAAGTAGTCAAAGTGACCAGATTAAAAACAATACTAATTATAAAGTGACTGATCCTTTTAAGATGAGAGTTAGATAATAGCCGAAGTTATTAGTGACAATGAGAACGGTGGTAAAGAATGCTCTGTGACTTTGGAAAGGTTGGTAGGCCAGAATTTCCTCAATTTTTATGTGTTACTGTAATTGTAGTCTTTGCCTGGTAGACTTACTTGCAAATTTGGTGTGTTAATATATATAAATCATTATAGGTAGCTTAGTGTTTGGCACATGGTAGGTGTCAAAGCATGCTAATTATTTTCATTATTATTATCATTGTCATTACTAACATCATTACTTTTCTGGGTTGATTTAAACTACTTGATGGGACACTGTGAAGGAGGTGATTGAAGTGCCAGTCATACTTCTTATATATTCTGAACCAGTTGAAGGATAGCTGTAGAAAGTGACCAAAACAACAGCTTCATGACGAATAAAGCTGTGTTAGAGGACCACTACTTAAACCTGTAACCAAAACCCGGATTTCTTTTCTCTTCCCAACTGAATCAATCTCCCCACCTTGAACTTCAGGTTTCTATTCTTTCTAGGCAGAGCCTGCCCTGATATAATTTTCACTTTGGAACATAAGAGAGTATTTGTATGCATAGGTAGGCTAAATAGGAAAGTGCACCCAAATTGGTTTGAGCTACACCAACTCAGAGCCTTTCTTTCCATCTCATTCCTAAAATGAGCCATTTCTCTTCTCTAGGAAAGAGTGAATGAGAAGATGGGGGTGGAAAGAGTAACCAGATACATTTCCTCCAATATCGCTCCCTCCTGAGGAGGGCAGTATAAGTCCTCTCCTCTCATAAGAATGTGAAATGTAAGGATCTCTATCGATCTGAGTTGACACACTATATTTTTCTTTCTTTCTTTATTTTTTTAAATACATCTTTATTGATTTCAGAGAGAGGAAGGGAGAGGGAGAGAGAGATAGAAATATCAATGGTAAGAGGGGGTCATTGATTGTCTTGCCCCCTGCACACCCCCTGCTGGGGATGGAGCTCATAACCCGGGCATGTGCCTTGACCTGGAATTGAACCTTGACCTTCTGGACCATAGGTTGATGCTCAACCGCTGAGCCATACCAGCTGGCAAGGGATGACACACTTCAGTCCTAACAAGATGCACCCTCCATGCCTGCCCCCCTCTTTTTTTTCTGGATCATTAAGTAAGACTTAAATTTCTTCCATTTGAGAATTTATTATCTGGAAAATGGGGTTTGCTGGTCAGCATTTCTCTATCTTGCAGCAGTAGTTTTGAGATTAAAGAAGATAACTGCCTTGGAGATGTTCCAAGGCCCTCACATAAAAGAGGCCATTATATTCAGGTATTACGGACTAGATTATGGGTCTTGTAGACCCATACATTTTTAATAGATAGTTTTTTTGTTGTTGTTTTTTGCCATGATTCCTTCTGATATTTTCCATTTTTAATCAGGCTGACATTACCTCCAAATGCCCTTTGTTTGTTAGAAGCTTATTTTCTTAAAAAAAAAATGTTGAGGCATCTTTCAGGATTAGAAAAATATAGTCTTAAGATTTTCTTGACATTTATACCAAAATAGCAATGTAGCTGAAATCAAGTAGGAACATTTAAAAAGCTAGAATAATCATTGCAAAAAAAGGGGGGAAGAGTGAAACAATTTTCACTGCTTTTGTTAAAAAGTTTATACTTATCATACTATGCAACATCTTATTTTTTGAAATGCATCGGAAGTTGTTGCCATTTTGATCTCTCAGATAATGTGACTGCCAATTCCTTCCCCAGCACTCTGCCACTTGGCTCATTTCCAATGATGCCATGTGTAGTTTTTCCTCCCCTCCACCCTTTTCTAAGTAGAGAGGAAAACAAGTCCATTCTGGCGTTAGCTTGCAAGCTGTATGATTAGAATTAAAATTTAAGACATGAATATCTTTAAGTAAGGCATTCATAATCTCTCAAGTTTCCATTTCAAAGAGTGTAACTTTATCTTTAAACACAATAGTCTCGAATCTAAAAAATGTCTGGGTTCAAGCCAAAACCAGAGTGATTTTTTTAAAAATCACTCTTTGGCTTATTTTATTTTCTCATTGATGTCTTAAAAGTGAGGTTTTACTGCACTCTTCACTGACTTCTAATTTGTCAAGTTCCATTTCCTTCAAATATATTATCTACTTACCAAATGGTCTTTATCTAGTGTATTTTATAACAGTTATTTCCCAGTATGTGAAATTTAGACAAGGATCTCAAAATTTCTTTACCTTGATAACATCCATATAAATCTTTCCTCCAGAGAATGGAGCATCAATTACTTATATTAGGAAACAATAGTGTTTTGTGTTTTTTCTTTTAACCTTGTTATTTTTTTCCAAGTTAGTGGGCAATCCAACTAATCTATCTATGTGTCAATAGCTATATCCACATATTGGGGGTAGGATCATCAACCACCTGCTAACTCCTAGAGAAAATTAATATGCTCTTGTTTCCAGGTCCTTCCTTCTAAGGAACTTGAGTTGATCTATATGTATGTCATAGGTCCTCACTGAATCTTGAGAGGAGAGTTGGCAGATGACTTTATGTTACAGATGGTTCCTCATGTGGCTTCACTCTGTTCACCACCTGGAAAGCTTGCAGTGGACACACTGGATCTGTCACCAAGACAGGTGGCAGAGTCTATAAAACTTTGGGGGTGGGGGGCTGCCGTGCGCACGATGGGGACACATTTTCCCTAGGTTTTGTAATCCCTTTGTGACATCTGCTTTTATTTAATGAATTACAACCATGAAAATACTTGCTAATGGTCTTTGTAGGAATAATTTCTGTTCATTTGGGCCTTTCAGAAGGAGAGAAAAGAGATAGATGAAACAACTTCTAGCCTTTTTCTCTCTCATTTCTCATTTGCCTCTTCCAAAAGGGAAAAAGCAGAGTGGGTGAGTAAGGTAAGTAGACATCTAGTCTTGGGTACTGGAGAATGTAGCCTGGAAACTAAAGTGGTGAAAAGTTTAGACCTGTAAGAAGTTAAGGCCCTTTTCATTTCAATGCTTCCTCATATTGACCCCAGTATAAATTCATATATTACTTGCAATGTCCTTAAGTGAAGTGGGTTAGAGTACATAGCCCATCTTCTCAAGCGTATAGACGTCAGAAACCAAAGAACTTATACGTGCATATGCATAGCCCATGGACACAGACAATCGTGTGGTGAAGGCCTGGGGTGGGGAAGGGGCTGAATGGAGGGGTGCAAAGGGGAAAAAATGGGGGGCACCTGTAATACTCTCAACATTAAAATATATTTAAAAAGATGAATCTCAGAGGGGAGAGAGGGGGTGGGTGGGTGGGGAGAGATTAATCAAAGAATTTATATGCATATATGAATAACCCATGGACACAGACAATAGTGTGGGGAAGGCCGGGGTGGGGCGCGGAGGGGATCAATGGGGAAGAAAAGGGAGACATCTGTAATACTTTCAACAATAAAGATAAATTTAAAAATAATAATAATAAATAAATAAATTTTAAAAATCAGAAATTTAGTCTGTAGTCACTGATCTAATAGGCAGATGATCTACAAGCATATTACCTGAATAGACTCATTCCTGACTGTTCAATATTAGTGACAGGATGCTCTTGCTGCCGCTCGCTGAATAAGTTTATGGATGTTTGGCTCCAGGGCTTTGCAAATAAACCCCTCTGGATGCTAGAATAGCTGGTCTGCCCGTGCAAGTTACAGGTAGGAGACCGGCTGTCTATAGATGTAAGTGAATTTGAGGAGCAGCGAAGTGGAAGGAACTCAAGGACTGTACCAGCTTGCTGCTTGGAAGCGCTCCAACCCAATGTCAAAACAGTAGGGACTCTGTGCACCTGCCCAAGCTGCACTGAAAATAATAATTAGTTTTGAGAACAGACAAGTAGGAAAATCTACTCCGTTCACAAGTTTGTGGTGAGGATTAGCTTCACTCGGCTCTAATGGCTGACTGCCACGGTGCTGGTCTTTATTTGTGCTTTCTGGTTCCTTCCTCAGGATGCCAGAAGCTCTTTGTTTAGCTAGTGCTTTATCTAATTCTGGCGCAATCAATTCCACCTCATTCTCTCTCAGCACAATTGGCAGGGTCCTATTGTTTATAGGAAAGGTATTTTCCTTCTAATTTAATACCCGGAATCTTTCTATTTTCCTCCCATTAACAAAAACAACAACAAAAAACCACTTTCTTTGTTCCTTTCCCATTGTCTTTTTTCTCTCTGTCCTTGAAGCTGTAGAAAAATCTACCATGTGACTCAATTCCCAACTTCTATTGTTCTTTACTTTTTGGATATATTTTTACTTATTTTCTCAAGTTAAAATTTTTAAAAATCCCTTATCTCAATGTATTTCTCTTTTTTAAAATGCAGCAGTGAAACAGTGATTTATGCTTAAGCAGATTTATGCACACAGTTTGTGCATTGTTTGGCAATAAATGTCCACATTATATAATGAGGCTGGTGTGTAGAACGTTTCAGTGCTATAAATTAAAGGTCCCATAGCAAGTACAATGTTATCTGTTATAATGTCCCATAAATGTATTTTTATTACAAGTCCAATGGGAATCCTGCTTATCAGTGTCATCTTCATCATTTTAGTTTTAGTGACTATCTGCATGATAAAGACCGGATAACCATCTATGTTGGTACACTTTTGGACAGTGGTCTCCAAAAGCCTTGGCTTGTAGTCCCTCCTCAGTTAAAGGTTTTGAAAGTGTGCCTCTGATATATACAGGGTGGGGAAAAAGTAGGTTTAGAGTTGTTTGTATGGAAAATAATATAATAATTAATAAATAATAATACAAGAATAAACTTTTGTGTACTTACAGAGGTTTACGGTTGTTACTTTTGTATACTTACGGAGGTTTATACTGATTAAATTGGAATTTCTAATGGGGATTGGAAGGCACTGGTATATGTATTTTGTAAATACTTCTCAGTGATTCTGCTAACTGCTATGTGGGATCCATTGCTCTAGGGCAGGTATTTTTTAGAGTCGTCCACAAGTTTAGAACATCAACATGATACCCTGCTGTATGCAGTAAATATAATTTTAGAATTCCCAAGAGTCTTTGACATTAACAAGTTGTTTTGGGTTTAATTGTGTTGCCCAAAAGTGTTAAAGTCTTAACCCCCAGTATCTGTGAATGACATTTTTTAGAAATAGGGTGTTTGCAGATGTTCAAGGTAAGATGAGGTCATCAGGGTGGAACCTAATCCAGTATGACTGATGTCCTCAAAAAAGGAGAAATTTGGACACGGAAACAGATGTGCACACAAGTACAATTCTATGTGAAGTCTGGAGGTTGCTCCCACAAGCCCAGGAACTACCAGAAGCCAGGAGAGAGGCCTGGCACAGCTCCTTTCCCAACACCTACAGGAAGCGCATGATGCCCTACCCTCACTTTGATCTTGGACTTTTAGCTTCCAGGACTGTGAGACAATACATTTTTGTTGTTTAAGCCACCCAGTTTTTGGTACTGTGTTATAGAGCCCAAGGAAACTAAATCATAAGGGAGGGAACTGTTTCTAGCCAAACCAACCAAAACAAGCCCAAAATGACAAATCATATTACCCTCTATTTTTTTCTCTTGTTTCTTTTCAATCTGTCTCTTGGGAGAATGTCTTCTTTTAGCATGACTAGTATAAGCATAAAGTGTTCTAATCTAGTTGTGCTTTAAGAGGACAAAGTTTAATTCTTATCCCCATACAAAAATAAACATGCATATTCTCAAAAACTTAAAAAGATACAAAAATGAAAAAAGAACATGAACAGCTATATCAACCCAACCACTGTAGAGTATAGTCCCATATACTTTTTCTCTTCTATATACTATTTAAAAAATATATTTAAGAACTTATTAACCATAACATTTTATAAGGGTGGATAGATTGAAACTGATGTTACCTATATTCCCATACTTTCACAAACATCTGTAGACCTTTGGTTAAACATATGTATTCACCTATACTCCCTGAGAGTAAGAGAAAAGAACAGAAGTGCACATGGGCAATATGAATAAGACAGAAGATGATAGAAGTGTCAATAAAATTACGTGAGAGAAAAGGCAAAGGACAAATGGTAGCTGACTTAACAGATTGAAGAAAGGGGAAATCTAACTGCCTGGAATGGAGAATTGCAATGCAATGGGATGAGTCATTTCCTTCTGAGAACAACTTGAAATGCTCAGGAATTGGAGCCAGCGTTATTGGTGGGGAGCTCTCCCTGTCCCCGCCTGTTACTGGGGGAAGTGGGCTTCTTGTGATATCACAAGGAAATTTCTGAGACTTGCATGGAGGATGAGATGTCGTAGAAAGCTTTATATCTGTGGAATTAAATCCCTGAGTTTCCAAGGTCCGCTCTCCCTTTGTCCTGCCAAGGAAAAAGCCTCATTTTGTTTTCAACAGAGCTAGGGTTAGAGCCAGTGCCCAGAGTTTCTGCTCCATATCTGCACAGTACAATCCAGCATCTGGCTAGCTTAGCTTATGTTCCCAGCTATAGTCCATTGCTTGTGAGGTCAGCATGGCCCTGGGCCATGTGGCTTCTAGGGACACAGGTTGAATGCAAGGAAGCAGTAGCAAAACCAGAGGGACAAGAGAGCAAAAAGAGAGTTCTTTGTCTGAGGGATATTAACCTTCTAAGATTTTGCGTGCTTAAAATGGCCCTGCCCCCCTAGCCAGTGATCTCTGTTCCGGGTTAAAGTGACAGGCACCTTCCCTCTGTCACCCCAACTTTACTGTGCATGCATCCATCTCCCCTTTGTTAGACCCCTTTCCCCAGTGTTCTGCAGGGAATGGACAGGGGGTTTCCTAGGGAGTATAAAACAGCAGCTTCCTGGTGAAGCTGCCCAGATGGCCATGCTTATACTGTCTGGCCTCCTTTTTACTCTGTTCTCATCATTAATGACTAGTTATAATTACAATGGTGCCACCAGCAGGTACGTCAGAAACTGGAGAAGGGACTTCAAATGGGAAGAGCTGTTGAAAATTCTTAAGAGTTCCTCTCAGAGCCCACACAAGGGGAGGCCTTCTTGCATTTTTTGCAAGACACTGGTTTTAACCAAATGAAATTTTGACTTGACTAAAGCAATTCATAATCAAGGCAATTGAATGTCTTAAAAAATGACCAAATTGTTTCTGATTCTAGTTCTGCCTGCTTTAAAAGTTCCTGTTTTTACAACCTGGTACAACTTATTAATATACAAACAATGATTTTATAATAATCTTTTAATCTTATACACTAAAGGGAAATGCAGAGACTAAAATTTCATTTCATTAGAAAGAATTTTGCAAAATATTAAATAATAAAAAATTTATAAGATAAGTCATGCCTCTAAACACTGCAACATATTGTTAGAATGGTGTATGCAAAGTATAATAAGAGCTTTTTATGTGAGTTAGGTAAAATTAGTTCTGTCCTAAAAATAGCATCACTTCTATTACTTTTATTTAGAATAATACTTTTAAGTAGATAATGAACAGTTAAACAAAGGATACTCATATGTGCATCATTAATGGCCATACCAACAGGGGAAGAAAGAGAGAAAGGAATAGAAAAAATATTTGAAAAAAGATGTGGAATCAGAGGATGGTAAATTGAGAGTAAACAGAATACCGGGTAATTTTATTCCTGTTTTTTAGTAGAAGGAAAAATATCAGTAAAAAAATCTACTCTTCCTTTTGACTTATGGTTTGGGGGTAAAAAAGGAAATCAGTAAAATTTATATATAAGATATGGTGGGTAATTTCTTTGCTATATTTTGTGATGGTAGGGAAACGGAGGGAAAAAGAAATGGGATTAGAACCAAAGAAATAGCAAAGGACTCTGCAAAGCCCTATCTCACCTTTTGTCTCATCTCCTCAAATCATTAATAAAATATGAAATTCCTGAAATTTTTTATTAGGGGATCATTTTTGTACTACTCTGACAAGACTGAGCCTTGTAACTTGGTTAGCACTAGTAGATAACAATTTGGAGATGCAGACATTGAGAGAAATGAAACAGTAAGAAATTTAGGTATATAATATGATTCCCTGTTACATAAGCGTTACAGCCATTTTTACATACTATATCCCTGTGTAAACTGAGTCAGTGTTTACAAACAACATTTGTTTATTTACTTTTAAGTAAGTAAATAATAATCCAGTTGGAAGGAGAAACTCAAATAGGGCCTGCAGACCATATTCTCAATGGGAAACAATTTAATCCAAAGTAGAAAAAAAACCCCAAACAGACTTGTTGACACTGATTATTATAGATATTTTGTGTCCATATTAGTAGATGCTCAAACCATTTGTTAAATTTGACTAAAAAACCTTCCATTTTTTTCCTAATTACTTTGTTCTTTTGTTTTGGCTTGGTGGTTTGAGGTGAGGTGTGGGTGGAATGCTTTTCTGTTGAGTTTTGTCAGTCCAGACTTACAAGTTTTGCTTTGTGCCTTTTGAGTGTGTGCATCAATTCTATAGCTTGAAATAAAACATTAATTCTTTCCTTGATAGTAAGTTCAAACAACCCATTCATGGGATCACCTATTTGTATTTACTGTATACTTGTATCATCGCTTTAGCTTCTTATGGACAATGCTGCAACTCTATACTCATTCACTTAAGTATCCTTTCCACAAATATTTATTGAGTCCCTACTTGTCTGAGGCACTCTTCTCAGTGCCATGTTGCCATGGTCATGCATGCCTTTTTTATGCCTATATCATAATAAAAAATTAAGCACTACTGAAGACACAGAAGTAAAATAGAGGAAGAGAGAGATTAACGGATTTCTCATCCATTTTCCCATGAAGTTGACTCTTTAAGGTATCTTGCAAATTGTGTTTTTGATTATTAATTCAATTTTTTATTTACAGTGAGGTTATTGATGACTTGTATTTCTCTAACTAAATTATCATTTTTAATATTAATGGCTATATTTATTTTTTCTGATCTACATAAAATAATACTTTCATTATGGAAAGATACAAGCATTAAGAAAAAAACATAAATCAAATGCAGTAGTTCAGATGGCCTGCCTTTGTCGATTTAGCATTCCTAAATGAGTTTTAATAATACATCATTTAGTAGCACGTTGCATATGAGTTAGGTTGTTGTGGGATAGCTTTCTTGTTAGCACTTGCTCCTTTCTTCTGGGTTGGCAATGGTGTTGCTGACTTCTGATTCTTGAACCATGTTTGTTCATGCTGCTGAATGCTTGCTCTTCCGCTGAGAGGAGAGGCTTGGCTCTCCTCTAGAAAAATCGTTTGTTTTAGGAGGAGATTGTGTTAAATTTTCAGTGAGTAGTTTGAGATTGGAAATGACCTATATTCTTTATCTCCTTTCAGGCTTTTACTGGTAGGGTTTGGCATGATAGTAAATGCTCAATTCACATCTAGCTAGCAAATTAACACATCAACTAATTACCCCAGGGCTTTGGGCTGCAGCTCATGTTGGTGAATTTCTACAGACCTTCATTAACTCAAATGGAAAGATAGGGACTGAGACAATCGAGGGCACCAAGGTCAACTTCTTTTCAATGCTCAGAAACATGAGAAATTACCATTTTAGTTCTGTTAATTGATTTCTCCAGAGAACCTCACACACAAATTTTCCTTTATTAACCATTCCTTCTACTATAGTTTGGAGGGATTGTCTTTTCCCCCCTCCATTTCCTAAATGTATTTAATGCAGTACTATATTTGTTTCATGGTCTATTATTTTCTCTTTTAAACCATTAAATAAATATAAAACTGAAAGTGAATTTCCTTGTCTAAAGTAATTCTTATACTTACAATTCTGATCTATAGTGTTGACATTCCTAAATATTTAATAATTTAGGACTTATAATATTGTTCTTCAGTTGAAAATGAATTATTTTCCCAAATGTTCCTCTTTTTAGAGAGGATGTTATAAATTAATAGCTTGTATTTATATGAATAATTAATTACTGGGAGTGCTTAAATGTCAAATTATAATTCCAAAATCCCTTTTCTTAAATCAGCTTTGAAATTTCTAGATTTCTGTTGTGAGAAATGATGGCATTTTGTACTTTTTTTCTCATCTTCTCCTCTACTCATTTCAAATAAATGTCTTGAACTTGTATTCTTGACTATGTAAGAATGTGAGTTTTGTGGGAGCAGGAACTATGTTTTATTCTCTACATTTTGCTCAGTGTCTGGCATATGAAACAATATGGGAAAACGTAGAAAGCACACCTAAACCACACTTTGGACTTGAAGTGGATCAGAAAAGATGTCCTTGAGTAGATTACACTAGAATTGAATCTTAATTAATGAGTTAGCTCAAAGGAAGAGAGTGTGGGAATGTATTTTAAGTATTTTGAACAAAGCGTTTGAAGCATTGAGCTGAAGGAGAGCATGAAATATTCTGCGGATTGCATAGCATTCAGTATGGTGATGGTGTCAAGTAGGTGGATGAAGCTTGAAACATCATTGAGTAAAAATTGCAGACAGCTAGTACGCCATGCTCAGGGAACTGAGTTTTATCCTGAAAGCAGATTGGTGTATTTATCCACTTACTCTGGTATGTCATTGGTTGGGGCAGCTTTCTGGGAGCTAGCTCACCGCACTTGTGGCCTAACCTGCTTGCAGGATTCTAGCATGTTCCTACCATCAAAGTAACCCCTCCGGCAGAGAGTCACAGATACTGGCAGTGAGAAGCTATGCCAAGGGTTCCAGGTACTGGAAGCACTAACAGATTTTTCTTAATGTGAGTTGGGTCTCGTTTGGAGAGATGTTCTGAAAGCCATCAGCATTTAAAAGATCAAATTAACACAGTATAATAAAAACTTTCACAAAGTCTAGGATAGAAACCTGTAGAACACTAAAGTTTAAGGAACAACACAGAGAAAGAGAAACCTGTGAAAGAGAATGTCTACATCTTTATGTGATTAATATATGCAAGAGACATGCCTTAGATATGCTTAAAACAAAGCCGAAAGCTAATAGAGTCACCATTTATCCACTATATTTCTTTGATTGATGCATTTGCCTCATTGTAGCTGTGGCCACATCAAATTCTTCAATGTATCCTTACCTTAATACCTTGGATGGTACTTGACACAGAATATGTACCAAGTATTTTAGCATTACTAAATTTATACACACACACATTTAAAATCTAGTATTGCACTTATGGAAATATATACCTAATTTGAAATTAAATAAATATTGTTTCTGTATTATGGATTAAAAAAAAATAAAATGAAGTTAGAATATAGTGTTAAAATGTTGATATTATCAAAACATTTATAAGAAAATATTTTAGCTCCATAATTTTGTTTTCAAATACTTGTGTGTGTTTTTTTAACTTTTTAAAAATAATAAACTACTTAGAGTAGTATCAAGTTCACAGCAAAATTGAATGACAAGTGCAGAGAGTTCCCAGGTGCCCCTGTCTCCTCACATGCACAACCTCTCCTACTATGGATGTCCTGCACCACAGGGGAACATTTGATCCTGAATTGACACATCATTATCACCCAAATTCCATAGTTTAAATTCAGGTTCACATTCCACAGGTTTGAACAACTGTGTAATGACATGCATCAATCTCATTATGGTATCATAGGGAATAGTAACATTACCCTAAAAGTCCTCTGTGCTCTGTTTGTCCCTCCTGCCCCCTTCGGTTACTTTTCAGAAGACAAGACGCTGACCAGCAGAGGCTGAGACTCATTTACCATTTCTCTTCCATAGATTTATTTCACGGTCTTGAGGATTTGTTCCAATTTGAGAACACAAAAACAAAAACATAACACATAACCGAAAAGCTTATGTTTAATCTGTAACGAAGTGTTGGCTTTTCAGTGAATCTTTATCTGTTTGATAATATTTGATTCAAGTTCTATTTCTCCAAACCAACGTAAGTCAGAAAACTTTGGAGAATGCTTCCAAATATTTCTGGAACAATCAATTATGGCTTTTCTGCCAAAGTGTTTCTTTTCCTTGGATGTACATCTTCTGCAGTAGTTTGCCTGTTTTTATTTCTACATTCTGCTTCAAGTCATGATCTGTATTTATATGTAAGGTCTTTCTGTGATTTGCTTAGATGCAAATGGTGAGCAGGGGAACCCCTAATGGTAATTTCTGTTATTATTATTTTTGAAAATGACCCAGAAAAGAAGAATGCATCCTGGTGCCAGACATAATCAAATGAATTCTTTTTTACAAAGAGCTTCCCAGCCTTGTAGTTACAGTAGCGCATTTGGAAATCTGTTCCATCCAGGGGCAAATCAGCTGTGAAATACCAAGAAATATTTCATCGGCAGAAAATTTATAACAGGATTGTCTTTTGGGAAGTGATTATGTCCCCATTTTTACTGAGGGTCAAGTCAAAGTGAGATTGATTGGAGCAAACATGATTTTTGTATGTTTGTGGCAGTTTTAGATGCAATGGACATTCTGTACCCTACTTTTCTGTTTCTATTCCAAGTGAGTGTCCTTTCATAAGTACAGCCTTACACTTTTTCTTTATACACTTTTTCTAAGGAAAAGTTAGCCTGCATCTACTATGCTTATCTGAAGAAAAAAAAAAGATATGCTAAAAAAGTCATTGGGTTTTTTCTTTTACCAAATAGATTTGTTTTATATTCTCACTTCCTTTAATTTTTTTTTCCCTTTCACTGAGAATGAAGATGATCATATCAAGCAAATATTATTGCTCTTGGTTTCTAATTTTTGTAGATTGCATCAGTTTGATTCTTAATTTTAATAAGATCCTTTAAAATAATATATTATTGAGTTATGTTGACACTTGATTACAAAAAATTAACAGCCCAGAAAAACCCTCCTGAGAACTTATTAGCATCAGCAAATGCTTCTACTTTCCCATCTTTTAGAGAATTGAAGCTCATCTTTCAGTTTTTTCCCCCTGAAATTTAAAGAACTTTAGAATACAAAAAACATAATTTTTGGAATATTGAAACAATTGAAAATTTTATTTTAACCTCTATGAGTTTTAATTTTCTCATTGTTAAATTTGGATAACAATAGCTAACTTGCAAAGTGATTACACAATTGAAAATAGGTGTGAAGCACCCAGCATGTGTCCAGCACAGGCAGATTTTCCTTAACACTGGGTGGCCTCCTCCGCCACCGTCTGCCATGCTTGATCGAGCTCAGTGGCTCTTGGACTTTAAATCAAGGTCCTTTAAAGGGCTTGTTGCAACACAGATTGCTGGCCCTGCCCCCAGAGTTCAATAGTTCAGTAGGTCTGGGGTGGACTTAAAACTGTTTCTAAGAAGTTGTCAGGCCATGTTAAGAGGCATTTTGAGAACCACTTGCCAAGAAAGATAATGAAAAGGTAGTGATGTAGAGCTTTGTGGCTATCAGTCCTTTCTCCTGGAGTCACCCTCTGCCTAATAAATGTTATCACTTTCTATTTTAAATATTATTACCCATATACTTTCTCTTAAATGTTCATTTATCTATTTGTAAATAACTTGCCCAGTATCTCCATTTACTTGGACTATAGTGTGAATGTTGCTCTTTTGAAATTATGTATATTAGAATTCATGTCAAGTGAATTTAAAACAAAAGTATTTCCTCAATTGAGCATGTAAGTGATGGAGCTCCTCTGCCTGTTTTGTCCTTTAAACTGACTGTGCAAAAAGAAGACAGTCTGCAACTGTATTTCATTATAATGTAATGAGATTTGCCCAGCTGGTGTAGGTCAGCGGTTGAGTGTCCACCCAGGAACCAACAGGTTACCAGTTCGATTCCTGGTCGGGCACACGCCTTGTTTGCAGGCTCGATCCCCAGTAGGGGTGTGCAGGAGGCAGCCGATCCATGATGTTTCTCTCTCATTGATGTTTCTCTCTCTCTATCCCTTTCCCTTCCTCTCTCTCTAAAAATCAATAAAAACATATTTTTTAAAAAGTTAGATTTGCTCACCAGAGTAGGTACAGGTACCTCATTTTTCAAAAGTTCACGTAATGCCCCTTTGCTTTTATGAAAGCCCTACACTGTACTTGTTTTCACTAACTGAAAGAAACCCAAAGAGGATTTTGCTTTTATGAAAAAAGTGAAAATAGCATTCAGCATTGTTTTGCAGCGAACCCCTTTTATAGAGGTAGCAGCCTCCCAGCAGTGAGAGTGACCCTTCCAAGCTCCTTCCCCAGGAGTCACACTCAGCATGTCAGCATCAAGCCACCATAGCTTTGAACTGTGCCTGTGAGCAACTATGTGCAACTAGATGCAATTAAGTGTATTTGATAGGTTATTTTTGGGGGGCCTTGGAACACTGACAAATTTTCCTTATAAGTTAACAGTATCTGCTTCTTCACTTTGCACCATTTCAGCTCACAAAAGGTTTCATAGGAAAACTCTACTTTCAGAAAGTGGGGGCAACCTGTATTGTTATCGTACTTGTACATAATTTAGAGAGTATTTATTTAAACTGAATGATGCTTCTTTTTTTCATTTTATCTGCCAGATTTATTTATCTTGTTGGGTGACCTATCATGTCACTGGTAATAAGAACCTGGATAACATAATTGCCGTCATGACTAGCAGAAATGAAAATCCTCCTCTTTAAATGATCACATTTAATCAGAAATATCTTGATTCAGAAGTTTACAAAAACAACACTGCCAAGTGTCAAAAATCTAAATGTAGTGCATGACACATACACACTGCAGCTGCAAATAAGAATAATCCCAGAGGAAAGAATAGACATCTGAAATGTTACATGTTGACTTGTTTCTTTGGTGTCTCTGTGTCAACTTTGATGTATTGTTAATGTGATCTCAAGCTACGTATTAAAATACTATTAATGACCACAAAATAACGTATGAAAAACTCTCACAATGTACTTGGACTCTTGCAAACATCAGGATGGATCCTCAGAACTCTTTCCTCTATACTCACATCCTAGGTAACCTCATACAGTTTCATTGCTTTAAATGCCATCTACAGGCTAAATTCATATGTATAGCTTGGATGAGATCTAAGTCCTGAACTTTAGATTCTTATAATTAACTGTGTCCTTGGCATCTCCAAGGACATGTGAAGAATCTCAATCATAGCATGTCACAACCTTCTCCTTCTGCATATTTCCCCAGACTCTTAACAGTAGCTATTTTATTCAATAGCTCAGGTCACAAACAGTCACCCCACCTTTGCCTCCTATATTTTTCTTATACCCTACACCCTCTCCACAGACAAATTTTGTCAGCTCTGCTCTGAGAATATCATCAGAATCTATGTCACCCTAATGCAAGACCCATCATCTCGCACCTAGATTATGATAGTAACCTCCCTATTTATGTGTCCATACAGAGGTGGGCAAAAGTAAGTTTACAGTAATGAGTATGTGAAACACAGAGTTTATTCTTGTATTATTAATTGTTGTGTTATTTATTTATATTATTTGTCTTCTTATTGATTATTGTTATTGATTTGTAATTTAACCGACTTTTGCCCACTCCTATATATGTATCACTTCACTCCATAGCTTATCCTCTCCAGAGCTGTAGAATGAATGTTTAAAACATAGGCAGATAATGTACTTTTCTTCTAAAAACTACACAATGAATTTCTTTCTTTCTCAAAGTAAAAGCTAACAATTTTATAATGGCCTGCACATAAATGGGCCTACCACTAAATATAGGAGTTTGAGTCCCAATGACGCAGATCCAGCTACCTTGGCACTTTCTGAAAGTTATACATGTACCTATCTTATGTTCCAGTCATGCCAACTCTAGATATTCACTTTAGGAAAGTGAAGACAGTATGTCTATCCAAATACACATATGTGACTATTCATGGAAACTCTACTTGTGATAGACAAAAATCTAGAAGCGACCCAATGTCTATCAACAAAAGAAGGCTGAAAAAGTGGTATTTCCATACAATGGGAAACAGCAATAAAAAGATGAGTTACTGACACATGCAACTATATGGATGAATCTCAAAATAAGTTTTCAGAATAAAAAAACAGACAAAGGAGCACATGCTAGGCATTATTGCATTTACATAAAATTTTATAAAATGCAAATTCGTCTGTCATGGCATAAAGTAGGTTGAGGTCGGCTGGGAATGGGAATGGGGTCAAAAATAACAGGAAGGGGGATAAGAAAGGGTGCAGGAAACTTTTTAGGGTGGTGGATATATTAATTTCCTTGATTATAGTGATGAATTCACTGGTGTGTACACATGTCAAACTAATCAAACTGTAGACTTTAAATATGTACAGTATGCTACTGTACACATTAACATGACTGCACATTAATCATTATATGCTGTTAAAAATAAACTTTGAATTTAAAAGATTTTATTTTGATCTGATGGTCAAATGTATAAAAACGATTTAGCGTTATATGACACTCTCAATTTTAATGTTTCTAACATTTTGGTGTTAATAAGCATACTTTTCTCATAAGAGCAAGTGTATCATAAGGAAAAGGATCTTGTAAATTTTTTCTTTAAATGTGTTTTTCACCTACAGTTGAATTTTAACAAAAACAATGTGTTCTCAGCAGTAAATGAAACATGCTGATACTATAGTCACAAATCATAGGCATGTCCCAAAGCCACCAGTTTAAGAGGCAGGACTCCAGCATCTAGGTCAGCATCACTGGTGAATTACCCCACGACTGAAGAAGGCCATTTAACTTTCCATATCTCAGGGTCCCTCAAGGTTTAATAGGGACAGCATGCTATGTGTGACTGTGAGGACAAATGTGATAACAGATGAGCCTTTGGCCAGCTCTTTTAAGTTCAGTGGATTTGCAAAGGAGCTCACTGGTTGCTGGCTATTTCCTATTGCGACTAAGTCCTAGTGGCTGCAAGTTTGACTAATTGAAGTGCCCCAAAGAGGCTAATCCAGTTGTGGATGGCTGCGGTCTTTGAGATAAAATGCATACACTCACTTTTAAATATAGTTAGCTTGCCCTGTGGAACCTTTTCAGGAAAATATGATGGCATAAATAACTGACTTAAGAGAATCTTTATGCCATAATAGAGTATATGTAATATTATAAAAAAAGAAAGCAAATTCACACAAAAATAGAGTAAACTCAATATTGGCTTCAAATTACCTTGATTCCTTTTATGATTTAGAAAATAACTATGTGATCAAATAATGTAAGAACAATCTTTTAACATGGACACTGTGCCTCTCAGCAGTCATAGTCGTTTACTAAATGTTGGGCGTGATATTTTATTTGCAACAATCATGAGGCCGATGTGTTTCAACCGCTCTCCCTCTCTAACCTCTTCTTCGGTTTCCATCCCTCAGGCCTCCCTCGGTTCCTCCCTCCCTCCTCCGGGCCGCCGCACCCCGCCTCTGCCTGGATGCTCCCCGCTCCTGCAGTTTTGCCCCCCATCTCTTGGCCCAAAGCAGTGTCTCGGTGGTTCCCTCGCCCAGGCCTCTCCCTGCTCTGTGAACTGCTTTCTGTCCTTCCAGTGCGCCGTGGTTCCTGGGTAGCACTCTTTTCTTTTGCTTCTTTTGGGTAATAACTCAGAGGATGCAGGTTCTTGATGACAGGCATATTTCCCTTCGCTTTGTAGAGTCCAGGACACACAGTGCACTTTGAAAACTCTTTTCTGCTACGTGACCCTGTTCTTACATTCATCTGGCACGTATTCCGTGGGGTCATAAAAGGAGGTTTTGCTGTCACCTGCAATGAAGTAACGGGTTAAAGGCCTCGCAAAAGTCACTGTTCTTACCTAAGTGGGAATATTAATAAAATCCAATATGGAATAACCAGGGGCCCCAGTAAAGTGATAAGCTGACAGAGTTATAAATACCACAGGAAAACGTACGGCAGTGGTTGGATAATGGAAGGTTAGCGTGGAGTGGGGAAAGGAGCGCTTTAGAGAGAAGGGCCGAGCATGTCTTTTCTAAGGGGCTGAAGCTGACTGAAACTCAGTCCCCTGTGAAGGTGAAACGGAAGAGGGTTCTGGGCAGAAGGAGAGGAAGCGCGAGGCAGGCCCGGGCCCGAGGCAGGGCCCGGTTTGATAAGAGAGAAGGCACAGTCTGAGCACAGTGAACGGGGCAGGGGGAGGCCGTCACAGTGAAGGGCTAGCTGTGGACATTTGGGTCTTAAGGGATGAGAAAGGGTCACTGAAAGGCATGTAACCCATTCTGATTGGAGCATAAATTGAACAGAGTGATGTCAGAGGATTAAGGTTTTTTATTGTAAGAAATAGGGAACAAAGCTGAGTGAGCTGCATAAGCCAACTCAAATTTCTAGTGCAGAAAGTTAAGTAGTGTAAGTAAGAATGATGCCATCCAATGTTTCTCAAACATTTTATGAACAGCTCTGTCAGAATTGGCTATGAATAAGCCCAGGAATTTGACAGTGGCAGCATAAGTGAAAAGCTTCTTAGTACACATATTTTTAGTCTCAAATTTTTCTCTATTTTTTCCGGAGTTTTTCTTCGGTAGTTACCGTTTGTTACTCATTCACTTAGAATTTGTCCATAAATAGGCCATTTCTAAAATATTTAGACAAAAGTATACTCTCTTAGTTGACACCTTTAAGTTCAAAAGCATTAGAACAATTCTGCTTAATGTAGCTGCTAATTTTGAAATTTCTTTCCTATGATCAGTTATCTCATTTGAGGTCAAATATGCAGTGGAATAAATATTTTTTCATGAATAGTTGTACATATCTGATTATTTCCTCATAATATTTTTGAGTGGGATTGAGTCAAAGAAGTGAAAAATATTAAGGTGCTCACCATGTGCTGCCAAATAGTCTTTTAAATATTTTGCAGTATGCAGTAAAAATTGATTAATTGGACTTCATCAAAATTGAAAATGTCTGCTCTTTGAAATACCTGCTACATGGTTACATGCCTACCTCTGTCTTATGCTAACGGGGGGACTCTAATGTTTGTACAGTGAGGTTGTTCAAGCCATCAACTCAAATTCTCCCGTTTTGACCTACATTGGAATTCCTATTTTCAATTCTAATCTATTGAGGACAGAACTAAAACCCAATCAGCTTAGTATAAGGTTCTTCATGTTTACAGTTTTCAGTGGCGAGGAGGTGTGATTTGCTTTACAGAATGTGTGATTGTGTGTGTGTGTGTGTGTGTGTAATGTGCTGCATTAGCGTTGCAGTATATACAGGATTTGTAGGTTTGAAGAAGATTGTGAAATACAAGTGCAAAAGACTTTATCATACTGAATGGGTTTTCAGATTTTAAAAATTCTGAGGTTGGAGCTGAGGCTCATCCTTATGAGTGTCAAAGATGTGGAAATGGGAAGCAAGTCCCATCAGTGCCTTCATTTGGAGAATCATTTCCATGCTGGTTGCTATTCTGTGCCCTGCATGAGTGACTCAGTGTGCATCGAAGGGCCATTTTCATGTGTGGCATCTGGATGGACACCTGGAAGCTGTGAAGCTTTGAACTGAGAAGTCATTAATGCTAAAAAAAAATTAACATTAATGTTGATTATCCCCTTTAACTTGTTTCACCCACAACTGCTCAATCATTCTGCAACCAGATTACTGCCAGTTCCATATGTTTCTGTGTCACTTAGGCTTGACTAATTAAAATGTTCTGTTCTAGGTGTCACATAAATTTTATAATCCCGAGATGTCTTTTTTAGCCAATTAAAGAGACTTTTAATGTTTTAGGAAAATTTATGTGTAAATTTCTTCTAACCTGCCAAATACCAAACACATGACCTAAAATTTTATGTTCTATTTGATTTTAATTCAGAAAAACCAATCTATGCAGATCAGCTGTGTTCTAAGCTTTGCCAAACTGAAACACTTTATGACCCTGATAGTTTTCTTTAATGTTTTCCCTTAAATTTACTCTTGTGAGTGAATATAAGAATATTTTTAGCTAAAGAATTTTTGAGAAAAAGTTTAAGCCTCATCAGTAAGAAAAGAAATCCAAACTAAAGCATCAATCAAATACCATTCCCTTTTCCCCCAAATTGCCACTGATATAAAAAGGTAATAATCAGTGTTGGCATTCTCAAATGCTGCTAATGGGAGCACAGATTGGCAAAATATTTAAAAGGCAGTTTGGCAGCGTATAGTGAGTGCCTTGATTTTTTATTTCTTTGATTCAATTCCATTCAAAAAACATTATGAGAAAAATAATCATATATGTACAAATATTCATGAAAAAAGATTCATCACAGTATTATTTAAAACACCAAAACTTAGAAATATAAATGAATAACTACAAAACTGTTTGATTAATCAGTGCTTCCATGTGATAGAGAAGCTCAGTTTCTACAATGTTTTTGAAGACTAATTAATGACAAGGGACATTTTCTTGATAAGATGCTATAATGTTAAGGGAGAAACATTTTTCAAACAAACTAACCCACCACATATGTGTTTATGGAAACACTGAACTGGAGGAAAGTGCATTAACACACCTTATTTCCAGTGCTATTTGTTTATTGATTTATTTTAATTCATTTACACATTTAAATAATGCCCATATTTTTATAATCAGAAAAAAGTTATCAAAAACAAGTTATTATAAAAATTTTTTTATCAAGTGTTCTTTTTGAATAGCTTTAAAATTAATCTCTTATTGAGTGACTGACTATAGCACATGTATATGGTCTTATTTAATCTTTTTATATTTTTAAATATATTTCCTCAGCAAATTTCTAAACTTCTTGAAGTTGAGCCTATGTCACTTACATTTTTACCCTGCACAGTGTCTTTTGGGAAGCTTCAGATCAACTCTGTGGAACTTTGTTAAAATACACATGTGCCCAGACTCTATTTCTAGAGATTCTCATTCAGTATATCTGCTGTACTGCTAGTGGTTCTGGTGTATACAAAATCTCATAATCAGGAGTTTAATCATTTAATTTAATTATAGTGGTAATGAAAGACATTTTTCGATTCCTTGTTACCTTATTAGTGACAAATATTTATTTGAACTTGGTTCTAGTTGGTTCAAATGGGTTCATTTAAACATCGGTTTAAATACAAAGATAAACTTAAAAACATTTGTCTCAGCTCCTTTTGGATGTTGACTGGATATAAACAGATGCACAATAAAAATAATTTTCCTTCATCTTGAGTTTAAATTTTAAGCCAAGAATATTTATGAGAGCACTGAGTTTGGAAATATAAGAACCAATAAATTAAATCAACTTAGGTCACTTGTAAGATGCTTGCTTAAGAACATATGTATCTCTTTAATTTTTTGTTATAGAGAAAATTCACTTGTACCTGGATTTTTTTACTTTTATGCACTTCTCCCAGCATCACCAAAGGAAATGATTTTCAATCAATTCTCGGATACTTTCTCATAAAACAGATCAAGGATCAACACAATAAACATAAACACTGATTAAGTCAGTTATATAATCAATTGTTTGAAACCGTACTCCCCAAACACACTCACACATTCACATACATGTGTGCACACACACAGACACACACAGCAGTAATAAATATTTTTCACTTTTGATTATTCTAACTGGTTTATGTTAGTAACAGTTGTTCACCTACAGCTTCTGAATAATCAGGCCCTGCTTTGAGCCTACTGATTTGGTTTCAACTTTGCTAACCTCAACTTTTATGTTCCTATGTAGTAGGAATCTATCTACTCACGAATTTTACCAGAAGGACATTTTAGAATTTAAATATCAAAGAAAATATGAAATATTCATAAAGAGGATTGTTCTCAATACACTGAATGGTAATAAATCTGTCAGGTAAATAGTCTTTAGAAACAGTATTAATTCACACTAACATGTTATAGAGCTAAATTAGAACCTCTGATAGGAAAGAAAAAAATGCAAGGCCCTATTAAGTCTCCTGTGTGGCAGGGAGCACAAAGTGAGTATCCAAGGCGAGGTGGTGAAATCTGGAAGACCTTCTTTAATTAACCCTGTTTGGTGAAATTCAGAACAAAGACCAAGGGTCCCTTCAGCAGAGGAACCTATTTCCATGTTAGTTAATAACTTCCTATTAGTTATTTTCCTAGGCTTCCAAAATTATGCAAAATGCTCTAATAACTTGACAACACATCAATCAGCTTTGTGTAGATGCTATTAATTATGTATACAAATATCTGCTTCTGAGTATTATGCACTTGAAAGATATACAGGTGGGCCTCACTTTGCACAACAGTGCAGAGCCATAAAAAATGATTGTACAAGCTGAAACTGTGAAAGTGATCCTAATAATTAATGGGAAACATTATGATTATTTCAGAGCCTTTAATTGTTTTTACAAAAATATCAACTTAATTGATTATAAATATAGAGAGATATGGACAGAATATTCAAACTAAGGTTATTTAGCACACTGTATTTAAAAGTTAGAAAAATAGAAAATGAAAGTGTTTTGTTTAATCGTATCAAGAACAGTTTGAAGAGTGCTTGCCTTCTTTTTGTTGGATAACATGGTATACACTGAGCATTTTTCCTATGGCTTGGTAAATTTTATGCTTTTATTTCTAAGTTTGAATCAGCTTCTAATATAATACTCTTTGCATGTTCAGTGTCATAAAATATCTCTGAGGTTCTTTAAAGAGTTTTTTTGCAGTGTTGCTTCCTCTGGAACATTTTATCATTTTCGTCACAAGCGCTCTCCTCATCTGTGCCAGTAAGTTCACCTTCACTAAGCTTCTCTAGTTGTATATGTAGAGTCCCTCTGTTAGCAGCCAGTGTGAGCATTTTCACCGTGAGCTATTTCATGAAAAACTCCATTTATGTACAATCTAAATCCTGCAAAGTTATTTGCACAGTGAGCTAAAAGTTTCTACCATATTGCACACATTTTCCTCCCCTCCATGATGGTTGAATGTTCTCAGTTGCATGCTTTATGTCATATTTCTTCCTACAGGCTGAAGAAATGACGCGCTCTCCAGTTGTAACATCAATAGCTTGTCTGAAAGTCCATCTAGGAAAATAGGCTTTAAAAGTTGAAATACAACATTGGTCCAGTGGCTGGATTGATGATGTTGTATTTGGTGGCAAAAGCAAGTTTCACATTTTCATTCAAGTACCCAAGAAAGTTAGAGTGATTTGGAGTTTTACCCACTGGCGTAGTGCTTTAAAAGTTAGATGATTTTGTCTGTAGTATCTCTGAAACACTGGGAGATGGAGGCTAAACTACATGCATGAGTAACAGATATACAGTGACCAATCACAGGAAGATTTTGAAAGAAACGGCATGATTTGTCACTGATCGTGATGTGCCCCTGTTATTTATGTAGTGATCTGTAGGTGGAAGAGATAGTAGCAGGCTGTTTTTTTAATGCAGTTATTCACAGTTAATAACTGGTAACTGAAAACCGAGTGGTATTGTTGGAGGCTGGTGTTATTTAATTAAACCAGAGTAACTGAAATATTGTGCAGAATGAGAACTATCTTTGCTAAGTTCATTATTTATTTATTTATTTTTAAAAGAACAGTTTATTGATTTTTAGAGAGAGAGGAAGGGAGAAAGAGAGAGAGAGAAACTTTATGTGAGAGCTCAACATCCACCAGCTGCCTCTTGCATGCCCCCTACTGGGGATCAGGCCCGAAATCCTGGCATGTGCCCTTGACCAGGAATTGAACTGGCAACCTCATGGTGTATAGGACAGACCCCAACCAACTAAGCCACACTGGCCAGGGTTGTCTTTGCTAAATTCAAAATGTTTGTCTGAGGCTTCTATACTTAATCTCTTTGTGAAAATGTGCTCAGCTGCTCATTTATTTTTCAAATGATAGTAGTAAGCTTTAAAATGTGGGGAATAATTTTAACTAGCTGAACTTTAAAGTATAAATTGTTATATTTACTTCCTTACACTAACAAGGAAGATGGTAGGTGGAATCTGGATTTTGTCTTTATGTGAAGCTCAAGGAGGTGATAGGAAGGGAAGATGTCCATCTATCTCTCCCTGCACATGCTCAGTCAAGCAGCCACTGAAAATTGCATCTGTAGTACTCATATATGTATAACGGAAGACTGCTCATTGGGTTAGACACAGATCTTCACTACATTAGCTGCCCACAGTGGCGTCTTAATGAAGAAACTATGCCCACTATTACATGTACAGCATCCTCGAGAAACTGTAAAAATTTGGGGGAGTAGGTAACAGACCTAGGGGAAAATCATTAGTCTGGCAAGTCAACAAAAAAGAAAGTTTTTATCAGTTTCTAGTAACTTAAGAAGTTTTTAAAACAGGTTTGTTGAGACATAATTTACACAAAATGAAATTTTGCCATTGTAATTATACAGTTCAATGAGTTTTTGAAACAGGAAACACTTGATGAATTTGTGTGTCATCCTTGTGCTGGGCCATGCTAATCTTCACCAACTTGTTCCAATTTTCCTTGCACTATCAACTCAGGCACTCTTGGCATTTAAATTTTGTGGCAGAAAATTGCCATCTAGTATTTTTTTTCAGTACATAGGGGGATAGCTTAGTATTTACTTCTATAATGCATATTGTGTGTATTTAATATTTGTTTTGGAAATATTTAAGAGAATATATATACATAGATAAATATCTAGATTCAAATAAACTTTAATGAATCTTCATATTAGTTTTAGGATGTAACTGTTATCTCTATTTTATAAGTGAAGGAAGGAGTTTCAGCAAGGTTGCGGAACTCGGCTGAGGAATGAGACTGGTACATTTTGGAGCTTGTACATGATCTTACATCTTCTGACTCATCACATTGGTATAACTGGTGATAATCCATTAACTACAGTAATAGTAAGTAATGTTTATTGCAGTCTCACATAAGCCATTCTAAGTTCTCTATATGTGGTATTTCATGTAGTACTTACAAGAGCTCTGTGAGGTAACTGTTACTATTTTCAGTGGTAGATAGATGGTGCAGGGAGTTTAGGCTTTCTGCCCAAGGTCATAAAAATGATAGGTGGCAAGGGGGGACCCTAGTTCTCGAGTCCGCTATTACATTTGTTTCACATTATCTCCCTTAATAGCCGCTGTCCTCCAAGGGAAAACAAAGACTAGGTCCCCTGTTAGAACTATCCGTCTGGAGTAGGGGACGCAAAAGAAGGAAAAGGGTGCATTTCCATTAGTCTTTGAAAAGGTTTTTCTATGTGTCTGGCAAACTACATTCTAGTGAATCTTTTTTCCTGTTAACATGTCTATTTCTAAACTTTTATATTTTTGGATTTGAGGTCTTCATTTAATAATACAGCACAATTTAAAAATTTTTGAAACAATTTGCTAGTAGGCCAAAGGGAAATGGGACTTAAAGACAAAGGCATTGTGCTTCAGGATGGTTTCACCTGCGGCTCTCTGTGAGACTGCTCTGTCCCCAGGTACGATGAGCTCACACCCTCACACTGTTCAGTCTCTTTTCAAGAGCCATCTTCCTAAGTCATCCTCTTTAAAAACAGAAATCCTTCCTTTGTTTTCTACCCTGATTCTGTTTTATTTTTCTCTTTTATATTAATGACTCCCCTTATCTAAGTTCAGATTGATACTTTCAATTCATATTCAAGACTAGAGGGCTTTTAACCTCTTCTTTTTTTGAAAAATTTATCTTTATTGAAAGTATTACAGATATCCCCCTTTTTCCCCCCATTGATCCCCTCCACCTTGAATCTTTCCCCCAAAGCTTTCCCCACACTATTGTCTGTGTCCATGGGTTATGCACATATGCATATAAGTTCTTTGGTTAATCTCTCCCCTCCCACTCCCCCACCCCCGGCCTTCCCGCTGAGATTCATCGGTCTGTTCCATGCTTCTATGTCTCTGGATCTGTTTTGTTCCTCAGTCTGTTTTGTTTATTAGATTCCTCATAGGAGTGAGATCCTGTAAAATTGAGTCAGGAAGAATCAGAAAACCTGAATAGGCCAATAGCAACTGACAAAATGGAAGCAGTAATAAAAAATCCCCAGCAAACAAAAGCTCTGGTCCAGATGGCTTCACAGGGGAGCTTTCTAATTCTTAAAATGGTAGGGTTAGATAGTTAACTAAAAATTTTTCTTGCTTTTTGAGGTAGGCTTGTAGTGCTATGAACATCCCTCTCCGAACTACTTTTGCTGTTTCCCATAGATTTCGGGGTTTTGTGTGTTCATTTTCATTTGCTTCCAGGAAGTTTTTGATTTCTTTCTTGATCCTGTTGGTAACCCATTCATTGTTTAAAAACATACTATTTAGCCTCCAGGTATTTGAATATTTTTGAATATTTTTACTGTAGTTTATTTCTAATTTCATGCCACTGTGTTCCAAGATACTTGATATGATTTCAGTCTTCTTGAACTTGTAGAGACTTGTTTTGCATCCTAACATGTGGTCTACCTTTGAGAATGACCCATGTGCACTTGAGAAGAATGTATATTCTGCAGCTTTGGGGTGAAATGTTCTGTGAATGTCAATTAAACCCATCTGCTCTAGTGTGCCATTTAGAGTCATTGTTTCTGTGTTTACTTTTTGTCTGGAAGACCTATCCAGTGAAGTCAGTGGGGTGTTAAAGTCCCCGACAATGACTGTATTGCCATTGATCTCTCACTTAAAGACCTAAGATTATTATTGATAGGTCCTTATTTATTGCCATTTTAATTCTTTAGCCTATGTTTCTCTCTCTATTTCTTCTCTTTATTATAGCAGTCCCTTTAACATTTCTTGCAATACCAGTTTGGTGGTGATAAAATCCTTTAGCCTTTTTTGTCTGGGAAGCTCTTTATTTCACCCTCTATTTTGAATGATAGTCTTGCTGGATAGAGTAGTCTTGGTTTCAGATCCTTGTTTTGCATTACCTTGAATACTTCATGGCATTCCCTTCTGGCCTGTAGAGTTTCTGATGACAAGTCAGCTGACAACCTTATGGGAGCTCCTTTGAAGGTTATGGATTGCTTTTCTCTTGCTGCCTTTAATATTTTCTCTTTGTCTTGAATTCTTGGCATTTTAATTTTGATGTGTCTGGACATGGGCCTCTTTGGGTTGTTCTTGCTTGGGACTCTCTGTGTCTCCTGAACTTGTGTGACTTCTTCCTTGACCAGGTTAGGGAAGTTTTCTGCCATTATTTTTTCAAATAGTTTCTCTAACCCTGGCTTATTTTCTTCCTTTTCTGGCACTACTAAGATGTGAATATTGTTATGTTTCATGTTGTCCCACAGCTCCCTTAAACTGTCCTCTTGTTTTTTTAATTGTTTTTTTTCTTTTTGGATCTCTAATTGAGTGATTTTTTTTCTACTTTGTATTCTATTTCGCTGATCCGATCCTCAGCTTCCCCTAAGCTGCTGTTCATTTTTTCCAATGTATTCTTTAGTTCTGCTATGTCATTCTTCATTTATGACTGGTCATTTTTCATAGTTCCCATATCTTTTCTCATGCTGTTGAGCATCCTTACAATCAGCATTCAGAACTCTATACCTGATAGCTTGCTTATATCCATTTCATTTAGCTCTTTTTCTGGACACTTTGCTTGTTCTTTCCTTTGGGGCTTTTTTTTTTTTTTTTTGTCTCCTTGTTTTGGCTGCCTATTTGGGTTTGTTTCTATGTATTAGGTGGATTTGCCGGGACTCTCAGTCTTTTTGAATGGTCTCTGGTGCATTACAATGTCAGACACTCTTTGTGACTGGCCTTGAGTATCAATGTTTGAAGCAATCAGCAACCCATGGCTTGTGGTTCCCTCTGCTGGGGCTGGGTGTGTTTGGACAGTTCCAAGATGCACACCACAGTCTGCTTTTCCAAGGCCCAGTTCCCAGGACAGATCAGGTGAAGATCCCAGAGGTCCACCTCTGCCTGTAGGCTGATTGATCTTAATCTCTTAATGAGCCTCAGGCTGTAGACCGTAGCTAGGTATAAACTTCACAGGGTAGGGAGAAAGGTTTTCCAGTGGGTGGGGCAGTTGCGCGCCCCCCCCCCCCCCCCCGCAAAAGCTGCCTGGTTCTCAAAGGTCTGCTTGAGAAAGATGTCCTCTGCAGTATGGGGGAATGACTCAGCACAGGAATCCAGAGGGGTGCCCTCTGAGCTCTATCTCCAGAGCCTGAAACCCCTGGTCCTTCTCATACTGCTCCAGTCCACTCTGCCCTCCCTCTACTGGAGCCCAAGATGAGTGGCTGTGCAAGAGGCCTTGTGCATTGGCTCTTTAAGAGGGTGCCTGCATTTCCAGCCGTCTCTCCCTGGCAGACAGAAACCCAGCTGCTTTTTGCAGCAGGATGTTATGTGGGCAACTTTCTCAGTTCTGGTGCTCTTGGGTGGGAATCCCAGCTTGGGGTTTAGGCCCCAGAGTTCTCAGTGGGAACCCCCCACAGCTGAGATATCCCTCTGGACCTTCAGCTGTTCCCTGTAGGAGCCCAGCTAGCCCTCTTGTGCCCCTGTACTTCCTACTAGTTTCTGTGTGGTCTCTGCTTTAGGTCCTTGGTTATGAGGGTGCTCCCCAGCTAGTCTTCAGTTGATTATTCAGGATGTTTTTTCTCTTTTCTAGTTGTAATTCCAGTTTGGTCCTGGAAGAGTGTCAGTGTAACTTCCACTCAGTCTGCTGTCATCTTGGATCTCCTACGTAACCCCTTCTTCATTGCATCTGTATCTTCTTTCTTTTCCTCTAAGAATAGTAGTTCTCAAGGCCATGGAGAATAATAGAAAATCTCATAATTGCTCATTTTTTCTAATACAGTCTTATAATAGCAATACTAATAATATCACAAAAATAATTACTGAAACCATTAGCATTGTTTTGCTATCCCCGTTATTTCCAATTTTTATAATTGTTTAATATTTATGTTGTCTGAGAATATAGTAATTCATACCATATCCTCTCCCCCTTGTCCCTCAGTGTTAGTGCTACAGGTAACTATGTATTTATGCACCAGCAGTCCTGTGTCAATGTCTGTCTAGTCATTTTGCTTGTTTGAAATTGTTCTCTAGTAGACTCCTTAGTGACAACACAAGGGAACAATATTGCTGGAATTGTTGTACATTGATAAAAATTTACCTGTATTTTTTTGAACTTTGAAAACCTGTTTTGTTGTATTAAAATAATTCTTCGCTCACACTTTTAATTTTTTCTTGAATATCTTAAATAAGTCACTGCTATGTTTTTCTGGCATAAAGTGTTGCAGCTGAAAAATTTGATGATAATGTGATTTTCTTTCCCTTATAACTCATGTGGTGTTTTGCTCTTTTTTTCCTTCCTTCCTCCCTCCCTCCTTCCCCCTCCCTCCCTCCCTCCCTCCCTCCCTCCCTCCCTCCCTCCCTCCCTCCCTCCCTCCCTTCCTTCCTTCCTTCCTTCCTTCCTTCCTTCCTTCCTTCCTTCCTTCCTTCCTTCCTTCCTTCCTTCCTTCCTTCCTTCCTTCCTTCCTTCCTTCCTTCCTTCCTCTCTTTCTTTCTTCTTTCTTTCCTTCCCTCACATTACTGGAATATTTTTTTGGATTGTTATTGGTCATTTTATCAATGTGCACCTTCATTGTGCATTTTAAAATCCATTATTTTAGGAAAATTTTCTGTCATTACTTGATTTAATATTTCTGTTACATCCTTACTTTGGGTTTTATCTCCTTTCTTTTTCTATTATCCATATGCTCAAATTTTTTGCACTTCTTAAATATCTTTAACTTTCTCTTGAATCCCTTTTTCTTCTTACCCTTATTATTTTTTTGAATCTTAAAGTTTTTTCTTTTACCTTTTATTTTACCTAAGCTACCATCTGTTGTGTTTACCCCCTATTATGTTATTTCTTATTTATTTCTGCATTTCTGGAATTCTTTTTTCTCTTATTTACAATTATTTCCGTAGTTAATAAACATCATCTCTGAGTTTTTCTAGGTCTGATTTATGTTGTTTCTTTCATGTCTTGTAGCATTTTCTTACTGTTTCCTAGCTAGTTTTGAAAAGGCAGGTTACCATTTTGTGGGCATGTTTTCTGGCATGCTTTTATTGTCTATAGTGTTATTTGGCTTTCCCTTCTCTTTTCGTATTGTGATAACTCTCTATGGGATGTGGCCTTGATACTTTTAGGTTGTTCGTGTTTATGTGAAATTAATTTTCTTAAGGCAGGGTTTAGAAAAGCTTATATAAATTTACAGAGCTCTTTCTTTTTTTTTTTATGTTGTTTAAAAATGTGGTAATGTGCTTTCTAGGATTTGATCTGGACTTTTCTTCTCCTTTCTCTTCATTGTTTCTATGTCATTCAGTTTTGATTCCCCTTCCAGCAGTTTCTCCCCCTTTTGAGTTCCTTCTGAAAGGGGTCAGTTCTGAGAGTTGGCAGGTGTCCTCTGCTCCAGGTTGTTCAGTCCTCGGTGAGAAGGTTACACTTACAAACTCCTGGCAGTTTAGCTGCTGCTCCCACATTGGCCCCTGCTCTCCAGTGTGTATCTGTTGGAGATTTCTGTGTTCTCCTGTTCTCAGGCTCCTAATACATTGCTCTGTTAATTTTTTCCTCCTGCAGAGATGCAGGTTTCATGCAGTTTTAAGCCTGTTGGTGGTTGCTCTCTACCCTATGGATTTTAGGGCTCATGGGGATAACTATTTATCTTAGTTTTGTTGTAAGTGCTATCCCCAGTTTACTGGCTTTGCTATCTAAATGCTCTGCTTTTTTTGTGGGGATTTGGCAACATTAAAAACTGCATAGCCACCACTGCCATCTTCCCAGAATCCTCTCCTGTGTAGACTTTCAGCATGTACCTTTAATTACATGGCAACTGTTGACTATCCACAGTAAATGCTTTTTAACAGTCAATGAGTTGCATGATATATGTAAATATATTAAAACATTGAAGCTAAAAATTACCAGTTAATTAACTTGACACTGTTAGTGGTCTTTTATAGGTAGTGCTGTGCAGGGAGACCTGAGTCCATCTCAAGACAATTTGATATGAATTTTATCTGAAAGTTAGCAGCAAATGCTTTTCTTTTCTTTTTTTGTGATAGAGCTTTCAGAGTCATATTTCTCCCTGGTAGAAATAATTTTGTTGGGAAAAAACCTCCATCTAGACTGATATACAGCTCAGGTTTCCCTCCAAACAATCAAGTTTCAAGTGTTTTACAGGCCAGTTTTTCTCAGATGGTGGAAATATAAAACAGAATAAAAAGGAAAGTGTTGCACCTGGAGACAGTTCTTTTTCCTTAGAGGTGGGGTGTTGGCTGCAGCCTGTAGGACACTGTTGGCCTGTTCATAACGTTAGTGGTGCCCATTTCTAGACAAGGGAAGTCTGACACAGGTAACTCACAGAGTGCTGTGAAATGATTCAAATTGGAGGGAGAAGAAATGAAAACGTGCACTTGCTTAAATCACCATCTGTGCTCATAAAAATGAGCTGTAATGGTGGTCTTTCATCCCAATCCCTGCAGATAAAAAGCTATCTCCATATGATTTGCTAAAGCCCTCTTACCTTGCTTTTATGGAGCAAGGAATCATGATTTAAAACAGGGCAGGTTTTTTGTCAAGTTGCTGTGGCGAGAAGATAGGAAACAAAGAACTGTAAATGTTCATAAAATTGAAATCTCTCTTTTATAGGCCCTTCCTGATAAACTACCTATATGTGTTTTTATGTTGTTAAGAGGAAAGCAAAAGTGAATTCATGCTCCTTTAAGAGAATGTCTCCCCTCTCCATGGATATATGTACTATGAACAGATTTCTAACGTTAACTTGGCTTTCTTCTTTTACAATAATAATAGAAAGAATATTCTTCACCCACTGTATTATAAAAGTTTAAATTGATTTTTGTCTACTCTGCTGAGTATCTTTATTTGTTAGCATAATTATTATAATGAACAGAGAAATGCTTCCTTGTGCCAGCAAGTATTTGTAATCCCAACTATTCTCCAATCCTAATTCATTTTCCCTCTAAATGAATTTCAATTCCTTTGAAGGAAGAAAAACAGCCTTTAAATTTTATTTATTTACTCATTGCTCTTGGAGATGCCTCTGTTGGTGTGGGCGCAGGAAGTAAGGAAAGGCTTACTCATTGTTTTCCCCCCAAATTCTATGCAGACACGTGGGGGCTGGGCAGAAATCTTCATTACGTAGCTGCTTACTAGGCACCAGTAATTGAGTAAGAGGTATGGTGTTTCTGGATTTATCTCAAGCTCATATTATTAATGCAAAATAGACTCATAGACATAATAGTCTCAAGTCTTTAATCTGATGTGCAGATTGTTAGACAATATAATACTGGATGCATGTTTTTTGGATATTCAAATTGAACATTTCTTAAGCTTGAGCACATTTAGGATAAGACCATTTATGTTATAGATTTAACCATGATTTTACCAAAGGGTAAACTAACATAATATATTCATTCATTCAACAAGAATTTATTGAGCATGTATGTATCAGGTTTGTTGTAATGTTCTTCAAATTTTGTTTATGAATGTGCTTATTTTTCCTAGAGTGTTTTGTTTTTAATTTTTTTTATTGTTTAATTGTTTTCCTGTGACTATCTTGAACTAACAGTTGTGGTGCCTGGTTCTAGATCTGTATTTTGCAATAAAATGTCGTGTAATCTATCACCAGATATTTCATCCTTTGTCATCTCACTTGGAAAACAGGGGACTACTCCTACTAGCTGCTATAACTAGAAAGGTGATTAGAGCAGATTTAGGTTGCCACAGCTTGGAAAGCACCTCTCATTGCTCAAGTGTACAATGCTGAGGAGTGACAATAGTTATGGGAGTCGATATCTTTTTTACTTTAGAAAGCAAAGTGCAGAATGAGTTGGCTTTGTGAGAAAACCTGATTTTTTGGGTATGTACAAAAACTTATCTTAAATTAGGGATTAGGTAATAAAAACACACAAAAACTGTGAAGCTTTGCTAGGGAATCAGAAAGATAAGCATGAGAGCCTCTGTCATCTGAACCTTAAAGCTTGGCTCTCCCCTTTACTTTGCTTTTACTTACCAGAGCTAAGTAGGAATCTTTCCTTCCATCCTGTTCTCTTCTCCCCTCTAAATCACAGGAGACATCTGAAGGGGAAAGTGGGAGGCACACAGATGGGTGTATCTTATGACTAAACTGGGAGGGGAAATGATGACCTTCTCTTCCTTACAGTGACATATTACAAGGGACCTGAAGCAAGGTAATATCACAAGGAAGGCAATGCTTTCTGGATGGACCAGAGCTGAGTTAGGGATTCTGCCTCAAGTATGAATTTGTAGAGAAAAGTCTATATAAACATAGAAAGTTGATAGAATTAAAATTGTCCTTTGATAGATGTTTTCTTTGCCTATATATTTGCAGTGAGGTAGTAAAGTGTGAGCAATATTTCTTACTGGCATTGTAAACATGTGGGTGTTGTAATTAATTAAGATGATATGTTGAAACACTGACAAAGTTTAGTGTTTTCAAATACATATATGGCACAATTTCAGCCAGTGTTCTTGTTGTTGTTATCTAATCTCAAAACATATGCTTTTTAAGACCGTCATCTTTTCTAGAATTTGCAAAAGGAAATAAAAATCAAGCTATTATCTGACTTTTGTTCCTGAGAAACTAATGAGCAAGAATCATTACTCATAACAGAATAATTAATTGGGTTTCGACTCTGTGCCAGACAGTGAGCTGGGATCTGGGCTCACTTAGATAAGAAACAGTTCTTTTTCTGATGGTACTCACAGTGGAGGAGAGACAGGTAAACAAATCATTGCCATATGAGTTGATAAATGCTGTAATAAAGGTATAAACAGATGTCACGAACATAGAGGAGAGAGTGTTTAAGTGCCTCTAGCAGAAAGCAAAGGTTATGAGAGTAGCTGGTATATAACATGTAATAGGACTTCACAAAGCTAGAAGGGAAGGGGCAGGAAAAAGAACTTGAAGATATTAGCAGAGGCAAAGATATACAAAGTTTGAATGAATGTCAGCTTGAGAAATAACCTTCCTTGGATGCCAAAGAGTTAGAATTTTATCCTGAAGAAAATAGGGAGATATCCTAGAATACACTCAAAATGATTTCCTCAATTTTTAATAAATACTGATTATTCATCTACTACCTCCCAGGCTACCGTGTGCTTTTTGTAGGCCATGTAGTATATCATTGCATTAGAAAACTAAACATGGCTTAAGCAAAATAATGTTTATTCCTACAGAACAAGAAATCAGCAGATTGACAATCCCAAGGTTGATTTAGGGGCTTACACTGTCATCAAGGACAAAGGATCTTTACATCTTTTATTTTTATTTTATACCTTCATTGTCAAAAGTGGCTCCCAAAGCTGTAATTATCACCCGCGTTTATAACCGACCTATAGATAGCAAAGAAAAAGAGGAGGGATGAGAGTTTTACTCTTTCATCTCCCTTTTTATTTGTGAATTTAGTCTTTCTGAGAAAACCTCTAAAAGAGTTTTTCTGTGACTTTTTGGAAAAAACTGACCATAGAGACATCAAAAAATTCAAGGCAGTTTGAGAAAGGAAATAATATTTATTTTCAGCCTTTGTTGTGGGCATTGGGATTTGCCAGTGAGGAAAACGAGGTAGAAATGGCTGTTTAATTAGCAACGAATAGTGATTGACTGCTTTGGGTTAAAATTAATATTTTAGAGTTGAGAGGAAGAGGAAACAGCATTAAAGTAGATGAAGAAATAGGGAGAAAATAGCCAGATGATGGTGGTGCATTTGACAAATAGGAGGTCTTGTTGGCCTTTACTCTAGAAATTTCAGTGGAGTTCACTATTAGGAGCCAAACTTCAGTGTGCCAAGAAGTGAATGGGTGGTGAAAAGAAGAAGTAGAAAATGCGTTCTTAAAGAAGCTTCTGGTAAAGGGGACGGAACAAAGCAGCTTGTGATAGAAGTCAAGGAAATTATTTTTATTAGCAGGTGAGTGGAGATAATTGATCAATATACAGGGTGTCCCAAAAATGTATACACGCTTTAACAACTGATAGCTCAATTGACGTTTCTTTTTTTTCAGATTTAACCCTTTAGAACTACTAATTATTCAAAATCTGTATACATTTTTGGGGACACCCTGTATTTATATGCTATGGATGGGGAAAATCCATAGATAAGAAAAGAAATCAGATACAAGAAGTGGGTGTGATAATTGAAAGAGTACCAGAGTACATTGCAATGGATGGATCTAGGAGGACTTGTTATTCGTGAATTTAGGAGAAAGAAGGATGTCAGATTATGGAGTTAGGGGTAATTAACCTATAGGTGGTCATTAAAATCTAGCCTAAGACTAAAGCAGACATCAGGTCATAGGTGAGTTTGGAAATTTAGCAAAATAGGCAGTTGCTGCATGAAGACCTGTTCCTACTGAAAATTTGGAGATAATGACAGATATTGAAACTCTGTATGTATGTAAGGGAAGAGGGTGTGATGGGTGATAACAGGGTGCAAATTTTGAAAAACCAAAGCATGAAATTAGAAATAACTTATCAAGATTCAGTAAAAAGGACTGTTGGAATGTATTCCGTAGCAGGAGGATGTCATTAAAAACAAATCTTTAAATAATGCAAACTTGTATGATTATGAGCTCAGTAGCAAGTAAATAGAAGTAGATAAAGCTATTACTTTGAATCACCCAGGGTTAAACATTATCAAGGAATAGAATATGTGAATATAATAGAGCCACCTAGAATATCATTGAAGAGAGACCCAGAAGTTGAGTGTAAAATGAGAAGAATGAATCTATGAGGATGCTACTAGACTGGAAAAATAGAAGATGACCGTGCTTTTATATTGTGTTGATCTTACTCACAAAACCCCATTCCTTTGGTGTTTAGTGGCCATATTTATCTAGCTGTATACTCACTCCACACCTGTAGTTAATTGGCCCAGAGGTCAACACTTGATGGCTTTCACTGGCCTACGAGTCAATACCAGATTGCCGAGAAGTAAGGTTTTTGGAATTTAGAAACAGTCATTAAGTCTGGGTTTGGTTGGAATTCAGATAATGCAAATATGGGAGCTTTGTAGTAGGATTCTGCTACTATTTTATGGCAAAGCAGAGGAAATCAACTTCCAGTAAAGAAAGAAATACACAAAGAGAGAAAAAATGAACGAGAAAGAAAATACTGCTTGGGACCCTGATACCTTTGCAATTTCCAATTCTAATACCTTTTGAAGCTCAACTCTATTCCTACCATTCATTTGATTCCATGAGATGTGCCTGCATCTTATATTAAAATTTCCTTTTATGTTGAACTACTTTAAGTTGGTATTACTTAAATTCTAAAGGGTCTTATGAAGGACTAGATCAGAGGACTAGAAGTCTTCACTAGTTAAAGAAGAGATTTATTGCTAATGGATGTTCTGGAAAGATAAAATTATATGAAAGTTTATGAGAAAGTCACTATCAGAATGGCATGAAATTAAATGATTTTCCTTTTTGAGAATTTCAGAAGTCAGTTAAGTAGCTATGAATGGTGACAATCCATGTAGGTCAGAAAAAGAATTGCTGAAGAGGAGTGGAAGTCAAGTTATTTAGGTGAAAGAAGACCAGTATTTATTTACTAGGCTAGTCTGCTGTATGCAAAATCCATTTAGATTTTAAAATTAACTAGGACTTGTAGTGAAAGTAAGGGTGTAGATTAATTGACAAAAACTTTATTAAATGGTGAAGTGTGATCTAAATTTGGTAGATGATATACAGAATTGTGGAGAGGGTAAGCTAAGATGGCATGCACCTCAAAACATAAAGGGTCTTAGGAAAAGTAAAAAATTACAATGGTATGGAAAGAACAATAAAGAAAAAAAAGCCTCCTTTGCCTATCAGCCCTGAGATTCTTGGCCAGCAAGAGTAAATAATTTCCAAAGAATAATTAACTCCCACTTAGAGTACGTGAATATCATTATTTACTAACAACACATCCCAAGGGAGTCTTATGGGACACTAAAAAAGCAAGAAATCCTCAAAGAAGAGAAATCCTAAAGAAATAACTGTTAACACCAAGATGATGTCTAACTGTAGAGTTACATATTAAAGAGTCTTATTTTTATAGAATCATCTATATGTCAGTGAACATATTTTTCTGTGTGCTTTCTGGACTGAGGGATTTATTATTGGTTTTCAGAGTAAAACTCCCCGGGAATCCCAACTGTCAACCTAATGCCAGGCCTCATTGAGTGATCACTCATGCACATAAACTACTTTATCCAAGAATTAGGGAAAAGCATTTTGGGGGCACATATTAAGTGCACCTGTATTTATTTATTCAATTCTAGCAGTTGCCAGGTGGTGGTGTCCTTTAAGTAAAGGGGTCAAAAAGAACAAGAAAGAGAGAAAAAGAAGAGAGATTTTTCAAAATAGCACTTCAGGCTATACATTTAGACATAGATCGTTGCATGTTTTCAAAACTTGCTTTCACAACACTCCTGATTCATTCAGCCTCATCTGCACTCCTCTATCAATCCATATAAATGACTTCTGTACACAACCTCAGCACCCTGTGCCCCATGCAATTAATAAAATTCATTTAAAGTTTTTTCTTTTTTTGGCTGTTTTGGTGAATGCATACCTTGCCTTACTAATGGAACTTTAGGATCCTTCAGAGTAGGGGCATTTTGCTTTCATATTTTTGCAGTTTCTAAGACAGTGTTTGAGCATATAAGGAGGTGTGCAGATAATGAGTATTGCCTAAGGGACTGACACATGAAGTTACTGAGTGCAAGGCGAAGACCTCCAAGCAGAATCTATGAGCACAGAATTGAAGAAGGGTTATTGTGTTTCTATCTCTGTTCCACTTCCATGCAGATTCATTAGTACATTTTCCGAGAAGGGAAGGATTTTAACCAGATCTGCTGTTGCTAACACACTTTTGCTCTGCTAACCAAGCAGTAAATAGCACAAGAGCAGGTTACAGCAAGTACATGTTTGGAGGGTGGGAGGAGGAGCTGATGAAGTTTCTTTACAAACTGTCCCAAGTAGATGTAACGTGATGCTAGAGTGACTGTATTGTACCCTGTGACAAACTCGATGTGCTAATCGTTTAGAAGCTATGACTTCAAAATGAGCCACAATAAAAGATAGGAAAAGCCATTTTAACCATAAATCTACAACTTTCTAGGCAGAGTGTTAATAACAAATAGTATTTATAGATCACATATAATTTCATGGCATCCTTATAATAATTCTGAGAATATCATTATTAGTGCCTTTACTTTAGGGGCAAAGAAAGAGAAGTTGCATATGTTATTAACTTTCCCAAGGTCATAAAACTAGTAAATGATAAAGATAGAAGTCAAATTTATATCTCCTGATTTCAAAGGTGGATTATTTTGTTGCTCTGCCCTGTTGGAGAAGATTTTGTATTCTCTAAAGTTTTACAAAGTTCATAGCCAGCAGGAGTAGTGTAGCAATAGTAGCAGCAGCAGTAGCAGCAGAAGCAGTGGTAGGTATTTACTCAGTCATTGCCATGTGCCAAGAGCTGTTCTGAATGCTTGCCATGCACTAGCAGAGCAGTAACATGATGGGAAAGGAGACATACTCCAGGGTAATTGCTTAGTCTATTCATATGTGGGCTTTGTTTATCTCAAGCACCTCTTTTACTTTTACAAGTAGATTAACAATAGGCCTTGCAGTCATATACATAATTTCCAGGTGTTACTGTATTCTGGCTTCTTAAACATCTTCCCACTTTTCATATATGTGTGAGAAAAAGCAACAGCGTGCTTTTGTTTTGTACATATTGGCTTTGTGAAAGTGGGCTGCCAGGGCCTGTTCTTCGTAGTCAAGGACACAGAATGTGTGCGTGTGCCCATTATGGGTCAATAGCTTGAATCAGCTGTATTGTGAGTCACAGGTGCCTTACTGTTTTTAAGCTGCTGTGTGAATGTTCCTCTGCTTCAGACTGCTATGTGGTTATTAGTGTCCAGTGGTAACTGATTCCTACTGAGTCAATGCATCTCTAAAGAATTATCAAGGATGTTATTTACCAAGTTAATAATGAACACTGCTTTGGGCTGCAACAAAAGCCATAAAAAGACAATCATGTACACATTTAAGAGCCTTGTAAAGTGTGCAAAATAGGAAAACTCAAAATTACATGAAAAGCTGCACATGTCTAGAGATCTTTCTCCTCTGCTCTTTCTGAAAGTGCTAGATTTCTTTCCACTTTCTGCCTTGAGATTACTTCAAAACCAAATGCCTAATAAAACTGCCTTATCCCAGTTTTTCTACAATATCATTTAAACCTATTTTACTTACAAACTCTCTCTCCAAGAAGCCTCTCATTCCTGTATACAAAGGCAGCTAAAGTGGGGAAAGATATTGGGATGTCTGGAGATGTTAGAGGTGGGCTACGGGTTTGAAGGAGAAAATTAACTCATTTGAAGAGTTTAAACAAATGGTTGAAAAACAGTTAGGAAAAGGTAATACACACTGTGGGATACACAATAAATGCTATGGAGAACATCTTCCAATTTTATATTATATTGGAGTATTACGCTATTTTATCTACTGCCTTTTGTTCATTAAAACCTTGTCAGTTTCCTGAATCTCAACAAAAATATTTGAAACACTAGTTTTTTGTTTTTAAAGATGATAATAGTTGACCTTATATATATGTTTCAGAACAATATAGAGGTATATATCAGTAAACAGTAGTGGTATAGGAAACACTTTGTATAGTAATTTAAAATTACATTTTGATTGAACATAGTATGTATTTATTTTTCTGTATAAATATAATATTTAAAGTTCTGAATGCAGTTTCAACTTATTTATATATGAGCATCTTGTGATTATTATAGTACTTCATTTTTATAATATTATTAATATTTATTTTTCCACTGTCTAAATTTGTACATTTTCTTGCCTATTTTCAGTACTCATAATATTTGAAGTTTCACAAAAGTGTATTTCCATCTTTCTTGATTTGATTATTTCAAGCAAAATGTACAGTGGAGGAAAAAGAATTTGGTATAAACATTACAAGACACTTAATTAGAAGGGTAATTAATAATTAATTTTTTAAAAAGGCTAAAGACAGGACCCCTGATCACAAGCTTGAAGAGATATGGGTCCTGAAATTAAGTCTAAAAAATGAAGACCATCTAAATTTATCTCACTTTAGAAATTATTATTTTTTAAAAATATATCTTTATTGATTTCAGAGAGAGGAAAGGAGAGGGAGAGACAGAGATAGAAACATCAATGATGAGAGTCACTGATCGACTAGCCCGCAACCCAGGCCTGTGCCCTGACAGGGAACCGAACCCCGATCTCCTGGATCCTAGGTCGACGCTCAACCGCTGAGCCAAGCCCAGCCGGGCTCACCTTAGAAATTAAAAGGCATATACATTTCATATATTCTTCTCTTAATAAGAAAAATAGTATAATGTGCACCATACCAAAGCCTGTCAGCTCTTTCCTTTACCTTATCTGGCTTAGCAGACATTTTCTGACAAAAGAGGCCTACTTATTTGTGGAAACCTTTTTTTCTAGACTGATCATACCAGACTTTATCGTAAGAACTTTATCATCCCCCATGATGCCAAAAACACATATGCTCCAAAGCAATCAATATTCTCTTGTTGATTTTAAGGAATTTATTGTACGCAGTTATCATTCTACACCTCAATTTGCAGATAAAATTACATATTTGTGGTATTTCTTTTAGTACTGTCTTTATAAATTATTTAGTAGATACAAGAAACTTTCAACTCATGATAGCGTCAGCCCTGTTAGAACTTTTGTATACTTTCCTACAGTCATTTTACTCTTACACTTGTACAGTTGTGATAACAATGCTTATATAATATTTTATCTGAATATTACTTTATATTAAAATTATTGTAGAATTGTATACCTGAAATATATTTAATTTTATTAACCAGTGTTATCCCAATAAATAAATAAATTCAGTAAACTTAAAAAAAATTCATTATAAGAAGATACTTTTTATGATAATTACAAGGCCTGCATAATAGTCTATCTAATGGGTGTACAATAATTTACATGACCTTTTCCATATGTAGTGATGAACATCTTTATATAAAAACAAATTGGAAATTTGTTATTATTTTCTCAGGCTAGATTCCCAGAAATAGTTTATTGAATTAAATGGAATGAACGTATTTTGATTTGTGGTATATAATTCCCCAAACTTCTATGAAATATAGCACTACCTTATTGCTTCTTAGGAGTAGTAGGAGTGCACACACATTACCATATTTCACCATATTTAGGTATTAACATTTTAAGTCAACACTTCTATTCAGATAAACATGATATATTATGATTATTTAGATTTACATTTCTTTTATTCCTATGAGTGGATATTTTCCCCTATGTTCATTTATAAGTTATGTTTCCACATTTGCGAATTGTCTGTTCTTGTATTTCATCCATAAATAAGATGGAGTATAGTGCTGTGAAAAGAACACAGGTTTAGTATGTTTGAATGTAATTTAATACCCCATTGGCTTTGTGGCCTTTAACAAATAACTTAGCTTCTTTAATTTTCTATTCCTCATCTGCAGGACTAAAATAATAATATACACTTTATAAAAATGTATTAAAGGTTAACCACATGATATATAAATGCCTAGCACAGCAACTAGCAAGTGCTCAGTAAATGTTGACTCTTCTTTTTCTGATAAAATTACTTCTGGACTTTACTCTTATAACTACTAAAGGCACCATAATAATAACAGACAGATTGACTGGGTCTACTAAGCAATTCATTGTTAATTTTTATGCTTATGTACCTGTGTGATTTTTTTTGGTTCTTTATCATATTCAAATTTTAAAAACCCTCAACATTTAACTGTAGGTGAAAGAGTAAACATAAACACATTTTATTACTCTTCTAGGATTAGCAAGCATAATTTTAATGTCTTAGTAGAACCTAATGAAGAGAGCAGCAATAGCTAAATTTACAAGGCATACACTGAAAGAGATATATTAAACATGACACAGTTTTCTAATTTGCCAATCATTGATGGACATTAGTGGGTTGATGGATTTTTAAGCATTAACATCCACCAAGACCATGAAGGATGATATCTTATCTTGTGAAAAATTGAGGCAACAGTTTCATCGAATTTACAAACTGGCTTCTTGCAGGCAGGTAGTTAACTGTAATCAAACTCAACCTTAAAAATACTCAGGGTTAAAATGACAGGCACTAATTAATTTTCCAATTAATTAAGAATTGATTCAGGATGTCATTCTTAAACTGTTCTGCCATTTAAAGAGCCAGTCACTTATGTTGACAGAATTTGCTTTGTGTTTAGCATTTCCGTGAGGTATGAAGCCTCACCCTACAGCTATCAATCATCATAGTTTTGACCCAGACTGCCCTAAGAGAGGGAGTGACTGCTCGGTCAGTCTTCATACACATATTGTTCTTTGGAAAGTTAGACAGTTTATATGAATAATTTTGATCAAGCTCAAATTACCAGGAAGATAAAAAATGTGGCTTTTAAATATTCATGGAGCACTGTATAACAGAATGCTTATTAACATGAAGGAATCCCAGCTTCGAGTGTCTATACATAATTTTTCTCATCTGAAAAAAGTGGTAGTAATATATTTTTTCTACTTTAAATGATTATTTCTTATTTCAAACTGTATAATGTCTAATAATCCTGCTCTTAGCTTTGTACCTGGCACATACTAAGCCCTCAGTTTTCTATAAATTCTGAGTGAAGTTCTGAATAAATAATTAGATTCCTGAATCCTTTCTTTAAACTCAAAGTAGACAGGAACTAAAATAAAATGTATGAGTCTTTCTCATTTGTTATAGAGACCTGTGTCATAAGGTATCAACCATCTCAAATGTCCTGTTTAAATGAAAAGCTTCGCATTAGTTTTGAATGTTTATTTTTATTTATTAACAGTTTGTTACCCAAACACAATACAAATACACTTTAAGTAACAGATTACTTTTATAAAACATTCTTTTCATTTAGGGGGTGAGAGGATGAATACTGTTGATTCTGAATGCATTTTGGAAAAGGTATAAAATTTTGGAAAAGTGTGACCACACCTCTCAAAAGAATTTCATATATTGAATCCATTTTCTTAGGCCAGTGAAAGTATTGCAGCACTAAAAATTAATTGAATGTTGAAGCAATGGATGTCTAAAAGCCTTGTGTCAGATATCTAACCTACTAAATAGGACTTGATTTTCTAAGTCATGTGTTACGATGGTAGAACTTTCGCACTCTTCTTCCCTTCCACCCAGAGAGGCCGTCTTACAGGGGCCAACAGGCCAGACTCTGGAGCTGGACTGTCACAGTCAAAATCCCAGGCCTGCTACTTAGTTCCTATGGCACTTGGTTAAGTCACTGTGTCTGTTTCCTCACCTGAAAGGAGGAAATAATCAAAGGTCTGCGAGGACTCATGCTTCAGAGGGAAGTTACTGCTACGAGCCTTTCTGCAGAGCGTTTAAAGGGCTCCTTGACTGCTGAGGCCGACCCCATCTGGAGAGGCCCTGGCTCAGGGGCGCCTCTCCCAGCGGCTTTCCTGGGAGAGAGGCTGTGTCAGGTGCCCACCACCTTCGGGCCTTTAGATTTATGCCCAGCTGAGGTGGGCGTTGCACCCAAGCTTGTCCAGTGGGTAGTTTTTCTTAAACATCTAGGAATAACAGAGTGGAGGGAGGGGGAGGGACAGCGCCAGCTGACAGATTTTGCACAGGCCAAGCCAGGCGCCGGCAGCGAGCCCGAGGCCGGGAGGCGCCCGCTCTGTCTGCCCCACGTGAGTAAGCGAAGCAGAGGCGCCCACGGGGCAGGGGAACGGGCAAGAAGAGAGCCTGGCAAACCTAAGTTGCTGGGTCCACATGCACCCGAGGGTCTCACTGCACATTCTTTTTTTGTATTGGTGCCGACAAGATTTATTTTCTGACAGCAAAAAACAAAATTCTAACATAAACACAGTTATTTGAAGAAAAGGAAACAAAAATCAGAGAAATAATACCTAAAATGGCAGGTGAAGACTAGAGTGAAAGTGAGGACATATATGTGCAAATCGTGACGTTTCATATAGTTATTAAATTTGAGCTAGAAATACACTCTACACTTCTTGGTGGCCAAAGAAAAATAGGAAATCTAATCAAATACATTACATATATACATAAGAAGCAAAATGTAAATTGCTTTATTAAGTCAGTAACTTTTTTTATTATAAGAAATATTCGTTTTTGCCCAGCCAGGTGTGGCTCAGCTGTTGAGCATGGACCTAGGATCCAGGAGATCAAGGTTCGATTCCCAGTCAGGGCACATGTCCCAGTTGCGGGCTCGATCCCCAGTTGGGGGCGTGCAGGAGGGAGCTGATCAATGACTCTCTCATCATTGATGTTTCTCTCTCTCTCCCTCTCCCTTCCTCTCTCTGAAATCAATAAAGATATATATTTTTTTTAAAAAAGAGAGAGAAATCTTTGTTTTTAAAAAGGTATTACTGGAATGATGTTAAGTGGCTTCAAAAAATTTTTTTAATAAATGAAATGCTATCTTTTGTTCAAGTGCTTCAGTCTTTCAATATAAGTTGGGGATATAACAAAGTATGTTAACTGGTTGAAAGGAATTGAGAGGCTAATATGATCAACCAGTTAGCAAATATTAGCAGCTTGGCCATAGAATGAAGTCTAGTGTAAAAAGAGCAATGAATGGCTTGTATATACTTTAAACTATCTCTCACCAATATATTTTGATAAAAGTAAAACATGAGACAGTTCAGAACTATGTGTCATGGTATGTCTAAAATGCAGGTATTTTGGTTGGGAATATTGTATTTCATATTGGTAATTAATAAATGGGACTAGTCAAGATTTTTACTGACAAGATAACCATTCTCATAGGCATGGAGATAAACAGAAGTGCATATGAACATCAACATTGTCCACTTCCATAAGTGCTGAAGTCATAAACCTGAGCACCAATTTTATTCTTTTAAAAAAAGTTTTATTAATGTATAATTTACTTACATAAAATGCACCCATGGTAAATGTACAGTTCATTATTGTAAGTGATCTTTACTCTAGTTACCTAAGTTTTGGCCATAATCAATTCTTCTTTTTTTGAATGTAATAATATGCCATAAACAATTATTTATTATTTTATATCAACAAATATTTATAGCATCATTTTAAATTAAATTTATTGGAATGACATTGGTTAATAAGATCATATAGATTTCAAGTGTGCATTTCTATGATATGTGACCTATATATTTCAGGTGTGCCCACCACCCAAAATCAGATCATTTTCCATCACCATATCTTTGGCCCCCTTTACCCTTTACTATCCCTCCGCCCTCTTTCCTCTGGTAACTACCATAATGGTATTATCTGGATCTTTGGGTGGTCTTCCAGGTGACTTTCTTATCTCTAGTTTTGTCTTTATCAATCTTACTTCTATACTGCAAATGAATGATTTCTGTAAAAACAAGCCATATTCTAGTTATCCATTGCTACATCACAAACCACCTCATAAATTCAAGGCTGAAAGCCAGGAAAATTTTACTTTGCTCATAAATCTGCAATGGGCCTGGATTGGAGGGAAAGGCCTCTGCTTCAAGCCATATCAGAGGAGCATCAATCAAAGGCTGGACTATAACTTCCAAGGTGGCTCATTCATGTGGGTGCAAGTTGGTTCTGGTTGGGAGCTTAACTGAGGGCCAGAGATTTCAGTTCCTCTTCACATGGGCCTTTCTTGGCTGCTTGGGATTCCTTTAAGATGGTGGTCATTTCTAAGAGCACCTGAACAAGAAATAGAGGTTACCTGGAAAGGTGAATTCCTGGAAACTGGCAAAGCCTCACTTCTGCTATATTCTATTCATCAAGCAATCATTGAGCCTTGGTTCATTGAGACTAGTGTCAAAAAATTGGGGGCCATGTCTTAAACCTATCAAACTCAACATATCACTTCTCTGTTTAAAATTCAACAATGTCTCCCTCTATTATTTTATTCAAGTATTTTGACAAAAGAAGCAGTTCTTCATACTGTTTATACAGTTTACTTTGCAGCTTCATTTTTTCTACTTTCATGTTTTGCATTTGTGCTTTTTTTAAATTCTTGTCTGTTTTCTAGTTACAAGAATTTACATCCTACTGTTCCTTTACTTTCTATAGTCCCATCATTGCCTCTCTAACTCCCACACTTCAGAGCTTAGCTCAGATGTCTGTTCTTCTGGAAACAGTTACATAAACTCTGCCTCTGCTTTTCACACCCTACCCCTACAGAGTCTGAAATAGATACCTCTCCTACGGATCCTTGTGTGTATAAGTCATTAACAGATTTTTATTAAATTCTTCATATTTGAATTTATCACTAGATTGTGTGCTTCAAAAAAACAGGTATGGCCTGGCCAGCATGGCTCAACAGTTGAGCATCGACCTAGGATCCAGGAGATCGAGGTTCAATTCCTGGTCAGGGCACATGCCCGGGTTTCGGGCTCGATCCCCAGTCAGGGGCATGCAGGAGGCAACTGATCAATGACTCTCTCATGACTGATATTTCTCTCTCCCTCTCCCTTCCTCTCTCTAAAATCAATAAAGATATACTAAAAGAAAAAAAGACAGATATTGTGTCTTTATTTGTCATTATATTTTCAAAGTTTATTGAGTGGAATAAATGGAAAAATGAAAATTATTCATCATAAAATGTAGAAATGATTTATTTACACATATACAAAACTATTACATTTTATGTTAGGCATGCACTTCTGGAGGTCTTCCATAATTGAAAAAAAAGAATCGTTCAAGACTAATTTTCAAATATAAATTAATAAAAACTTGGCCTGATGTTGTCTCAAGGCAAACAAATATGCAACTATGATAGCAAGTTGTTACTTAAAAATATGTTTTTATTGATTTCAGAGAGAGGAAAGGAGATGGAGAAAGAGAGATAGAAACATCAATGATGAGAGAGTCATTGATCGGCTGCCTCCTGCAAGCCCCCTACTGGGGATCCAGCCTGCAACCCAGGCATGTGCCCTGACCAGGAATTGAACTACTGGTTCATGGGTAGATGCTCGACCATTGAGCCACTCCAGCCTGGCTTAAATACTTTCTAAATGTTTTCATTATTATCTCTAATATATTTTTTAGTGATATTATTATTATTATTTAGTATATTTTTTGTGTGTTTATTATTGTTTAAAATATTACAGATGTCCCTTTTTCTCCCCAATGACCCCTTCCACCCCTTCGCATCCCCCACCCCAGTTCCTCTCCCCACCATTGTTCATGTCCTTGGGTTGTGCATATAAATTCTTTGGTTACTCTCTCCCCTTCCACCCACCCACCCTCCTCCATCCCTCTGACATTCATCAGTCTGATCTATGCTTCCATGTCATTGAATCTGTTCTTTTTATCAGTTTATTAAGTTCTTTAGGTTCCATGTATAAGCGAGATCATGTGATGTTTGTCTTTCTCTGCCTGGCTTATTTCACTTAGCATAATATTCCCCAGGTCCATCCATACTGTCCCAAAGGGTACGAGATCCTTCTTCTTTACAGCTGCATAGTATTCCATGGTGTGAATGTGCCACAGCTTTTTTACCCACTCACCTACTGATGGGCACTTGGGCTGTTTCCAGATCTTTGCTATTGTAAACTGTGCTGCTATGAACATAGGGGTGCATAGATTCTTTCTGATTAGTGTTTCAGGATTCTTAGAATATATTCCTAGAAGTGGGATCACTGGGTCAAAAGGCAGTGATATTATTTTTTTTTAAGTGCATCACCTAAGTGAGAAGCAGGGTATTTTTTGGTCTTGTGTTTTTATTGCATTTAACATTTATTCTAAAGTTATTGATTATAGGATAGGTTTGCTTTTTTTTAGCACTAGCATTAGCATTAGCAAGAGTACTTCATAAATGCTCAAATGACATCATGGTAGGATATAATGGGCAGTGATTCTAGTATTGGCTAATTCAGTGTTTAGGGTGACTTTACAGAGTAGAACAACAAATGACTGTAATCCACTGTACAACCAAAATATGCTTCACAGGATACTGACAAAGGATGAGATTACTTCTGCTTAATTCATAAACTGCTTTGCCAAATTGCTGTAGTTAAAACATGTTTTGCATATCACTTGACCTACCAGTTTTAAAATGATGAATACTTGAAGATAATTTGCCATCCAGCTCACAACGCTTCTCATTTTGTGCATAAAGCAAGACTTTATTAATATTATATATCATGATATTCCAACACTACAAGATTCAAAAATACAGAAAATATAACTAACAATTTTTAAATGTACATATTAATTTTATTAATTAAATTAATTAATTTTATTAATTCAAACTACTTGTATTTCAAAAAACGTATTATATTTTCTATATGGGCTACTTAAAGAGGCTTTTTTTATGTAAATAGACATTTGCTGAATGGAGGTGTCTAGTTGGTATGAAATGTAAAATATTTAAATTTTAATATTTATTGAAATAGAATACTATCTACAATAATACAAGCTGAAGATGGAGTCCGATGAGGTATAAATCTGATTTATTATGAGTAAAAATGCTGGCATATTACATTTTTGCATACAGATCATGCTACTAAAATGCTTTCAAGGGTAATTTAAGGGTGCAAATTGAAATATGTGACTCAAAGTGGAAATGGGTTATATGTCGGTCTGCTTGATTGATATATGCCCTATGAATAGTATGTAGCAGAGCTAGAGATATATAAAAATATTGCAATCACTGGATTATATTGATTCTTGTAAATGGTAAAATTTCTGATTGCAGTTTTCTTCATACCTTTAATCATTAATTGCTCTCTGGGAGAAATAATTAGTATATCCCTACTCTGAGAATTAGGCTAGAAATAGTAAGGTAGATTTGGTGGGAACTGAAACTTACTGCTACTACATTATTGCAAAAAGATAACTTTCTATTTCATCATAATGTTACAATGAATTGGGTATATCAGTCCAAATACTTGATGTTTCACTGGAATTTTCTAAAATCTGTTTGGGATATATTCCAGGCAGAAAAAGTCTGGACTGGGAAAACTAAAAAAATACATTCAGATGCTACAAATATAAAAAATATAGCAATCCAAATTATTATAACTATTCTATTTGGAACCCTTTGAAAATCTTAAAAAAGTAGTTTTGAAGAACCCTGATGATTATTTTTATAGTCACTTAAATAATAGAAACATTTCAGAACAATAGGAAATTGTTTTCTAATGTAATCCATGGCATTTGGTTTCGTAGGTACCAGTTTATCCTGGGATGCCTCTGTAGGGTGTACCACTCACGTTCCTTTTAAAAGAAACCATGATGAATAAACTCCAATATTTCATTTCTGTTAAGCCATAAAATATGCTCTATGGAATTACATTAAAGCTGTCTCCTGGCATACTTAAGTGTACCTCTAAACAGAAACATGGAAATTTAACCAGGACTGATATGTCATATATAAAAAAGTAATGAAAAGATCCTCTGACTTATAGGAAAGGAGCTCACTTCTCTTCAGAGTACGGGGGAAAGAACAGCTAAGTAATAGGACACAGTGAATAATTTTTCTGGTTGATGTAGTAGAATTTTATTGTCAGTGAGCATAAGTCCATTAATTTGGAAAACATGTTGTAGGTATCGGGAAAAGCCAGACAAGGTCTGTGTTTCTTTCACTTCAAGTACTGCAAGCCAAAAACGTGTGCCCCTTTGTCACTCTGCATCCCTCATGACTGAAAACAAAAGAATAATAACCCTATAATTTTTTTAGATAAAAGAAAGTATCTACTAACCAGCTAAGCACAATGGGCATAATGAAATCATGGAATTAGTCTGGCTTTCATCTGATAAAATACTTCAGAAAGGCCAGTGATGCTTTTAATGAGTGGCCTTGAGCAATTCATTTAACATGTTTCAGCCTCCATTTTACTCTTTTCTAATCTAAAAGATTAACTCGCATCCACTTCCCAGCAGTGTTGAGGCCTAATTTCATTTGATCCAAAAGCCTTTGGGCTTTTTTCATGATCGGCTGTGTTTGGTTTCAGAAAGTTCTAAACTGTCAAAATCAGTCACACACAAGTGATGTCACAGAGTATCTCCTTTGCTAAAAGCTTTGATTCGTATATTTTAGTTTAAATTTCATGAGGTGATAGGTCCTCTAAATATCTCTAGTAATATATGCATATGTCACACACCTCTTTGATGTAGGCTCTCCTAGGAGGCTCTTCACGACTGAGGTGGTTTTCTTCCCCAGCTTGAATTGCAGTTCAACCCACAATGAGGAAAACAGTGATTTAATTCCCTCTGTCAAAGCCCTTGGGCATTACCTGTGAAGAGCAAGCTCCCAAATATACTGAACCATATTCAAGGGAATAAGTAATGTGCTGTGTCATTTTCAAACATGGTTTTTATTCAATTTCCATATAGATACATGTATAATCAATAGCCTCAAAAATAGGGTGAAAAAGGCAAACAGATATTCTGATTACAGAAAACTGTAAGTCTGAGAAAGAGATATGCATACTTTTTTAAGTCAGCAATGATCTATGCAAAAAACAATGGATTACAAATTAATTCACTTCACTGAAGCTGAAAATATACTTTTGACTACAGAACAAGTAGATTATAAATCCATTTCTCCTGAATTGTTTTGTGTTATAGACTGACTGTTTGTGTCCCCTCTAAATTCAGGTGTTGAAGCTCTGACCCTTAATGTGAAGGTATTTGGAGGTGGGGCCCTTAGGAGGTGTAATTAGGGTTAGATGAAGGCATGCTGGTGGGGCACGTATGAGAAGATCACAGGTCATGTGAGCAACTGGGAGATGGTAGCTGTCCACAAGAAAAGAGTCCTCGTAGTGAAACCGCTTACCGGCGCCTCACAATAGACGTGTAAGATGACGGGACTGAAGTAACTCTGGTTCTGTATTTCCTCTGTGCAGTCACTGTGCTATCCTTGTTTATTTCCAATATAATTATAGGAAGAGGGAGCATCACAAGGTTGGACACAACCTACACCTGAATTGAGCTCAATGATTTGAAATAATTCGGCGGTAATTCTCTAAATAAATGCTCATAGCTAGCTAAGTCCATGTGTGTTGGAGGCTGGCTGTATAACTGGGAGCTTGAAAATTTAACATGATATAGAAGAAATGTTTATTAAAAGATAAATGATTTTTGAAAACCTTAATTTGACATCTCTACTTATTAAACTCAGTAGTAATTACAACAGCTGCTCAGAACTGAAACTAACAAAAGATTTTTGTGGAGGAGCATTTTTATCAGTGACATTTAGAATTGACAATGCAGTGGTTAAAAAGAGGTTTTTAGTAGGTTTTATTTTTGTTTTTAAATTTTCTACATGTGATGCACCCTTTTCATGCTCATATTTGCTTACCGACACTTGGTTCTAAGTTTTTTATTATAATTAGATAATATAAATAAGTACACAGTATAGTACCAGATGCCTCCACTTGATGTTATTTGTCACTATTATACTATTATTATTAAAGTAATATTATTTTTAAAGAACATTCTCCTACAGAACATTTTCTATATCTGTGATTTTTCTTTTCAATAAATTAATAAGATCAGAATTTTGGTACATGAAGGTTCCCTAGACATGTACCAATGCTCCCAGAAGTATGTGCTCACACACAGTAGAAAATTATTCTTGAAGAATATTTGCTAACATTGCAAGTGAAAACTGGCATTTCATTTGATTTACCCTTTTAAAAAATCACTGATGGAATTTAAAAAATTATATTTATTGGCTTCTCATATTATTTATTTTGAAATTTTATTTTTAATGTCTTTTGCCAGCTCTCCTATTTGGATATTACTGTTTCTATTTATTTTTTGTAGTTATTAGTCAATAGTATCTTCATTAGGAATAGAAACAACTCGCTTATCTTTTGGGGCCAATCATGGAATAGTTTACAAAGACTTTGTTCTTTGAGTCTGAACTGAAGTGGATATAAAATGTGGTTCATTTTCAATCTATGATAAAACTTTGTGTTTGTAATTATTATTTATATGAAACTTGCTTAGAAAATGGATCCAGATAACAATTCAGTTGGCTAAAATTTGTCTCCAAAGAGCTACAGCAATAGCATATTTCATAGTAGTTCTATAATAAAATGAAAATGAAAGCTCTGTAAGTGGTGGTAAACACTTTGATTCTGTATTGGATAAGATGAACTGACATAAAAAAGGACCTTGGTCTAGTTGACATCTAGTAGATAAGCTGTAGAGTAATCATGGTTAAGGGAGTGGAAAAACTTCAATAACCAGTCAGATAGAGAATAGGCCCCTAAAAGCCTCTGACATCTGGGCAGTTTGTGGTGTTTTGTCATAGCTCACTCGCTGCACTCAGTTGTCATACTTGTTTTTGTGTCTGTTGCTTCCATTTCTCTGAGTTAACGCTATCTATTATACATCCCTGAACTGGGATTTCCTCAACAGCTATCATGTGGTAATTGATCAATAATGTTGAAATATTGAATAAGTAATCTAATTCCAGGTCCGCCGCTCTTCCTTGTTGCTTTCTATGATTATAAGGGCCGTTAGTATTCTTCTGCTGATGTAGGGTCCAAAGGCGCTGGGAACAGCAAAGACAAGTCACAGTAACATCAGTTTGGCCACGAGTGCTGCCCAGGGGTGTGCTAAGACTCTGCAGTGAAGAATACTTTGCTGACATGATGCCTTCGAAGGGGCGCACAAATGCTGACTCCCTTGTGTGTTTTTTAACTAGTCAGTTGTGTCCTATAAAATTTGGCATGAGAAATACTTTGCCCGTTCAGGTTACCCGACATAAAACCCCTAACCAAGCAAAATCCAGATTGTTCGTGTGTGAGTGAGTGAGTGAATGCATCTCTTCCCTTTAGGGGAATGATGTACTTTCCTTTTTGAAAACATGTTTAATGTTCTATTTAGTAAACATGTACCAAGGCAATCCTTTGCTCAACTAGGCCACTGGGATTACTGCTTTGTGTGTAAGAAAGTGAACAACAGGATAGGATAATCTGAGACACAGGGAATGTGAAGAGGGGAGAAATGAGTAGTCTTTTGACCCATGAGGTCCAAAAGAAAGATTTTCGTTGGAAAAATAGAAATATCCAGGGGCCAATATTAAAAATAAATAAACAAATAACTAAAGGAAGGAAGAGAGGGAGGAAGGGAGGGAAGGAGGGAAGGAAAGAAAGGAGGCCATTCCCGAAATAGGAAATTCTCAGATTTTACAAAGACCAAGGAAATCATTCTGCTCTAAGTAGTTTAGCTCCTGTGAAACTTATTGTAAATGTATTATAGTGACTGTAATATACATGTTAATGAAAAAAATATTAAGAGTTTACGGTGTCAAAGCATCCTGTAAGTTATCAAGTGGACTTCTAATGAAAACAGATATGTGTTTGTAATATCAGTTTTTATTTAAATCAATGGTTAGGAAAAGGAAGGGGGCCATTTATTGATTGGTCAAGTAGCATATAGTGCTTTAAGAGTATAATATTTTATCCATTTTTTAAAGATAAAAACAGAGGCTTAGATAAACTTATGATATACAGTCATGCTGCTAGGAAGTAGAAGAGGTAAAAGTTTAACCCAGGTCTGATTTTTTAGCTAATGGTTTTAATCATTTTTAATTATCTTGCATCTTTTTGTACCAGGATTTAAATGTAATTTTTATCTGAGTCTCATGGTTGAAAAGCCAAAATAATTAACTAGAATACATGAAAAAATACAAATTACTATAACATAAGGCAGGCTACAGTCAATTTAACCACAAGAAAGGCTAAAAGGAGAGAGAGTTCATGTTGGCCATGGCTTCAGTAGCAATGGAAGCTTTGAATAACCTTGGAACATGGGTACAATTACGGTAAATAAAGATGGGAAGAAAGGCAGTTTAGACAGAAGGCCAGACAGTAAAAGCAGATAAACCAAATGTGGTGTTTATCAGGGAACAGTAACTAGTCCAGTTGCCCTAGAAAAATGAGTTATAAAGAGAGAAGCATTGAAAAGTAACATTAGACAGATAGAGGTAGAGTATGGAGAACTTTGAACCAGGGAGAAAGGGAAAAAATTATTTTGTGGGTATTTGAATTTTTCTGACAATTGGAATGCCATGTTCAGAAGGCTCTTTTAAAAAAAATTAATTTGAAAATAGAATCCATTACAGATGAGAATTGGGAGATATCAGAGGCAAAGTTACCAAGCAGACATTCTTACAAAGACACCAATTAGAGATACTTGGAATAATATGAAAAGCCTTATGGAAAAGAGAAAGTAATTATAATTGAAAGCCTACTATGAACCAGCACGCTGCTGGGTGTCTGGGTGATTAGATATATTATATCACTTACATTTCATTATCTCTGTATTGTGGTAGTGCCCTTAGAAGTGAAGACAAACATATGAGAGGGATGCTGCAGAGAGAGAATGAACATAACTGACTGTGATATGTTATAAAAACTTCCAGGCAAAGATAATTCTAAAGCGTCAAGTCCAAAGTTCCACATGGTGCTATGTCAAGATGGTTTCCGATACTGATGATGAAAACACTTGGAAATCTCGAGTCTGAGATGTCAGCTTATTTCTCTTAGGCACAGTGGCTGATTATGTGTCTAGTAAGGGAAGTTAGGTCAGGTAGCACATTCAATCAAGGCTAAAATAATAGTGATGACAATAACAGCACAGGTCCTGTACTAAATGCTTTATCATATATTTCCCATCACAGTCCTATAACATAGATAACATTATTTTTAAAATTCACTCACTTATTATTCAACTTAGTTAATAACAACTGTTTGAGTATTTTAGCAGGAAAGGGATTTGATAGATAATATACTCACAAAAACTCTGTAGGGCTGGCAGTAAAGTCCAGAGGAAACCATTACTGAATGTGAGGAAATTAGGAATTATTAAAATGACAGGAAAATCTTGGTGCTCTCCATTGCCTGCAATACCAAAGCAAGTGATATTTCAGGAGTTCTCCTGAAGGTACTAAAATCTTCATAGATGCCTTATGTCCCCACATATAGTTGTCGCCATTAGAACAGAATAATAGCTTCTCACTCTCCTTCTAATTCTTGTACAAGTTCTTTCATTGATTGTAATTTGAACCTGACCTCCAATGGCAAGTGGGTCTGGGAGATGTATTCTCTAGGCTTCAAGTCCCTGAGGAAGAATTTAGTGTTCTCTCTTGATGGAAAATACCTAATACACACACACACACACACACACACACACACACACACACACACACACACACACACACACAATTTGAATTTAGTAAATAAAATAATTTGGCTAAGGGTTGTAGTTGGAAAGTAATGGAAGCAAGATTTAAGACCAAGTTTATTTAACCTCAAAGGTATGGTCTTAAGTAGATAGTACAGCCAGTGAATCAGGGAAAGAGCTACAGAGGGGCAGGCATGGGCAGGTTGGCAAATCAATACTTTGCCTGTGACATGAGATAGATAGCCAATGAAAGGCTTTGGTAATTGGACTCTCTAAAGGACCCTAAATAGTCCTCTACAGTGATGCCACCTTTAACCAGCTTTCAGGCCTTGAAAGTTCAAAAGCACCCTTCCAAGCTGGAACAGTCTTCCAGTCTTCCATAATTTTACTTCTTTCCCCCGATCTGACTGATCTGACTATAACGGGATCTAAAATACCACCCAGTGAATGAGGGGAGAAGACAGAGGGGTGGGAGCTGGAGCTCACCACCTCTCTTCCCCTCCTGCCAGTGACAGCCATCTACAGGACAAAGTTGAGGGGGTGAAGAGAAGTCTTACCTTTGAATGAAAACTGAGTCATGAATTAATGCCAAATATTAGAATTAATGGGTTAAAGTTGCTTAGAAATTTCTATGATCTACGAGTGGGAATAAAACTGATGACATTTACCCTAGTTTCCATTTTAGGCCCAGGGAAGATTACCCCACTGAATAAAATGTAAAGAGGGAACAGGAGGTAAAAACACACTTGCATTTGATCACATTGTACCTGTTGTGCGGTAAAGACACTAGTTACATAAACATTTAGGAAACTTAGACTAGCACAGAAGGCAGGCACTCACTGAAAATTAAGGAAAATAAGAAATAACGGGGGAAAAATCTCACTGCATTTCACAGATTATTCAGTATACTAAGATTAATCTATTTTAATCATTTTAGTGGAATCAACAAGGATATCTGGGGCCTGAGAGGCAGGGATGAAATATGTAATCTCACCCAAGGTCTATGTTGCTCTTCTATAACATGACACAAAATGTTTCTATTTTTTTGTAATTCTTTAAAAATAATATTATGCATTTTACTGTGTGAAATGGAAATTTGTTTATCCAGAAAGACAACTTTTTATCTTCATGACTTTCACTTGCTTTGGTGCTCAAATTACTAAGAATGTTGTTAAGTAGAGATCATTTTTGGTACATCTTGCCTTCTCTTGCTTAGACAAAACCTTGTTTTTCCCTCTTACGTTTTCACAGTATTATCCTATCACTGATAAAATTTCATTCATATCTTTTATATTTGAGAAACTTTAAAGTAGTGCTTACTATACATCTTTGCTGTAAAGCATGCTAATAAATGCATTCTAATTAATTTTTTTCCTCTTAACAGGTTCTGACTAGTTTTAAATGAAAAATTATTGAAAATGAAAATAGGAAATCAGAGGTGGAAAACCTGAGCGTTTTTTAAAAAGTTTTGTAGTTCTGGCAGAAACCTCTGTGGGGATTAAAATTTTGATTTAAAGCAGCTATATATATGATATGTATATGGATATTGATATGTATATTGTATATATAGAGCAATTGCATGTGTGTGCGTGTATGTATATATATACACACATATATATATGTCTGTATCACATATACACACACAGATACTTCATCCATCAATTATTTTTTTAACCCACTGTCTAAATTTAAGGATTTAGATGAAGTTAACTCCAAGCTCCTCTTTTTCAGCTACAAAGTGCTGAAGGATATTACCTTAAAAAATCAATTCTATGTAGTGATTATTGTTAATACATATATTACATTTTGACTGTCTTGGAAGAAATGCATATATATTTGAAGTAGTCTTTCAGTAACTACTGTAATGATTACCAGGACTGATATTTAGCTGGTACACATTGGCACAGTTATGATATTTAAATAATTTCATACTGATTGCTAAAACTCCAGTCTCTCTCAGAATCTTTCACTACCTCACTGGCCTCCAGCCCTCCCCTACACCCACCGGACTTCAGGGTAATCCAAGAACTAAAGGATTCACTGCCACAAGCAGGGCCTGTAAAACTCTTCCCCAATTGGCTGATGCCTGAGCTGTGCCAGTTGTTAACTGTAACACCTCTCCTGATTATTGAAATTAAAAATAAAGAAGAATACTCAAAATAAAATTGTATGTGTAATACACTAAACAAAACATTTTATAATACATTCTGAAGGTCCACAAAGATTATTTAGCTTCTTTAAGATTCATTCCTTGTTTTAATACTGCAGTTCTCCCTGATACTGTCTAATTGTTTTCATTTGAAATGGCCACAAATATCTTTTGTAGGCCAAATGGCATATTACACATCTGTCAAAACCATACTTTATTAGCCTATAACTGTGTTTACAAAGCCTCTAAGACCCTTTTGGATGATTCTGGCTGCTTGCTTTATGTTCATTTCTTTCTTTAATGTGTTTATATTTTTCTAGTTTTCTCATTTGTATTACACACACACACACATATATATATATATATATATATATATATTTTTTTTTTTTTTCCTCATTTGTATAAATGAGAGTATACTAGAATGAGCATTCAGCTCTGATTCTTTTATCCCCATGTTCTTAGAACATCTGGCCTTCTTGACTTTCATATATACTTTATTTGTTCCAAACTTAATTAAGAGCCCTGTTTGCTTTATCAAATCCAGCTCTTGGTAGACTGTGATGAGACAGAACAGCACAGTATTTAACCCTAGGTGGACCCTCATTGCTGCTCAATAATTCATTTGATTAGATCTCATTGCTGCTCCATTCCATGTTTACTTTTCCAAGAACTTTCCATAACTTAATTTCTCAGCTAAGTTTGGTGTCTCACGGGGACCTGAGCTTTGCCCTGGAATCAATTCTCCTTAAATTGGATAAGGTCCAGTGAGCTGGGACTGATGGGGTATTTTTCACCTCAGCCATTGTTTTACTCTCCTTACATAAACGGTGAAAATCACCTTAATACAAACCAAAATAACCTTTTTTCCTTCATCAAAGGCATGACTTCTTCCTCCTCAGCCCCTGAAGCAAGTGTTATGCAAAGTTCTCAATATGAGGTCTTTGCAGTTTCACCTACTAACAGAATTTCAGGCTTCTCCTCGATGAGAATAGCTCCAGGTACATATTCTCCTCAGCATTAACTGTCTTCCAAAAAATATCGATTTACATTTACTATTGCTAATATGGCATCTCTAGCAGGGTGCACTAAATATGTAAAAAATAAAGCTGAACCATTTCCTAAGAAACCAAGCGCTCACCCCGAATTCATCCTGATGCCTGCTCCTCGGTATTAACGGCACCGTCATCTGCGGAAACCAAAAGCTGACCTCTCGAAACTATTAACTTTTCCCTCTGTCTGAAACTCTTCTCCCAAAATATCTAACACATAATAAGTCCCATTGATTATTCCTTTGTAAGGAGCTTTCATCGCTGCACTTTTATCACCGCTCACACACACACACACACGCACACGCACACACACACACACACACACCCCCCCCATCCGAACGTTTCATTTCTTCGGATAGCAGCGTGGCCCTCCCCTGGGTTCTTTCCAACAGTGTTCTCATTTCCAACTGACCTAGTAAGCGCTGGAATGAGTAAGTATACAGAGTGTAATTAATAAGGCATAGTTTAAATTATCTCACTCTTTTATAAACAAACCTGTGTTTTTTCCTAACATATTCTTCCAACTTTCTCTTTCACTGTTTTGCTTCACTCGTGTTCTCGCATGTGGACTCCTCACGTCTCCTCATTGCGCATTTCCTGACATCATGTTGCCCCGCCGTCTCTTTCTGTAAAAGTCTTCACTGTTTCTGAAGGGCGGCCCAAAACATTTTCCAATTATGCATTTTTTACACATTTGCATAATTTCCAATTATGCAAAAATTAAAATCTAATCCCTTACACCATTCGGAATTAATCTTCACTTTCTTTTAATTTTCTTGCCACTTAATACCACTCTAGTAGGAATTGTCATATTCCTTATGATTGTAGATATTTATGCAGATATTTTTTCTCCCCCATATATGCTATTAGTCTTTGATTGAAAAGATGATTTCTAAATGATTTTGATGTGTCTCATATCATCCAAAAGAGCATCTTTCATAGTTGGAGTACAGTAACCAATATTTTCCAGTGATATTGACAAGTTTCACACAGACACACAAGTTCCATAAAACAAAAGATTCAGCCAATTTAATTAAAATGGACAATTTAGCTAAATAGTCATACACACAAATATTTTGGAATCATGTCAAAAAAAAAGCAACTGGTTAATTGATGGAATGGTTTCACTCTTAACACTGATTTGACACTGTAAAGACAGAGAGAGAGGCTAAGGAAAATAAAGACCATAACCTGTTAAATTTAGAATTATTGTTGTTGTGTTTTATACATGTAATGGTAGCTTCAAGAAAACAGGCCATTTTTATTGGATTACTTGTAATACTGTTTGAAAATAAACCAAGCACCACATTTTTAAGTATCTTGGAAGCATAATTCTAACTTTGTTGCCAACATTCTGCTCTCCCATTTGTTATCAGCGTCTATTATTGTCTGTCATTTTAATAGATATAAAACATGCCAGAAACATAGCTCTAATGGCAGCACTAAAATTGTCTAATTCTACATGATTTGCATTAAAATGCATTTATTTGTCTGAGTCAGTAGTGACACTTTATGTTGTAGGAATCTGAAAGATGCATTTTTTTCATTTTTATAAAGTGTCATTTTATTTCAGTCTTGTCTTTCGTTGTAGATCAGCTAGTCATTTTTTGGTGAGCATTTTTTCATCTCAGAAATGAGTGTCACAATTTTAATATTTGTAAAGATCAAATAGTTTCCTGCATGTAAAGATTTTTCAAATGGTTCTTGGCACATAATAAGCATTCATTAGGAAATAAGAAATATAACTATACTTATTAATGATTGTACTCCTTAGGTCTGTTCTTACTCATATCAGTAATTATTCTCTTTAGTCTTTGCCTGAAATCAGAAATGTGCACAAGTTTTCTTATTTTGAATCATGATACTATCAAAAATAAATTTTGCAATAATTGCTACACTATGTGTAGTTTTGCCATTTGAATATCTGAACTATTTAATTTTTTATGAACAAAAAGCATGTCTAAAATGTTTTAATTAATATTTGACTATATGCAGATATGACATTATTTATTTACTTTTATCAAATTAGTTCATAGCATTGTACATTGCTTTTTAATTACTCTAAAATATTAGAATTCTAAGATAAGGGTGTTGGTTACATTTTTAATAACTTGGAAGTCAATTTAATGTCTTTATGTTTTTGAATTTTACTCTGGAGAGGAAAGAAAAAAAATCAACCAATGAAATATAAGTAAAAATAACAACAAAATTATTCACTGTATCTTAAGAAACTTGGCTATTTAGAATGCTGAGTTAGGAGTTAGGAGGCCTGTGTTCTAACCTAGCGTCTCCTTTGAGTGACCTTTTATTCTTAGCAAGGACACTTAATTTCCTTATGCCTTATTTTTCTCATGCAAAAAAGTATAGATTGAACTTCATGGCCCTGAGGCAACTTTTCAAAACAGTTCAACTCTTCATATTTTAACCATTCTTCTTTCTAGAAAGGTCATGTAGGGGAAGCTTTTAAGGTAGTGTAGCACCTATTTCATGAGGATCTCGTCTTATGACACCTGGAACTGGTAGTCAAACTGCTGTGACGATGCCCTATGGAGAGGAGTGCCCCGCACTGCCAGGGGGACACGATTTGTTCTTGTCCTATGCTTTTCTGAGTCTCTAGTATCAAATGTTGTGTATACTGGTCTTGTGAGTGTGAAACCTTAAGAGAGCCTACAATGAGCCCCAGTAGGTGATTCACAGAGTATAGAAGTAGGATAGACTTTCGGACCATTGCTTCGGTTAAGGAAAGTCGCTGTGAGAGTAAACGGGCGGTAAGGAAAGTGCTGGCCGAATCTTCTATCTACATGGGGGTCAGTCCACCTGTGGCTTGCGGGGAATGCTTTGTGGTTTATGATGAAGTATAGCTCTTTCCTTGCGAGTGAACAAAGATTGTAGAGAAGCCAAAGGAAGTACCCAAAAGAAGTATTTAAATCCCTTAGCCACCATGAAAGGACTTAAAACTCAATCAACAGTGTCTTAAGTATATCGGGATTTTTTTTACACATTATAAAATTGTGAGGTTGTTTATGTGAGCTTATCCACTCCATAATATTTTCAAGGACCTAGGATCTTTCCATCTTTTCAGTATGCCATGCTTAGCATATCTGCACTCTGTTCTTAGGCACTTCTGGGTTGCAACAGAGCCTCTTCAAATACAGGTGTCCTGTTCATATTGAAGAAGGAAAGACTGAGAACTTGATCTAAGGAAGCCTATATCTCTCAGAAGTTCTTAGTAGGCTTTTGTTTACATCTCATTGCTCAGTGTGATTGAGAATGGACACTAGTTGCAAAGTTTGGTGAAAATGTGGGTGTTTAGCTTTTTAAATTTCTATAGTGAGGACAAGGGAAAAGCGAGGGATCTGTAAGCCATGTCACACGAGAAATGGTTGCAAATGCCCAGCACACTTAATTTAAAAAGGGAAGATTTAGAAAAGACATAAAAATGTTTGTGGACCTTTAATTTAATGTTTGATGGAATGAAAATCATCCATATTTTCTGCAGAAATTAGTTACCTATCTGGAAGAACTTTATGGAAGAGCTATTCCACATGGAATGGAGCCTCTCATGAGGAAAGACTCTGATGTTTGCTGTTTAGACAGGAACATTTTAACAATCTACAATAGATATTGTGGAGGGAATTGTTATATTGGTTCAAGAAGAGGAGCATTTTACTCCTTAATTTCTTTCCAACATATGTATGATATGATTCTTTCTTACATCTCCTCACCCTACCCTATTTAAATATCATTGGTAGACTCTGAAGAGTTGCTATTCTAACAGAGTAGCAAATGTATAGTAGGCGGAATCTTAAAATTACTGTCGGCAAAGCTTTACATCTGACTCTCAAAGGAAAGATCAATTATTTATGTGAATATAATCAATTAAGCATTTAGTAAGTTTTGCTTTATGTAAAACCACCACATTGTGCAAATGTGTCAAGTTATAAATAGGCAAGGTGACATATTAGAACTATCCGTTGTTTTAGACGACGTTCGATTATAATAATCTGACCATTGAATGTACTCCAGAGTTATACTGTTGCTCTCATAACTCTTGGAAAATAGTTTGTAATAACAATCATCTTCTCAAATTGGTCATTACCAAAGTTAATGACCTGTTTATTAGAACATCAACCTTGGCTTTGCCTCGGTCTCTTAATTAACACATCTGTCATTTACTACTGATGCTAAGAATTTCTGTGCCGAGGACAGCTCCAGTAATGATGGCGCCATTAAAACGACATCTCTATATATTTGGATGGATCATCAAATTTACATCGGCCTATCACAAGCAGGATCCTGTGAGGCTTTAAGTAGTTTTGGCATCCCCAAGTGGTAAATCTAAACAGCAGATAGAGCAGCGTTAGCCTCCTTTGTGGAGCATTTGCATTGAAAATTATTTATCATCACTGTTGAGAAGGATAATCCCACAGAATAATTTTCTGTGCCTTCACATGCAGGGCCATTTTTACCCACACTGGTAAACAAACCTGCCCACAGGACAAGCCCTTCCAGATACATTTTCTCCTGCCATATCCATCAGTCAATCACTCAATAAAAATTGTCATAGTATATCTATGTAGACGCCTTTAGCAAGGTAATAATGTATTGATGTTTTCAACTAAACATCTATAATATGCACGGGCATTGAAATTTTGGCATTTTTTAAAGAAGAGCATGTGGCATTATCATTTTCCTAAAATGGGGTGATAGATACTCAGCTTCTTAAATCTCTGTTTACAATATTAGATTGGCACAGCCTGATACTTTGAACCACAGAATGAAACAAAAATAACAAATGCAGTCTTCTATATCATTAATTTTTGTTCTTGAAAATGTACTGAGTATTTTTATAAATGCTTATTCAAATTCTGATCAAGGGAAAATGTTAACTTTGATGTAGCATCTATCCTCTCAAATAACCATGTAGGAAACATAAGTCACCTGCAGGTTATGTTTTACCATCTCTTTTTAGGAATAAGTGCATTTTATTCTTCTTCAGTATTCATTTTTTAAAAATCCTCACCTGAGGATATGTTTTTATTGATATTAGAGAGAGACAGACATTGATCTGTCGCCTCTCATACGCGCCCTGATGCGGCTCGAACCCACAGCCAGGCCCGTCCTGGCCGGGAAGCGAACCCGCAGCCCTTTGGCGCACAGGGCGACACGCCCGCCACCTGGGCCGCCCGGCCAGGGCAGGGTTCCCCTTAATCATCACTGAAAGTCTGAGGCAGTAAAGTCATTTTACTAGGTACGAGCATCCCGGCTCCTGTGAGTCCCCTGAATCCATGATTCCTTAGGGTTTGTGGAGGGGGCCCCTCTAACTAATGATACTACACGCTTCAAGCGAGAGGTGAGAAAAATGGAAATAGAGCAACGAAGCCACAGTCACCATTTATATGCTCTCTTTTCACTCTGACTCCAACTCTGTATTAGAAACAGACAAAAAGATCACGAGTTTTCTCTTAGTACAGATTTCTTTCAGGAAAGAACTTATATTGTGATGTATTTAAAAGAATCACAGGATACAAATTTTATCTATTTATAGGGCAGGTGAAGGCAGAGGCATAAAAACTATACTTAAAACTCACTAAATTATAGACCCCTGGTTATAATCTTTGAACTTTAGACCCGTGCCTAGCTCAGCATTCTTTGGCACCTGCCCGTATGTCCAGCCCCACCTTTCTGCACCCCCTGTACCAGTCCGTGTGCTCCCCGGCTCTTGAAAGTACTGTGTCTGGTACCATGTGCAGGAGCCCCATCCTCCAACCGTTTGCAATGCTCCGCTCTACTTCTGTTTATTAGGCTCTTCACTCAAGTGTCACCTCTTCAGGGATTTTCCTTGTAGGACTAATTACTGTGTGATATTGTGTTATCACTTATTTCCTTTGTGTTTATTTTCTCTTTTATCCCACTACAATGGAAGTCCTTTGAAGTAAGGCCTTTGACTCCCAGGTCCTCTACTGTATCCCTAGTGCCTAGAATAAAGCCTGGCACAGAGATTAAAACACACAGAAATGCCAAAATATTTGTTAGCAATTAACTGATGTATGTCTTTGCAGGGTAACAGGAGCTTTTAAAGGAGGTATAATTATATATAGTCAAGGCACAAACCCCAGTTGTACAGTTTGAAAGGTTGGCAAATTATAAATATAAAATATATATAATCTCCACGCATCCAGCACCCAAATCAAGATAGGGAACAAGGGACATGACTGTTTTACCTTAAATGAAAACTGGTTCCTTTTCAATGTAACTGTGGATCAGATACTTTGTTTCCAAAGTGGAATCATTCAGAGTTCTAAGTGATAAAAGGTGATATACTGCCCAGTTTATTGAAATGAAGTTATGATATAGAAATATTCCTAGTCTTTGGGATACCTCTTGCAAATCCAAACAAAGAAAATTTGATTAAAAACGATAAGTTTAAAAAGAAGAAAAAGAAAGGGAAAATCCCCATCCTTCCAAGTTATTTACTTTGATCATTTTGGGATGTTGTTGGACTGAAAATTTTGAAGTTATTAAAAGCAATATGTACCAATGTGGGTCGCTTGGGTAAGTATCAGGAAGCCCATTAGGCTCAACGTTTTAACTATGAGCCTAATTTGAAGCTTCTAACCATTGTTATACTGCTAAGAAGAAAATACTGTCTTTGATGTTTTTTCTTTTTAGCACAGGGTAGTCATATTTCCCAGTTTGTCCAAGAAGGTCCCTGTTTCCACGTAATTGTTCCCGTGTAACTATTGGTGGCACCCCCTTTTATTCTAAAAAAAGTATCCTTGGAAGATAAATTATGTGGTCACCCAACTTTTGTACTCCTTTTTTGAGGAAGAGAAGTACCAATTTTTTGGTACATTGAAGCTCTGTAGCTCTCTGTCTCTTCTTAACTTAGATGATAGATTTTGATTTTAAAAAGCAGTTATAGTTTCAAGATCCAAGAGACAGCTCAGCAGACATTGATTGCTGCCTTGACCTCATTATGTTGATAAGGGCATCTGCGGATATTGTCTAAGTTAAGGTAATAAACACCCCAGGTAGAAGGTTAATGACACATTTAACAACAGTGGGGTGCTGGACAGTTTTTCACAGAAAAACCAGTTCAAGCTGGTAAACCTTCTGTCCTGTCCATGTAAAACAAAAACACATCATGTTTCTACAAACTGAATATAGTTCAAGAAGAGGCTAACAGCGTGCAGAGAATTCAGCAGTTGGCTGACTACATTGTTTTGCCAAAGCATAGCAAACTTAAACTGTTGTCAAGTCATTTTTAACAGCAATTTTCTGTAATCTTTTGGGCCTCCTGCCATGACTCGACTAATCTGGGCCTACTGCTGGCTGACACGAAAGACAGCATTATGACAAATTCATGAACGGATGAGCCATTCTTCATAGTCATTCAGCTAATGAGCAAAACAAGTCATTATTTTTTAAGCCTGATCATTCACACCCTTACTTAATACAAGAAACACATACAGATGCTGTTAAGCTGCTTTCCCACAGAAATAACCTTATGCTAAGACCAATAGCATCTATAGGCTAAAGATGCCTCGTGTACTCAGAACTGGAAAGAGGTGACTCAGAGTTTCTCGGTGATGTCTAGTAAATCCTTACATTTTTGCATTAGGGTGTACTTCCATCACTATACATTAGAATCCCAGTAGTTTAAATTAAAGGAATTGTCGGTAGCTTTCACATACATGGCCTTTTAATTAGTCAAAAAACCATCAGGCGGTTACAAGAGCTATGAAGTCCGTAGATTTCTAGCTGGGGCATCATAATAGAAAAGGGTACGCGATAGTAGAACAAAGGGAAGGTGTCAATCTGGAGCGTAGCTAAGCGTGAAGCAGCGAAGAGGAAGCACCGAATGAATGGAAGTGGCAGGACGTTTGGAGGAATTTAGGGGAGCGAGTTCTCCCTGAGTTCAGAGGAAGTGTGAGTTGAAGGATGGTAATGGCCTTTAACTTTCAGCCAAGCTCAGATTTCCACAGCTCAGGAAAACATGACAAGTGCAATGCTTTATTCCAGTTTTGACTGGTTGTGAGCTTATTTTTTTCTGGATGTGAGTTTGATGGAAGAGTTGTGAGGAAGTCTGAGTGTTTCAGTATCAAAAAATAATTTCTGGCCCCATCATGATCTCTTTTAAATTGCTACTTGGATCTTGAATGCAGTATTGAGACAAAGAAAGAGAAATTTTAAGAATTATTATGAATCGTCTAGAAGGCAGTCAAAACCGAAAGAATAATATTTTGCATGACTGAGTCAAATTTCAGGTGGTGGTTATGATAGACCTTATAACTGAGTGAGGGGAATGATTTGAAACTCAGATTCAAGGTTAAATAGAGTTAATCTTTGGTGGGACAATATGAGCATATAAGCAATGGTGCTTGAAGAATGGGTATTCTAATTAATTATTCTAATCAACTCATAAAGGCATTAATGCTTACTAAAGATTTAAAATCTTTCTAAAATATGAATTTTTATGTTGGTAATAACAAATGGAACAATTTGGTAATAAACATAATTAGATCTCATTTAAAACTCAGCATCTTGGATTAAAATTTATCTGCACCAATATCATTTTGGGTAGACAGAATATTGCCCACCTGGCTCCCCAAAGATGTCTACACCCTAATCCCCAGAAGCTGTGAATATGTTAAGGTACATTATAAAACTTGTGATGTGATTAAATGAACAACATTAGGATGGAGAGATTATTCTGGATTAATAGGTTAGGCCCAGTCTAATTTGATGGATCCTTAAAATCAGAGAACCTTTTCCAGTTGTGATAAAAAAAGAGGAGATATTGTTACTGTAGTTAGCTAAATATTAATGAAGGAAAGGAAGCAAAAGGCACAGAGCCTGTTTGCTTCACCAGGAATCTACAGCTTCACACCTCAAGAAATTGCAGAATTGTCCCTCCAAGGGAATTAACACCCCTCCCTTCTCCCCTCCAGAACTGGATTGTGGGGGGAGCAGGGGGAGATAAGAACATGTGCAGTAGACATCCAAATGGTGCAGGGGCAGGTGCTGGACCATAGAGGCCTGTCAGTCTAACCTGGGAAAAAGATAGTTGGCTGGGGGGTGGACCCCAATGTAAGCTTGAAAAAGCCTGGGAAGCTGACTGGTAATTTTGAAAAAGCTTCTGGTTGCTCCCAAGCCTGAAAATACATAATTCCAAGTGAACAAGAAAGTGCTCTCTCTCTCTTTCCTCTCTGTGGCCCCGAACTTGAACTCGCCCCATTTGGTGTTTTCTCTCCATGGCCATGTGGACCTAGAAGCCCTGTGGCTGCTGGCTGTGTGGACTCCATAAGCAGGCTCCAGGTAGAAGCCTGAGTACAGCAGAAAGCAACAGATGGCAGCTGGGAACACAAGCTAAGCTCACCTGATGCTGGACTGGGGCTAAGCTTACTATGGTACAGAATCTCTGGGCATTGGCTCTATTTCTGGCCCTGATTTTCCATGGCAAGACGGACAGAGATGGAAACTTCCTTAATTTTGCTTCCCAAATAAATGTTGCCACCAGACCTCTTCCTCTCTTGTGGGTCCCTGGAAATGCTTTTCCTTGTGAGAATGCAAGTTCCCCTGGCAACATTATGACTAAAGAAGACTTGTCAGGGAAATGCAAAGTTGCTGGCTTTGAAGATGGAGAAAGAAGGCCCGAGCCAAGGAATGGGTGGCCCTGAGATTCTAGAAAAGACAAGGAAATAGGTTTTCCTTTAGAGCATCCAGGAAAGATTGCTACCCTGCCAATACCGTGGTGGTAACCCAATGAATGAGACCCATGTTAGACTTCTAATCTACAGAACTGGAAGATAATAAATTTGTGCTGTTTTGAGACACTGAACTTGTGGTAATTTGCTATGGCAGTGATAGAAAACTATTTCAACATTTCTCATAACAGAGAATTTGTGGTAGGAAGAATTCTAAGAATGGCCTTCCCCAACAAAAGATTTTTCTTCCTAATCCCTGGGGTCTAAATATGATGAGTTAATATGCCCTTGAATATGGCAGGATATAAGCCACAGGGACTCTACAAATGTGATTAAGGTTACTAATCAGTTAACTTTAAAAAATAGGTAGATTGTCCTAGACTACCTAGGTAGACTTAGTCTAATTATTCAAGGTTCTTAAAAGCAGAGAGCTTTTTTGTGCTCAGTGGTAGAAGAGTGGGCCGTGTGAGAAGGAATGCGGGTTGTCTCTAGAGTCAGTCCCCAGCTGCCAACCAGCTGATCTAGAACTTCAGGAAACTGAATTATGGGACAACTGTGTGAACTTGAGAGCAGATTCTTTCCCAGAGTCTATGCAGAGAGTCCATCCCAGCTGAAACCTTGTGATACCCTGAGCGTAGAACTCAGCCAAGCCTACACAGACTTCTGACCTACAGAACTGTGAGCTAATGAATGTGTGTTGTTTTAAATTACTAATTCTGTGGCAATTAGGTACATCACAATGGAAAATTAATTCAGAACCCTAAAGTTCATTAACTGCCCCTTAATGGCAAGCATTGCACGGGGCCATCCATATGCTATGAAATACAGTGTAGCTAGAAGGACAGAGTGGGGTTTGAAATTAGACAAACCCAATTTTTAACTTTATTACCTTGAAAAAGTTAGTTGACTTTGATACGCCTCATTTCCACATTTTGAAAATAGAGCTAAATGTGTCTGCTTTCTAGGGTAGATGGGAGAATGAAATGAGTCTGTGAGACACATCCATGGCAATGACTGGTGAGCACTAGGTGATCAACCAGCAAAGACAAAAAGATAAACGTGAATATTCGAGAGGACCTGCAAATAACAACCCTCCTCTTTCATTCTTGGCTTCATAAGTGGAGAAATAAAGCAAAAAATAAAGATGGAGGCCAATATCTGACCTTTCATTTTTTTAATTGATGGAGGCCAGGTTGCAGCATGTGGCTTTCAGTCTATTAGCCAAGTGGGTTTGCTAAGACTGCCCCTTAGAATGAGGGAGAATGAATCATCCAGTCACAGGCCAGGCCAGGGGAACCCTTCGCCCACCTGCGTGGAGAGGAAGCAGCTGCGCCACTTGCAGGCAGTTTGATCTCCATGGAGAGAAGGGCGGAGCTGAGTTGAGGGTGCAAGTTACCCACAGAGAGGGACAATGGGGAAAGTATGCAAGGTGTGCTCAGGGAAAGTCCTCCTTCACTGAAACCAGGGTTAAGGTTTAGTGCCAGAAATAGGCACTAAGATTTTTAGTAACTCTTCTGTGGGGCAAAGGTGCGGTAGGAGCCAGGACTTGAATCCATGTCTTTCAGACTCAGGGCTTTTGCAATGTCTATCACAGGTACTCAGCTTTACTGAAATGCATCTGTAGAAAGTAAGCAGTAAGGCAGAATTTGAACAGATCTATTTAAATTAAATCTATGAATTTATTATTTTTATTTTTTTAATGTAGCATAAAATTATACTATAATTTTAAGAAAAAATAACTTTTCTATCAATGTTTATCAGTATCCTAAAAGAAAAAAAATGTTACTTAAAAGAGGATATTCATGTCTTTCATTTAAGCAAAATTTTACTACAATGCTGAAGATAAAAGCTTCCTACAAGAAATAGATAGTTCTAAAATGAACTATGGCACCAGAGTATTTCATAGAAGAAATTAAATATAATGTTAATGATAAGCTACACAAAATAATTTACTGCACAAAATTTTAATCAACATTCAGATATTAATAACAAAATTTGCCAACCTATGGAAATTTTTTATTTTTAAAGTATAACCTCAAGTGGTACACAGGTTGAAATATGGAAGTTATTAAATAGCCTCAGAAACAGATTTTGTTCTCAGGAACTCAAATTAATAATAATATTCAGTTGTAATATAACTGTGAATGGGGTTGGGCCTTCATGTTTCACTGGAGTTTCCCTGCAGTTGATTGATTAATCACCACCACAAGGCATGCCAATCTGTACCCAAGTCACTAAGAAATATTCTTAAATCAGTTACTCCAATTGTGATGGCTAATTTAAATTTTTATCTGTCATATTTCTCAAATTGCCAAAAGTCATATTAATCTTTAAAAACAAAATTAGAAAGCTACAGCTGCCACAGTTACAAACTATTTTCTAATTCTATTATTTTTCTGATGCATTATTTCTTATCATGTACAGTGAAAACAGGTAAACATACAGGTAATGACTTAGAGATATCTCATTGGAAAGTACAAAATAATTATTTCTAGATGATGAAAACTTGCAAAATTGTTTTTGCAACACAAATGCGCACGATCCTTTGTGATATCTCAATGAATGTTCCTTTCCACTATTTCTGAGATGGTTACCAAATTTTCTTAATCTTTTTTTCTTCAATCCTCTAACACATTGTGATATGAAAACACATTATTAGGTGGTGGTAATAACTCCGAAATATTTTTTCTTAATAAAACTGTTGTGTTTATAGAAAGCAGAGGTTCTGAACTTTGGCACGAGTGCCCCCTGGGCCTGGATCAAAGCCTCCTGTAGACTTGCTTCTGAGACGGGCGCTCAGCCCCGCAGCATGTGAGGCAGGCCTGGGAGCAGGACGGGCTGGCAGCCGACACCATGTCCTTCGCCCGGGACCAGGGGCCAAGGCCCACCGCAGGTCCTGCTGCTTCATGCCGTCCCTTCCCGAGCAAAATGTCACAGCTAAGATCACCACTGCGGTGTGTTCTGTGCCCCAAACGCCTCTTTAGCGTCCCGTGGCCTGTGGCGGTTCAATAAACACTAATTGATCTTGATCATATGTGTGAGCTGGGAACACCATAAATAATGCAGAAGGAACTTCCCAATGACTCCGCAGTTCCAGGAAAACCTGCATCACGTGCTCTGTTGTTACTGGCTTACATGTCGCCAATGGTTTCATTTAAAATTCTTCCTTATCATAGCACCAAATTTATCATATTTTGGCGCACCATGTGGATAAATATTATACTTATTTTCTGCTGATTTCAGTTTGGTTACTCCTATTATGAATAGGAGCCTTTTACATGGCTTCAGATGTCTCGTAGTTCACAAATCTTTGTACCAGTCTCACCCTGTTACCGATAACTTGCAGTGACTGTGTTCTCAACAGCCTGAGGAAGTGTTAAGGGAAACGTTTTAAAGGGCTGACTAACATTTTCTTTCATTTACCACATGGAACTATAAGGATTACTTTACGTTTATAATAGTTTATTTGTAGGATTACTTTTTACATCTTAAATTCTTATATAATGTATTTTTTCAAGTGTTATTTTATCTGATCTGAAATAGAACAGTTTCCTCTTGGCAAGATTTGTTATCACTTTAGGTGAAAAGTTTACCAACAAATCCTTATGAGATACGGTGGTTGGAGGATATTTAAAGAGACACATGTATTACAAATGAAGTTTACACCTAGTTGTTCATAGATATATATACCTTTTCTTTATTTATAGTGGTGGACAAGTCCAGGAAACCATTTAAAATTCAATAATAGATTATACTCAGTGAAATAAATGGAATAAATGATTTCACTCTATTTATTCATTTTTACATCCACCATATATTTATTGAACATCTACTATATACCCTTGTGTTAGGTGCTGGGCAAACACCCAGGAATAATGTAGAGAAAATGTGGTTTATTTGCTTGGCAACACATTTCTACTTCTCTTTTCCTGTTATTTTCCAATGGGCATCTATTTCCATAGCCTCCTGTTTTATTCCATAGATATTATGTTTATTATATTGTTACATACATTATTACATTAAAAATATTATTACAAAAATACTTAATTGATAAAGGAACTAGAATCAAAGGACCTAAAAATTCAGCATCTCAACAGCAAGCCTTTTATATGCTCATTGTTCTAAATTTGTTTTTCTCTAAATTTCTCTTTTTTAAGACATCTGTACCTTCTCTCACATACATCAACACCTCTGATTTCCTCCAGCTCTTTATTTTGAATGTAATATGCTATTTTACATACATTTCACTTCCCCTAGTTGCTCAAATTAAGAAAACATCCTTCTTTCCTTTGACTACTTTCCCCCTCCCTCCCTCCCTCCCTCCCTCCCTCCCTTTCTTTTCTTACTTTTACAAACATATTGAGTAACTCCTGTGAATTAAGTATTGCATAAAATCCAGCAAGGACATGGTTTTAAATAACTTTGTACTAATTCAACTTATTTAACTCCCACCCCTTTGGTATACATGTAATTATTATTAACTTTATTTTAAAAAGAAAGAACCCAAGACTCAGAGAAATTAAAGGACTTGCTTAAGAATATGGAAATAGCAAAAGACAGAATCCAATACAGAATTCTTCAAAAATGTTCTTAAAAAGCATGCCACATAAATTGTTTTGAATGTATGGAGCCATGTGGACTTTCTTGAAGTATTGAGGTTCCTCAAAAGATTGATTACATTATAATACATTTTGATTATCTTGGACATTTATTAAAAATTTGTTTTATTAAAAATAATGTATTTTCCTGGCCGGTGTGGCTCAGTTGGTTGAGTGTTGTCCCGTGCATGGAAAGATTGCTGGTTTGATTCCTGGTTCAAGCCCTGGTTGGAGCTTGTGCAGAAGGCAACCAGTCAATGTTTCTCTCTTACTTTGATGTTTCTCTCTCTCTCGCCCTCTCCCTTCCTTTCTCTCTAAAAAAATTAATTAAAAAATTATAAAAGAATGTATTAATTTACTATTTAATCCACTTTTAGGAATAATTCATGATAGTATAATTTTATCTGCAAACTGTTAATCACTTCAAAAACTCTCACTTGGTTTCAAACTGTAAAGCCATCTATTTCTCCTTGTGTTACTTGACTTTAATATAAATAATATCCAATAAGAATTAAATTTAAAATAATAATATTCTTTTAAAAAAACACACCACAATATAGAATTAGAATATAAGATTTTTCTCAAAAGCAACTGATATTCCTCAAGAGTCAGTTTGTTTTTATTCAACACTAACTCACCATTTATTTCACAATGTCATGGCTGTAGTTTCTATGAAACATCTTTACACATCGCCTGGAAAGTGAATTTTAGAGTTAAGCGTATAGCCATTCATTTCACCCAGAACCACAGAAATTCACGCAATTTATAATCTTAGCTCTCTTTTTCTTGCTAAGCTAAACACATACTTACATATTTGTCTTGTGATTTTTTTTATTTTTCTTCTTTTATGGAAAAGATATAAATCTGCTCCTTCTGGTAATATGAAGAGTGTTCGACCCCGGAGAATGCACTTGAATGATATTATTCCTTCGGGTCCCTGCAAAATTAATTTTAATTATGTTAATTTAGGTATAAATCTAGATTTTCAGGTAAGTTATTATCCATCTAGTAGCATATAGTGTTAAATACTGTAATTAGAGGTGTGAATAAAGTGAGTTTTTACAATTTATATTTTTGAAAGTATTACAGCGTCCCCTCTTTTACTAAAGTTTTTATAGTGTACTATGAGTGACTGAAAGTCAACAGACTAAGCCTTCGTGATTGCATAATAAAACATGTCTTCTGATAAATAAAAAGTATTTCCTAGAAAAGAGATTATTGCAAAGATACAATCACCAAATATCTCGTCAGGTTTGTGATAGCAACTGGGAGTTTTCTAAAATAGTATTTGTGGCAGACATTAAAAGATTGAAAGGGTAAAGACAGATCTGCATTAATCAAAGTGAATAAGTAGTTTGTAGATCAAGGTGACTCTTGCTCTCTTAGGGGCATTTTTTGTAAGGTGATGTATTTAAAGGTCCAAGGATTTGGAATAGTGGTGGTGGTAATATCAGACCCATAGCCGCAGGTTTTTTTTTTTGTTGTTGTTGTTCTTTTTAAAAAAATATATCTTTATTGATTTCAGAGAGAGGAAAGGGGAGGGAGAGAGAGAGAGAAACATCAATGATGACAGAGTCATTGATCGAGCCCGTAACCCGGGCATGTGCCCTGACCGGGAATCGAACCCCGATCGCCTGGATCCCAGGTCGACGCTCAACCGCTGAGCCACAGTTCTTTATAGTAATAAAGTTTTCATAATTGATCAGCCCTTTTTTCATAACTCATTGAAAATCAGTGATTTATGGCTAAGGAGGTATGGCATAAGGAACTTCAGGTAGAACCACACACATATTAAGGTAACAAGTAAGAGGGATTGTTATAACTTATATTATTGCTATTCTCTTATTTTTATTTTATTTTGTACTAGTTTCAGGTGTACAGCATAGTGCTTAGACTATCAAATACTTTACGAAGTATTCCCCCCAGCACCATACAAAGTTAGTACAATATTATTGACTATTCCCTACACTGCACTGCACATCTTCGTATCGTTCTCTCTTAATCTAGAGACTGTGTGTATCTCCTCTACACTTGAAGTGTCACTGTCTTGCTGATTTGATCATAAGAGGAACAAAAGATTAGTGATGGAAAGATTTTAAATGAAAATTATCTCTATAGGCCCATTACCTTTAAAATTTCTTTGGTTCACAAACATTTTACTTATAAAATGACTTTTAAAAATTTTATTTATAAAATGACCTTTGGGACCTTAGGCTGTTATTCCTGTGTTTTTCTGAAAACGCAGTGCTAACAACTGAGTTATTTGATTACCTGTCAAGTAGATCCATGCTATCTATTCCAGGTACTACCTGAGAGTTATTGCACTGTACCAGAAGATTTTTATTTTATTTTATTAAATTCGTTGGGGTGACACTGGTTAATAAGATTATATAAATTTCAGCCCTGACCAGGTAGCTCAGTTGGTTAGAGCATTGTCCCCATATGCCAAGGTTGCAGGTTTGATCCCCAGTCAGGACATAGACAAGAATCAACCAATGATGCATAAATAAGTAGAACAATAAAACAACGATTCTCTCTCTCTCTCCCCCTCTCTGTCTCTCTTCTCTCTCAAATCAATAAATAAAAGTTAAAAAAATTCAAGTGTACAATTCTATAATATATCACGTGTATATTACATTATATGTTCATCACCCAAAGTCAAGTCTCCTTCCAGCACCATGCATTTGACTTCCATTAGCCTCTTCTGCCTCCCCCTCCCCCACTGCTGTCTGTGTTATGAGGGTTTTTGTTTGTTTGTTTGTTGCTTTCTGTTTTATATATCACATGTGAGTGAAATCATATGGTTCTTTACTTTGTTTCTGACTTATTTCACTTAGCATGATGCGTGTTGTTGCAAATGGCTGTATTTCATCTTCTCTTATGGCTGAGTTGTATCACATTGTACATCTTCTTTATCCAGTCGTCTACTGATGGACACTTAGGTTGTTTCCATGTCTTGACCACCATGAGTGATGCTGCAATCAACATAGGAGTATATACAGCTTCATGAAAAATTGTTTTCAAAATGTTGGGGTAGATACCCAGAAGAAGGGTTGCTGGGTCATATGGTACCGCTCTTCTTAATTTTTTGAGGAACCGCCATACTGTTTTCCATCACTATGGAAAACACCAATTTACAGTTCCATCAGCGAGCGATGTATGAGGGTTACTTTTTCTCCACAACCTCTCCAACACTTGTTATTTATTTTTTAATGAGGAATTGTGGTCTCTTTTTTTAATGATACACAGCTAGAGCTAAGAAGGCACTGTTCAATCGGGATAACAAGGATTTACCAGTATTCTTTGCATCTTTGTGGGGCCGCATGACTAGTTCTCATGAATGGAGTGATTTAAAAGCATGTACCATTCTCCATATGCTCTTTCCCTCTCCACTGACTTCATACAGAAAATCATGATGACCACTCAAGCCAGGTGTAGAACATGGTAGACATATACCATGGAATGAGCCCAGGCCCCAGAATTACCATTTTGAAGAGAGTTGCACATCAAACAGGAGGGTACACTTTGGACTTTGCATAATTAAGAAATAAACTCTTATTGTAATTGAGGCATTATACGTACATTCAAATTATACCAAACAACATAATGTGAATATATATTGACAAAGAGTGAAATCTTTGCTTTATAATTTGATTAGAAGTTTGCTGTAAATAGCAAAGTTTAATCCTATTGGAATACATACGATTCTTAGACTTGCACAAAGTAATATGAAAAAGCCCTAAGAATTCTTGTTGGGGAGCAGATTTTAAGTAACTACAAATCGCTTTATTTGCAAAAGTTAGAGCCATTCTGGAGAAGCCATATGACAACGTTCTATAAAATCCTAACTCGGAGGCTTGTTGTTTTACTATGAAAAGTGATGTTCATGTTGAACTATGATCTTCTGGTTCTCTCACCTTCTGTATGACAGATGCGATTAACTGCTTTGCTCTTTTTTTTTTTTTTTTTTGTATTTTATTTATTTATTTATTTAAATTTATCTTTGTTGTTGAGAGTATTACAGGTGTCCCATTCCCCCCCTCCCCCAACTGGCCTCCTCCCCTTCACTCCCACCCCATCCCCAGGCCTTCATCCCATTATTGACTGTGTCCATGGGTTATGCATATATGCATATAACTTCTTTGGTCAATCTCTTCCCACCCTCCATCCACCTTCCCTCTTCCCTCTGAAGTATGATCATCTGTTGCATGCCTCAATGTCTCTGGATCTATTTAGTTCATCAGATTCTTTTGTTTATTAGCTTCTTCTTAAAGAAGACCCTTCAATGTTTCCTGTAGTGCTGGTCTGGTGGTGATGAACTCCTCTAGCTTTTTCTTACCTGTGAAGCTCTTTATCTAACCTTCAATTCTAAATGATAGCTTTGCTAGGTAGAGCAATCTTGGTTGTAGTTCCATGTTTTTCATCACTTTGAATATTTCTTGCCACTCCCTTCTGGCCTGCAAAGTTTCTGTTGAGAAATCAGCTGACAGTCATATGGGTGCTCCCTTGTAGGTAACTAACTGCTTTTCTCTTGCTGCCTTTAGATTCTCTCTTTGTCTTTAACCTTTGGCATTTTACTTATGCTGTGTCTTGCTGTGGGCCTCTTTGGGTTCCTCTTGTTTGGGACCCTCTGTGCTTCCTGGACTTGTAAGTCTGTTTTTTTCCCCAGGTAAGGGAAGATTTCTGTCATTATTTTTTCAAATAGGTTTTCAATTTCTTGCTCTCTTTCTTCCCATTCTGGATCCCAATAAATACGAATGTTGGGCCTCTTGAAGTTGTCACAGAGGCTCCTTATGCTATCTTCATATTTCTGGATTCTTTTTTCTTTTTGCTGTTCTGATTGGGTGTTTTTTGTTTCCTCATGTTCCAAATTGCTGATTTGATTCTCAACGTCCTCTCCTCTACTGTTGATTCCCTGTAAATTATTCTTCATTTCGGTTCCTGTAGCCTTCATTTCAATTGGTACTTTATTATGTTATTTATTTTCTCAGTTATTTCCCTAGTAGTCTGCTTAAATATCCTTATAAACAAAATTCTGAACTCTGTATCTGTTAGCTTGCTTGGATCTATTTCATTTAGTTCTTCTTCTAGAGATTTCTTCTGTTCTTTCCTTTGTGACATGTTTCTTTGCCTCCACATTTTGGCTGCTTCCAGGTGTTTGTTTCTATGTATTAGGTAGAGCTGCTATGTCTCCTGGAATTTGTAGAGTGGCTTTATGTAGTAGGTGCTCTGTAGGGCCCAGTGGCTCAGCCTCCCCAGTCACCTGAGCTGGACCTTCTAGGTGCTCCCCTAGTTGAGCCTTGGTTGTTGTTGGCGTCATTGGGAGGAACTGACCCCCAGGCCAATCGGCAGTGAGGACCAGCTGCAACTATAGCCAAAGAGTTGCTATACTGGAGACACCCCGGTGGAGCAGGATTTACTTCAGTGGGGCTTTGGTGTTCACCAAGTGCTACCCTTGAGTGTGTCACTCGTGGATGTGGTAGGGCTGTAATCCAGTGTGGTCGAGTCTGACCACCAGGTGCACTGTCTCCGGTGCCTGCCGGGAGATGCAAAGTCAGCCTGTGCCAGTGCCTTGCCCAGGGCCCCCCAGCATGAGCTGCACAGCAAACCGTAGTTGGCTGCTCCTTGTGCTGGGCTTGGAGGTGCCCAGGAGAGGCCAAGCTATGAGCCAATGCAGCTGCCGCTAGTGCCAGGCCTGGGGCCGCTTATCAAGCCGTGTGGGGCCCGCTGCTGCTTGTTTGAGAGATTTTAGGAAAGTCCTAAGCATGAGGCTCGAGAGGCCACTTGCACAGAAAAGCCCCTGGAAATGGCCCGGATGAGCTGCAGGTGGGGAGGGGCGGGGCCTCCGGGAATCACAGGGCGGGGCCAAAGGTGAGTCAGGTGCTGGCGACTCAAACATGGCACCTGCCTGCGGGCTGTGTGCGGGGAGGACTCGCCACAGGAGCCATGGCCTCCACCAGCCCTTCTGCCTGGAGGAAGCCGCCCTCCGCCTCTCGCCCGGATCTCAGGCAGGTTAGTTCCTCCCTAGTGTCCCGGGTCCTTTCAGGCTGCTGCCCGGCGCTGGGCTCAGAGGGAGCGTCCGAGTGAGTCCGTGCCGGGTCCTTTAGAGGAGCTGCTGGGGCTCCCGCGGCCTCTGCGACCCTCAGGGACAGTCCCTGCTGGTTTCACAGCCCGAAGGTGTGGGGACATCTCTTCCTGGCCCTAGAGTCCTGGGATGGGGGCTGCTGTGGGGCTGGGACCCCTCGCTCCTCGGGGAAACCTCCACCGCTGAGATTCCCTCCCGGGTTTAACCCGCGGCACTGGGTGTGGGCCTGCGGCCCGGTCTCTGGATCCAGCCCCGACCTGCCTGTTTCTCCGCTCCTCCTCCCGGTCTCGATGCTCCTTCAGCTTCCTGGTTGTGGGGCTTGTGTTCAGCCAGATCTCAGGAGGTTCTGGATGATGGCGGTTCTGTATTTTAGTTGTAATTCTGATGTGGTTGCGGGAAGCGGCAGGTACCGCTGTGACCCACGCCGCCAGCTTGTTTCTCTCAACTGCTTTGCTCTTTAATCCCCAAGAAGAGTTGTATATTTGATTTTTAGCCATCTCTGTTATTTCCAAACAGAAACAGCAGTTTGCGTTTTGGGCTGGGGCGGGTTTGGAACTCAGGCCTGTGCCGAGGGGGTGTGCAGTGACCGTGTGAGGGGTGCGCTGTGGAGCTCCCTGTTCAGGCGAACAGCACCACAGGCTTCAGTTGATGAAGTGTTGCTAAGCTGATAGGACACTCAGATATAGACCTGTTCTTAGTATGAAATCAAGAATGACTTTCAGTATTTTTTTCCCAAGTTCTCGTGCCTTGAGGAAGGTAAAGGTAGAGTAGAGGCTAGAGGTTGTAAATTGATCTGGATTAAGATAGAGATTCAGAGAATTTCTTCACTCAGTAAGGTCACTTGAATTTTGTAGTTTTCTGCTGTTCTGAAAAGTTGTAATAATTAAATATGCACATATAAAGACTAAGAGGATGGACTCTGTGCAGTGTGTTATATTCTCTAGGACGTTTTAATATAACATTACAGAAACATCACTTGGGTGGAAAGAGATTGAGTTTCAGCCTGCTGTTTCTCATCAGCTTCAAAATGTCTGCGTTAGGACTAGAAAACTGGAAAGCGGTCTCATTAGTGATCCACTGCTAATTAAAGAGGTTCTTGAAATTTGCTCTCCAGGCTTTTCATAAGCACATTTAAGCGTCGTCCACATGTTTGCATCTACTTGCCACTGAAAATAACTGGCCAGGTTTGAACATGGATATGCGTCCTTCTAGTCCTGAGGGAAGCGTGGAGGAAAGCTTATTCAGGAGCACAGTCGAAGTTAGAGTAGTTTCCTCCTGTAAGCTAAATAACTTCTTATATTCTATACATGAATTTCTGCCTAAGGTAGACAGAAAGTAAACAAAAAAGAGCTTGGGGAATAAGCAAAAACTATCACTGCTTGTATAAAAATCCGAGATATGTGTTCTTGAAAGTGAGATTTAGGCTATTTACATGTGAAAGACAACATCATATTACATTTCAAGTGCCTTTGTTTTTTTGTTCTTAACACTATATTTGTGTCACAAGTGAGTAGAAAAAAATTGATCAGCTGAGCCCCAATTTACATATACTTTCTGCTTTTCAAAACATAAATTTATAGAATTTTAGACCTTGAGAGATTCTGGGAGCCCCATTCCCTCATTTAATGGAGCAAATATGGTACTTCAAGTGATTTGTCCAAGATCACACAACTTGTCAGTGGGAAAGTTTGGACCAGAATCTAAATATGTCGAATCTATTTTTGTCTTTATTGTTTTTAATTGTTCTTTTCATCGAATTAGTTCATTTAAATGATCTTTTTTAGTACAGAATTTGGATTTTTTTAACCAAACATCTAGCATAGTGGTGTTCATGCTTTCTCTAATTGGCCACCCTTAGGAGCCCTTATCAGAATAAAGAGAATATAACATTTTGACTTGCTGTTGTAGTTTGAATCTCCAACTTTCATAACTGCTATTTAAGACATCTAATGAAATTTGGTCTTCTTCAGAATAAAAACACTTCTTTTGGAGATATTAAGGATATTTTCCCATTGGAAAATGTCTGAGGCTACTAGCATTGATTTAATGAAGCCATATTTTACATCTTGTCAAAAATTCGGCCTACACTAGGCCTTCTCTATGAATTATGTCACAAAAAGCCAATGAAACAATCTCTAATACAATATACTTTTATTTCCAGTTCAAAATCTCTTTATAACTCAAAATGATTTATTATTTTCTCTTACTTCCTAAATAAATGTCTGAGTTAAAGAAAGAATGGCAGCTTTAACAATGAATACCTTGGTCTTTGTCAGTTTGTCACAATATTAATGTTATTTAAACGTATTGTTTTTGCCTATGAGTTTGAATCAAACATGGATTCTGTTCATTATCAGCCCATGCCTAGTGGCCAGTTTCTAAATTATATTGCTGCTGAGTTGAATTATTATAAGACTGTGCCAAATGTCAATTGATTAGTCTAGGGTAATCAATATTTTTTTAAAAGGGGAGTTTTTAGTTGATTAATAGTGACTTATTTTTATTCCATGGTTGTGGTACTAGATGGTTTTTAAAAACATGTCAATATGAATGTGTACTATCTTCAGATTAACACAAGAGTTTGGACTGAATAAAAGTTATCTTGTTTTTATTTGCAAAAGCCATTAGGCTGAGTACCTGAAATTATATGTAATCATGGGTGCTATAAATTATTTTCTTTCTGAAGAAGGTCTGATCCATCATTGACTGTGTCACCTGTCAAAAATAAATTAGTAAATCTAATCAACCATTGATCATTATATTTAATCATGTTTTTGTTATTTTATGGATAACTTTTCATGAGTGGGAGGAAAAGTACAGTCCTTATAAAAGTTAAAGAGTAACTATCACTCTTCTGCAATCTAAGAAAGGGTTGGAAAGTGCTATGAATCATAAAGCTAAAAAAATCTAACTCTCTGAATCTCTGTACTTATGTTTAACATTTCATTGAAGAGCTTTGACCTTGACTTTATTATTTACATTTCTAATTCAGATGGGAAGACTATGATAAGTAAAGACGTCGTAGATCACCTATAATGTACCATATGTTATCTGTTTATCTCTCTATCATTTTTTTATCCTCTATCACTTTTCTGCCTAACCTATCTCTTCATCTCTTTATCCGTCTTCCTTGCTATATATTTGAGATGTCAGAAATTTTCTGCTCAAGTTGTCAGAAATTATCCTTTAGAGGAACTTAAAAAGATTTTAAATCCAGCTGTAAATTCTTCCTTAAAGATACTGTGCTGCCTCTTGATACTTACTATAGGAAGGTATCCTGATATAATGATTTTCTTTGAATACAAAAACAAAAAGTTTATGACGTACATCTTGTTTCTGGGTACCAAGCTCTTGGGAAACCAAGACACCGGTTAATTATTATAAGTATTACATAAATGTGTCTATGTAAAGTTGGAGGAGAAAAGCATACTTAGGGAAATACCACAGATTCACCTACTTATTACTCAGTGGTTAGTATTCTTTAAGGCTTTTTACAAGATTTTTATTGCTTTATTATCTGATCTAGAATCCAGAAGGGGAAATTTGAGTTATGTAGAGTACATCACTGATTGTAGTAATCATACACTTAACTGCAATTTTTGTGCTACTTTTCAGAATGTGCAAAATCCTGTAAATCTATACTCCATTTCTTCACTGCCCCTTTGTTACTAGGTACATAGAACACTTTAACCTACCAAAGATAGAAAGAAAAACTTGAGGTAAGATCACAGGAGTGAAAGCTTCCTTTTTATTTCTAAATAAATATACACACATTCAAATATAATACATAGTCACAACTCTTCTTTTCCTCCCTCTTGCCTTCTACCAATTACAAACTGAAAAGTAATTTCACAAAAAATGTAAATATAAGATATTAAATATTTATAAACATATAAATACATTTTTCTGTCCTTCTATAGTTTATTTTCCCATATCCTTTCTTTTCAGATGTAGAAAATTCCCCAATATATTTTTTCCTTATTTAAAAAGAAATTACTGTGAATTAACATGCACACATTGGGAGTGACAAGGAAGCAGAGTACATGCCATTCTAAATCTGAAAGGTTTCTCCTGTCCATGTGGAAATCAGCTCACCGGTGTGCAGAGCCAAGGTCATTTCAGTGCTGGGCCCAGGTGAAATTCCAGTGGTGCCTTTTGATAACCACTCTCTGTTATATACATATTGTTTGAAGTATATAGTGCAGAATGTATAGAACATAATATACAGTATGTAATGAATAATATATAGTGTATAGTGTCTACTCAGTTTCTGCTTGGATTTTATGAAAGAAATCCCTGAAATCTCAATTTCTGATAAAACTTCAGGTTGAAAAATTTGGCATGCTTCTCTATGATGTCCTTGCAATAATTGCCATTTTCCTCCCTGTTGCTGCTTCCAGGGATGACCAGCGGCCCAGAGGGCACTGACTACAACTTTTCCTGTGTGGGGTTGTTGATTTTCACCTGTATTAGTGTTCTGGGGCTGTATAACAAAGTACCACGGACTGGATAGCTTTAAGCAACAGAAAGCTAATCTCTCACAGTTCTGAGTCCTGGAAGTATGAAACCAAGGTGTCAGCAGGGTGCTTTCTTCTGGAGGCTCCCAGACTTTGCCCCATGGCTCTTCCTTGTTTCCGGTGGTTGCTGGCGATCCTCGGCGTTCTTTGACTTGTAGCTGCATCACTCCAATCTCTCCCCCTGTTCTCATATGGCTTTCTTCCTATTGTGTTTTCCCATCCAAATTTCCTTCTTTCAAAGACAAAAGTCATTGGATTAGGGCCCACCCTAGTTCAGTATGACCTCATGTTAACTTGAGTATATCTACAAAGATTGTTTCCACATTTCTCATTCATTGGTACGAGGGCTTAGATATTCAACACATCTTTTTGAGGGACACAATTCTACCTCCAATAATTCGCAGGTACATACATGCAGCTGTATTTTCTGAGGGGCTCTCATGACACTTAAATGGCTGGTCCAGTGTAGTTTTCAGAATTCACTGCATGTTGTACTGGGAATAGCGCATGCCTCTCATGTCTCATAACTTAAAGTTGATTCTGCTTCCCAGGAAAACAGTCTAGACTCATTTTCTCCCTTAGAATAAACACTGACTGTTCCATATAATAAAGTTCCTATCTGAGTCCCTTTTGTCTTTTCTTGTAATCTAGAGCTTTCCAACCTTTTCCTCATGTTGGCACATTGATTATATAGCGATATTTATATGACACCTTGAGCTATAAGTATTCCGTGGAGCCCCTGATGCCTGTGTGGATCCAGCAGCGTTGCCTGCAGTCCAGCCCCATCTCTCCATACACTTCTCTGTGGCACACAGGTGTTTGGAAATATACATACATTATTTTTTTCTTTTATATTTTCTTTCCTCAATATGAGGCATCAGTGCCTCTTTTTATCCAAGAGTTTCTTTATCCTTGTGTAACTTTGCAAAAGTGAATTGACATAAATAGTTTAGAGTACCAGCAAGTACTCATAGCTCAAAAATGTGGCTCCAAGGGAAATGACTATGTGTATAGGGCATAGGGGCTGGGACTAGATAGATGCCTGCTGGTTTCTAGTCATCAATGAAACAGTGGGTGCCAAGTTTTAGTCTGAGATGTTCCACTACATAAAGATGAGGAAGGTGAACCTCAGAACACTTAAGTGATAAATTAATACTATAAAATAACTGGTAGATCTCAGAAGAGAAACCAGGTCCTCTAACTTTACTTAAAGAAATGGAGATTCTTCAGACTTTTAAGAGTGGGGCCCAGGAATCTCCATTTTTGTCAAGCAGCTTATATGATTTGGAAATAGATGGTATTTTCTTAAGCTATCTCCTGCTACCTTGTACTTTGAATAGTTTCTTCAAGAAAAAATAACAATTTATAGAAAATCTCATTTTTAAAAAATTGTTGAGAGCATTTCTTTTGTATTGTTCATTAGTTGTAATGGTGAATTTCAAAGGCTATTTTAAAATTAAGTAATATTTGATTACCTCTTCTTACTGTTAAAACAATAGTTGTTAAGTATAGACCACTTAGGAAACAATGCAAAATTTCATATATAAAACGAATCATAGTTCCACCATTCAATAATTACCACTATTAAGATTTTGATATGTGTTTTTTCTACCTTTATTTCCATTTTAATAAATACACATATTTCAACTGAATCTTGCATTTCATAAATATTTCCTGGTATTATTAAATAATCTTGGATTTTTTTGGATAGAGTTTTTACTCCTTGCATGTTTCTATTTTATCAATATACTTTAGTGTAACTAAGCTTGTTTATTACTGAAAATTTAGCTTATTTCTAATTTTTTATTGTCTTTGGAAATATATTTGAATGAATCTCATATTATTTTATAGGATAATTTCTAGTGCACACACCCAACCAGGGCAGGGAACAAACCTGCAACCAAGGTACGTGCCCTTGACCAGAATCGAACCTGTGACCTTTTGGTGTACAGGCCAATGCTCTAAGCACTGAGACACACAGGCCAGGGTGCATCATGGGCTTTTGTTAATTACTTTATATAAATACTATGGGACAACAGTTCCAAAACTATGTTCCATGAAACACTACATGGAAAGGGGTTTTATGGTCTAAAAAGTTTGGAAAGCAATAAATATTAGGTGTTCCCTTTGGAGATTCAAAATATATATTATCTAAGTAAAGATTAAAATGATCTACAATAAATCAATATATTGGAACCAAGTTAAACTCAGTGTTCCCAAGACTCAATGGAACACAGAATCCTTTCCTTATGTAACATATCATAATTCGATCATTCTACACAATAAATGTTGGAATAAGAAACCCTTGCCTGTTCTACCTTATAAATAACCAAGGAATATAGCTGAGTTTAGAATTATTTATTTTACTAATGCATATTGGTAAAAAAATAATAATCATCTGTAATGGGGATCTAAAAAAAACCCACACGACCTATGATCTGAGTGAGTGTGTTACATGCTTGGATATTATATGGTATTTGACTATATATGACTGAAAATAATTCCATTTCATCATTCATGAATGTGTAGGGGCACTTTTTCTTTTGAATTGGCTATTTTTGTCTTTCTAGGGAGTAAAAGCTGGTGTTTTAGTTTGTTTTTTAATCCCTCAAAACTGGCTCATATCTCAAAAGAAAATATATTTTACTTAAAATGTTAGAATATCAAATGGGGGAGATATAGAACATGTACACACTGTGTATATTTATAGAACCACTCTGGAAAACATTATGGCATTATCAGGAAAAGGTGCACAATGTACAACCCACAGTTCTACTCCTAACACTGAACCCTTTGAAAGGACTTGCATATACAACCTTGAGAAACTGTCACACGTGGCTGCCAGGAAAGAGGAACACTGAAAAGAGTATTTATAACAGAATTGTTTGTAATTTTAAAGAAATGAAATAGTGAAAATGCTATAAACAGAAGACAGGATATGTAAATTGTGTGATATTCATACAACAGAATATCAGAGTGGTGAAAATTAATAATCATAATGAATCTAACAACAAAAAGTGATTTTTAGTTCCTTGCTCTCTCTCTTCTTACCTATAAAATAAAGCTACATTAACACTATAATTTTAATATAAATTATCTTGATAAATACATGTATTGTTTCAATTGTAAGTCTTTCATCTGTGACCTAATATATTGTCTACCCCAGTTATGGATCCTAATTATTCCAGGAATGAAAAGCAGGAGTTTGACTTTCTTGACTATCTACTGAGGAATGGAGGGTGCATTCTAGATAATTATATTATTTAATTATGTCCTCCATTAATGATTTGTGAGAAGTTAAAATGTCTACTTAATTCTTAACTAATTCAACAACTATTTATGGGTACCCATTATGAGCCAGACACTATTAAAGTGCAGGGGGTGCATTGGTACAAATCACTTGTACCAATGCCTAGAGCTTATCTTTGCCTAAATTTCTTGGTTTAGAATAAATAAAAAAAGTCAGTACTTCTCCAAGCAGTCTGAGCTTAGGGATTTTCAGTCTTTTAACATGATACATCCATTTACATGTGATATATACAGGGAAGCAGAAGTGAAGAATTGTGGAAATTGTCCTATTTGAATTACTGTGCTCTTTCACTTCCAGGAATGTTTTATGGGCCATCATATTTCAATATTTGCTGTTGGACTTCTATGGAAAAGCAAGGCCTGTCAATTGCTGGTATTTATGATAAATTTTAAGAAAAGAAAATAAGAGGAATCATGTCAATTTAAAGAACACCACATTTCCCAGCCTGTGGAGTAATAATGATTTATACCTGTTAGTATCTAAAGTCAAATGTTTACTAGAATCTTATGCTAATTGAGTGTCACCACCAAAGACAGCTAAGAAACAAATGCCCAGATCAAACTGGAAAGTGCTGTCAGAGACACTAAAGGTCCCTAACAGATCATGGTATATGAGCTAAGCACACATATATTTAACTCCACTTAAAGTACCATGACGCCCATCAATAGATCATTTTGAAATATGCAATATTTAGAGTAGATATGAGCATTTAAACATGTGTTTTATACATTTGAAAAATCCTATTGAAGTGACTGAAAATTTCTTATGCAGTCAACAGATTAAAGAAATGAATTAGTGTCGGTTGGCTTGAAATGCACTAGAATAATTCAGGAGAATTGGGGCTTTTAGAAGTGACATAAATCAGTGAGCATACTTCCTCAGAATTATCTATGGGCAGGAAACAATGAGTTTGGTGAAATGCTTTCTGAAAGCATAGCACCTTTTTTAGTTTACAGTCTAATATTAGTTTCTCTGCAAGAGGAGATATTCAGACAAAGCATTCCGACCTTGTTCTTTGGTCTAGCTGAGAGGAGAGAAAATAGCATTCCGCAGGGTGATTAGCAAATGCTTATTACATTTCGAGGCCCCAAATGTGCGAAGTGCAGAGAAGTTCCAATAAAAACCTTGTCAAATCTTTCTCTCCTCTCCTTAAATTCTTTCCGTGTTGGTTGAATTTTAACTGGGAATTGATTTTAACTGACCTAGCTGTGGGGTCCGCCACTGAAGCTGGGTCACTGGAACTAAAAGATTCCCACAGGGGCCAGGAGGATTTTAAAAATGACCCTTTGAGATAAAGCACTGCAAATTCAGAATGAGTCCTCTTTGACAGATCAGTGCTGACTACCAGAGATTTTGTCTCCTCACATTTCATTTTATTTTCACCCTTCTTTTATTACACTGCTTCGTATGTGTATATGCATGTATGTTTTTTATGTGTGCATGTGATGTTACTTTATTGTAATAATCTGATTTAACATGCCATCAATCATTAGATTATCAATGTAGGGCTCAGTGTTTATAAGCATTTTCAGCACCATTTGATATGTTATTTTTAAAATAGTGAATAGTGGTATTATAGCTTTTGCTATCCCTGGCTGTTCTAATTATGTATTACTGCTCAGAAAGTTACCCAAAAACATAGCATCTCATAACAACTATCATATTTTTAGTATAATTTGGGGGGTCAGAATTTGGGGAAGGACTCAGCCAGGCAGTCCGTACCTGGTATTTGTTCATGGCATCAGCTGGGGTGGCTGGGGCTGGAAATCCACTTGCAAGAATGCCTGTTCACCCACACGAATGGAGCCTTGCTACTTTGTGGCTGTGACCTCTCATGCCCATGGCATCTCACTCTACAAGGTCTCTCCAAGTGTCTTGGGGTTCTCAAAGTGTTGTGATCTCAGGAGAGTCAGGTATTTCTTACTTGGTGACTGGCTTCCCCACAGTGTGCACTTCTTGAGACCAGGAGGATATGTACTTTCACTCTGTCCCATGCTATTGGTCAAAAGGAGTACAGACAGGCCCAGCACAGATTCCAGGGGAGAGAAAAGTGGTCTCCACGTCTCTATGAGAAGTGGACCAAGAATTCATGATACTCTTCATCTGCAGCACTCATGCTCAAACTCCTGCTCTTCTGTACAGTTTCCTAATCGGCTTCCTTGAAGTCAGTGCTTTCCAGAATGCAGTGTTACAGTAGAAATATTATGACTTTAAAGTTGGGGTCGAATCCTATTATCTTCTTAATCTCTATGTAACTCTCATCATTTAGTATGTCCAAACCTCAGCATTCTCATGGGGTAAAAGATTTTTGAGAAAGGGAAGGTAGCCAGGAGAAGTTTTTATTGTCTAATGTAGTGTCTGGCATGAAAAAAATAAATCAGTAAATTTCAGTCCTCTAGTCCCTTCCTTGTATTTTCCTCCAGATGAGTGTTTTTTCCTGATAGAAATGACAGCTATAGTTTGAAATCTCTTGCTCCAATCTGTTCTGAGTGCAACTTGGTATTGGAAAACACTTCCTAAAATATTTCTTTAAAATTGTACTCATTTTTACAAATATATTTATGACACTATCTTGAAGTATAATAACGTATGACCTGTTTGGGTGGTCAAGACCTCTATAGTCTATCTCCAAGATGTTTTTTACAGGCTCTCACTCACTGCTACCCAGCGTGAGACAGGGATCCACATTCAGTCCTCGGTTAACAATCATTTCTCAAGCACGTGCTAAGTAACCAGAACTATCAGAAGTTTCAGAGATATAAATATGAATAAGACATCTTTTTCCCTCTACTCCATTTTTACATCTTATATTCTTAGCTGAAATTTTGCCTACTTGAACATATTGTTCTTACCACCCACATATTATATTCACACATGAATCCGGAGCTGAATACCTTCCTCGCTGCTCCTTTTTCTCAATTACCCTGACCATCAACATCTCTGTGAACTGTTTTCTTATGTGTTCACAGTCCATTTTACCAGCTTTCCTTGTTGAAACTTTTAATACCGTCAACCATGTTTCTACCTCTATTTCCTAACAATCCAATTGAAAACTGAGTCTCTATCCGCCCAGTTGAAGTTATCCTCTCACTCAATTTATATTCAGGTACTTCTCTGAGGATAATTCTTTTATCTGGTTCATTTCACCCTCAAGAAGAAAATTCAGCTACTTTACCTGCTTTATTTCTTTAGTATACCTAGCAAAGGCTTAAGTCTATGTCTCTTTTTTTCTACATGATCAAAAACAAAGCTAATATCTCTTCTTTAGGAACCACCAAAGCTTTGGATTATTGCCTTATATTTTAGTTACGTGTGTACATCTCACATGTCATTTATATTTAAATCTAGCCTTTTTGTATATTTGAATCCCTTAAAGCAAAAGGGATACTAATATGCTCCATTAATATTTAGAAAGAGTATGAATCAACCATTTTTACCAGTATGAAATAAATAAGGTAAATTAATCATTTAACAAATTATTTTTATATCATTTTGTTTTTAGTGTTTTCATTTAGACATGATTTGTGGACAATTAAAAAGATCCTAATCAATTTATGTTACAGCAATAGCTAGCAATAAATTAAAATCATTCAGTAATAGGGAGAGACATTAGCTTTTCTTTCCATTGACTTTTGGCTATAAAAGGATTATCATGAGATAAAAATATTTTAGAAAATATTTAAAAATTTTATCATTGATCTTCAACCTTACTTGTTAAGGTTTTTCATAGTGAAAAAACAACAACATTCTGTGTTTGGTGAGCTAGTTCTTATCAACTTTCCAGATCACCTGTCTCCGTCCTCAACATTTCCTATTATCTTGAATCTGTATTGCACCCAGGAATGCTTTTATGTTTAAGGTTATCTCTGTGGAAGTGAAATTATCTAAGGCCATCTCACACTCAGGAAATTTTCTATCTTGATTAAGGGATTAAATATCCTTTTCTGTGGGTATGTGCTGTGTGTGTGTGGTGTGTGTGTTTGAACAGTTTCTGGGAAAATCTTAAGTACTTGAATATAAGGATAGGGTTATGGTTTTTAACATTAATGAGGAATGGAAAATTTCTTTCAAGCATGCATTCATTTAAAAATTGGTGTAGACAAAGGAAAAAGATAATTCTTAGCAACGATGGTCAATATATTTCAAGTAAAACTAGAGTTAGAAATAATTTTCCGGAATGAAGTGCTCTGTGTCTCTCCAACCATACCACATAGGAGACTTTGTATTCTGCCTCAGAGATTCCACCTTTAAAGGTCTGTAATAACCCGATAAGTAGAGTGACTTAGAGGAGGTAGGGAATATTATGGTGAATCACTGCAGCGGTGTAAATTCACTCTCATCTGTCAATTTCAAAACAGGCTATAAGGCCTGGGAAACATGCAGTCAGAGTTATCATTTAGTTGTTTCTTTACACAATAATTCATTCATTCATTAGATATTCCTTGAAAACCTATTTTATATAAGGCGCTGTGTTAACTCTTGTGAGTATGCAAAAATGTATCCAACTCCAACTTTTAAAAAGCTTACAGTCTCGCCTGGCCGGGCATGGCTCAGCGGTTGAGCGTCGACCTGGGATCCAGGCGATCGGGGTTCAATTTCCGGTCAGGGCACATGCCCGGTTGTGGGCTTGATCAATGACCCTCTCATCATTGATGTTTCTGTCTCTCTCTCTCCCTCTCCTTTCCTCTCTCTGAAATCAATAAAGATATATTTAAAAAATAATAATAATAAAGTAATGAAATGAAAATAAAAAGCTTACAGTCTCATAGTAAAATAAATTCTATGCCATATAGTGTATATTTGGTTTGAATTATAAAATGTTTTAATTAGCATATTTCTATAACCATTCATTAACACATATTAACAATAATCCCTGTTTATGCTTAAAATTCTAGCATGACTATTTACAGTGCACTCTTTTTTATTCTCAAAAGCATGCTAGTTTGGAGGATAGATTATGTGAGTGGTTCTCAAAGTGTAGTCTAGGTGTCCCTGGTGGAATACCTAAGATACTTTCATGAGGTTAGCAAGATGAAAATTATTTTCATAATATACTACAAAATTCTTTTACATTTTTTTATCTCATTTTTTATAAGTGGAATTTTCCAGATCTACATAAGGTGTGATATTGTAACAGATTAATGCAGAAGCAGATCTGAGAATCCAGCTGTCTTTTGTTAAGCTAAATATTAAAGAAATTCCATAAATGCAAAACAAGGCCATTCTCTTACTAGTTGTTTTGTTTAGGAAAATATATTTATTTTACACTGAAGTATGTTATTTATGCTAACATGTACTTGGTTTATCTTACTTATATTATTTTTAATGAATTTATAAGTAAATATATATTTTATTCTTATTTTTAATGCCTGACATGGTTAATGTTTATAAATATAACCCATATAAGCGTAAGCCCTTTGGGGCCCTCAGTAGTACTCAAGAGTATAAAAGGTACTGAGGCTGAAAAGTTTGAGAATTGTGTTACTGTAATTTTTTTCCTCTCCCATTCAATTACCAGTTTGGGTTTACTCCAGTTTCTGTCTTTCAACTTACATGATTTTATTTTTCCAGATATGAACAGACTTCCTCTTATTAATTCATGCATTTAAGAAATGCTATGGCACTGTGATTGTGCTGAAAGCTGGGAATACTGAAGTAAATTAAATGAATTTTATTATATAGGAATTGATTTTTAATCAAGTTAGCATTAAAAGATGTAAAATTCACCTGAGGCAAGCTACAAAGAAAAACTATGTGGTTTATGTCTTCCTATAATATTTTGATTTGACCTTAGAGGGAAGGACAGGAAACCTTTCCCTGGAAAGTTACATTTGAGCTGAAATATAAAGGTCTGTAAGCATTTATGAATGCTGAGTGCAGAGAGCGTCACAGAAAGAGGAAATGGCATATGCAAAGCTATGGTAGGAGGAAGCATGAAATTACGCAGTGGGCAAGAAAGGCTCAGATCACTGTGGTATGAACACAACTAGAGTAGGGTGGATGGAATCAGGGTAAGAGATTCAGGTGAAGAGGGCCCAAACCATAAAAGGCTATATGTACACAATAAGGAATTTTTCTTTAATTGTAAGAGTAATGTGAAGCCACCAAAAAGTTTAAATGGGTAAAGGAATCATGAACGGGTCTTCTTTTGGCTCCATGATTCGATTTGGGGTATACAAGTGAGCACAGCTGTGAGATGATGGAGTTTGAGCCAGGCTGATAGTTTTCAAGAAATGGAGAAATATTTGGGGGCAAAATCCATGTATCATGTTCATGTATCATGTCAATGGATATGGGAAAATCCATGTATCATATTCATGTATCATGCCAATGGATGATAGGACTATGACCAGATATTCTTTTATTAGTTCATGAATCTAAGAATTTAAAAAATTGATTTTTGAACTACACACCTGGCTGGATGGTGAAACATTTCACTTGAGAAGAAGGGGGAAGCACTGACCAGTAAAGGCCCAGAACATCCAAGAAAACAACAGTTTCTTGGGGCTGTCACATATGGGCTACAGCTCTACAGTGAAGAATAAAGATGACTAACAGTAAACTTCAAGCTAAGTAAAATCAACAGCCCAACAACGTCAATCTCAATGGAAAGAGTTATTTTATTATCCTGAAATAGAAACATAAATCAAGCTCAAACTGGTTTTGATATCCATTGTTTTCATAGTCCTGGAGTCACTTTTTTACCCCGTTCACTGTAGCCAAGCGCACTAGGTATCAGGAGTTGTAAATTTTCTCTTTCAAATTAGTTTTTATTGCCTCATTCACTCATTCAACAAGAATGAGCATCTTGTAATATGTTACTTTAGGATCCTTTATTGTATTTTTTTAAGTATAGTGTTTATGTAGATTTACAACAGCATCAGTAAATCTCTACCAGGTTTTCTTGGAGTCCTGTGGCAATGGTGAAAGCCAGGTTCCAGGCCAGGCCAACTGATACAGATTTCTGGGGAGAGGCTCAAATCCAGGAAGACATTTGAATCAACCCCATGGCAACTCCTCTGGACACTAAAGTTGGAGAAAATTGCAAAATAACCTGTGAAAAAATGTTGGAATCTGGGGGTTGGGGGTTGTGGGGTCCTCAATGAGATGGCTCCTCACACTTGAGATCTGGGATGAAGTTGCCTTTGGGCTCTTCCAGAATTCTACTTTCCTTATGAATTGATATTTCATGGTAGATTTGTGGTGCAAAGGGTAGGAGAGTAGCAGCTACTCTGCAATTGATTGAATTTCATCATTGGGAAGTTGATTATGGTTGACTGAGGATTTTTAGATTTTTATACCTTCATCTGTTCTTGGTTTGAGAGAAATTTTGCTTGGTAGTGCCATCTGATAGACATTATAATTATAGATTCCTTCTTTCCCTCTGCCGTGTGTGGCATAGCCTGGTATTCCACTTTTCCACTTGAAGAGAAAGCTCATTGTTATCAACTAGAATGATTGGTTTTGAAGACAGATCACCTGTTGCCAGTAATAGTTGAGACATTTTATTCATTGTGTAATGGAATTTTAATTGATTTTATGTTGACAGTTTTCAGAATCTATATCAATCTTACTTCCTGGGGAATATACTGTTTAATATTTACCTTATTCCTAGTCTTCTCAACTTGAAATTTTAATTTTTGAATCAAATTTTTATACCTATTTGCCCCATTTTGAATTTTACTATAATTCAAGAAAGACATTAAATTAAAGTACATGGGATTGATATGTAAAGTGATTCATATACAGTAGTCTCCCCCTTATCTGTGGTTTTGCTTTCCATGGTGTCAGTTACCTGTGGTCAACTGCAATCCAAAAATATTAAATGGAAAATTCCAGAAATAAACAATTCATAAGTTTTAAATTGCTCGATGTTCTGAGTGTGATGCAATCATACTCTGTCTCGCTCCATCCTGCCCTGGACATGAATCATCCCTTTTACAGCATGGGCACACTATACAGGCTAACTGCCCATTAGTCGTTTAGTAGCCATCACGGTTAGCAGATTGACTAAGGAAGTTCCTGTGTTCAAGTAATCCTTATTTCACTTAATAATGGTGCCAATGTGCAACAGTAGTGATGGTGGCAATTTGGATATGCCAAAGTGAAGCCATAAAGTGCTTCCTTTAAGTGAAAGGTATATATATGCAGGGTTCAATACTATTTGCAGTTTCAGGCATCTACTGGAGGTCCTGGAACATATCCCCCATGGATAAGTGGGAACTACTGTACTTACTGATTTGATAATATGAAATGATGGAGCTTTTAAGTTGAAATATAGGGTGTCCCAAAAAAATCTATACACACACTTTGAATAATTATAAAGGACAGTGTTTATTAAAATGCATTTCATTTTAAAAATTGAGCTATCAGCTATTAAATTGTATCTATTTTGGGGGGATACCCTATACATTCAAAGGGAAGTAAGGCTACTGCAAATTATATTCCTTAAAATTAACTTGCCTGTTTACTTGTTAATGCTGATTTATGTCTTAGTTGATGTGACCGATACTTGAGAGAGATGATATTACTCGTCTTACAAATATTTCATAATTAGGACTCTAGACATTCCTTCTGGAGTTTCCTACTATCCCCTCTCATTTTGAGTACTGTTTATGATAGTTTAGATGATTTCTCCACATGTATGGTATTAGTTTTAATATGTCAAAAACAAAAAAGGCAAATGAGTTAGTGGTTTTATTAAGGAAGCTTTTGAATCCACATTTTCTTCATTTAATTGGAGGTATTTTCCACCCTCAGTTCCACTTGTGTTATATCAGAAACAAAATAGCTAATTACAATACACACAACTTAATCATATTTATTTTTAAAACACCAGTTGTGAAACTATGTAGAGCTTTATGATTCTCTTCAGTCTCCTGGCTATACATAAAGATGTGTTGGCTTATAAGAAACAATTACTATATTGAAGATTGTGTCTGCCAGTTCTTCCTCTAGCCATAAATTGATGGAAGTAAGTGTTTTCAGGGGAAAAAATATTAGTTGCCTTTTCCTTTGCAGTAAATGAAGTAAAGCATTATTTTAAGGGGAAAATGGAAGTCCTCGCAAAGACCATTTAAACTTGAACTCCTCTGCATAGAGGCCATCCACCCCAAGCCTATCAATCACATGTGACTACCAGCCAGTCTTCGCAGGCTGCAATTTCTCAAGCAAAATATAAGGCAATGCGGCCATCCCCAGCTTTGATGAAACTTTTATGAAGGAAAATTTATACTGGTTGTACCCTGATGCTCAGTTGGTAGCTGATTAAATGATTTATATTTTGCCTGATCAGAAAGCCAGGCAGATTAAAAATTGTGGCAGTCCCCTCTCCGAGCGCACATCGTTGTCTTCAGGTCATTGCTGAGAGAAATTGTCAGTGTGGTTCAAGGACAGCTCAGCGCTTCGTACTTTCTCAGGGCAAGTCATTACTTAAGTAGTTGGATGTGTATTTCTAAGAGCAGTGATTTTGAAACCTGATTTCTCCCTGTAATTACAGCTCTGCCAAATAAGATGTTAATTTAGAGTTATCTGGAGTTTCAAGAGGCAAGGAATAAATGGAATTTACTTAAATATCCTCCAGAAGTCTTATCTTTCAATTTCAAGACACACATAACTTCAAGTTACGATTCTAAGGATGCGAGTACCTTGCTTGGAAACTAGAGAGGGACTGACACACACCAGCAGAGCAGATCTGGCCACTGAAGGCAGAACAGGAAGAGTCTAGTTTGGCAGGAAGAAGCAGCTACATATTATGAACCGGGAGGCAATGATTAATTCTCGAAAGGCAGATAGGCCTGACTAATTCTTTCACCTACTGCCTGTTTCTTATTCTGATACATATCTTTAATTATCAACAGTGTATAAGTAAGTCATTTAAATAAATATTAGTAAAGATGAATATTTATTGGGCATTTACCATATCCAAAATATAGTAAATTTGGAAATTTAAGGACATAAGTTATAAATGGCCTAAGATTTGCTATTTAGCAGTGTCGAAGGGTTCTATCACTAGAGATAAACTTGAGAAACTAGCTTTGAGAGGAACAGAACAAAAAAGTAGTATACAGACTTTTCATCCTGCTCTTCTAATTCTACCCTTAGCTCTCTGCATGGATGATGATGATGATGAAGATGATGATGTTGATGTAGTACATGTCTCTACTTCATTAGACTGATTGGTTTTATGTATATCTGTTCTCAGTGTCTACAGTACTGCCTAGAATAAAGTAGATCCTCCATAACATTTCCTGGATGATTAGAAGAACAAATAAATAAAACAAGTAAGTCATCAAAGGTTCTGGTAATCAGAAGTCGTAGATTTTCTGGGAGATTGGAATACAAGCAGAAAAAATAGATTTTTGGGGGATGTAGCAAGGTTGGAATCCGTAAAAGCAGGTGTCTTAGTTAATTGGGTACTATAATGATACCATAGATTGAATGGCTTATAGACTACAGAAATTAATTCCTCACAGTTTTGGAAGCTGGGAAGTCCAAGATTAGTGTGCTTGCAGATTAAGAGTCTGGTGAGAACCTGCTTCCTGATTCATAGAGAACTGTCTTCTCCCTGAGTCCTCAAGTGGCAGAAAGGGCAAGGGAGCTCTCTAGAGTCTCTTATAAAAAGCATTAATCCTATTCATGAGGGTGTCACTCTTCCAAAGGCCCCACCTCCAAATAAAAGTAAAGATGTTGGGGATTAGTTTCAACATATGAGATTTTTATAAAATATTTTTTAAATTTTTCAGTTATAGAAGACATACAATATTATATTAGTTTCAGGTGTATAACCCAGTAATTACATATTTATATAACTCACAAAATGATCAGCCTGATAAATCTAATATGCATCTGGCACCATATACATAGTTATTACAATATTATTGACTATATTCCCTGTGCTGTGCTTTACATCCCTGTGACTATTTGGTAAATGACAATTTGTGCTTCTTAATCCTTTCACCTTTTTCACCCATCCACCCACATCCTCCCCCCCCCCCCAATCTGGCAACCAGCAGTCTATTCTCTGAATCTATGAATTTGTTTCTGTTTCATTTATTCATTTATTTTGTTCTTTAGATTCCACATACAAGTGAAATCATATAGTATTTGTCTTTCTCTCTCTGACTTATTTCACTTAGCACAACCCTGTAGGTAAATTCATTCCCTCACAAATGGCAACATTTCATTCTTTTTTTATGGCCAAGTAATATTCTATCATGTATATGAACCACTTTTTCTTTATCCATTTGTCTATCATTGGGCACTTAGGTTGCTTCCATATCTTGGCTATTATAACTAATGCTGCAGTGAACATTGTTACATATGTATTTTGAATTAGTATTTTGATTTTTTTTTGGATAAATATTCAGAAGTGGAATACTCTCTAAAATCTATTTTGTCTGACATAAGTATTACTACTCCAGATTTGTGTTTTGTTTGTTTGTTTCCATTGTCATGAAATAACTTTTCTATCCCTTTACTTTCAGTCTGTGTGTATCTTTCCATCTAAAGCAAGTCTGTTATAGACAGCATATATATGGTTCTTATTTATTCAGCCACCCTGTGTGTTTTGATTGGAGCATTTAGTTCATTTTTATTTGAAGTAATTGTTGATAGATATGTATTTATTGCCATTTTATTATTTATATATATATATTTTATTTTTCTTCTTAAAGAAGACCCTTTAACTTTTCTTGTAATACTGGTTTGGGGATGATGAACTCCTTTAGTTTTTTCTTGACTTGGAAGCTCTTTATCTGTCCTTCAATTCTAAATGATAGCTTTGCTGGGTAGAGTAATCTTGGTTGTAGTTTCTTCCTTTTCATCACTTTGAATACTTCATGCTAATCCCTTCTGACCCGCAAAGCTTCTGTTGAGAAATCAGCTAACAGTCTTATGGGAACTCCCATGTAGGTAACTAACTGCTTTTATCTTGCTGCTTTTAAGATTCTCTCTTTGTCTTTAAACTTTGGCATTTTAATGTTCATGTGCCTTGGTGTGGGCCATTTTGGGTTCATCTTGTTTGGGGCTCTCTATGCTTCCTGGACTTGTGTGTCTATTTCTTTCACTGATTTAGGAAAGTTTTCTGTCATTTTTTTCAAGTAGATTTTCAATTCCTTGCTCTTTTTCTTCTCTTTCTGGAACCCCCATGAAATGTATGTTGTTACACTTGATTTTGTTCTAGAGATCCTGTAAGTTATCCTCATTTTTTGGATTTTTTTTTGTTCTAATTGGATGTTTTCTGCTACCTTATCTCCCCAATCACTGATTTGATCCTCTGTTTCATCTAACCTACTGTTTATTCTTTCTAGTGTATTCATTTCAGATATATTCTTCATTTCTGATGGTCTTTTTTATGTTTTCGATCTCCATTTTTATGTTTCCTGTCTCTTGTTGAAGTTCTCACTGAGTTAATCTATTCTTTCCCTAAGTTCATTGAGCATCTTTATAACCAGTGTTTTGAACTCTGCATCTGGTAGATTGCTTGTCTCTATATTGTTTTGTTCTTTTTTTCTGGAGTTTTGTCATTTAGGACATGTTTATTTGTCATTACAGATTTAAGGTCTTGATAGTTTTTGTATGTTCTGTAGATTAGGGTGTTGAGTCAGTTAAAGCTAACAGGTTTGGGAGCCCTGAAAAGTATGTCTGAAAGTTGAAGGCAAAGTCTAACAAACCTCTGTGGTTTCTCTCATGCATTTCAGGAAATTTGAGAGCTTAATTTAATATTTTATTTTCTGTGTCCATTTGCTGTGTTTTCTCAGTCAATTTGGACTACCTGAAGTATTTTTGGTTCTGTTTGTTAACCTATAAATACCTCATGTTTTCCTACTCTATTCTGTGCTCTGGTACATGTTAAATTAATAATGGCGGTCTTGCAACCATATTAGATAACATCTGAGGACTTTATATCTGGTGGCCATTTACATTGTACCTACCACATCTCAACTACCTTTGAGAGAAGAAAGTAAAGAATAAAATTAATTGTATTTTTAGGAGTAACTATTCATCAAAATTGTAGAATCTAGAATCTAGCAGGAATTGATTCTGTGATTTAGTAGAAAGCTGTTTGGCATTGGACTACTGAGAAGAAACTGTGCTAGCTTTGCTGACTTGCCTGAATATAGGAATATACATATGCTCAAAAGTAGTGTTAGCAGAAATCTATTTGTTTCAAAAAGGGGAACATAAATGAGTTTCTTCTAGCTCAGTATGGCATCAACTTTAGGAATGCTGTAAGAGCCTGGCCAATGTATCTCAGTGGTTGAGCATCAAACTATGATACAGGGGATTGTGGTTTGATTCCCGGTATGGGCACATGCCTGGGTTGTGGGCTCCATCCCCAGTGGGCGGGGGGGGGGGGGGGGGGGAGGTGTAGGAGGCAGCTGACCAATGACTCTCTCATCATTGATGTTTCTTTTTCTCTCTCTCCCTCTCCCTTCATCTCTCTGAAATCAATAAAGACATAAAAAAAATGCTAGAAGAGATTTGGAGTGTCTGGAAATGGGATGATAGGAGAGCTGTCCATATTCTTGACACATAGTACCAATTACATTTTTATGCAGGTATACTTTTATGGGGCACCATCAACATATTTAGACATAAAAATGAAATGATGTAAATGTTATGCAAGAGTCCTAGAAGATGCCATGTTGAACCAACAGATGGATAAGATCTGTTAAAGAGACTCAAAGTAGTGATTTCTAAAAAATTACATTTGAGAACTTTTTAGAATTTTTACATTTTTTACACACAATGTTTTATTTATAAGTTCATATTTCTTTTTTTTAAAATATATCTTTATTGATTTCAGACAGAGGAAAGGAGAGGGAGAGGGAGAGAGAGATAGATAGATAGAAACATCAATGATGAGAGAGTCATTGATTGGCTGCCTCCTGCAAGCCCCCGACTGGGGATTGAACCCGCAACCGGGGCATGTGCCCTGACAGGGAATCAAACCTGATTTCCTGGATCCTAGTTGATGCTCAACCGCTGAGCCAAGCCCGGCCGGGCATAAGTTCATATTTCTTTAAAAGTAAGAGTCATGAGCAATATACTAAAAAATATTATTTTAATTTCCCCCATACATAGTATATAATAGAGATGTAATGGGAAAAAATGGGAAAATAACTCAGATGGAATATATATTTTTAGTTTTTCCAAAAATACCCGCATATTTTTAATTTTTTAAAATTTTTTTGCATTGAAATTATACCTACCAAAACCAGTATGATGTCCTGGTACACAGTGGTAATGAATTGACTCTGAATTTCAACATTTTCCATATTAATGAAAGCTATTCATAGTAATTAAATAATTTCTCCTCCTACCCCCAGTCCCTTTGGAAGCCTATAAGTACATTCACAGCAATGTAGATGGTACATGACTTTTGCGATTTAAATGATAAACATGGTCACAGAGGCATGTTTTGATTGTGCAGTAGAGAATGCTTTGAATTATAATAGTCATGCATCAATTTTCAAAGAGCTGTTAAAGGTGGCATTTAAATATTTCCCACACTACTTTATACACTTAAAAATAGGGATTTTTCCCCCCCTGTTGTTTAGAAGTTATTGCGTCAATTACCATGACTTATAACAGGTTATAACAAATAAAGACACTCTAGAGATAATTTTTATACCTCAAAAATTATTTATTCTGTATTGTAAAAACTAAATACTATGTAAGTAAGGAGGGTGTGGTTAAATATATCGGATTTGATTAAGAATTTATGTAGTGTGTGATTAACAACTTCCCTGCTCTTCAATATTGGTAATGTTTATGGCCAAGCTGCTAGTCAGCACTGTTGGGGCTATTACTTGGCATCATGTCTGCATTTGTCTCTTTTGATTCTTTAGTTTGATTTTAAGTTCAATTTGTTATGCATTTATATCACTGTAATGAAAAATGACATAATGGGTTTATTCAAAATTAAATGATTCAAGAACTTAATATAACCATGTAGGAAAATAAACACCCAAATGATGCAGCAGAGAAAAGACAAATTATTTGTGACTTAATTTATTTTGGGGGAAAAAAAAAGATGCATCGTCTTGGGAAGAAGTAATTATTTCTTCTATATTTGCAGACAGTTTTCTAAAAAAACTACAGCTATCCCATTCTTATTAATCTCATTCTTCCCGCTTTTCATCTTCCTTACTGCTCTTGGCTCTCTTTATCTTTAATTGCTTTTCCCATGAAAAATACGAAGGCCCTGCAATGTGAAATGAGAAATCACACGTGAGCCAAATTTGCAGTCCAGCGTGACCACCTGTGCACCATGTAAGTTCACCAATTTGTCATCTCGTGGGTCCATAAACATGACAATGGCTGTTGGTATAATGACTGGAGTGGTAAGAGGAGGGTATATAGGAGCATGTTCTGGGTAGTGTAGGACAGGATGTGGGTGATCCGTCCCAGACTAGCACCCTCGGGTATTCCTAGCGAGGCTGGTTTGTTGATTTGCTTGAGGGGGCAGTCTCTTCCTGTGGTGACATCCATTTCTCTATGTTTCAAGGAGGAGAGTCACTGCTAGTCTCTTTTCTCTTTTTTTACCTAGGAGAAGAGAAGGAAGGGAGGGAGGGAAGAGAGAGAAAAGAAAGATAAGTCTAGATTCACCTATACAATTTACATGAAATGTTTATATTAGATTTGAAAGTCAATCCATTAAACTTTAGCAAGTACCTACTATATATTAGGGGCTGTTCTAGGAATTTTAATATGTACCATTATGTAAAGTATGACATATTCAATAAAGTTTTATTGTTAAGGGCCAGATGTTAAATTTTTTGCCTTTGTGGGTTATATGGTCTCTGTCTCCACTACTCAACTGTGCCTTTGTAGTGCATAAGCAGCCATAAACTATAGAAACTAATGTCCATGGCTGTATTCAAATAAAACTTTATTTATAAAGCAGGTGTGGGCAGGATTTGCTCTGCAGGCCATAGTTTGCCAACCCCTATATATTCTAACTGATAGTAATTTGAAACATTGTCATGCCCTGGATAAAAGATACTACATTACCTTCATTCAAATTATTACCCCAATTGTGGGTTTTGTGTTGTTTAGATGTGCATTAGATTTTAATTATATGATGTGTAATGAGTTATATGACAAAGGACTCCAAAATGACTAAATCCTGCCTTGTTTGAATCTGTGGGTTTGTTATTTACAAGGAATAATACCAGCCAGTGGGCAGGAGTGTACTCAATTACTCCAGCACAGAGCTCTGTGGGACTGGATCTGATGCACGTTACAGCCCAAGGGAGATAAGTGACTCTGCATCCCCTTAAGTCCAAACCTAATTAAGATTGTTTATCTTCTCATGGGCATGTGATAAATGAAATGTTTAGGCACAACTAAGCAAATCCAGCTGTGTGAACTTACCCACTAATGAAGGTGGACCAGTGTTCTTAAGTCTTACTAATCAGAAAAGCATTCTCCCTCTTGGAGAAAACAAACAAGAGATTGGTAGAAGAAAGACTTCTTGATGTGAAGCAGCAGGAGCTGTCCTCTCTTTAAAGGCCTATAATTTTACTCATATATATATATATATATATATATATATATATATATATATATACACACACACACACACACTCCATATATATATAGGCTTCAACAACAGAAATTTATTGTCTCTCACTGCAGGAGCCTAAATTCCAAGACCAACATACCAGCAGGGTTTATTTCCTCTGAGGCCTCTTTCCTTGGTGTGCAGATGGCTGCCTTCTTCCCATCTCTTCACATGGCTGTCCCCCTATGCACATACCCATGCCCCTGTTGTCATACCACACATATTGGAATAGCGCCCAAACTTAAGGGCTTCATTTTAACCTAAACACTTCATAAAGACCATATCTCCAAATACAGTTATATTCTAAAGTACTAGGAGTTGAAACTTAAACACATGCATTTTGGGGGTAAACTGCCCTCTGATGGCATAGATCTGAAGTCCCAGCCATAAGGTCTGCTTTTTAATTTGTTTTAATTTGTTTATTTCTTAGGGTTTTTGAGGTATAATTGACAAATAGATTGCAATTGCATATATTTACGATGTGCAATGATTTCTAATAAAAAAGAGAAAGCTTAAATTCTGAAAATTGACTACCGATATGTTTATCAGGATTTAATGGAGCCCTTCCATGTTAACATGAATGTAAAATGTTGGGGCCTAAGATATAAAAATAGAAGAGCCTACAAGAAACCAACTAGTGCACGGCAGTACTGTAAATGTGAGTGCTGTTTCTTAGAGAAGCAAAACTGAAATGCTTCCACATAGAAATGTCAGACTTCAAAGGGTGATAGACTGCAGTTGCCTTTGCAGAAGACCAGTAATGTTGCTCAGATTTGTCAGATACAAGATCTTGAAGTTCATGTCACTGACTAGTCTTATTAATAATAACCAAAGGAAAACAAGCAGCATTGATTACTGAACTAATTGGACATTGCTTCAAACTTGGCAGTGCCAAGCCAGGCTCCTCTCAGAGAGATAGACCAAGCACCAGCATAATAGGTTTACTATTCCCTTTGGGTTGTTATGAATGGAATCAATATGTACTAATGACTGCAGCAATAAATTTGGTCATACTTCAAAGGGTAACATTCTGCACTTACCCAGTTGTTGGTTTGACATAGAGTAATAGAGTTTACCCTTTTTAAGTTGTAAATTACTATGAAAATGCTGAGCCTAACAGTAAAATGCATTTGGGATGTTTTTAAGCTCGGGAAATATTGGTAATACTTCCACTAAGCATACTATTAAAATAAATAAATAGTATTTATTGCTCAGTTCCCAGCTGCAGCTGGATGAAAAGCAGTGGGAAAGGAGAAATAAGACATACATATTTATCAAGTGCACAAGGCTCATGTTTACTTAATTCACTTTCAAACAGTTGCTTACACGGGGTGGGGGTGGGGGTGGAATGAGAGCTTTCTTTTTATTTCTAAGGATCATTTCAGTAAAGTTGATATGGACGATGGTACTGATAGTTACAATCATTGTGGTAATTGAAAAACTAATTATTATAAAATATTAGCTATAACTTTTGTCCACAGTTAATTCACTACCACTTTGTTATACTTTTCAGTTTAAATTTCATCAAGACTCAAGATAAAGTTTAGTCTCTCAGGTTAAGTGAAGAATTAGTCTCTCAGGAAAAAGTGATACCTACACACATACATATATATATGTGTGTCTACACATAAATTAGTTTTATGCATTTATGTGTATATAAAATGGTATGACATTTATGTATGTGTAGATTCAGAGATATCATAAAATAATTTGTCAGCCTATATTTCATTGTAACTAAAAATTATATATCTCACACTATATTCAGTGAACTTGTGATTATATTTAGTAAACAGAAGCATTGATTTGTATGGATTTAATATACTGTAGAAATGATCACTTGATCATACAGATATGATTATAGAATGACGTGTCTGTGTGTCTGTGTGTGTACACAAAACACTGTTACCTTTTTATAGCTTAGAGAAACACCATAAATCCTTTACTTTCTTGAACGCATGCATAATATGGGTAGCAACGCAAAGAAAGTTTGCAGAGGAAATAGAAATAGTAAAGAGATATCAGTTTAGGAATAACATTGGACTTCAGTGCTTTTCATCTCATTGTCCTCCTGAGTAATTTTTATTGCAATTACTTTTTAACAAATTGGAAATTTGACATTTTTTTCTTGTATAATATGATGAGCATATGTCTTATAACAAAATAGTGAGTTTAAGGGCCTAGTAAAAGTTCTGTTTTTAAAAAATTTTCTCAAATACCTGGCATAGTGCTAGGTATATAAAAATATTTGATTAATACTTGTTGAACTAAGAATTATGAAACACATAAGCAGATTATTTGGCTTTCAGCATAGTCAAAATTTAAAGAGATTATAGGAGTCCATGAAAATGAAAGAGAATGGGATATTGTATTTTTGGCTTATTTGTAATAATCAAAAGCCTGCAATTTCCTTTCAAATTTTTGAGGCACCCATTTATTTTAAATATTGTGTTAATGTTCTATTTAATATATTGCACTTATGTTTTGTTGATAACAGAAAGAATATCAAAGTTGTGTATTATGTCATGTACTGAGTTACATATAGGAATGCTGAAGGCAAGTAAAGAAAACTGAAGTTTTCCTGCCCATAGATAAACCTATTTTAAAACTTGTTCCAGTTGCCTCTTTTTAAAATGAAGTCATTCCCATGAAATTCTAACCAGGCTATATGTTTTTATTAGGCACTAGAATGTCTATTGATGCGCTAAGCATCTGGTTACCTTGAGATTCTGGCTTAACTGGGCAGAACAAGTATTTTTTTCTGTTCAATCCAGTGATTATCTACAAAAGCATTATTTCATCATTCTGGTCATTGTACATCCTAAATGAGGTTTTGCATTCAGGGGTTGATGCTTCCTCATTAATATGGAGTCATTTGAGACTGAAATTGCAGGTGGAATAGTGTCTGCACATGGCGTTAAATGTTGACAGATAGACTTGCTGTAATGGGAGAGTGCAGTGAAGACAGTGTGCTCCCAATTGAATTGGAAATGCAGAGACTGAATCATTAATCGTTTAAAATGTAGAGCATCTGATCTGTCTAATTTTAGGAAATGTACATACTCTTTAAAACATTTCAGCAAACTCTATCTCGTATTACATTTAAAGTTTTGTTTGCTTGTTTTGGTCTTAAAATTAAAAGTATTCCCAACGAGTAAGTTAAATGCCTGAGCACTTTCGTTAAATATAGGATGTCCTCCCAAAATGTATGCACATACTTTGAATAATTTTGAAGGCAGGGTTTGTTAAAATACATTTCATTTTCATTTAACAGCCATAGCTGTTAAAGTGTGTATACATTTTTTGGGATGCCCTGTATGTTTCCACTTGTCTCAGATCCTGTATGTGTAAAAGAGATCTAAAATGCTTTCACATAGATTGCATGGCCTACCTGTAAGCAACTTTATGTATATTTAGTAACATGGGACTGAACATGGCAATCTCTATTAATATTCAGCATTAAAGCCTGGTTTCTAATTATTTCAAGCTATTGAGGGACATCTGTCCATGAGTTATTTTAAGGCAGAATTATGCCTGTTTGATATGACTTGATGAAATACTTAGACACTAGATGCGCTTCAAGAAAGTAGCGATACTTGATGCCTACAGTCATTTTCCCTATTATAGTTCTTTATATGCATACTTTACTCACAATTTAAACATAATATGCTCCATAATATACTTCATTTATTCTAACTCCATTCCAGAATACCTAACACAGTGCCATGGGAAGAACATTGGCATCGGAGTCAAGATATCTGTATTTGAATTCTAGGTTTATTGCTTTCCAGTTGTATAAACTTGAGAGACACATTTAACCTCTCTTGTGCAATTTTATTATCCTTAAATCTAAGATAATAATATTTCACAAACTTGTAAAAAAATTGAAGAGAGTCTATAGAAAAGAGTATCCTCATTGTTAACTACAATATGCAGCACAAATTAGAGATACCAGTATTATTATTGACACACAGAAGACAGTAACTACCTGATAAATTATAAGTGGCTCTCAGAGGTCAGCACAGTTCTGTTGATTGGAAGTCTCTGCTGACTTAACCACTTTCCATATTGAGGCTAAAATATGTAATGTCACTGCAACTTGATTATAGTGTTATATGGTTCCTACTTATTTGACACTCTGGTAAATGGCATTTCTATTTAAGCTGGAGGAGACCGGCAGAGAACAAAGCCAGTTCTATTCCTACAGCAAGCGTGACGATGAATTAAGTATATATCTATAGTACCAGCACACAGCCTACTTAAATCGAATAGATGACTGCTTTTCCTGCAACCCATCCGCAGCAGTCTATAAAAGAATGTAATTCAGTTGAATAACATAAATCTCCCTCTGCTGAGATTTTTGTTCAAGTCAGTTGCTTTTTCTGCTTGAGGCTGGCTGTTAGACAACTCAGTCTGTCACTCATGTTTATTCATATCTTTATGCTACCTATATACTTACTTTAAAATCTCAAAGTGAAAATGAGGCCTTGATACCAAACATTTCTGTAATAAGAGAAATAATTTATTTGCCTAGGTCATTTTTACCATGATATGCAATGTAGAGAGGCTTCAGTAAAGGATTTGCAAGGATTATAGAGTTGTCATGGCAGGTTTTGGTTTGTTCATATATTTTTAAACAAACATGCAATTTTCTACCAACACTTCTACTTTCACTTATAAAGAAATCCAGTGGTATACTTCTTCCAAACAGAATTTCTTATAACTCTCTTACTATGTGGAGTAAGAAATTTCACAGAAACTTAGTTACTATATACTCAAAATGTACCTTTTCCCTTCTTGGTTTATGACTTTCCATATCCTGAGTCTCCGTCTATAAGGCAGGATACCTTAGGAGGCTTGCTTAAGGTTATCATGATAAGGCAGAATAGCTCAATTGCTAATCTTAGATAAGCTGCTCGCTAGGTATCGTCCTGATTTAAGTTACTCAACATTTCTGTTTCTCACTTTATCAATAAGCTAATGGTTGATAAAGTTTAAATGAACTAAAGTATGTTCATTGCCTAAGACATAGTACATCAATTAAACTAATAAAATTTATTTTCACGAATTTAGCCTGTAGACATGACTAGGAAGGAAAGACATTTGGAATGATTTGGAATGTTAGCGAAAAGGCAGTTATTTTTGGAGGCAAAAAGATTAGAGGTGGTTAATAAAAATAAAGGAGGTTATTTTCTAAAGTAGAATTTTATCTAAGTATTGATTTTACATTATAGAAGAATCTTATTATTGGAGTTTAATATGTAAACTTGTACCTTTATTTGATAATTTAAAAACTGAATAGATCTATCTAACATCAGATCCGTTTAAATGTGCTGTTTCCCTAACTTAAGTTTACCAGATAATTGCCAGACTTCCCTTAATATGGTACTACACATCATTTAACCATGGTGGGCTTATTTAGGTGGGGGCCATCTGTGGATATTTATGAATAAACTGGCTGAGTCATAAATCAGGAACATTTTCTTCACCTATATGTTCATTTTACACCTTTTTTACATGTCTGAAATAACATGCTTCTGTTATCTTTTCGTTTTCTAAAAACAGAGTGCATTGACTCAAAAAGACCAGAGCGCAATGCAAATATGATTATGCTCCATTTACCCAACGAGGAATTAAAAGAAGGCATGATTGCCAACTTTCACCCTAGAAAGTTGGAGACATTCTGAAAATTGTTCAGAGCTATAGTGGGGCTGTTTCTAAAAGGTGCTTATGAATCACTCAGTGAATTTCAATCAACTTAAATCTCTCGCTGAGGAGGAGGTGATATGAACAACCTACTATTTTGGCTTCCGTTCAACAACAACAACAACAACAACCAAAAACATCACAGCCAGAAACTTTTCTGAAAGAAGGGGTTTGTTGGGCCACATGCTAAACAGGAAAAGGACCAGGTCCTGGGGCATGGAATCTAAACCACCAGGGCTAGATGGAGAAGACAGCTGTTGCAGTGGAGCTGATGGGGCTTTTTTATACATTAAGTTTGGGGAAGAAAGATGTAAGTTGTTTTGAAAGAATATACACTGGCTATAGATAAAGGCAGTGGGAAAAGGTGAAGCAGGGCTAGTTCTGGGGTAGGAACATAGTCCCTAAGGGAGAAGTGTGGCTATTTTGGATTGGTAGTGGACAATAGCCTGGAAACTTCCTGTGTAAGCAAGATCTGGTGGAGCCTGGCTGTCCACTGTGCAGCGATTCTCTATGGATAATTGTGGAAATAACCACCTGGAAGCTAATTCAAAGTTTCAGCGTACATTCAGGAACATAAGCAGGAATGTTGTTTGTTCTGTCCTGTAGCTATTAACTGATTAATCTCTCTTATCTCTTCCTTCCACCCTCTGCTGTAATTTAATTTAGGAGATCTCAGAATTTTCTTCTTGTTACTTCCCCACTAATTACTTCCAACTCACCCCATTCCTTAACACCAATCATTCTTACACCTCAAAGTGTAGAATTAATTCCTGTTAGTCCTGCACTTATAAGTATTGCCCATGGACCATTTTACCCACCATTTTTTTAACCTCTCAAGTTTTCCAGATTGTATATATTTGTCTGGCTTAGTGGAAAGAGGTAAATTGAAACTGCTGGGAAAGATTTATCAGAAAGCACTCCAAAGAAATAGACTAGTTGACTTGGATCTTAATGCAAGAAGCAAAGAATAACAGAAGTGTCCTTTAATTGTCCAGGACAACATGATGAATTATGAAGATAGCATCCACATAGTCTTCTCTAACTCGTCTTCTGGAATGTGCTATTTTAGTTGAGCTTGCAGCACCAGCCATGTATCATATTAATGCCTTTGCATTTCCAATGATTATGTCGGTCAGACATCAATTTCAAAACCAATTTTGTATTTATCATTCATCTCCAGGGAAATAATAGAATGCATCACTTTAATTTTAGTAGCTGAAAGATTTAGGAGTAATAGGAATTGACTGGCATGTCTCTTTTTTTTAATGTTAAAAGATATACGGAAAGAAAGAATAGTGAAAGGAGAGTTGCTTTTTGTTTACTGACCTGTTAATGGTTTGTATGCTACAAAAGTAAAGCTTTTAATAATTCAAATAATTAAATTGCAAGTGATAATTCTATTGATGTTAGGTAATTTATTTCATAATATCTTATGCGTGAAACCATATAAAACACGGAATCAGGTGGTGTGAACAGGAAAGGGTTACAACAAATAAAAACTAAAGAAACTGAAAATCCATGATTTTTCTTGTACTCCTAAAGGACTAATAAAAACTGAGATGATAAAATCTAAAGAGACAGACATATCCAGAGAGACACAGTACCTTATACCTCTTAGATGGAGCAAAGCCCCTGGAAGCCTTAGGAGTAGGACAGCTTTACTTGTACTTTGAATGAATTGCTGCTGGAGGCTGAGCATGAACAACAGTGAAAGTGAGAAACTCTTGGGGGCTGAAATCACAAGGATCTTCCCATTTTGTTCAGGGATATTATCTCTAGGAACCCCACCAGATTCTCACAATGAAGATCCATGAAAAATGCCCTCAAGGCCATGACGGGGGAAAGAGAAAGAGTAGCCAGGGTAGGCCCAGGGTTGGGCTCAGTGGTTAGAGTGTCAGCCTATGGACTGAAGGGTCTCAGGTTCGATTCCTGTCAAGGGCATGCACCTCGGTTACAGGCTTAATCCCCAACCTGGTTAGGGCACTTGCAGGAGGCAACTAATTGATGTGTCTCTCTCACATGGATGTCTCTCTCTCTCTCTCTTTCTCCCTTCCATTTTCTCCAAAAAGCAATGGAAAAAATATCCTCAGGTGAGTGCTTAAAAAAAAAAAAAGAGTATCTAGGGTATAACCCTCCTAGATTCTTCTCTATAACAAAAGCTTCCTCTCCGGAGAGAAAGATACCCCAAGGGAAATGCTGAAACATTTTTAGTTTCTCCAGTCTTCCTGTCACACTTAATGGGTAGAGGGTAGGGGAGAAATACAGAAACATAGTCACCAGGAGGCATGGCTTCAGTGAAATAGTTTAAGAACACTCCAGGAAGGAAGTAAATGGCACAAAAGGAAAAAAAAAATACTAACAGCTTCTATACCCCTGGAGGAAAGACAGAAATGCCTGTTAATCCTGTTAAGTATGAAACACCCCCAAGACACAGGCCTACTAAAAGACTGAGCCTTAATCAGAAGATTATGGAAGGCCTTTCCTCTACACCCTACTGCCACACTAATTTACCTTTGATACTATTGTAGTTAGCTAGTTATTAATAATAGGAAAGGAACAAAAGGGGGAGCCAGACATTACAGGCATGTCATTTGGGCAGCTTCACCAGGAAGCTGCAACTTTGCACTCCCCAGAGAACCACCACCCTCTTACCTGCAAAACACTGGGGGGAGGGATTCAACAAAGGGAAGATAGACACATGCCCAGTAAAGTTGGGGGGAGTAGGAAAGGTACTTGCCTATCAGTCAAACCTGGGGACAGAGATATTGGGCCACAATAGGTGGGACTACTGTACATCCTCAAAGAAATTCTTTTTCTTGTTGCTCTTGTTGGCCTTGGTTGTTGGCTTGTGGGGCTCTCTTGGTCCTGTTTCCTTGCATCCTCCCATGTTTCCTCCATAGCCATGTGGCCCTATAGACCCCACATGCAGTGGACTGATGAACCACAGTGGGAAACACAAGCTAAGTTAGCCTGATGCTGGATTTGACTTTGCTCCAACATGTAAAGGAAACTCTAGACACTGACTCTTATTTTAGCTCCACTAAAGCTCCAGCTACACTTCTTCTATGACTGGACAAAGGGAAATGGGGCTTTGGAAACTCAGGGATGTAATTCCAGAGAAATAAAGTTTTCTACAATATTGCATCCTCCAATGCAGGTCTCTGAAAATTCTTTTTCGCAGGATAGTCCAAGATCTACTTCGACTAACAACTGGGGGAGACAAGGACCTCTCCCCTCTGTTAACACCTTCAGTATTATAAAAGTGGATTTCAACTAAGAGTTGTAAGACATGGACTCTCTCTGAGCAACAGTACAAAGGGAAGTCCCAAAGCCAAGACTATAGACATAAACAAAGACATTAGAGGAATTTGAAACCACTAGTACCTACAACTACAATAAACATTAAATAGAGCTCAACTCCTAGTCACATTAAAACAAATCCTCTCACTGTAGGCCTCTTTACCTCAGTATAATTCACTCTATACAACATGTACTACTTTCAACAAAAATGTAAAACAAATACCAAAGACAGGAAAAAAGAGCCTGAAGAGACAAAGTATGCATCAGAACCAGACTCAGATAAGACATAGATTGTAATTACCAGACAAATGGTATACAATAACTATGATTAATATGATAAGCATTTTAGTATACAAAACAGGAAATGTGCAAGACCAAAAGCAAAGTCATCAGATAGATGGAAACTATAAAAACAATAAAAAGGAAATGCTAGAAATGAAAACCACATGAAGATAGGTCAGTGAAACTTCCCAAACAGAAATATAAAGAGGAAAAGAGTTTTAAAAAGGAACATTAAAAACTATGTGGAATAACAAAATGTGTAGCACATTCATAATTAGAATAACAGAAGGAGAAGAAAGAGAATGGGACAGAAGGAATATTTGAAGAAATACTGTCTGAGAACTTTTCAAAAGTAATGACAGGCACCAAACCAATGATTCAGGATGTGCAGAGAACACTAAAAAAGATAAAATACCAATAAATCAAAACAAATACTTTTCCAAAAACAAAACATTTAACTAACAAATAAGCAAAAAAAAACCAAACAGACACCTAGCCATATCATATTCAAGCTATATAAAACCAAAGACAAAGAGAAAGCCTGGAAGAAAACAGAGGAAAAACACACCTTACCCAAAGAGGAACAAAGATATGAGTTCTGACTTTCATCAGAAATCTTGCAAGCAGGAAGAGTAAAGTGAGTGGGATAGAAGAGCAGCTAATGCCAATAAAATATCAACCAAAGCCTTATTTGGTAAAGAAAAGTCACATGTTATATTTAATGTGTTGTTTTAACTTCTGAAAGGTTGATATAATACTTTACGACAACACTCATATAAAACTAAACATTTAAATATTTATGAACTTAAAGTGAAAAGAAAAAATATTTTAACCACAGAACCAGCTCAAAATTGCCATATCCTGTTTCTCACAAGATACTGAGTTGCTTTTCAGGGACAACAGACTGAAACCACAAGTCCTGCATCCAGAGCATGGGCAGAGGACAGAACTTTGACTTCCAGCCATTCTGGAACTGAAGTCTTGCAGCCACTTGTGGAACCAAAGGACCTGTACATAACCAGAATGTTAACACTGGAGCCCTTCAGAAGCCAAGAGTCCATTTTCCAGGAAGATCTGGTGCTGAAACCCATTACCATAAATGGCCAAGTTCCAAGGTCCTTCAGTAAAAACTTGCAGCACCAGAGCTTTTTCATTCCTTTACCCCCTAAATCCTTAACCCTTGCCTAAACCCTGAATCAGGGAGACAGAATAGAGCGGTACCTCCTCTCTCCTGTGAGCCAACTCAGCATTAAAAAGTTTGCTCTTTATTTTCTCTTAAAACCAGCATCATAGTTTTGGCTTCTTTGTGCATCAGACACTGTACCCTGGTTTGGTAACTATATTGCTTCTCATAGGAAATTTTATATTAAAATATTTATGTAAAATATTTATATTGCAAAAAAGTGACAGATAAAATATATATTTGTCTAGCATATTACTCATAAAATGTTTTTTCTCATATTTCATTTTATTAATCTGGTGACCATATATTAGGAAATAAAGTATAATTACTTCTTTCAGCCTTTATCCTTTTGATGCCATGCTACCAAAACCTGAATGTGAGGGTGTTATGACTGGAAATGCCATAAAGGAATGAGCACATGTTCATGCAATACTAGACTATTTATAAAGTTCTCATCACTGTCTCTTCCTAACAGCTCTACAATGCAGCCATTATTATGATCCTTGTTTTCTAAATTAAGAAACATAGAGAACTTATGTAATTTAGTCAAAATCACAAACATAATGGAGTTGGAATTCAAATTCAGAATTTTCAGGCCCAATTGTTCCTTAATAAAGGAGTTATAAAAGCGCAAGACTATAAAAGAATAATTATGTGAACTAAATATAAATTGACACAACTTTATCAGGCTTTCCACATATGCTAAGATGCAAATTATGCATCTGAAACCACAGCCTCAACAGTTAGGAGTCCATAGCATAGAGACTTGTTTGGTGTAGAAGCTTTTGCGTTTGTGCAGCCAACTGCTGGCTTGTCGTCTCCTGACAGCACTTTTCAGGAGGGATATGAGACATGTCTGGGAAATGCTACTTTGCAAAATGTATATGAATTCAGCAGTAAGTAGTAGGGTGGAACTTTTGAACAAGAATATAATAAGACTTGAATCACCGATTATTACAATTAGTTAAAAGGAGATTAGAAATTTAGGAGAAAACCAGATAGTGACATTTAAATTTTCTTCTTACATGAATAATTAATGTATTAAGAAGCAATAATAAAAATACTACCAAATAAAATCAAGGAATAGTAAATTTGTTGTACTACTCTTAGGAAATGCCTTTTAAGGAAAGAGAGAGAGTAGACCATCATGTGATGGAAACCACGGTTTAACTGTGGATAAAGACATTATAAGCCACATAATAGCAATGCTGTTCTGGAAGAATTTACGTACATTCAAGTTAACACTTTTCTGAGCAAATGTAATTATAAGGTAGATCTTTGAAGAAAACGACTTCTTTGAAAATATCCAAGGCTTGCAATTCATTAAAGTCAAAGGTAGACAATCACACCAAACCACTATAAATGGCCCTTCAAAGAGCTATAAACCCAACAGTTGCCCATTTTTTCAGTTGCAGAGAAATCCTTCTTATGAGGAAGAGGTAGAACTGGAGTTTTGGCCAAGGAACATACATCTGTCAAGTTCTCCAACACTCTTTGTTTAGATCTAATGTTTTCAAAGTAGGCATTCGTTATCTCAGCCCACTCAGAGAAAAATGAGTGCCTTTCATGTTCAAATGTTTTTCTTCTGAATATGAAAATCAATATGTGAAAATATAAAAGGGAGCTTCTGTTTTATGCCAAAAATCAGGATGATTTATTAAACTAAGAAAAATATCAGTAAAGCTGAATAGTGTAGCTGTAGGTAGTTAGAGTATATGGAGCTGAAAGTCCTAGCTGGATTTTATGTGGTAGGAAAAGCACTCATGGAATATGCTATTCTCAAAGTTAACAGAAAAATAGAATAATAACATTGAAAGAGTTTCAAAGAAATTTATGAAAAGAGTAGAAATACACAAATGCATTGTATAATTTTAGCCGATGTATAGCTAAAGGAACAGTGAGAACATCTTGAAAATCCACCATTAGGAAGAACATTTTTTTTAGAGGGAAAAAATATTCTCATAGTCTTTATGAACACACATAGTTAACAGTTTCATGATTCTTATAAATTTACAAAGTGCTTTTCTGTACTCTTTCTGATGTAACCCTCGCAATAATCCTGAGGCAGAAATGAAGGGCCTTCATGGCTCAGAGATAGTAGTTGACTTCCTCAGGTGACAGAGCAAATAAAGGATGGAAATGAGATTTGAACTCAGTTTTTTGTTGTTTTTTGATACCATTTATGCTTCTTTCTGTTTACTACTTCTAATCCAAAAAAACTTTGTGTTGTTTGCTGATTAGCCAAATTTAGCCCATGATAATAGGCCACCCTCAAATCTTTTACATCTATTTTTCAAGCTAATCTTTCATTTAAAAAAAAAAGTACATAGTCTGCTTCAGTCACTTTTTACTTTTTATTATCTTATGATCATTTTTTGCCTCCATTAAAAAATTTTATTTATTTATTTATTCAAACAAAGTAGCTGTTATCAGGCCAATTGGATAGCCAAACTAAGTTGTTGTTTTTCCAGATTCTTCTCTACTATTACTTTAAGAGAAAGAGCACACCTTTATTTTCTTATTACTCTCTCTGTTACATTTCTGCGATTCTCTATGAGAACCATCAATATACTTTAAACGTGGGGTAGTCTAAATCTATGTAGAAAACAAAAGTAAAATTATTCCTGCATATGTCTGCATAAGATATCCTATTCATAGTTTTAAGGTATAATTTAAAATATGTAAAGTTGTGACTCATAAAATATAAAATATATGACATAAAACTCATAAAATATAAATTAACATGCTGAAGATTTTATTCAACTTCTTAATTGATAAGGAAAATAAGGTGTGAAGAATTGTTCAAATTAGAATTTAATATAGATATTTATATTCAGTAATAGATTAAATTTATTGCATTACTAAAAACAAGAATCATTTGTATTCCCATGGGCAGAATAATAGCTTAATCAATAGAAATTCACTCAGAGGGGTGTATCACTTAAGAAATCAGACAATACTCAGAGAGGGTCCACTAGAAAGTGCCTAGCACTCCAGTGGAGGAATACTCCCTACGCTTCTTAACTGTTTCCAATTATCGGGCAGTAAAACAAAAACCACTGCTCAGCTTTTCATCTTGAAACAACTGCATTCAGATATTCTCCAAGAATAGGTAGGCATTTGGTCTGTACTAACGTAACTTTAAGATATACTATACTTGGTTTTCTGGAACAAAAAGGACTCAATTGCAAAGGTAATTTCAATACTGAAGCAACCTGGGAAGCAGACCTTGGTCACAATTTTAAATAATCTCTCTGTCTTTTTTTTTTTTTTTAACCAGTTTTAGAAATCTTCTCTGCCATTCTTAGCCAAAGCTATGAATTTTAATAGGTATACTCTAAAGAAATTGAGAAGATTTTTAAAATTTTCTTTTTTCAAAAATCATCAATAGACCATAGGCGGTGTATGCTGTCCATGAAGGTAGAGCGTAAAGCACAGATTGATTTATGTTATGTCCCTGGAACCTAGTTCCATCATCCATTGTATCTATTATCAATAATGTCTGTTATAAACAGTGAAATAAAAAACTAGCTGCATCTATAAATATAAGATAGAAGATATTACCTCTCTGGTTATGTGTAAATAAAAATTGAAAAGCATACTTTTGTTAAATTAGAACCTGAACTTATTGACAATTACTCTTATTCTTTGCTTCATGAAGGTAATTGCTCAGCATCTTCTTTGAAGCTATCATTAGTAAATTGCTGTAGTAGACGATACACTGTATTCTCTAGTATTCTTTCCACATTTTAGAGGTACTTAATTTTGTTGTTTGTTTTACATTGTTATTTCAGCAGAATGTTATTAACCATAAGCCTGTGATTTATTTTATCTGTGCATGATTTTTATTCTTCCAAACAATAATATAATCGTTTCTAGCTCTACTCACATAAGAGCATATCTTCATGACTATTGCAAATAAAAATACAATTTAAGACTATGTCCGACCATGTCACAGTCAAATTCTATAAATTTATATATACATATATATGAAATCATTCAAGTCTTGTTATTTGTGCTAGTTACGTTCCATATAACATAAAGTTGCAATGAACACTAAATTCACAAATACTGAAAAACAGTATGTGTAAGTATATATGTGCACTATCTTATCTACATTATGAACTTAAATCCTAAAATAGGTTATCCTGGTAGGTTCATTTCCCTCCCTCCACCACATAAGACAGAACAGAATTCAAATGTGTTAAGTAACTTTCCTGAGGCCACCCCAGGAAAAGGTGTCTGAGTGGGATTCACACCATCCAGCTGGTCCCAGAGCCAGAGCCTCATTCACTTCAGTCCACTCCACTTCTACTGCCCTCCCTGTCCTCTGGTCATCTTTGTGTGGGAGCCGAAACAAGGAAGAGGGTCACCTTGCTGGACCTCAGCTGGGAGCCTGTGCAGAGCTTTTGGCTATAAGCATGTTTGGGAATAACTTGAAAGTACTGTGAGCATTGATTTTGAGGTTTCTAATAAATTTTAGCAAGTTGGAAAATTCACAAAATACACAGAGAATGAGGATTGACTATGTATATGCACATTTGAGTCATTTAAACTATCAGTACTGTGAAATGGACATTTTCATGCAGACACAATCTCAGCTGGTCCAATTCTATGTGATTTTTTTTTTTTTATGCAATGTTCACAATTGTTTTATGGAGCATAAAGAATCTATTTGATTGCATCACCCCTGTTTCTATAGACTTGATTTCAGTCCTTTTCTTAATTACATTTAAAAAAAGACATTCATTTGTTAAATCTAGCATCTAGAATAATATACAAAGCACATTTAGTAAATCAGAATTTAGGTTATTTCTTTGCCCTCTCATTAATTTGCAATACAGTATTTGATAATTTATATTATTATCCCATTATTTATATAAATTGCCAGAATAAAAATAATTGCAAAGCACTTAAAAACATATTAAGTGTAAGTACTTGCTTTATATGCTAATTTTATAGCATAAAATATAGATCTGTTGTAAATGTTATTAAATTTAGGAAAGGGATGTTTTAAGCTTGCTTTGTATTTCCTGTCACATCCCTTTTGTCAGGAAGTTCAAAGTAGGCAAGTGGATTCTCACATTTTGGTTTTAAAATGTATAGAAATATGAAGAATATGTGCATATATACACATACTTTAATATATTCAATAACCCTTTATTATGTCCAGGTAGGGGTTTACAATATGAAATGACCATTTAATTTCTGTTAAATTTTGCCATGGCTTTAAGGCAAAAGATCTGATATGTTTAATAGCATATTTCAACTATGTCTATAAGATTTAATTTGAAAGATTTCATTCTCCCCAAGATGACTGATTGTTTTGTTGGATCTTGAGCTCTGAAATGAGACTAGATTAATTTTCTTTAGGTATTCTTTCTCTTTTTTCCATTAAGTGTCATTATTTGTTTCCAGATTTTTTAGCTTCAATATTGTCAGTACTGCAGACTGAAGGGATAAATTGAGAAGAAAATGAAGTGATAGAAAGAATGCTACTTTGTCAACTATGCTAGATTTGTTTAGCAAAATTATCATGATATTCTAAGTAGTATGTACATTTTAACATTACAGAACATATATAAACAATAACTTTCATTGAAATAATGACTTACTGATAGTAGCATTCCAATTTTAGTAGCATGGCAGAGAAGATTCCTTATTTATCCCAATAAAATGATTAAAATAATGCATAAAAAGTAAAATGCATTTATAAGTTGACAGGAATGTAAAGCCTATTTAGAAGGCAAGTCTAAGTAAAAAAAGAAACCCTTTAAGGACCACTCATGTGATCTTCTGTGAAATGACCAATAGCCTAAGTCTGTTAGAAGAATATTAAACAGAAGGTGGAAGAGTTAACATAGGCTGGGATAAGACCATAACTGCATATATTTTCTGTGCCTTATAAATGTGAACTTCTTCTGATCCAGCTTCTTTAGAGTAATGGAAAGCAGTGCATTCACCAAATCAATGGTCACATTCCAAACCAAGGCTTGATCTGCTGTGACAAAGATACCTCATTGGGTACAGCAGTTCCTTTGGAACCACTCTTTGGTAGAATGTGTGGTTCTCTTCCAGGATTCATCTGGGAATAATGAGGGCCAGACTGGAGGATTAAACAGAAAAAAATGGTATGAACAGATCATCATCCTTAAGATCTTAAAGGGTAGCATTGGTTTGCTACCACCTCCTAGGATGCAATATTTTTTAGAATTATCAGCTTGAACTAAAATGGCAATTTCGATGCTTCAATCTGGCCTGCTCCCTATAATAATTTTTATACCACAGGCCAAGGAAAAAATGTGGAGTTTCTGTCAATTACTAATACTGTTTATTCCAAATATACATTTGGGGACCCGGGAATTGACCAACAGGTGTGTCTGTGGACCCAGTGGACTTACAATAAGCTAAATCCGGTCCAGAATTCAATTTATTACCTGTGTCCCTGTGCTCCCATTCTAACAGGGAGTCATGATGTTTAGGTCCCAGGTGCTAGTGAAAATTTGAACTAACTGTCCTTAAATATTTGAGTATTGGACTTTGCCTGGCAGGGTTACATAAGTGAAAGGCTGTAGGTACCCTTGGGAAGGTCTGCTGAAATTATTATCAAATACAATTGGCATAGTATTGTTAGGTCCTTCCATTGAGTCTCTTTCAGTCTCGAAGTCAATGGATTTTGGTCTAAGAAGTGGATCAAATATGAAAACTGGGCAGATTTTAACTCTTTATTGGAATGACTGCCTGGGACTTATGATTATTCACATTGATTTCTTTTGGTTATATAGATTAAGCCCTTGTTGGCCACTCATCCTTTTTGCCACTGTGAAAGCCACTCATAGTCTATCAACCATCTCCATAGTTTTCTGAATTAAGCACCCCCAGCTGTCAATCCATCCTTAATACTCATTACCATCATTGTACCTGTTTTGCTTATGATTAAGTGCGCCATGTTGACTTTGTTATTAAGGATTCTTTCCTCCTACTTATTATTTGGGAACCTAATTCTGTAATATTATATCCTACCATCAGTAACCATGGCCCATAGAAGGCAGTCAGCTCTGAGATTCTTGATGATGCTAGTATCCGTCTTACCAATTCATTCCTTATATAACTGAGTATATGAGTGTCTTTCATGGAATATGTTCAGCTTTAAAATGTCTTGAAATGTAGTAAAATTATTAGTTCTATTAGTCCTATCATATATGTACCATTTCACAAGTTTCTTTGCTGTTCATGGTCTATCAATTTCCATATTAATTTTAAACTCTGTGTTTTTAATTTTCATTCAAAAGCTGTTGGTATTTATTTATCTATTTTAATTTTTAAACAAATATATCTTTATTGATTTCAGAGAGAGGGAGGGAGAGGTAGAGAGAGAATTGAAACATCAGTGATGAGAGAGTCATCATTGATTGGCTGCCTCCTGCACGCCCCCAACTGGGGATCGAGCCCACAACCCAGACATGTGCCCTAACTGGGAATCAAACTGTGATCTCCTGGATCCTAGGTCAATGCTCAACCACTGAGCCATGCCTGAAAAACTGTTGATATTTAGATTGGCGTTGCATAGTAACATAGGCAGAAGTGTTAGCTTCCTGCTTCCCTGATGGTACCCCAAAATAACCACTCCCTGGTTTACATGCCTTGTATACTTTATACCTCTTGATTGTAAGTAGGACCTATTAATATTATGCTACATAGCTCCTTTGCTGTGGTTATATTCTACGAGCCATATAATAGGATAGTCACACCCATGATTACATTGCATTATATAAGACTCCACCTTAAATAATGCTGCAATGAATATAGGGGTGCATATATTCTTTCAAATCAGTGTTTCAGGTATCTTTGGATATAGTCCAAAAAGTGGAATAGCTAGGTCATAAGGCAGCTCCATTTTTAATTTTTTGAGGAAACTCTACTGTTTTCATAGTGGCTGCTCCAGTCTGCTGCATTCCCACCAACAGTGCACGAGGGTTTCCTTCTCCACATCCTCACCAGCACTTGTTTGTTGTTTTATTGATGGAGCCATTCTGACAGGTGTGAGGGGATATCTCACTGTGGCTTTAACTTGCATCTCTCTGATGATTATTGATGTTGAGCATCTTTTCATATGTCTGTTGGCCATCTGTATGTCCTCTTTGGAGAAGTGTCTATTCAGGTCCTTTGCCTATTTTTGTTGTTGGTGGTGGTGTTGTGTAAATTCTTTTTTTAAAAAGTTTACCTTTATTGTTGAAAATATTACAGGTGTCCCCTTTTTTCCCCATTGACCCCTTCCACCCTGCACCCACTCCCCTCCCCAGGCCTTCTCCACACTATTGTCTGTGTCCATGGGTTGTGCACAGATGCATATAAATTCTTTGGTTAATCTCTCCCCACCCACACACCCACCCCACCTACCCTCTGAGATTCGTCAGTCTGTTCCATGCTTCTATGTCACTGAAAATATTTTGTTCATCACTTTATTATGTTCTTTAGATTCCATATACGAGTGAGTTCATGTGATATTTTTATAAATTGTTTATAAATTTTTGGATGCTAATCCCTTATCAGATGTATCATTGGTGAATACCTTCTCCCATTCAGTGGGTTGTCTTTTTATTTTGTTGATGGTTTCTTTTGTTGTGCAAAATCTTAGTGTAAGTGCCCATCAATAAATGGGTGGATAAAAAAGCTACGGTACATTTACATAACAGAATACTACTTGGTTGTAAAAAAAACGAAATCTTACCTTTTGTGTCAGCATGAATGGACCTGAAGAGCATTATACTAAGTAAAATAAATGAGTCAGAGAAAGACAAATATCATATGATTTCACTTATATGTGGAATCTAATGAACAAAATAAACTAACAAACAAAATAGAAACAGACTCGTAGATACAGAAAATAGACTGACAGTTGTTAAAGAGAAGGAGGTGGGTGAAAAAGGTAAAGGGTTTAGGAAAAGAGAAAAAAAGTGACACTCATAGACATAAACAACAGTACTGTGCATCCATTCGTTCAGTGTACCTTTTTGCATTTTCTTCCTAACTGGCACTGGGATGGGCACCTTAGATTTAACCTGTCCTGGCAAACCTCTGTGTTCCAAGTCCCTTGTGATAGATGCCTTGTATCGATGAGGTGATAGAAACAGGACAGAACAAATATTCCTTGCTAATGGTATCAGAAAAGTAGATCATTCCACACACTGAAGACATAAGCTAGGTGGCAATGTAACTCAAATAGACATGTTTAAAGCATTAGCTGGACAAATTTATAGACATGCTTTTTTAATAACATAGCTAATTGTTGCATATTGACAATATCGATTATAATTTTGGATTGTTTTGTCACAAGATATCTTGAAATCCAGGACAAGCAAACCTTTTATTCTTGATGACGTGTCTTGCACGTCGTGGTATTCCAGGCATTTGGAGGGGAGGGTTGAACTGATTGCAAATCAAGAAGAAAATACTACATAATCTTCTCTTCATGCATAGGAAATCAGATCTCTGCTCATATGTTATCTATTCTGTTTCATATAACTGCTTCATTCTATACAGCCTAAGTTTTGTTCTGGAAAGAAACTGAATCAATAAAAAAGAAGGAAAGAAAAAAAGGTGATCACTCAGAGTTGATCCCACTTTATCTTTTGGATAGAATGATATTATCACCATGTCTAGAGATAATTTTAGCCTTTCTTCATAGAATGTAATTTGTTGAAACTGTAGCCTCCAATTGAAATGTTTCTGATTACAATGTACATGTTTCTATGTAATTTTGGTACCTGCCATTATTTCTGTGAGTATACTCAAAAAACAGTTTCTTTAAAGTTTTCATTTCTTTCAAGTTACTCAATTGATTTTTATAGATTTTTTGGTATCAGAAAGACAAAAAGCCCAAACAGTTGCTTGCCTTTTCTGGACTTGCTGACATTATTTTTATCGATAATGTCATGGTATCCATTATGGCTCTGTTTTCATTGTTTGTTCCCAAAATAAAGTTCTTATCAATATAACCTTATGGTACCCTATTATTGTTATTGAAAACAATCATTTAAAATATATTACCCTCTTCAAATCACATTAAACTTATTTTCCATAAATTACTGACAAAGAAATTGAAGAACAGAGAAGTTTTTGTCCCTGTATTAGAGTGAAGCTTCAGCTGAGAATTCTCGATTACTGCTCACATTAGTAATCTATGGTTAGTGGAAAAAACTCTATTATCACCTGCATTTATCTTTAATTTTCTTTCATATCTTTTCTCTACAAAAATAATCACTGAATTTTCAGAGAAATTTTTTCCAGATAATAATAAGTCCTAATGATCATAAAATGATTTAGAGTTCATAAAATGCTTTTACAAACAAGGTGCCAGTTGGTTCTGTGAGATTGGTGGGGCAGGGTGTTACATTTTTGCATGAATGAGGAAAAGACTAGGAAGTTAAGTTACTTAGGTAAAATATTATCTTTCTTTTATGCTTAAGGAAAGTAAAGGAGCTCAGTGAGTATGGGTTAGAGAGACATGGTTATACCAGGAAGAAAAGTCTTGGATATAACAGTAAGGATTGCAAAAGTAATTTAAAATAAATAGTACTTTTTCAATTATGTTAGGAAATAGTACTCTGCAACATCATTGATTTGCTTCTAGTTTATGATTTTAGCTTCAATATTTTTCACTAAATGCAGAATCCAAAAAGGAAGACTTGTTTAATAACTGTGTTCTTTAAATCAATCTGCATATTATGGAAGACTTTAGAAATGATTAACTAGTGCATGAGAAAATCATGGTTGTCTGCTCTTCCATTTATCATGAGGAACAGTAATTGATACATATCATTTTAACTAAATAAAAAATGGAGAAAAGGACAATAATATAAAAGTACTAGCATCTCTACTACTATGAATTTAAAACTATTAATTTTTTATATTTACCTCATCTTTCGTTAATAAATGTATGAAAGTATTTCAGAAAAGGTTGATTGCAGTAATCACTGACACCATTCCCAGTCATATTTTTCTTTCTTTCTTTTTTCCCCAAGGCAACTACTATCAAAATTTTGGTGTATGCGGAAATGTATAATACATAGCATAATTTCCTTATATGTCTTAACAGTTTGCCATTTCCATGGATAGTAGCAGCACTATGCAATAGAGTTAGTCTCCCCTCACCTTAAACAAATATTTGTTGAGTACATATTATGTAACAAATGCCATTGGAGGTAAATTAACAAACACAAATTCCTACTCTCAATGCACTTATATTCTAGAGGAATGAGGGAACAAAAAAATAAACAAATATATAATATATCAAAAGGTGATAAAAGAAAATAAAGCAGAGTTAGGAAGTGGAGCATACCAAGTGAAAGTATGAGGATAGAATTACTATTATAAATAAAATGGTCATTATGGTCATTTTATAATTTTGTAATAAGCCTTGCTAACTGGTAATTTTCCCCACCTTGTTTTTATTTTTTATAATTATGTTGGTAATTTTTATGTCATTACTCAGCTTTGTATTTTTAGTATCAGTCTTTCAAATTCTGTAAACAATTCTAGGATTTTCATTGACATTGAATGGAGCTTATGGATTTACTGTGGGAAAATTGAATCTTTAAGTACAGAGATTATAACACTTTGTCTATAAACACAGTATATATCCATTTATTAAATTTATATTTTTTATTAATTTTTTAAAATTTTCTACAATTTTGCATGTTTCTTGTTAAGTTTCTTCTTAAATATTGTTCAAGTTTATTGTTATGGACAATATTTTTTCTATTTTATCTCTGTCATGACTAGAGATAGTGTTGGTTTTGCATATTTTAGGGCATTTGGAATTGTTTAAAGTGTTGACTCAAACATTGATGGAGGTTATCCAAGTAAAATACCAAAGTCTAGAGCATTGTAGTGATCAAGAACACAAACACTGGAGCCAGACCACCTGAGTTCGGATTTTAAGCCTGACACTCACTACTGCTTGGGCCTTAGGCAGGTTATTAGTCACTTGACCATATTCTATGCCTCACTATTATCATCTATTTGTAAATGGGTTTATAGGCTTATTCTGAGTAAGCATGCTTACACACAAATGTCATATAAGAAATAACTAGTATGTTAGTTATAATTACTATTTTCATGAGTTGTTCAAAAATTATAAATGCAGATTTTACTTCATTTTCTTTAGAAAATATAAACTTTTTTCTTTCTCAGTGTAATGATGGAGATGTTGGAGAAGTCAGAACATGTTCATCTGTTTTACATGGTCATGGATGATGGAATATAAGCATTAAGAAAATCACCTGGTAATATTGAATAAATCCTTCAAAGACCATTTAAAGCATCTGGGGTATTTAACTCCATGGAAATTATGATGACTATTATTTATATCTTGTATTAGGTAATTTATAACCCTATGTTAACTTTGTTTTTTCCCCTCTACTAATAATCTAGTCAGTATTGTGTTGATTCTTAAAATGCCTCCTTAGCTTTTTTGTTTATTCCCTATTTTAGCTGTCACTAGGCTCTTATTATCTCTTGTATGGATGATCATAAGATACTTTTAACTACCTGCCTCTAGTCTCTTCTTTGCCAAATTTACATCTATAACCAGACTTTTAACTCATGCAATCAAGCTTACACATTATGCTATTATTGTTATGCATCTAAATTATATATTTGGTCATATTACTGCCCTATGAGAAAATTTTGATGACCTTCCATTCCTCCAAGCCAATACATAAGCCTCCTGGTGCCATCCTATTTGTACAGTCCTATATCATGACCTCCAATACCCTTTACTTCTCAACAGTGTTTGATGCTTTCCTAAGAGTCATTGAAATTTCATGTATCCATGTCTTTGACCATGATGTTTTATCTGGGATGACTCTTTTGTTTTCACCACCATTCAAGTGCACTTTACCATATACACTAGTCAACTAAGATAATTTAACTTATCTTTTATGATTTAGTTTATATGTAATTTCCTGTCAACTTTTTCTTCCCTTGTCATAATTATTCAGTTTCTCTTCTCTATTCCATAACATTCCATATATGTGTGTATATATATTTATATTTACATATATATATATATATATATATATATATATATAAATAAACGTGTATATATGTAATTTTCCCGCAGAAACTCAGAATCACCAAACACTATGTAGGCTATTTATTTGTAATCAGTATTTTATAATTATGTAATAAAGTTTTATTAATATTTTAATAATTTACATATGACATGTATATCAACATAAAATAATTAATATGGGATCTCCTTTAAAGCATTTGATTATTGAACAGGTGTATATTACTGAGCCTAGACCCAAAGTCAGATTTTTGTCTCATGACATATAAAAAACATACCCTATAAACTTATCAAAATACAAAACTTTTTCCGGTATTTTTGTCTTGGACTGCTGGAACTGTTGTCTCATTATAACAATTATTGGTCTAACTATTATTGTTCATGTTTATACTAAAACTTTCCTTGAGAGGTCAATGTGTTTTGAACACTTTGAAAATATTAAACAATATTTTGTTGCTGAAGTTTAGGGTCATGTCTATTACATACACGCTGAAATTGCTCAGTCACATGAACACATCTGCAGTTGGTCCACATGCCCCTTTAATTTGGAGACATGACTTGTTAAAGTTGAAGAGATTTTTTAGAAATGAACAGACCAGACATTTTGATTTCAAATCTGATTTACTGTGATAAGTCTAGATCCAACTTGAATCTAATCTTGGTAATAGGGTTAGTGATAGCCCCTGAGAACTCATCGTTAGGAACAGAACTGTAACAAATCAGGTTTCCCAGTCAGAGTTGCTTAGTCATCTGCTCTCATAGCTTGCATGTCCATCCAACGCAAAATATATCCCTTTTACTAAGGCACCCTAATTACAAGAAGGGGAAATTTGTTTTTAAATAAAAATATCTAAAAGTTATAGTGAACAAGCAAGCACAATTTCAGGTGTCATCTTGCACGTCGTTTCAGTTTGAATTGTTGCCTGTCCATAAATAGATCTTATTTTAAATTTTTCTATTATTTCTTCTAAAAGTTTAGGTGTCTTGTTTAAAAATTACCTTGAATAGTTTTTTAAAAGTTCAGAGTTCCTTCCTTCTAGAGTTGTGGCTATTTTAGCATTTAAATTAGTTTCAAGAAAACATGTTTATTAAAGTTTGAGAAGGTCAATACAAAACTAGTCTTTTATTCTTCATATAAATTCTTAAAAAATGATCTATGAACAAAAGAGACATAAGTTGGAGGTGGTGGGGGTGAGTCAGCTTTGTTGCTTTAGCATGTTGGAGAATATGGCTTATGTGATTGACCCAAATGTGCTCCCTAATGCTGAACCACGTAAATAGACAGACTGGTCCAAAGTGGTGCTGGACAACTCCCAGGCCTCCCAGGCAGGAGCAAAACCTTTTTAGCTGAACACTTCCTTTAGCTTGGAGTACACCAGAGAAAATACTCTCCATGGACAGGCAGTTACTCAAGAGATTAAAGGTGACAGGTTAACCTTCGCATTCTCAGAATCCATTCCCAGATTTACCCAAGTGAAACATAGCTCTTTAGGAAAGATTGAATGATGAGGTGAAGAAATGACAAGGGATGTTCCTCCAAGCTGAAACAGGAGCACGGAGGTTCCTCCAATAGTATTTATGTCATTCAATTTGCAATGAGAATGGGAAGCAGTTAAACTTGGTGAATTAGCCAAGTTTTACTGCCCAGGTTGATTTAGATGGGCTTTGGCTTCTGATTCTTGCTGTTAAAACATGGCATCTTCAGGACTGTTCATCAGAGCAAAAAAGAGACTTACTAATCTAACTTTTCCTTACAACTAGCAAATTTCTTCAGCAATTTCATCTCCCATTCTACCTTAGTCATAATTGACTTAAGTATAATTTTGTTGGTAACACTGAAGAATGATATCATTAGCTTTATGCATTTAAATGGCTCACCAAAGTATAAATTTGGAACACTTGTCCTGCTGAACTCTTGTTCCCAAGAATTTCAATAACTAAGGAGTTAGAATTTTACCTGAACAATTCATGACATATGACAATTAGGAAGAAGACCATTCAATACCTGTATTCAGCTTTTATGAAATTAATTTCGCTCAGATAACATCCTTTCCACAGTAGCTATGCTCTCTGATATTCCTTTTATGCTGATAAATAGATATGATGGGCAGGTAAATTATGAGATAGACAGATAGGTGATGATAGATAGATAGATAGATAGATAGATAGATAGATAGATAGATAGATAGATAGATAGATAGATAGATGATAGATAGATGATAGATAGATAGATGATAGATAGATAGATAGATAGATAGATAGATAGATAGATAGATGATAGATAGATAGATGATAGATAGATAGATAGATAGATAGATAGATAGATGATAGATAGAGAGATAGAGAGATAGAGAGATAGAGAGATAGATAGATAGATAGATGATAGATAGATGATAGATAGATAGATAGATAGATAGATAGATAGATAGATAGATAGATAGATAGATAGATGATAGATAGATAGATAGATAGATGACAGACATATTATAGGTATGTGTAGATATAATTTACATTCTTTTAAGTGTTTTTGGAAAGGTCTCAGAAGAGTCACAATTTTATTAGATAGCTTATAATCCACATTTTTTTCCTTTCATAAGAAAATAAATAAATAAAATGTTGCCCTCTTAGTTCATATGACTTTTCAGACAAATGTGGATTAAGTGTGTGGGGGGAAGCATAGCATGAATATAATATCTGCATGAAAGCTACCCAGCTGCCTTTTCTTTCAGTGGCATGTTGTGCTGTGGCAGCATGTTATGCCTTCTGAACACGCCTTTCTCTGCGAATTTTTTTGTTACTAACTCACTGGGGAGACCCCATTGTGAAAATAATCACACACAACATAAAATCCTTGAACACTGTTTAGGTGAGAGAGGTTTTAAGCACTTTAAGGCGGGGGAATAAAGGCATAGGTTGGGCAATCTTTTCAAAGAGAGGTAATTTGATTGGCTCTACTGCTTGCTGGGCTCACCTTTGGGAAATATGCTGAAAATTCCACACCTCCAGATTTTGACAAATGAGACCTGTTTGTTTTTTCATAGTATGGATTTCAAACTTTATTTCACACTTGCTGCTTTTCTTTTATGTTTGCTTACTATTGCTTCAAGATGATACATATAATTTTAAAAGCAGAACTAAGTTTTCTGTGGAGGCTGACATTCAGCATGGTCTTAAGACCAATGGAGTTTTTCTAAGTACTCTCCTTTTCTTAGAAAGCCATTCCCCCAGTAGTGCACGAATTATTATTCTAAGTCCAATTTATGAGTGTTATTATATGCAATTTATAGTATTCTGCAACACATTAAATAATATTTCTTAATATCACTGATAAATTGCTTAAATATCTTTGCACTGTGGAACCACCCACCTAAAAACAACAGTTCAAATTTATATGTGGTTGCCTAGAAAGTAAGTAATCAGATTTCCCTTTTCTAAGAGTTCATTATTCACACTCATTGCCTAGTTATATTTTTTCTCCTTTACCATCTTTCTTCCCCCTTAAAGAGATCATTGATAGGGACATTGAAACACCACTTGCTTTTAATCTTATGGAACATATAGCTTTCAGTTTCTGGCGAAACTTAAAGCTCTATATACAATGAAATGAATGCTTTTTAAAAAATTCATGTGGTCTCTTTCCATAATTAGCCTTTTCAGAGGGTTGCAGTAATTGAAAACAGATTAAATGTATTTATTACCCCCAATCTTAAATCTTTTCTACTACTTTCTAATACATTTTTTAATTTGGACAGAAGTACTGATAGAAGAGAAATTGACTGCCATCACAGAAGTCCACTTTAATTTTAAAGGATAAACAAGAAAATTTAAAATATTTAGGGAAAACCTTTGATCCACCTAAGCCAGATCCAGTGGACTATTTGTATCTTGTAAAGAAAACTTCCCCTATAAAATGTTTATATCTAATTCCATTAAAAATTGTTAAGAATCACTAATCTTATTTTCAATAACTTCTTAGTTAAAAAATCTTAGTTATTTAAGATTATAGAAAATATTAGGATACATTTTAAAAATTATGGTACCATATTTTCTCTTTGGTACCATAATTTAAAAAATTTATCCTAATATTTTCTATATTTTTCCTTTGTTACTCAGTTTATGCTGCTATTGAGACTTCATGTGATATGTGTAAAGGAGAGATTATATCCATTCTATACTTACTAGAGGAAGACAATAAATATCCCTAAATATTTTAAATTTCTCTTGTTTATTCTTTAAAATCAATTTAGACTAGGGAACAGGATTTTTTTTCTCTGATTCTTTTATGGCACTCTTTATGGGCAAGCTGCTTACATTCTGAGTACCTGAAAAGCAAAATTATTTGGTTCAAGGTAGAATCCTCCTGTTTTTGCTAATTCTATGAAACAGAAATGCAGATATCACAAATTGATGAAATCTTTCTTAAGTAAAATATCCGTGAAGGTCAAGTTGTAAGCTATTCAAATCTGAATCCTCAGTTTCATTGTGTCTCTGAGGCACCTTGAAAATTGGGGAATTTAACGTAGTGTCTCTTTATCCAAATTTCACAATACAATGAAGTAGGTTGAAATTTCTAAATCAGTACTGGCTAAACATTTCTGAAATGGCCCTTTTTGTAGAAAGTGCCTGATGTTTATATTATACTTGATTGAAAAATAGTTCCAGTAGCTACACATCAACTCTGTATAAATAAAGAGAAAGCAGAATGACAATTTAATAGCTCTGAGTAGATTCAGTCAAAGAGCTCCTGAAGTGGCTTAGAGAGCCACTTAAATTATTAATAAAAAATCTAGAGTACAGGTGATAGATATGAGCTAAACTCTGGGAAGAAAGAGGTAACTCAGAAGGCATTCTACTAGTTGAAAGCTAACCATTTGCCTCTCAATTTGTTATACTAATCACATCGCTTTGTTTAATTGATGACTGCATTGTTCTGAAACACCTATCTAGAGACCAGGTTCCTAATTTATGCCAAGTCACAATAGCTTTTTGATAGTGGAATTGTTATATGCTTTATCAATTTGGCCTTTTAGGACTTTTAAATGGAAAGGCAAGTTTGAAACATTTTTACTTCAATTTACTTTGCTCCTGAATCATTTCTAAAACTAAGGACACGTTGGTCTTAATTCCCTAGTTTATATGATGTTTGTTTTTATATCAAACATATTCTTTCAGTTAAAAACTGATAAATGCTCTAATATCCTTTGACTTTTTCTCTTGGAACTTCAGTTTGCATTATAGCAGCTCTTTGAGTAGACAACACTGGGTGGTATTCATTGTTAATATATTTCTTGCAGCAGCCAAGTAATAGGACATAGTTATTGAGTGGAAAAGATATCAGGAAATTGAAGGTCATCAGTAAGAGAGCTATAGCAACAAGTAGTGAAGCCAGTGAAAACAAAACAAAACAAAACAGCAAACTACATTTTTTAAGAAAACAGTATATAAATTTATAAATTCTTCGGAATTATGAATTAATGACCTACATACGTTTCATTCTATGATGACTTTTATGCTATAATTCTGAATCTTTATATCATTTATCATCTAGATAGCAAAATCATTTGTGTGTGTGTTTAACTGATTATTTAGTTACATGCATGTTTTATTTTTTCAAGAGTAATGTAAAATCTTTGACCATAACAACTATATATTTTGGTTCTTTTAATACTCCTGGTATAATGCTGAGCACTTAAAAAAAATACTTCACGAATGATAGAATAATAACGACTTACTAAGCCACTATTAAAACAATGATTAGTGTTAAATTGGTTGTGAGTAGTCATGATGCTTTTTCAGATTTCCTGTGTGTATAATTATCTGACTGCTGTAGATATTTTCTAAAGATATCTTCCATATAGGCTTGTTGACGTGGCCTCCATTTTTTACTCTGGCTATAATCAATGTGACATGAATATTTTATTCCTTTCAATTCACCTTCATCAGCTCTTAGAGTTGGTAATAATGTACACATCATAGTTCTCATGTTACCTTGGTAGAGTCTCTTGAAAATCTTACATTTGTCCTTCCAAATCAACTCTCTACACTTCTTCATTCTGCACCAATCATCTGGATACTGACCCATAGAGTAGATCAAATGATGCCTTTGACCTCCAGCTTTTGATGGGATCAATAGGAGGTGCAGGCTGGAAATCTTAAAGATAAGATTATTGTGTGCTCAGGGTTTATGGTGATCTAGTTCTTTTTTGCTAGATGACTTTAGTTTGGCTACATTTCTCTACTGAAGTCTATAGCTTCTTTTAAGGGTAATACTTTCTTTGTGTTCTAGAAGGAACTCTTCTTCAACATTCAGGCCCAGGGTAGCAACAGTTCCCATGCTATTACTAATCATACTATACCATTACTTCTTGCTTTTCCAAAATAAAGTTCCTACCTTGCTAAATTCTCTTTTTATTGAGTTCTCTGAAAGTTATCCAATTTGAGTTTACCATCTGTTTCCTGCTCATAACCTTACTTGTATGAAGGATCGTGGCAATTATGAACCCTACCACTTAATTGTTTCACATTTCATTTCCAAGGTGACTTAGATGCTTCTCATTAGTAGAGCCATGTCTGGAATTAGACTATTGGAAAAGAATTTCTCCAGCTGAGCCTCCCCACTCTGGTTAAGATGAAGTAATAAGGGCTGTTTATCCTCTTGCACTAAATGACTAAAAAATGTAAAAGAGAAAGAGAGAGAGATGCATACTTTGAACAATGTGCAGCAAAGAACAATGGTCCCTGAGGAAACGGATACAGACAAAGTGAGCTCCAAAATTGTTTTCCTTTAATTTAATTAAATTAATTAATTAATTAATTTTTAATTTTATTTTTGTTTAAAATATTACAGATGTCCCTTTTTCTCCCCAATGACCCATTCCACCCCATCCCATTCCCCTCCCCAGTCTCTCTCCCCACCATTGTCTGTGTCCTTGGGTTGTGCATATATGCATATAAATTCTTTGGTTACTCTCTCCCCCTCCACCCACCCACACCCCTCCCTCCCTCTGACATTCGTCAGTCTGATCCATGCTTCCATGTCATTGAATCTATTCTGTTCCTCAGTTTATTAAGTTCTTTAGATTCCACATATAAGCGAGATCACGTGATGTTTGTCTTTCTCTGCCTGGTTTATTTCACTTAGCATAATATTCTCCAGGTCTATCCATACTGTCCCAAAGGTACAATAACCTTCTTCTTTACAGCTGCGTAGTATTCCATGGTGTGAATGTCCCACACCTTTTTATCCACTCATCTGCTGATGGGCACTTGGGCTGTTTCCAGATCTTCACTATTATAAACTGTGCTGCTCTGAGCATAGGGGTGCATATATTCTTTCTGATTAATGTTTCAGGATTCTTAGGATATATTCCTAAGAGTGGGATCACTGGGTGAAAAGGCAGCTCCATTTTTAATTTTTTGAGGAACCTCCATACTGTTTTCCATAGTGGCTGCACCAGTCTGCATTCCCACCAGCAGTGCACCAGGGTTCCCCTTTCTCCACACCCTTGCCAGCACACGTCGTTTGTTGACTTGTTGATGGAGCCATTCTGACAGGTGGGAAGTGATACCTCATTGTGGTTTTAATTTGCATCTCTGATGATTAGCAATGTTGAGCATTTTCTCATGTCTCTTGGCCATCCGTATGTCCTCTTTGGAGAAGTGTCTATTCAGGTCCTTTGCTCATTTCTTAATTGGGTTGTTTGTCTTCCTCTTGCTGAGTAGTATGAGTTCTTTGTACACTTTGGAAATTAGCCCCTGATCAGATGCATCCTTGGCAAATATGTTTTCCCAGACCGTGGGGTTCCTTTGTATTTTGAGGCTGTTGTCTTTTGCTATGCAGAAGCTTTTTAGTTTGATGTAGTCCCATATGGGAGGGATCACATTACTGGACTTCAAACTGTATTACAAAGCCACAGTAATCAAAACGGCCTGGTATTGGTACAACAACAGGCTTATCGATCAATGGAACAGAACAGAGACCCCAGAAATAGACCCACGCAATTATGGTCAGTTAATATTTGACAAAGGAGGCGAGAGTATCCAATGGAGTAAAGACAGTCTCTTCAATAAGTGGTGCTGGGAAAATTGGACAGATACATGCAAAACAATGAAACTAGACCACCAACTTTCACCATACACAAAAATAAACTCAAAATGGATAAAAGACTTAAATGTAAGTCACAAAACCATAAAAATCCTGGAAGAAAACATAGGCAGTAAAGTCACAGATATCCCACGTAGTGTACTTTTCACTGATACATCTCCTAGGGCAAGAGAAACAAAAGAAAAAATAAACATATGGGACTATATCAAACTGGGTAGAGTACTCTTAAGGGCATTTCATTAGTATTTGGACAAAATTACCTCTTGACCAAAAACTGCTCTGGTCCTGTCTAGCAAAGTAAGCCTCAAGAAGTTTTAATAATTTCCAAGAAATGTAACTGAATTCCAGAATAAGTCTCAAGAATTAAAGGAATATATAAATCTCCATCAAAGCAAAGTTTACAATGTGTGATATCCAATGTAAAATTTTCAGTCATACAAAGGAGCAGAAAAAAATATAATACATAATAAGAAGGAAAATGAGTTAAAAACACACACCCAGAAATAACACCAATGTTATAATTAGTAGCTAAAACAGTCATTATAACTGCACTGTATGTGTTCACAGAGATGAAAGAAAGCATGAGTATGTTAAGAAAAGACACGGACTCTATAAAAACAAATAGCCCAATCAAACATCTAGGAATGAAGAAATTTTATGTGAGATAACAATTATACTGCTGAGATCAATAGAGGATTAGACACTTCAGAAAGAGATTGGTTGAGTTTGAAGATATAGCAATAGAATAGAATCAAAGTAAAAACAGAAAAATGTCTTAAAACATAAGTGAGCTGTGGGATAATTTCAAACATCCTACTACTATGGAGTTGGAGTCCCAGAGTATGGGAGGCAAAAAAGTATTTGAAGAAATAATGGCTGAACATTCTCCAAATTGAAAGAAAAGTATAAACCCACAGATCAAAGAAACTCAATAGGTCCGAATAAAAAATACACCAAGACATATTATAGTCAAATTGGTTAAGACCAATGATGAAACAAAAATCTTAAAGCAGCCAGAGTAAAAAGACACTTGCACAGAGGAAGGAGGACCACAGATGAGCATGACAGGAGCCCTTTCATTAGAAACACTGCAAACCTTATGGCAGTGGAGCAATATTTGTAATTCAAGGGGTGGGTGGGGGGCCCTGTCAACCCGGGATTCTATATCTGGAGACAATATCTTTCAAAAATGAAGGTGAAATACAAGACATCTATGCTTTTTTCTCCATTGGACTGGGCTAGTTCCTACATTTTTCAATGCACTTTGGCATATAGCATTTAACACTGGAGTTCCAGGTGCCCTGGTAGATTGGTCTGGGAGAATAAAGAGCCCCTTGTAAAGACTCTTGCCTTAAGAAGAGCTGTGTGCTAGTCTCTGGAGAAAAGGCATTTTTAATTCATCACTGCATCAGTCACACAAATTTGGCTTCCAGATCAGTATACATGGATTCTGGTAGAGGCCCATATTAAGAGTTCTATTTTACATAAATTTGCATGAGACACTTAGAGACAGAAAATGCTTTGCTTTGGAGCCAGTGCAAACAAGAACAGAAACAGGAATTCTCTTCATTTAGCCAAAAGTATACAACATGAATTTAGTGCTTTGGCAGCTAATAATATTACTAGGACACTCTACTCCTAGGGTAGCATATATTGGTAGCTGGTTTGGTGCCCAGTAGTGAATGTAGTGGCATCCAGAGTCCAGGGTGTTGAGTCCATAGCAGAGTCACTATTTCTTCTGTTTTTTTTTACAGGGTAACAATAAATTCAGATAGAGCAACTTCATTTAGTGCCAATCATAATGGTGAATAGTATCAGCAATGGTTACGTTGAGGAGCCCTTTTTAGGCTTCTCAGAGGCCCCAGCCACAGACATCCCTGAAGGAGATAAGAACAAGGGAGGGAAAATGTAAACACCTTATAACAGGTATGATAAAGTTTTGGGACAACATATATGATTGTTGGGGATTTTGTTAGATTAATCAATGACAGGACAAAGGCAGAGAAAGTTAGAATTAAAAAGTTGATATTAAATGAAGGCATATTCCTCAAACACCTTGGGTTCAAATTTTATTATCTGAAACCCTGGGCAAATTTCTTAACTTTTTTATAGCTTGGATTTTTCTCATTTGTAAAATTGGAATGATAATATTACTTACCTTATAGGATTATTGTAAGGGATAAATGAGAATATATATAAGGCTCTAAAAATGTGCTTTGCATATAATTTTAAAAGCCCATTAAATTTTAGCTACATTTGTGATCCAAGAAAACCAGGTTATCAAGGAAGGTTGCAGGCACCTCAATGTGGCATTTGTGCAAAGTTATGAATGAACGACCTTTTGAAATTATTTCTTTTGGGATAATTTTGCTTGAATTATTTTGTCTATCTGAGTGGTTTCACACTGCTTCTAAACATAACTTTTTTTTTCTCCTTTTGCTTCTTATTGAATGGGAAAAATGATGATAGAAGAGGCAAGATTCTTATTTTTGACTATGCCATTTCTTCACTATTCAGAGGAACCCAAACTTGGGTTGACTTGAAAATTAAACCTTTAATAATATAAAAAGGTATAATTCACAGTTGTCTTTAAGAAAGTCTTTTTTCCCTACTGGTCTTTAAGAAATAGTTTAACATTTAATAGCATTAAATCCTTTAAGTGGTGACCTACTACCTGATGCTTGGTAAAAAAAAATTGATATAAATATTAAACAAATGTAGAGATGAAATGGATCTCAAACTCATGGCTCTATCCTTTTGATGGTTGTTATAAATGTTAAAAATAATATTGTGATATTGAGTTATTGAATAATGAACTATGGAGTGAGCTATTGAATACTGAATTATTCATGAAACAGCTACTGTATTAGTAATCATTATATGAGTTGCTGTTCTTAAGTAGTACTTTTGTAAAGTCTCCCTACTTTACCAGTCTTTCAGGTCCTGTTCAACCCCGTCTACTCAACCAAGTCATCACTAATGATGGGCCCCCCGTATGAATTTCTAGTACTTATTGTCTCAACCTGTCCGTTTAAAATAATTATGTACAGTTATCTGATGCCTTTTCTAGTATTTAAATTCTGATATGCACATTCTGTCTCTGTGCATGAATTAAGCTCCGTAAGAACAAGTTCTTTTTATTAGCATAGTACTCAATGTTCAAAGTATTGAATTAATTAATATATCTGTTAATAATGGTCTCTTGGACAAATTCCACTTTCATTTCATTTCTAAAGATGCACTGAAGTACATACATACTTGCCACTATTACATCATTCCTTGGACATCCTAAAGTTTTTAAGAAATTCTGCTTTGAGAACAGTTTAGTAAATATTGTAAAGGATATACATTCTCTCTTATTTGTTCTTCTGGTTGGCTAAAATTATAATGCACATTACTTCTCCAAGACCAGTTTTAAATCTGCACGTGAAAACATGCCAATCTTTTCCAATTTTGAATGCTATTTGCAATCTGGATAATTGCATGCCCTTTAGATAGAACTTGATCAGCTGTCTAACTAAATTCTTCATAAAAGTTAAACTTTTCCACAAAAAGAGAGAATATGCCTCAAACTCTGTGGACTTGTGTTTGGCATGTTCTTTGCAAGTCCATTACTCAGAAGGAATATATATATATGTATGTATATGTGTGTGTGTGTGTGTATATATATATGAGATAGATTTCTGCCTTTACCTTTGGCTCCCAACACTTTGAAGCCATAAAATAAAGTTTGTCCAGAGAGACACTATAGTTTATGGAGTAGATGAGATGATGTCTTGGTTATAAGCATTTCAGAGTACAAATTTCACACTATCTTTCTCTTTTACTTAAACATATCAATCCAGAGAGTTAGATGGATGCATTAAAAAGGATAACCAGAGGTTTACTTAAATTCCTTAAAAAGGTTAATCATTTTCAATGTTGGTGTCTGAACTCTCAATGGTAAATGCATTAGTGCTGCACATCTCACAACTGACCGTGACATATGGTGCCAGCAGAGTCATTGAGCATCCTTGCCCTATGCAACCACTAGTTAAATATTAGAGAAAGTGCACCACAGAGTCTAGGAGATAAAGTGTTATAGACTGATGACTGCACTGTAATCATGAATCCAGTCTACATCTGGGGGTAAGAACAGTGACAGATGCTGTGGGTTTCCAAACTATATTTCTTTTGGCATTCACTGCCTTGTATGCAAGTATCTTCAGGTTTGAATTTTAAGGGTTTTGCTGACTGCAGAGGTTTGAGGCAGAGCAGGTGGGAAGTGCTAGGGAGTTCACTTCCAACGACCTCTACCCACCAGCAGCCCACAAATTACAAGTGGAAATTGGTGCATAAGTGTCCCAACTCTGTCTCTCCTCCTATTGTAAAACTCCAAGGGCACATTTCTCACCCTCTACCATAAGTACCAAGCCATATCGAATCCTAGTTGTCCACATCATTTTAACCTACTTATGAAACACCCTATATTGGCTTCTTTCCCTTCCTTACCTCATTGCCACACTCTCTTGGGATTAACACCCCCAATAAACTACTTGCACATAAATCCTAAACTCACAGTTGAGCTTCTGGGAGAACCCAATATAAGCTATATACAAAAAATGACTACCTTTTCTTAGCATTAACCATTCCCAAAGCTGACACACTTGAGATCTCCCATGGAAAAGATGGAAAAAATAGCAAGAATTGTTAGCTCCTTATTGAATAGGTAAGTTCTAAATCAAGATTGGCCTCTTTCTCAGGAGTCTGTCTTCATTATGTTTTATTATTAAAACATATGTTTTAGAAAGGTAGTAGGAAAAAAATTAGTATGCTGAATCCTTGAGTTTCATGCTCTAAATGTCTTATCTAGTTTTCATCAATATTTGTTTTAGGACTATAATAATAGCCAATATCGCCCATAAGCATTTATGTCTCGCAACTTGATTTTTGAAGGTTTATTGCTTAAACAAACTGACTGGTATTTTCCATGAGCCTATCAGTATAAACAAACTTCTTTTAGATTTAACATTTCATTTGATTCCTCCGAAGACAGTTATATTGATATTTTAATCTAAGGTGCTTTTTTCAGTTTGAAATACTGAACTTATATTATTCAGCATTTGTGAAGGAAATTTAGGTTGATTTATTGTTTGTTCTGAAGTGCAAGTGATGCCAGTTGGTTCTCTAAATAGACAAATAATATGAGTAAAAACATCACTTAAATTCTATTCTGGGTTTTTCACTGATTTATAAATCTAAGTACAATCTAAATACATTTTACATGTCTCAGTTTCCCTGTATGCCAAGTGGAGACATACTATTTACCTTCCATTTTTAGATATCAGTGTGATTAAAAGATTCATGAGATGATTTGTAAGAAAATAATGTCCAATATGATTTGCCTACTTAATCAACCACCAGTTTGAAAGAGTTAAAAATTGAATTTTGCTTATAAGTTTCCATCCCTAAAATTCTGATGAGAAATAGTAATGAACTACATGGAAGACATATCACTAGGGTGTGGTAGGGTACCGAACTTTACAAAGTTTCATAGAGCTTTCCTTGCTGCTAACCACAAGATACCTAAGTGCTCAGCTCTGGTGGGTGCTGCTCCAATTGGCCACCTCTTCCCTGGTTTTTGTTTTTCAGGGCTGATATTTTCACCATTGCTCTCCTTTTGGCCACTGACAATAAAGTGGCAGCTGGTTCTGTACGGCCATAATTAGCAGAGACATTGCTCAACGCCGAGGGAAACCTTCCTCATTGAGTACATTATGTTCTGCATGGTTGGGAACCCCTGCAGTTGAGGAACACCGCCGGGCAGAACAACCGTCTCTTTTCTGGGTGCTGGGGCTGAGTGATCCATCCTGTTGATGATTCTGCAGGCTAGCAAGAACTATTTCCCCTGTGCCAAGCACTGGGCTCACCACTTTTTCTGCACTATCTTATATAATCTTTAAAACATTTCTGAGAAGTGTTATTTTATTCCCACTGATAAATGAAGAAATCGAGGCACATACCTGAAGCTTAGGTTTAGAAAGAGATGGACATAGTTTAAATCCCGTTTTTGCCACTTACTAGTTAAGTAGCCAGAGTTAATTTCACAATCACTTTAAACCTTATTTGCCAATTCTGAAGCATGGTTCCAACAGTAGCTGCCCTGCATGGCTTAGAAAAGTTTGGTGAGGTGAAATGGATAAATCATAACTAGATGACATTTTGTTTAAAAAAAAAAAAAAAGCACCACCACCTACAATACACTGTAATTTTATATTGATTGCCCACACTTGTTTAGTTAAAGGAACACAGGTATCTTTTTCTCACTCAGAATCTCTAAAGATAGGAAGGAAATCTCAATGTATTATACCAAATGGCAATTTTAGTTTCATGGATTGAAATAATCAAGAAATTCACCTGCCTCTTCCTCTCTTTTTAATTCCTCTTTCACATACTCTAGCAATCATGCTTGCTTTTTCAATAACCAGGACTAAAATGTTAAATCTCAATCTAACAAGGTCTTTGAAAGCCCCCAAGTTTATAAAAGAGCAAAATCATTTGCTTTTATTTAATTCCCAATAACTGAAAAGTTTGTTGGGAAAGGTTATTTTATTTTATTTTTTATTCTTTTGCTTTAAAGATTTTTAATTTTTTACATTTTATTTTATTGTTGACAGTATTATAGATGTCCCCCAATCTCCACCCCCACCTTTAGTCCCCTGCTCCCACCCCACCCCAGGCCTTCACCTCCCTATTGTCTGTGTCTGTTAGTTATGCATATATTATATAAGTTCTTTGGTTAATCTCTTCCCATCTCCCCACCCCCTCCCTCTGAGATATGTCAGTCTATTCTATGCCTTCATGTTTCTGGACTTATTTTGTTCATTAGTTTATTATATTCATTAGATTCCGCTTATAAGTGAGATTATGTGATATTTTTCTTTCTCTGACTGACATTTCATTCAGCATAATCCTCTCCAGGTCCATCCTGCCGTCACAGGAAAGAGTAAGAAACCCTTCTTTTTATGGCTGCATAGTATTCCATTGTGTAAATGTACCACATCTTTTTTATCCACTCATCTATTGATGTAAGAGAAAGGTTATTTTAACTATCAAGACAAAAATAAATAGTTTTTTGATATTTCAGAATTTTTATTTTAAAAAATAAAATACTTAAAGAATATCTCTAGGAAATAGAGTTCATAAAGTTTAGTTTTCTTGAACAGGTCTTCACGGAGGACAGGCATTTTCATATAAATGGATATGGGTGTCTTTGAAGAACATTTCCATGGAGATTTATTCCATTTTAAGTTAAATGCAGAGGGTGGTTATATGTGATGATTGATTTTATGTGTTGACTTGGTTAGGCCACAGTACTGATTTTTTGGTCAAATACCATTCTAGATGTGACTATAATGGTATTTTTTAGATGTGATCAAGATATAAATTAGTAGACTGATGAGAGCAAATTACCCTTCATAATATGGATGGACCTTATCCAATCAGTGGAAAGCGTAAGTGAAAAAAGACTGAGTCTCCCATGAAAGAGAGAATTATGCCTCCAGACTGCTAACAGACTTGAGCTACATCAGCTATTCTCTGGGTCTCCAGCCTGTTGAACTATTCTGTACATTTTGGACTTTCAAGCCTCTAAAATCACATGACCTAATTCCTTAAAATAAATCTCTACACATATTATTGGTTCTGTTTCTCTGAAGAAACCTGACTAATACACTGTATGTTCCATTTTCTATAGCTCTCAGCAGCACACAGTGGGTGTTCAGCAAGTAAAAAATGTGGACAGCAAGCACTTTAAAGATGACACGTGAAAACAAAATCTCTCCCACAGAAAACATATAGAGAGCACAACTCATTGGGAACACTTACCCAAGCTCAGGAGAAACCCCCGATCTCCCTTAATTTTTCTTTGGATACGCTCAGATGCTTTTTTTAATCAAGATATATGTGTGTGTGTGTGTGTGTGTGTGTGTGTGTGTGTGTGTACATATATACAATTTTTTCCCCCAGCACTGAGATTGATTTTAGGGCTTTCTCATGAAGCTAAACATAGCCTTTTCCAACACATGCCCTCTGCTATTTCTTCTCTCTTTTTTAGTCTTTAATCTCAAAGGGCAACTGATCTATTCTTGGCTGCACCTTCTAAAATCTATGAACTGTGAAATTATATAATTAATAGACAGTTGAATAAGTAAGGAGTAGAGTGCCAGAAAGTCCATGCTATGTTCTCTTCTGTCCCCTCACCCCCAGCTTTCCCCTTGGACAAACAGTTATGGCAGCAGATTCAAAAGCAATTAGCTCTGAAAACTCTGGCATACAGGAAGTCCCCATACAATAGCTTGGAATAAGGACCAGTGTGATTTAAAGAGCTCTGTGAGTATTCGCCACCATCTGCTCCTATCGGGACTGTCAGTTCTGCATCAGCCCCTCTCTCTCCTACCCTTCTCTTACACACTATTGATGTGTCCTGTGTTATCCTTGGAACAGCCGTCATCTGGCAACTATTTTAACATATGTGCAGCCAGTATTGCTACTTTAAGCAGCTCATCAACTTAGAAGCCCACTAAAGTGAGGACAAATACTTTATTTTTACATGTGGGATGTTTGCAATAAAACAAGCCTTTCTATGTTTTCTTAAAACAGGAATACTCATTCTGTCCAGTCTGAAAGTCTACACCTTATTTCACCTGTGTGCTTGGGGCATTGGTGTCCAGGGCACGAAAAATCATTTCAGTTGGGTTTACTCTTCACAGATATTCTCATTTAAAACTAACTTTTTTATTTTTGAAGATAAAAGATTTACACATTTGCCTCAAAGATCACCTGGAGTTTGACTATATAGAGTAATAGCTATATAGCCAAAATGGGGAGAGATATTCTATATAGCAGTTCCCCAAAGGTCGGCAGATAGATAAGAAAAGACAATGTGGGAAGTATGGGTCCCTGCCATATTTTCATGACATTTTCATAGTTGAAGATTATCTAAGAGCTAATTCTGTGGTCATCCTTGGAATGAAGAATAGAGACCTGAACACCCACATCACTTTGTCTTTCAGAATAGTAAATAACTGAGGTGTGTGCCTGAAATTAGAATTACTGCATGCAGCAAGAATCAAGGGGTTTGGTGATTTGGAAGGTGTTGAATGATGTGAGAAAAAGTATTTGTGAGGATGCTTCTGCATTATCACTCCAAGAACAGAAGGCTGATGGATATGCTCTCTATCCATATTTGGCTAAAGCTGAAAAGGAGAGAGTTGTTTGTTTTGTGCAGTGTCAGAGTAAAATGTTATCACACAATGTGGAAGCTTCCTAACATAGGCTATCATTGGTCAGAAATGGTCTCAACAAGGAAAGGCCTTTTCACAGATTGCTTTTTATTTTGTTTAAATTTCTGTTTTTGCTTTTTACTATTTCTAGTATTTCTTTTAATGAGCTATAATAATTTTTTTAATGTGATGAAAATCATTTTTAGAATGGAGAAAGCCCCATTTTATTTCAAACAACATGTATTTAGTAAATTTGCTTTGTTAAAAGAAAATATACAAATAGAAAAATAAACAGGACATTTCATTCTATTGGCTCTATATCACCCATTGTCGACAATGAACTGATGGCTCTCTAAATATTTTTATTTTAATAATATAAAGACTTACAGAATTCAATGTATTAAATATAATTATATATCAAGCTTCTATTTGTCTTGAACTTCTCTGGTCAAACCTATAAGGAAGCAATTTCATGGAAGGAGACTTCCTAATGTATTTTTTAAAAATCTTACTTTTCAGTTATTCCTCTTACAAACTAAGTATTAAGAAATTGTGAAACTATAACTTAGAGATTCATCTTGACCTGTCCCTGGATTTCTTCATGTGCTCTTGGTCCGGACCCTTGTAGCTTACTTCCCTCTCAGAGCAGCTGAACACTGTTGTTAGTCTTTGCTAGCAGCCTGAATTAGTTCAGAGATTTGTAATGGTGAGTCCCATCACTTTCTTAGTTGCTGCTGAATACAATCTGAGTTCAAGGAATTCAGATGTTTAGCTTAAATTAAAAACCAAAACCAAAACCAAAAAAAACAACACACCCAAAACTGCTTTAAGGCAACGGCATATACAAAAAGTATATACACACAGGCAAGTGCATGTGATTCTTCTGGGAGAAATGGGTGTGAGATACAGATGCAAAATGAGTTTGCCGTTTGGAGGTGGCAGGAGGATAACTATATAATCGCTTGAGGACAGGAGAGAGCAAAGATCAGTGCACAGGAACGGCTGAAGGTATAAGAATGGGGTCATGGGAGGAAGGGGACCCCAAAGAATCATGAGGTGCGGGGCTGTGGGAACAAGCAGAGGGCCTGGCTTTGCGAGCAGGGCAGTGGAAGACTTGTGAAGACAGCGCTGCACCAGCGGAGAGCGAGGAGGCCACGGCAGGGCTCGTAGACATGCGGTTTCCTCTCCAGGGAGGAGGGCAGGCCCTGCACAACCAGCAACAGGGACCACAGGGCGCTTGAGGAGTGAACGAACCAGGACTCGCTTCTGTCAGACACAAAGGGACAGGCGAGGAAAACGCAGCCATTTCTAAGAATTCCGAGGATCTGGTTGAGAGGAGGCCAACATGGACTGTAATGACTCAATCCCGGCCAGTTTTATGAGTTTCCTGGTTACTTTTTTCAGGCCCCGAATAGGAGTAAGAAGTAGATAAGGGAGGTAAGGAGACAAGCAGCCAGCAATACGGGTATCTCACTAAGTTCTAGGCACTGGTGGGTGACCTTGGCCTCACTCTAGGAGGTGCTAGGGGTTAGTCGTGGTTGAGGATTGGCTATGAGAGGACTTGACTTGAACATTCTGCAATACAGTAAGTTCCAGTAACACAGACAAATGTGTAACTGTGGACTGAAATTAGAAACAAAATCACAGGCAAAAATCCACCAGTCTCTGATTTCTTGTGAATTTTGCCATTAAATTTTATTTTTTTCTGGGATCAATAAACTAGTTCCACAAGAGCTTTCATCTTTTAGATCTCATTCCTGTTATATTGCTTTTCTCACCTTGTTCACATATCCATTTGTTTAACTTATATTATTTAGAGCTGAGACCATTTTACTTTACCCAAATAGCTCACTGAGGTATGGATTAGTGGGATTTGTTATATAATTATATTTTTTCTGGGTTATTAATATTTTTTATTTTATTTCATTTTATTTGGAAATTCATGAGAAAATAGCTCCCATAAAGGGCAATGTAAGAATTCTTCAGTGCCTTCACTTTAGGCTATTTGATATTTTTAAGATTATATATGCATAAGGATGTTAATACCAATTAGTTGAAAATAGCCTTTGAGATTTCCTACTGTTTCCAGTTTTTCTTAAGCAGGATCTAGTGGAGATGGAGATAATGTACTTAGCACCTTTATGGCCTGGATAACATTCACTCTCAGGAGCCCACATTGAGTTCACTCTTGTTTAGCTTCCTCTGTATTTAATCAGTCCAGCATGATTACCTTAGTCACTCTGCCGTAGCCTCAGCCTGGGGGATCCCTTCCTCCATCAGGAGGCCTAATAAAACAATGGGGAAGGAAATACCAGCAAGAAAGTTGGTTTGAAGTCATACCAGGTGAAGGGAGATTTTGCTAAGTGAGGCCTAGATGGTAAATGGTTTGCGGTGAAGTGTTACCCCATCAGTGGAGGCTTATAACCGTGCAGCAGTCGTGCCCAGGCAGGGGCCATGCCCCTTGATCCCAGAAGGGGCAGGTTGGGATGATGTGGCCAGAATTTAGTGCAGAATTAGAAGGCAAAGATGAAAGGTAAAAATAAGCCTTGGAGAAGATTTTGTTTTAAAATAAAATAAAACTTGAAGGTAAACTCTTATCATGAATACGGGATTTTCTACTGTTCTACTCTATTTCAGACCCTAGTTATACTTAATTTCCACCGTACACTTTATTTTTAGTTTAATTTGAGTGGGTTTCCCTGAAGTATTAAAATATCTTGGTGCAGCTGACATAAATGAAAGAGTGCTTTAAAGGTTAACCAATAAATTATAAGCATAATACTTTGTATTCTGAGGTTAAAATGCAGATTCAGACTCAGTAGCTTTGGGATGGGCCTAGGTTCAGCATTTCTGGCAACTGTCCAGGTGAGGTTAAAACTGCTCATTGCTAAGTAGAGAGTCCCACTCATTCTTTGCTGCTTTTATTTATCTACTAGTGCTCCCTGGGCTATCAGATACACTGAAAAACCTAGAAATATTCCTGGATCACTTGTATTTATAGCTGTATACCTAGAGAGGTTTCTCAAAAGGTGTCTCATACATAAATGTGTACATGTTCTTCAGTCCAGCAGTTGCATGACTTGTGTTGTCTAGACGGTGACATTTATACGTTTATGGTGATAAGCCACATAACTGCAGAATAATATTGAGAGGGTGTCAGGACGCTTGTGTTATATTTTATATTCTGCATCTAACTGGTTATGCTAGACTAATAATCTCTTACTACACTTTAACGTGGTGATTCAAAGCCAGTGAGCACAGGATAGACCTATTTAGCCTAAGATGTCATCCCCCAATATTTATTGGTTTTGAATAATAAATGCAGCTCTTCTTGCATGTGTCTCCACTGAGGTTGCTTTGTTTCAGTGGGAAGATGCCTCTTGGAGGTTGCTTTAAAATGTAAAGATTTTTAATTCCTTTTAAAATTCCTTTTTTTTTTTTTTCTGTCTTTCAATTTAGCTCTGTTTTAAGAGGAGAGACCACACCCACAGGCCCGGGATGATCAATTATTTCCTCTGCCTGGATTTTTGTTATGCAAGCCAGCTAGGTTGCTCTGCTACAGGGAGGCTCACAAGATAAATTGCCTCCCTTTGGCTGTGTTGTTTTCTTCAATTACACAAACAGCAGCCAGGGAAACTGGAGGAGATGAGAACTACAAGAATTCTGGGAGATGCTAACGATTAGTACTTGCATTATTAGTCTCTGGAGGTTCTTAAAGCTCAGAGTCCCTCATGGCATTGTCAGAATAGCAAAGCGAAACAGAAGCAGACAACAGTCAGGCATCATTCAGCTGCCCAGGATAATGCTCTCTCCTTGCACGGGGCTGTTTGTCTCCAGAGTCCCATGATCCGCCCAAGAATTAACAGACACTGCATGGCCCTGATGGGTTTAACTATATCTAATCAGTCTGCTGGGCTGAAAGCTGTGAAAAACCTTGTTACCCTGGGAGGGAAGCCTATCTTTCTCTAATAAAACAGAATGTAGTTACTGTACCACTTGTTTCCTAAAGCACTCTCCTCTGTATTATTAATTTTTTGAAAGTGCAAGTTTGGGAAAGTCTTTAGAGACACCAAGCTTATCAACTCTATTCATCTTCTGAGTGAATAAATTTCTTTATGAAAATAATGCTCTTGGATTGCTATTTGTTTGTGGTTCTCCAAGGAGACAGCTTTCTGTCTCTCTGCCTCTTCTGCTCCATTTAAGAGTGAAGCTCATAACGATATGATTGTCAAAAGGACAGAAAGACATTCTAAGAAAACCTGGGTGGGAGCATCCAGGAAGGGTAAACACTTGCTAGTAAAACCTTTAGTACTATGGCAGGCGCCGGCACTTTTCCAGCTGGCACTGTCCTGTGCACTGAAGCTACTTTTTGAAGGCGCAGGATTCACTCCTAGAGGAGAGTGGAAGTTTGTTGGCAATATGTAGGTAAAAGGCAGAGCAATCCACGTATCAGAGAAATTGTGCATTTCAAGACAGAAAAGAGAGAGGCAGACCTTGGTATAACACCCATGATGAGACAAAGAACATATGGCAAAGGCGTGGGCTTTGGGGTTGGGCACGTTTATCTTAAATCACAGCTCTGCTTTGTGAATTTGGGCACGTTCCTTTCTATTTTCCATTAGTAAAATGGGGATACAGTAATAGTACCTTCTGCACAGGGTTGTAGAAAGGATCAAATCAGATTGGTATAAGATAACTTCCTACTATGTGATATATGCCCAATAAATGTCAGCTTTGCTAACATTTCTTCATGGGCCGTGTTCACTGCTCCTTTCTTCATTTCTACTTCTTTTATGGTTCTTACAACATTTTATTAAAAGTATTTGTTTTCAAGCCTGTTTAGGTCTTGATTTTTTCTTGGATAGAGACCATGTCTTATGATACTAAGATCACTAAATTTGGATTCAACCACTTTAAGATTTTTCCTAGTAAAGATGGGATGGTAATACTTCTCAAAGTGACTATGAGGATTAAATAAGAAACCATAATGGACATTTCATTAAAATCACTTGGTATAGTGCTTGACACAGAGTGGTCAGTAAGATACTAGTTCCACCCTTTCTTTCCTTCACATGGTCAGTGCCTAGCAGTTTCTAACATATTTTATATGTGTAATTTCATTGTTTAATGAATGAGGGAGTCTATGGAGAAGTGTGTGAATGTGTGAGTAAAAATAGAGCGTTGGATGGGCCCAGAAATTTTGGCTCTAATTCTGCCGCTGATTTTAACTACATAGCTATGTGGCCTTGGGAATGCACTTCTACTCTCTGGGTCCTTGTCTGTCATTGGAAAGGAGGAATTGAGTTGAATGGACTACATAATGTATAATGTGTCTTTGAGGTTTAATCTTCATGACACAAAAATCTGAGATTCTGTCATGATTTAAAGCTTTTGAATTATATGAAATTTACCTTCCAGCGACACCAAAGTTCTATGGTTAGTAATAGAACATATGCATTTTTCTCTAACATTAAATGGTAAGAATGAATGCAAAAGAGTGAGTGGTCCTTGAACAATATCCACTGCAGTGGCTTCATTCACCTATTTAATGACAAGTGACTAGTTTTTGATAATGAAAAACAAGACAGTGAAATATCAGTCCAACATTTCAAACTTACTTAAAGTCAGTATCTTTCTTTGAGAACTGTCTTCACAGTGAAAGACTTCCAAGGCCTTAGGATGCAGAGTAACACTTTGACTACTTCTGCAAAACAGTGCACAGCTGCTGTTTCATATGGTGATTTTAAGATAGTGGTTCCCAAAGTGTGGTCCCAGGACCAGCATCATTAGCAACAACTGGAAACTTGTTAGAAACAAAAATTCCTAGGCCCCACCCCAGACCCTTGAATCAGAAACTGTGTGGGGTGGAGCCCAGGGATCCATGATTCTGGTGATTCTGGTTCACACTAAAGTTTGAAAATCCCTGCTGTAAGAAAGACAAAGTCCTAAATGTTGACCAGTCTTCTGAGCCTTGGCTTATCCACTGTTCAGAGTTAATCTCAATGAAGTTCTTTCTCATAAAACGGAAGCTATTTCAATACATATTATGTATAAATGCTCACATGCTCAAAGAATATCATACACTCTTCCACTGTCTGAACATAGCCATGATTCTATACCTTTATCCGAGAACAATAGTGAAGTCACCTGAGTTGAAGAGCAGTGCGGTCATATATTTTTACATAGTGTTAGCTTTAATATATGTATTCTCTCTTTTTATAAATGTGCTCTCAAATATTCAGGGTTGACAGGTTTTGAAAAGTTTGAGAGAAAAATCACTTTGCTTCCCCTCCCAAGGCCCAGCACCCATGTAGCCTCTGAGCTTGGAGCACCCTCAAGGGCTCCTGGTCATCACGTCGCCCTAGTCTTTGCTGAGGCAGAGGTAGAGATCAGCAGCCATGGGCACGGCTGCCTCTCTTTTGCAGGTTTTCTGTGTGTTTCTATTCCACTTTCTTCACTCTTTTTTAGTTTCAGAAATAATGAGATAAAATTTCTCTCCCCTGTACTTTTTTTCCTAGTTAGCAGAAAGAGGAAAAACCTCATTAAAATAATGAAGTGATTTCAGCATGATGAATGATGTCCCAAGGCCATTGATGTCCACAGGTAATGAAAACACTCAACTCCCCTAAGCTCTGGCTGTAAGATAAAGTTGTATGCTCCGTTTTCAGCAGCCAGGGATGTGTAGGAGGGAGCAGGCTCGGCCCGGCCAAACTTAGATGAATAATCTGTTTCATCTGGTGCTGCAGCTGGATCAATTTGGTCACCAGGACTAGACAGATTTCACCCGAGCCTTTTGACAGAAATTCATTTGGCACAGAGAAATCATTGAGGAGTTTGCAATGTGTGTTGTCAATGCAATGAATTTAAACGCGGAAAAAGGAGAAATCCATCGCATGGGCAAACATAATGGAAGGGAAGAAAATGAAGGCTCACCAAACATGTCAAGCTCTTCTGTCAAAGAAATGCATTTTAGAGCTAATCGAGCCCTGTAGTTGGGCCACATGTGTGGTCACGTGCATAATATGGGTTAGTCCTTTGTTCCTGAAGAATTAAATTCAAGGACATGAACACATTATGGATATAATTGTTTAAAATTGTAAAAGGAACTATAGACAAAATTCATTTGTTCATGGTGTCTGTCTACCCTGATTTGTGGAATTGGTCCTGGTCGGCATTCTTCACCATGGAAATAATTACTTGTATTATTACTGCTCCTTTGAGCTGAAAGTGGATCTAAATCACATGAAACATCACGACAAATTTTTATGAAGCTCTAACTAAAACCAAAGGTAAAACAGCAGATGTTTGGATTTTAGTTAATAGGGACAGGATGCTTTTTTGTTTTGAACCACAAACGGCAGCTCCATAGTCACTGGCAACAGATGAAGCTGGTTTGAAGCACATAACTTCTTCCAAAGTGAAATGTAAATAAATAAGTTACTAGAGGAGACCTAGAAATATGGATTGACTGTAAATGGAGTTTATAGCTTGATATATGTGAATTGAGTTGCAATACCAATAACACAAATGCTCAGCCATAATAGGATTCCTAAGAGAGTGGGTGGTTATAGGCCTCAAAAACCATAATAGCATTCCCCTCTCTCTTTAATGGCTAATCTTTCTCCAATCATGTTCTGTAGGTAATGCTGTGGATGGGATTTAGTCATTTAATTAGGAGGCTAGGGGAAAAAGGGCCATAAACCAAAGCTCATGTTACTCAACTAGAAATAAAACCCGACTGTCTTAAATTCATCTTATTGTGGTAAAGGCTAGGTATTGCTGGGAGACACTGAAGTATTTTCATTCTAAATTAAAACCTTTGTAAGTATTCATTCTCCACATTTTGAAATTAGGCTTTTTCCCCTTTTCTTAGGGTCTCCCTGAGGGTTCTCAAGACTTATCATGTAAGCTCCAAGTGCCATTACCCTTTAGGGTACTTTTACACTTTCCAGTATTTCAGTGAAGATCCATTTACTCAACACTATGGACTTGTGCTTCCACAATACGTACCTGTTTTACTATCACTTACATTGGGTATAAAGTCAATGGAGTCAGGTGATACTTGAATCTGTTCTATGAGGAGCCAGCTTTTACCTCCACAGGGCAAGCATTTTAGTTTTACACTATCTCTTGCACAGTATGGGCTTTTCAAATTTTGGAGCAGCAAATCTCAACCCCGACCATATATTAGAATCACCTGGAGTTTTAAAGACTTCCAGTAATTGCTTCCTCCTGCAGACCATTTAAATCAGACTTGCTTGCAGTGAGTGCCAGGCATTCGTATTATTAAAACTTTCCAGGCAATTTTAAGATGCTCCGTCTCCAGGATTGAGAGCCACTTTGTTCTGATTTTGACTAGAGAAGTAGATGTGTAGCTTATTATTCTGTTTTATCTATTCATATTTTTCTCTTCTAGGCCTAAAATAATTAAGTGATGGCCAACCCTTGGCAATATGTTCTATAGATTTAAATGTTTCATTTATTATGCTTCTTACCTGTGGCCAAATATGTTTTCATTCATTGAAATATAGATTAAATTATTACAGAGTCGTAGAAAATACCTAAAATTCAAGTTTTTGTTTCTCGGTTGAATTCTGTAATTAATTAAGCATTCCATAAAATAAAAGATGTTAATAACACAAATGATTCCACTTTATTGCCCTTTTCATAATTTCCCTTTTTATTTTATATGTTTTAATTAGTGTTTTTTTTAACTTTACTTTTAGTTATCCTTCCTGATTCTTTATTGTTGGCCTTGGCTCTTAGTTTTATCTGTTAACTAGAGATTTTCTTCTGGTGAATGGTTCATTTTTGCCTATTAATATTTTAACATACTATAAAATATTTAAGACTTTGGAAATGGCATAAAGAATAATACAACACATATCCATTTACCTACCCATCACCCAGCTTAAGAAATAAAACATCATCAATACAATTGATACCTCTGTGCATTTCTCCCTCTTTCATTGGGTTGCCAGATTTAGCAAATAAAGATACAGGCTCCCAGTAGAATTAGAATTTCAGAAAACAACCAAAAGCTTTTTGGTTGCCCCATATATTGCATGGGATATACTTACACTAAAAAGTCACTTGTTACTTTTCTGAAATTCAGATTTCACTGAGCACCCTCTGCTTTATCTGGCAACCCTACTCCCAGCTCTACATGTATTTCTTTATACGTCCACTATGCATGTAATGATTTAAAAGTTTATATAAATACATCTTATATCTTAGTACATATGCTATTATACAGAGTAGGGCAAAAGCAGGTTTACAGTTGTGAGATAGTGAAACACAGAGTTTATTTTTTATTATTTATTAATTATTTTATTATTTTCTATACAAAAAACTGCAAACCTACTTTGCCCCACCCTGGAAGTATATCTTTTTAAACTTTTTTACTTACCTAATAATAATTATCAAGTTATCCATGTGGTATGCAGCTCTATTTGATTCATTTTTAATGCCACATAGTATTCCATTGAACGATTATTCCACGTTAGCTACACATTCTTCTCGGGAACATGGAAGCTATTTATAAATTTTTGCAATTACAAACAATGCTGCTATGAACACTTTCCTGTTTCCTCATGCAGATATCTGGGTTTCTCTAGGATTTACCTTTAGGAGTGAAATTGCTTCTAAATATGTAATATGTCTATTAATCATTATAGCATATAATATGTCTATCAGTCAGTAATTGGCAAACATTTGGAATGGAAGGGGAAACTTAAGACTTGTGGATATGTTGCCAAAGTTAATGATGATACATTTATTGTCAGCTTTACATTTACATGTTCCAGTCCTGAAAACTTACATATAACATCTCATTTAATGATCCAAAAATTCTATGAGGTATGTACTATAAAAAAATGATGATAATGATGATGCCTCTAGCATTGACAATTATTTTCTCCTTTGACACACGTTACACTCTTAGGAGGAAGCATCATTATTTGCATTTTACAGATTAGGAAACTGAGGTGTAGAGAAGTTATATGCGTATCTCAAGTCTCTCAGTGCATCAGTACATGACAGATTCAGGATTGAAACCTGAATTTTCTAAAATCAAACCTCAGGTATTTTTTCTTTTCACTATAACTCCTAAATGCATATAAATATAAATCAAATAATTCTGGTAATCATGCTCAAAAGCATCTTCTTAAATATTTTTTCACATTCAACAAATTTTTTTGGTAGCATGCATTAATAGTCTAAATGCCTTGAGAAATATAGAACATATATCCTGTATTCTTAAACTTAGAGTATATTTTGTCTTAAAATAAGTACCAATTTGCTTTTAACTAATGGGACCAGATGCAGGCATGCTGTCTCTTTGCTGCATGGTTCCAAGTTTCATCAGTAGACTGTGCTCTCTCCTTACTGCCAGTGGTCCACAAGGAAAGGCTGCAGGCAATAATCGTGTGAACATCGCTGTTCCTGATGTTTGCAAACACGCACCCAACCAATGAGGATGCCATGAACAAAGTCCCTGAGGTTAATCTATATTTATGGATGTCAATTTTTTGATATTATAAGTACCTACTTTTATGCCTCTTATTGTAGATAGAAAAATAGAAACTCCAAGAGAATGGGTAATTTACTCCACATTTTATGAAATCAATGAAACAGCAACTGAGCCCTGATTTTCAGTAAGAAAACAAAACTGCCCATGATTTCTAATGACTGCATGAGAATCTTACGGCCTCTGGCGTGCAGTCACAGCCCTGAAAGATGTCCGCGCCCTGATTCTCCGAGCCGTGAGTGTGCTGCTCATGGCAGGAGCAGCTGGCAGATGGATCCAATTAAGGGCCTTGAGCGGGGAAGAGCGTCCTGGACTAGCCGCCAGGTGGGCCCACCGATCACATGAGCTTTTCAGAGGAGAGAGGGTTCTAGCTGAGTCAGGGGGGAGCACTAGGGCGCAGGAGCCGCCGCAGAGCAGCGGGATCGCTGGCTTTGCGGGTGGGGAGCGGGCCGGGAGTCCAGGGATGCGAGCAACCTCTGGAGCTGAAACGGTAAGGGGACAGGCTCTGCTAGGTCACCAGTGAGGGCCAGCACCCTGCCAGCTCCTTGATCTTAGCCTGGCGAGACCTGCATTGGACTTCCAGCCTACAGGACTTAGAGGTAAAATTTTGTGTTATCAAGTATGTGGTGACTTTTTCATGGTGGCAATTAATTTAGTAAATATTTCTTGATGATAATTCTGACAATAGTTTTAGTTAGGAAAAAACGATGCCAGATTTGGAGATAGGCAGGTGGATACTTCATACTTTTATGTGCATAAGAATCAACTTGGTTTTTATTTTTAAACGCCGAATCCCGTTTTCCACCCCAAGAGTTTCTGATTCAGAAGTTGTAGAGTAGGATTCTAATGGAGGTGAAAAATGGAACAGCAACTTTGGGAGATAGTTTACCATCTGGAAACTCAAATGTCCATCATCTGCTACATGCCTCAACTTTAATACACTCATGCAACAAAATGCTTCTCAGACATCAAAAATGACAAATACTGATAAATGCAGTGACATGTACGGATGTCAAAATCATTAGTGCTAAATAAATTAGACACAAAAGGCAACATGTGGTATAGTTCCTCTTATATGATATTCTGAAAAAGGAAAAGCTTTTAAAAAGGGACAGAAATCAGATCAAAATTGCCGGAGGCTGGGGGCCGAGGGATGGGATTGAGTTGAGGCAGGGAATTGATTGCACTTGACTGCAGTGTTGAGAGAACTCTGTAGGATGATTACAATGTTCTGTATCCCTATTGTGCTGGTAGGTATAACACAGTGTGTGTTTTTCAAACTTGTTGAACTTTATATTTAACAAGGGTGCTTTTTGCTATATGTAAATTATACCTCACATATAGTAAACCTGACTTAAGAAAAGTAAACTCTGTTTTAACCATGTCTCCCTCCGTCTTTCTCAAACTTTGTTAAAACTGGCCAAACAACTACAACCATCTCCCACGATTTAAGGAACATGCAGCTAATGAATCTGAGGGTAAGGGACAGAAAGAAAATTCTTCCATTTGACTTCTAACCAAGTAAAACCATAAAACCCCAAGGAAAATAAAATAATGAGAATTCCCATGAGGCTCTGAAAGGACTCAACTCTGATTCAATTTTCAAACTACATAGTCAGGCAGCCATAAATTTCAGATCATTATTTGCATGGGGACAAAAAGTATCCTGCCCCAACTAATATTCCCAAAAGTGAGAAAAAAAATCCCAGGATGTTGTAAACGAACCTCAGAATTAAACTTGGCATTCTGTGATTCCACCTGGTTTTATACTATAAATTCATTTCCTTTCCCAAGATATCTCACAAAGTTCTTGTTAAGCAATAAACTGATTTTTAAAGTAAAATTACTAAAATTTATTTTATATCATGTAAAGGGCTAGGAATTCTGTTTAGTGGCTTTGTGGGTTTTTTGTTTTTTGTTTTTTAAGCTATAGGTTTGCACAAAATATATTGGTATATTTTTAAATACTCATTTCCCCTGTTTAGTATTTTTTACTTCATATCACTTTTTTTTTTTTTGGCTCAAAATAGTCCAATAGGTGTCATTCTAAAGTCTATTAAATTCTGACCTAGAGATTAAGAATCTGGGCTGGATTTCGGAATGAGTCGTGTTGATATTTATTGTCAGCCTGTGGTGTGAAGCGACTATTTGCATAACATTTCCTGATTCCCTGAATACAATGGAATAAATGAAGTTTCTAAAGACCTTCACAGAGACAATGAATATTTTTAAACTCTGACTTATAAAAAGATCGAGATTGATAGAAGAGTATTGATTACATCTCTGAAAATAACTTTAACGGTTGTGTAAAGGATGTGTTATGTAAAATGTGTGTTAACACAGTACAGGAGATACAGAATAGTCCTGACTGGAGTTAGCTGGAGTGGCTAAGATGTACTGCAATAGGCCAGGTGAGCAGCGATGCCACGTCAGGGAGAATAGAGTTACGCAGAGACCTTGGGGACTTGGTGATCGATTGACTAGAGAGAGAGAGAGAATTTAGAGATAATTCTAAAGGTTACTGGATAGTCTCAAGTCAATTACCTTAAAATGCCAAGTCCTAGAGCAGTGGTTTTTAACACTGGCTTTAGAGCACCTCGATGTACCTCAAACCTTGCACAAGTGCACCACCGTACTTTAATCAACACATAGATTTTATTTTTATTCCACCTTAATGTTCTGGGAGCTCCATTTTAGAAGACACTATTTCTCCAGGTTCTTTATTTCCATGAAATATAGTGTCCCTTCCTACTAGTTCATACAATTCCATTTTCTGGAGTAATTCAGTACATCCCTAAGAGTGACAATTCTTATAGGATAAAGGCCATCAATCTTGATATCACTTTTTATATGACTGGAAACTCCTTTCACTGAGTGATAGTCAATTCTTGTACTCCAAACCTCCACCTGTAAAAATAGCTCTCTCTAAAGACATTTTAACTAAAAATATGTCAGTGAGATAACAGAAAAAAAATTGAAAAGTAAAGCCCCGTTGTCTGATTTTAGAACTTTGCCCTTCTACCAAAGTCAGGGTCTGCAGAGAGTGTTGACAAGTTGATCTGTAATTAAAAGAAAAGGTACTTGCAAGACCTATTTATATGCTTTATGGTATCCCCTGGGATCATTTAACTCACTAATTTGGGCAGAATGGACAAGGAATTGAGGGCCCGTTTTCTCCTCTTATAACTCAGTAAACATAATCCCAAATTGATTGGTCTCTACTACATGAGAAGCAAATGAAAAATTAATTAGATTGGCTGCAGCTCTTGAAGTGAGCACTTTACTGCTTTGTCTACTTGATCTTTTCTCTTTGGGTTTATCAATAAAGTGGCCCACGTGGAAACAATAATAGAAGGAAGGTAAGGGCAAGCATCAAGGGGATCCAGGCAAACTGGAAAACCGAGCCGTCTGCAAGGGGTAAGATTTAGATTGGTCTCCCGGTGTAAACTGCACTAATACAGTGTATTAACATGAAATCAAAATGTTTCTCAATCTTAAACTTATGAGCTTCTTTGTATATATGTTCTTCTCTTCGTACTGAAAACAATTTCTGTTAATGTGTTTATCTCTTCATTGCACCTGTATGCAGTGACTTGAAAGCAACTGTAGTCACAGAAAATTAGAAGCAGAAGTGATCTTGCAGTGTAGCCCTCTCATATTTTATGGGTATAGTCACTAAAGGCCTTGGAGGCGGGTGGCCAGTACTGAGGGACAGGACATTTTCCTGACCCCTGTTCCTGTGCTCAAAAATTTTACTCGATTTCAGTAATCAACGTTAACTTATATCCTGGGGGGTTTTTCTTGCACGAAAATATCCTCACAAGAGATGGATACAGGTTATTTTAAAACATCTTGGTTAATATCAAGATGGATTATAAGTAAAATTATTTTATGCTTAATTCAAGACTCAAAAGAAACTAGGTCAATAGAAACATATCAAAATATAAAACAAATACTAAAAATTATAATTTATATCGAAGTACATTGTAAACATTTACTTAACCAATGGGCATCATCATTTTCATAAAATACTTGACTTTAATTGGTGCTCAGGAATGGATGAGACCCAGATTCATCAGGTAATGTGTAATATTAACATTTTTGGCTGGATAATGTTAAAAATGTACAAGTTAAAATATAAGGACCTCTTATCTTTGGAGGTGAATCATTTAACTTAATTAGTTACTAAAATCACAACTTTAAAATTTTATATTTTATTAAGATTGAATTCCTCAGGTTAAAGTTCAAAACCATTATGTGTTATACAAAGTTGTGGTAGGCAGAGTAATGTCCCCAAAGATGCCTGGGCCTCAATGATTAGAACCTGTCACTATGTTCACTTATATGGTAAAAAAGCCACTTTGCAGCTGAAATTAAGATTAAAGATTTTATAATAGGGAGATTATTCTGGATTAACCATGAGGACCCCATGCAATCAATCAAGCGGTCCTTTAAAAGTGGAAGAGGCAGGCAGAGGAGTTGCTTAGAAAGATGCGAAGATGCAAAAAGAAACAAGAAACTAGAGATTCCAAATGTTGCTGTTCACTTTGAAGACTGGGGAGGGGGCATGAGCAAAGGAGTGCAGGTGACCTCTGGAGTCTAAGAATAGCTCTCAGCTGACAGCCGGCAGGGCAGAATTGCCCTGAGCTCTGCCATGGCCAGAAACTGGATTTCATCAGCACCTGGGGGAGCCCGCAAGTGGGTTCCCCCATAGGGCCCCCAGCAGGGAACAGAGCCCTGCAGGCAACCTGACTCTTAGCCCCATATGACCCGTGTCAGATTTTTGATCTGTGGAACTTTGAGGTAATAAACTTGTGGTGTATTAGCTACTAAATGTGTACTGCTTTACGGCACCCCTGGGAAACGAGTGCACAGCCCTGGAGGTAATGCTGAAAGAACCAGGGGTATTGGCAGCTTGTACACTAAGGAGTCTGCATTCTTACATGAGCCACGCCTGGCTCCAAGCTGCGCCGTGGGACGGCCCCGCTCTTTGCTTCCCTTCCTGAAGTCACGTAACCTGTTGGTTCCATGTCCTTCACCTTACCAGTAGGAACCCAATCGAGAAAACTCAGTACAAATATTGGAATTAATATTGTGACTGTCATTGCGGTACTCATAATCCATCCACTTCCTAACTCTTAGACAGTGAGGCTGTAGTAGCAAGAAAACAAATATATATCTCCGTGAGCCCTGAATCTAGAATGTAGGCAGTAAATTTGTAAGATTAGTTGGGAAAATTGTGTTTGACAGTCTCCCTCTGTGAGTTGGAAGGAATATTTAACACACACTGAGGTGAGGTGTGAGGAGCTTCTCTACGTAGTTGCTAACAAGGAAAACGGTTTTGAAAACTCATTGTAGAGATGTAGGCGGTTGGTTTAGCTTAGTGGCCTACACGGTTAGGGACTTTCTGTTGCGGAGGAAGTGCTAAACGCGCTCTGTGGAGAGGCAGTCATTACCAGCAATTGAACTTTAAGAAAACCAGGAATGTCTATTTAAAATACTGAGGTGACTTACCCTGGGACGTGTAATCTGAACCCTTTAGCATCTCTCCTATTGTAAGCACTGCCAGGAAAGACACACACTCGATTTCCTGAGGACTTTGTATCAGCTGGTTTTTAGACAGTCAGACCATGTCATGACTGAAGTGCGTGGGGAATTACAGGACGTTTACATAGTAAGAGCCCATCTGAAATTTAGGGGATGATTCTCTGGAAGTTGGCAAGTGTTTGTGCGGCATGTGAGAGAAGAGAGGAAGAGAGAGAGAGAGACAGAGGCAGAGGGGGAGGGAGGGAGAGAGATGCATTGTAGCAGGTGTCTGTCGAGGGAAGTATTTGTGTAACAAAGCAGTGAGGGGTAAGAACAGGTGTGATCGGATAATGACAGAAGGGAAGAATAATGAGAACATGAAATGTAAGGTATGTATGTACGTTTTAAAAGAATTTCCCAAGGTAATTCTTAAACTTTACATGATTATTAATTACTGAGCTATGATGCTGAAGTATTTGGGACCGGGAAGACCTAGTAGATGTTTAGCAGAAACAACTTCTTAAAACACTGGATTTTTTATACGATGAAAGCTGTGGTCTGTCCTTCTTCCCCTCCTCCCCTTCTTTCCTCCTTTTGTGAGAATTTATAAAGTCCTTGTTATGTCAGAAGCTCTGCTGGGTATGAAGGATACAGAGTGGAAAGGATGACACGCGATTACTGAGTGACAACGCCTGTGCTCGAGCCCTGCGGCCAGGCACCTATTGCGCGTGGCTGTGGAGGTTTGCCCGCGGGTGGTGGCGCGATTTGAGCAAAGGCGGTTAGGAGTCAGCCAGGAGGAAAGATGGCAGGAGCCTGTGCTGCCCCGGGCCTAGGGCACTGCGTGCAGGGCCACCAGCATGGACACGCGTGGTGCCTGGGGAGGACCGGGCGATTTGGATGCTGTGCACAGTGGAACATTGCGTGGAGACAGGCTTCCCATCATGGAATACATGCTGTCCGTGGATGTAGCCCGTGACCCGGAGCAGTTGGGATGTTCTAAGTGTGCGTTTCTAGGACAAGTGAGATTGATGGTAACCATCTACTGCATACATTTCAGACACTGCGAGAAGAGCTGTACATACATTGCCTTATTTAATCACTTGTATAAAAAAGTATTGTTTACTTTGTTTTCACAAGAGAGGGAGGGAGCGAGAGGCTGAAAATTTCAGTCATAGAAGCCAGACCCTCGGAATCGGTAGGTTTCAGGCACCGGCGGGTTTACCAGTTTTTGAAGGATCACTTTGTGGCCATGTGAACGATGCTCTAATGCAGGAAAAGTTAAAAAACAAACAAACAAAAAACATTCCCAAAACAAACCAACATATGGAAAAACAAAACAAAAAAAACAACCCATGGCTACAAGTTAGAGGATATTGCAGTAATCAGCGTGGAAGTTAGTCATGCTCTTACCTAAAGACAATGGCTGTGATGTGGGAAAGATTGATTATCGATTGGGCCAGTTTTAAATGCTTTGAGGAAGCTAAATGAATAGCGCTTGGCCACTGACTGGAGGCGAGGCTAAGTGAAGGGCAGAAGGCGATGAGCACTTCGGAGCTTGGTGACTGAGTGAAGGGCGATGGTCTTCTCTGAGGCGGGGAACTTAGTAAACTAGGGAGAGGGTTTGGTGGTGAGAAAGATGGAGTCCCATTCGGACATACGCTGTGGGGCTACATGGGGACCTCCCAGTGTGAGTTTCCTAGGGCGGTGGACACAGGCCCTCGAGTTCAGGAGTTCTGAGGAAGAGAGAAAGGTTGCAGTAACTGCGGTCAGGCGCTGTGCACACGAACCTCATCACGTCGTGGCTCCTGAATTTAAAAGGGCGAAAGGGATGCTGATGTTCTCTGGAGGGTTCTCACCCCTGTAACTGTCTGCAGCCCTGCATGCACCTGACCCTGGGTGAATGTGTCCCGGTTCAGCCTCCGCAAGACCCACCCCGAGCAGCCCCTCCGCCCCGGCAACCTCACGGCGCTCGTCAGCCTTTGTGACACGCTTTTCGATGTAGCCAGTGTACCAGCTTCTCTGTCCCCTCCGGATAGTCTCGGGCTCTTCTCTCTGGGTGCCGTGGTTTCCTTCCTTGCCTGGCGAGGCCCACTCGCCCCCAGTCCCTGCCCGTCGTCCCAGCGCCCGTGGCACACTGGAGGCGCTGAGCCCCGAGGGCTCTCGCAGCCCTCCTGCACCGCGCCCTCAGTGTCCCTGTCGCCCTGCCTGTGTCCCCACGGGGCTCTGGCCCGGAGGCTGCGACCTCGTGTTCTTCACCGTCGCATCCTGAGGATCAGCACACGTGGTGCCGGACAGGAGAGGAGGAGGGTTGGGAATGAAGACGAGGAGGACGGAACAGGAACGAGGGAGGCAAGCTCAGGAGAAACTTCAGTAGGGAGAAGGTGGTCTGAGTGTGGGCCTATGAGAGGGATTCAGAGGGTTCAGAAATAGGAAAGAGCTTCAAAGGAGGGAGAGGTCACCGGCCAAACGTGGCAGGTGTCAAGTTAGGAAGCAGCAGAAACTGTCTACTGGGCTCTGCAGTTTGAATGTTAGCTTTGGAACCTGTGCCGATGGACGTGCCCATGATTTCAGCAGCAGATTATGAGTTTTCTTTTGGATGAATGAAAATAATAGGTCTTCTTATTAAAACACTCAATTTTCTCTAACACAAAAGAGAAATGGGTACCTGTAAATAAGTTAGTCAGTGCTATCTTAATATTCTAAATTTTTAATACATACGAAAAATGCCCAGTCTGGCCATATAACATTGCCAGACATCAAAAGGTATTTTATGAATTAGGTGTATATATATATATGTGTGTGTGTGTGTGTGTATGATGCCAATATTAAATAAAAATTTTACGTATGTAAAATTTAAGCAATAAATTTCCCCCCAAATTGCAGAAGGATTTCTACTGGCCCTAACATTGTGGTAAATAAATATGTTGAACTGATTTTTAATTTTTTTCATTTTAATATTGACATATGGTCAGTATGTATTATCTAAACAACTTGTCTTATGTTGAATTAATTGTCTTAAAACTTCACTTAGGATATCCAATTCTGAAGGGTAAAAAAACATTGTTATTAATAATCTTTATTAATATATCTACTTTAGTCTTCTGAGACATGCCTTTTCACTGAATTTTATTTTTCACTAGATAAAACACTTAGATCATTTTCTACTTTTTATATATAGTTTAAAAGTAAAAGTTCAGGAATAAACATCCCCAGAAACCTTATGCTTTAAAAGAAAGGAAAATGACCTAATTTTTATATATACATTTAGAACTTTTTCTTTCCACCAGGTGTTTTTAATTAGTACTAGTAATTCTAAATAAAGCTGTTATAAAACCTATAAAGCATGTGTTCCTCTACCACACATGTTAGCTAACTGGGGGCAGGAGTAGCATAATTAATATGAATATTAGAAAACTTCCCCAAAAGGAAATATAAGATCAAGATTAAAATGTCTTCAGTTAAAATGTTTGACTTCTATGAGATGTCACAGAAGCACAAAACATGTTTTTGAAAAATATATGTACTGTTAATACATTCACAATATTTAATAATACTAGCTAATGAAAACCTGCATTTTATATGCCACCCTTATTGGCATTTAAAATAATCACAGTATTTATATTAGCTCTCGCTTTCTCTCAGTATGCTAACATTTCTGACATTTGGTTTGCATTGTTTTTCTTCAGCTGTGTTACATTAACTTCTTGGTGGTGAGCTTGAGAATAAAATCCTTTGTTTCCCTCTGTCTGCAGGCATGTAGTAGAATTTCAGTAAAGCTTTGGAAAATAAATATGTGCCTAACCAAAGAATATATAAATGAAGAAGAAAAAATTGTATGTGAGATTCTCCCCATTTTATAATGAAAATCTAATAAGAATGGAAATGTGAAAACCAGGGCCTAGGATTTAGTCCAAGATTTGTATTCGCATAAACAGTCCTTGTGGTGTGTCCTCACTTGTGAAAAGTGGAGGACCTGTTACATGGTATGTGAAGGGCCCTTCCAGCTCTCCTGAGTTTTCACACCACCACTGCTACCTAGCAAGGCAGTGTGCTAGTGAATCCTTGTCTGGGGCACTCAGGTGGACATTTCTCTAAGTAGCTCTGACTTTTCTATGGTTTGATATTTCTCTGCAGCAGCATCTCAGACAATTCCAGCAAACTTCATGAGGAAAAGTGTGGGTAGTGTAGGAGAGCCATCAAAATAATGAGAGGACATGAAACCAGTGCCGCTTCATGCATCCGATGCGTGAGGTTACAAAGCCAGCCACTCCGCACAAATATATTGTCTTTTTTTTTTTTTTTTGGCAAGATTTTAGATTCCCATTTTACCTCCAAGGAAACTGAGATTAAGAAAGAGATGATTGCTCACAGCACCGCAGCCGGTAATGATGACAGCAGGGTCACACCTGCAGTCTCTCTAGCTCCAAAGCACATGCCGATTACATTATGCCCATAATGAAGCTCAGTGAGGATCCTGATTCAGTTGGGTGTTTTTGTGTCTGTGTGTGTATGGCGTGTTGTTGTTGTTGTTTGTTTTTTTGTTTAGGGGGTAAGGAATGAGAGAAATCGTAATAAAACATTTATCTGCAGTTTCTCTGAGCATCTGGCAAGAGAAAGAAAGTTGAATTTACCTTCTCCTGAAACATTGGTTGGTTCATTGTTGGATTTTAATGTCAATGACTTTTCTAAATATTTCAATATCCAAATGAACTGAAGACTAAAGATGATATACAAGATGCCACAGGTTAGAACATCTCAGTTACAATCCTAATTACGTACTTTTCTTAATAACTACAGTAATATTTACCCATTTACATTATTGGTATAAGCAAAAAGAAGAAGGAAGGAGGGAAGGAGGGAAGGGGGGGAAGGAAGGGGGGAGGGAAGGGAGGAAGGGAGGGGGAGGGAGGGGGGAAGGGAGGTAGGGAGGAAGGAAAGAAAGAAAGAGCAAACGTGACGTCACAGGTGCCAGGCAGGCTTCTAACCCCCCGTGCAAGATTCGTCACCCTCGTGCTGTTAGTGTGTGCACGACAGGCTTGTCAGACTGGGGCTGTGTTCAGCACTGCTTGTCTGTAGCAGGACTTCCCCACGTTATGACCCGAACGCCTCTGATAGAGTTAGGAGCGCGAGGACAGTGTGCTTTCCAGTGTGCCCGCACGCAGCGCCCACCTCCTCGGGCTGCAGCGAGGACCGGGCTGAGTTGTTGCAGATGCGGCCCCTTTGCCGGCAGCGGGAGCTGCAACAGAGAAGTTGAGTTTCTGGCATTTGGCGCCCGGTGACCACAGCGGCCGTGGTGACAGTTACTTTACCGCACGGATTCTGGGGTGTGGTTATTTGCCCGGAAGGCTTACCTCCAGCTGTTTCTCCAGGCTTCAGGGATTCTGTGAGTCAGCCAAATCACTTCATCCATCTCTCTGCTTAAATTAGCCAGTGATTCTATTTGCAGTCATGGCCACTAACCAATCTTCTTCAAGTATACATATGCATGTGCATATACATATATGTACACAGACATTCATATACACTTATATGCATTTATGTGTATTATATATGTAAGTAAAATTAACTGCACTTCTTCAGTACAGTTGAAGGCAACGTGCTTTGTTTCCTAGGTGATGCCCAGTGCTCTGCTCGGCTCACAGGGTGGGCATCGTACCAATACATTCTTGAAAGCAGGTAGGATCAGACAGCTGAAGGTAGGATCCCACCTTCCAGGACTGTGGGCGGCTGAATATTCAAAATGCTTCATCACTCTTGAGAATCCTAAGGCAGGGACTGTGCTTCATTCCCCTCAGAATGAATCAGGTAGCATCTAGGATCACCCCAGCCTGCAGCTGAGATAGAATCATTGCTTTTATTCAAAACTACGATTTCCTGGAAACACACCATTTGTTTTTATTTACTTTGTAATCTGACCTGCAAAGTGCAGTCTGCTCGTTCCACTTTTTAAACTTGGCTTTCTGAGACATCTTTAATAGAGGACTCGTGGTGCAGTTATTGCGATGGAGCAGAGCGAGGGAAGCTAAGATCCGCAAGCAGGCCCGCGTGCTAGGTCTGCTCCAGGCATCTTAACTGTACTGTCCCAACTTTTCTTCCGTGTTTGTCATACCACCCTTCTTAGGTACTCAGCCAGAAATCCGAATGCCATTCTCCTTTCTCTGCACCCACTGTAGCCACTTAGCAGCAAGTCCTACTGATTCTGTCTAGCAAATATCACTTGAGTGCGCTCAGGCCTCTTCATTTTCATTGCCAGTCGCCTCCTAACATTCAGCCTCCGACCTCTTCTCCTGCTTGGATCGGTCTGTTTTCCACGGAGCAGCCATGATGGCATATTAATCATGTCTGGTAAAGATGCAAATATGATATAAAATCCCTTTGGGGATCTGGGACGCTGCTAGGAACATTCTGAAATGTAGCTCCCAAATACTCAGAATTTCTCAAGTTGTAGTCTGAGTATTTTCTGCTCCATCACACGATGGCACATTCTTTTTGTGTTTAAAATAATCGAGGGTCCCACCGAAGTGCCGTTGCTGTATGTGCTTACCGACGCTTGGTACTGCCAGATGCTTAAAATGTGTTGGTTTGCTGCGAGGGCTGCGATTTCTCATTTAATGTACATTTGTTTGACACCTAAAATTTCTGAATAGTTTTCATACATTTATTGGCCATTTAGGTTTCCTTTTCTTGTGATGTTTCTGTTCATGTTTTCTCATTTTTCTACAGTTTTTTATTATATTTGTTGACTTGATTTTAAAAGGTTCTTTTTTGGTTATGTGTTTAAATTCAGTGTGTGACTTATTTTTTATGGTCTTTTGAAGAACATAAATTTTTGTTTTAATATAGTTGAATTTGTGTAATATTTTATGTTTGTGGGTTTTTTGTGTCTTATTTTTTTATTTTGTTTATTTTTTTGAAGAAAACCATCCCCATCTCATCTCAAAGTTATAAGCTATTCTGTATATTTTTTACAGTGTTAGCTTTTTATATTTGTTTATGTTCCACCTGGAATTTAATTTTATATACAGTATGATTTTCTTTGTTTGCCTAGGGAGATTTGATTATGCTAGCATTATTTACTAAATAGTCATCCTTTCCCCAGTCTCTGCAATGCCATCTCTCTATATCATTTCCACACACGCATAGGTCTGCTGCTTTTAAAAAAAAATTATTCTGTTTTTCTTTAATTTTTTATTTTGGGGATTTTTTATTTGTTTTGCTTTGTTGTTTTAGTTAAAAGCATGGTGATTTGAAATCCAGAACAGGGAGCATGGGTTAGAAGCACAATCCTTGGGCAAGTTGCTTACCTTCCTTGTGTCTCAAATTCCTTATTTATAAAACAAGTGTGATCATATCATTGCCATAAGGTTATTATGTGTCTTGCATAAAGTAAGAGCCATATGTGTAAGTTACATCATTTTAGTTCTTAATTATTTTCCATAAAAATGCCACATGGTCTTAATTAAAATAGCTTTATAAATCTAGACATTTTAAGTCCCTTTATGTCATTTTTGGTCTTATTGGTTTGGCCATACACAGTATAGCCTTTTGATCTTCGACACTTATTTGAGAATAATATTAATGGATTCTCTGGAAAAACATTTTTGTTTTAATCTGAATTGTGTTGGACATTTGCTATTTTAGGAGAGTTTACTTCTTTGTTACTGAGCCTTCTATGTATAAACTTGGTATCTCCATTTATTTAGTTATCTTCTTTCAAGAAGTTTTATTTTCTATGGAAAGCTCATGAGTGTCTCTTGTTAGCTTTATTCTTATGCAGCTCGTATTTCTGTTGCTATTAGAAAAAAATATATATATATATATTTAATCCATACCTGAGGATATATATTTTTGGGCGGGGGGAGAGAGAGAGAGAGAGAGAAATACTGAGAAACATCGACATGAGAGAGAAACTTTGATCTGTTTCCCTGACCGGGGATTGAACCCAAAACCTGTGTATGTGTCCTGTCCACCTTTGGTGCACAGGATCATCTATCTATATCTGTTTATCATCTATCATCTATCTATCTCTCTATCTCTCTATCTCTCTATCTATCTATCTATCTATCTATCTATCTATCTATCTATCTATCTATCTATCATCTATCTATCTATCTATATCTATCTATCATCTATCTATCTATCTATCTATCTATCTATCATCTATCATCTATCTATCATCTATCTATCTATCATCTATCTATCAATCATCTATCTATCATCTATCTATCTAATCTATCTATCATCTATCTATCTATCTTCATCATCATCATCATCTATCTATCATCTATCATTTATCATCTACCTATCAACTATCATCTATCAATCATCTATCATCTATCTATTGCTCTGCATTCCAGTTGGCTCTGTATTTGCTCCTTTCTCATCCCAGTTTGAAAGTTTTTGAGGACATGGGGCCAATGTGACTTATCACCATGGTATTTTCTGCAGAGTTATGCAAAGTTTCCCTGCACCCAGTAGGTACTTAATATGTAATCATGGCAATTTGAGTGAAAGAAAACAGTAGAGAGAGAGCCGGCCTTGCAGGGAGTGTGGAAGTCGGGGACCGACGCGGGCTGGCGGCCTACCCAAACCCGCCTGCTGGCGTTTACAGTGGGGACATCTTTCCTAGCTGTCTTGATTTTGCGTGAGCAAAAAGTGAGAAAGCAAAGTTGGTAAACTTAGCCAATGCTAATTGGTTTATAGGTTTCCAATTTTCAACAATTTTGTTTTCATTGAATTGATTGGTTGTGTGAGAATGGGTTAAATGGGTGGCTTTCTCTGGCATCAGTGGATATAGCCCTATTTTGAGATGAAATTGCCAGGGTTATTTAATCACAAAGTTTCTTACATAGTTTACAAGCCTCTGTAGACATGATAGGAATTTAAAGTTAAATTTTAGATTCATTTAAAAATATGTTTATTCTTACTATTTGGAAAAAAATATATATATACACACACATATATATACATATATATGATTGAAGTGCTATTCTAAACTAGAAGATATTTTTAAAGCATCAGAAAAAAACAGTCACAAGAATGCCATGGGAAATGTGATTTAATATTTTTGCTTTTAGTTTAACCACTTGCAAATACATTATTGGATATCTGGCTTTGGTTTTAGTCAAGCTCTTAGCTATTTAAGACATTTTATTCCTAACTTAAATGGCAAGCAAATCTTTGTTGGTTTCTAATGGTTTTTCTAGGTCAGCAACTTTATTGAAAATATTTTCAAAACAGTTGAGCAATAATAAGTATGTACTACTGAAACAGACACATTTTTGAGAAAGATATTCTGCCCTGAAATATTTTGCATTTCTCATTTCACCCATGCACACACAAGGAAATTAGTCACAATTTTAAAATTTATTTTCAAATATGGTCTTAGTTTGCTGTGGTAGAAAGAACATTTACATTCTAGTTCTGCCTTGTACTCAGTTACTGAGTCAGGTCATCTAAGCTTGATTGTCTTGAGTCTTCTATAAATGGGAAGAGTAATAATAATATCTAAAAATACTGTTGTGGCAGTTTAATAGCATGGAAAAATACATGTAAATTATAATGTACTGGATGCTTTAAATATTAGTAAATTGAAACATTCTTAATACTTAACACTTGTAAAAGTAAAAAGAAAAAAATTGTAATATGCTGTATATTAGGAAGTTCTCCTATTTCTTTAGAAATCAAATTACTCTGAGGAGAATTTTCTTAATGTTGAGCCTAAATTGCTACATAAAATCAAGTTATGATAGAACCATGAGACAGGGTTCCTTAAGAAAAATCATGAAAGGAGATTAAAATGTCAAAGTAAGTATTTTTGCTTGGAGGTCATTTATGAGAAACTGATAGATAGAAAAGATTAATCTAACAAACAGAAACTTGAAATTACATGGAAAGGAATTGGAAGGGCTCAGCTCAGGACAGTATTCTTAAGTGGACAAAAATAACTTAGAAACAAATAAAAATGCAGCTTCCTTGGCACCATCCTCAGATATTCTGATTCAGATTTGAGGACAAAGAATCTGGATTTTAAACAAGCATCTCAGATCATTTTTCCAGAGACTTCATGTACACCATCAATATACATGACTTTAGACCTTTTCAGAGGTATTGAATTCTACTTGTCATTTCTTATTTGCAGGAAGTAAAAAAAAAAAGGAAAAGTGATTAACTCTTAATTATGAGTTAAGGTTAATGACTTCTCTGGTTAAAAGCACTCCAGAAATGTAGTTTGAGGAAACTAAAAGAGAATCATTTTTTTTTTTTTTTTCTACTTTGAGAGTATTTAGTCTCTGTTTTGTTTTGTTTTGTTTATTTACATAGAATAGAGAACAGAGTTTAGTTTGAACTTATGTAATAATATAATAAAATGTAAAAACTGAAGCTATTAAGGGACTTAAACAGATAATGAAAAACAACATATATTCTACATAACATAGGTTTCTACAGTTCTGAATAGCTGAAAAAGTCTCTGACTTTTTCCAATGTTCAGACGAATCACTAGAGGGCAACATATGCTATTCCTTTAAGATCATATATCCCAGTCAGAATGGTTTGTAGTTACACAGAGTGAAAGCAGAGCCAAAGCTGGTAGAAGTCAGAAAGATAAAAGCTGAGATTATAATTACTGCTATAACCGTTAGTTAATTTAGCTAACTGCATGAAACCATCAGTAACCAGTTACTTAGTAGAAAAACGTACTGAATGAGTTAAGGTTTTCTCTTAATTCTTGAAAAAATCAACTACACATAATCATTGTCCTCTATCAGTATGCACATAGTCATGCAGAATAGAAAACAGAGTCATGAAAAATAGAGCCCTTTTCTATCTCTCAAACATGCATCAGTTACAGCACAGCAGAATCTCTTTTCTCTGTATAGAGTGTGGCCTGGTTTTGTTCTTTATATTTTATTACATTACTGCTCATCTCATTACTGCTTAGGTTTGAAAAGCATGAATGAATCTTCCAATGGGGACAGAGCCTGTAAGTGACTGCCTTTTCAATAAAAAAAAACACACAACACTTTAAGAATCATAGTTCAGATTTTCACACTTAATATTATTATTATTTTTAACATTCTTATATCAAGACACTGATGTTTTTGTTGCATTTGGGTTTTATGATGAGATGTTATAATTTCATTTTGGAGGAAAGTTGGTCACATTTATGAATGAATAAAAAAAGCAAATTTAATGAACAAGTTTTCTGTCTCCAAAAGATTTTTTAAAAACAGAGAAAGAACTAAGATGGGGAAAATACAGATATGAAGGTAGAAAAACTGGACAGAATGAAAACAGAACTGCATGTGCTAAATGGAAACATCCTAAAAGAAAAATTTTATCTTTTAATGATTATAACCTAATTTATTGTTTCAAATACAGCAGATGGATAATTACCAGTTAATTTTTAAAGCACTTAATATGTGCTAGGCAAAGTGTTTTATTTTTATTATCTCATTTAATTATCTTGATTAATTTATGGAATTAGAACTATCACCAGCTGCACTATACATGTCTAAACTGATATTTTAGAGTTTAATTTAGTGGTAGAGCTGAGACACAAATCCAAGCAATGAGCCCACACCCTACAGCTTAATTACTGTTCTTCTCTGCCTGCCATGGACAGGTGCAGTCTTAGGAGGAGAAAAACCAGGCCTTGGCCGTCCCTCCAGAAGGCAGGCAAGTTTCACATTCAGTTAAAGCTGCTAACTCTTATTTTATTGGTCTAACAATGTACGTGGAAAGAAACATTATCCAAGTCCACATTGCTGGTAGAATATATGAAAGACTTGAGACATTCTGAATATGTAAAATTAATTTGACTTATTTAAAAACAGTAATCCTGGGTTAGATTTCAACCTAGGAAGCAGATTAGAACAATTTAGAGTTGGAGATTATGTGTTAAAGTGAATCTATTTCATGATTATAAGGAAACAGTGAGGACTTTTAAATAAATTGTTTACTTTCTGAACACCTCTTTTTGAAAGCATTTGTGGATGCTGAAGGAGTAAGTTATTATTCCAGGCTTAAAGAAACTGAATATTATCTTCTTTATCTCTGATTTGATATCTGAAAATTTTACTTTCCCCTTGAGAGTTAAACTACTGAGGAGTGAAGTTATATTGGAGGAAAATCACAAACAAGCAGGTACCAAAAAGCTCTGAGCACTAGTGGACCTTCTGAGGTCTAACTTTAATGCTTTATTCCTTAATTTCCAATTTCAGTATTTATTGAATTTGTCTTCAATCTACCATGCAAAATATAAAAGTCAAAACCACTAAATAGTTTTAAAAAGGTGATCTTAGCCCTGGCTGGGTGGCTCAGTTGGTTGAGCAGTGACCCATGCGCTGAGAGGTTGCCCTTCAGGTCAGGGCACGGGCCTGGGCTGTGGGCTCCATCCCCAGAGGGGGGCGTGCAGGAGGCGGCAGATCAATGCTTCTCTCTCATCAGTGTTTCTCTCTCTTATCCTCTCCCTTCCCCTCTGTCTCTAAAATAAATAAAAACAATAAAAAAGTGATCTTAAAGAGAAAATCACCTGCAAGTTTAAGAGTTACGGAGTTATAAGAAGTTAGTTATGCTTTTCAAAGTGATTTGCATAACACTAGTCTCCTATATCACTCCAGATAGCCTAGGCATTCATCTGAGTCTAGTTAAGCTGCAGTAACAAACAACCCCCAAATTTCAGTAGCTTATAACCCAAAGTTTATTTCTCGCTCATGCTACTTTCCATTGTGAGTCAGCTGAAAGCAATGCTCCCCCAACGCATTTTCTTCACTCTCAAATACGCCTGCCTAAGTACCCCCATCTTGAACACTGGCTCTGAACATGGCAAGGGGAAAAGAGAGCGCTGAGGGGTTTCACACCAGCATTATACATTTTGAGCTGACTTTTAACTCATTGCCCAGAATTACTCGTAGAGCCCGGCTCTACCACTTGGGAGCTTGCTTGAAAAACTAATCCTCTAAAGTTCCAGAATGGAGAAACCCAGAAGGTGGGTGAATGACAATAATGACTACCATGTGTCTCTAACAAAAACATACCTTTGCTTTTTACTCAAGTAAGATACATAAATTTATCACATGATTTGCAAAACTCAAGTTAAAACACAACTTTTGACAATATAAAAAGATATTGTAAAGGTAAAATTTAAGCCTTTAGCATCTTAGAGCCTTCCTGTTTATAAGTTTAATTAGACTCAGAAGGAAAGGAATAGCAACATTTTTTCTTCTTCAGATTGACTTATAAATATAGATTCTTATTCCAGTTTCACAGATCAATATGACTGTGTTTAATTATTATAATAATAGTAGTAGTACAGATGAAGTTTGCAGGCTCAAAAACTTAACCAGCTTCAATGCAGATCTATAATGCTTTTGTGGGGTGGTTCAAGATATCTTGGTGGTCTCTCAGCTGCTCTATTTAGACTAGTTCAAATTATGTACATATGCCTCTTTTAAGAAAAATTTATTTTATTATATTAATAGAATAGTCTGTCATTATTAATTTTTTTTTTACTTAGATATACTATGTACATTCCATTTTTCATTTGCTGCTTTTCAAAGAACATATTTTGTTGTTCAGAGTTTCATGTAATAGCTAATTAGCATGTCTTCTAATAACCTTTTTGGTACATTTTAGTTATTAGAAATGATTCCAGGATTTTATGAACTATAGAAACTCTACTCCAAATGGTAAACATCTATTCACTTGCACCATGCAGTTAGACTCCTACAGTTCTTTTCTTCAGTATAATCAACTTATTAAAATGTCTGCATTTTTTTCTTTGCTAGTTTTTGCTCTTTAAAATCAAGTTGGAAGATAAATTAGGTCTATATACAAATAATCTTAAAGACTAGTTTTAAGGATACTGGCCATATACAATGCACTCAAAACATAAACCCTAAGTGTCCCAGGGTATCTGTAGCACAGGCAGATGAGAAATGTCAGTCAACCTGCTCACGTTAAGAAAATGTACTCTTTCTGGTTTTCAAACATTATCAATATATTATGTGAATTTGATTAAAATTGCTGTATTTAAAATTGCTCATTGATGTAAAAAAATATTTAATCATGCGTCTGCATTTTATTGTAATGGTGGGCATGTGAGAGAAATGGTAAATGGATGAGATGAAGCAATAAGATATTAAAACAGTAAGAATGGATTAACTATAAAACTTAAAAGGTGACATTTTCCACAAAATAATGTTAATAATGGAAGTAAGTATATGGAAAGGTAAAGGGGACAAAGAGAAATTGTGAATTAAATATAAGAAAATATTTGTCTTTAGAAGAGAAAATGAAAACTAGGAAAGTGTAAATTCAAGAAAAGTATTCCAGAGAAGCTATACTGATTAATTTTTCCTTTTTTTAATCACTTAGAACTTTTTAAACTATAAGTATTGTCAAGTTCTACTATGCAGAATTCACTAGTGTTTCACTTTCTCAAAAGGAAATAGTCCTTGAAATATTTTTTATACCACTAGGGTGCCATTCAGTAAATTGCTTCTTCATAAGCACTAAATTGCACCCTAATGTCTTGAGCAAGAAAGCTATCTACTTCCAAGGATTATAAATATTATCTCATTAGTGCTAAAAACACACCTCTGAGGATGGAAAACAGAAATGGAAAATACTTCGTTCATTTTAGAAGTTGAACAACTGAGACACTAAACATAGAGCATCCGAATTGTTAGTGTCCCCGGTTCCAGAACTCCCTGCGAGGCCTGGTGTTGAACTGCTAAGGAAGGAACTGGCGCCCTCGCAGGTGCCAGCACCTGGCCAAGCGTGTGCGCGGAGCTAGGAACAATCCGGCCTGCAGACCTTTGTCCTGTCCTCACGGCGAGGGTTCCTGGCCATGGCAGTGACGGCGGACACAGGAGAGAAGCGGTGCACGAATAGAACTTCAGAAGTGAATGAACGGGTGAAACTTAAATGCCCTGTTTGTCGCCAAGGTGAGGTTGACCCTGAAATGGAGCACATGGCTTCACTGAAAAGGGCAAAAAGAAGTCAGGGCTGGACACGGTGTGTCACAGAGATCCTCCCACCTCGACCCTTGGGCATTTCTTCTGCAGCTTACCCTCCCGGCTGCCCTCTCCTGGGCTGCGGTTGGGATCATTCCAGCATATTCGCCCTCCGTGGCTCGGCGGTTTAGATGCTCCTTGGCCGCTCTCCCAGGCAGGATGGGCCGCAGGCAGGCTGAGCCTGGAGGGCCCGAGTCTCCAGACGTTCCCAGAGCTCCAGCATCTGCAGCAGATCCTCCTGCCCTTGTGGATGTCATGGTCCTGAGAGCCGTGCTGAAGCTGGGGGCCTCTGGGATCCTCACTGGGCCACCTGGTCCTGTTGGGCCCAGTGCCCGGGGTCCTGCCGGTCCCGCCTCACTCCATGTCAAAGTCAGCGTGTAAAGTGAAATTGTCTAACACCGTTTCCCTGCTGGGTTCCGGCTCCTTACATGCACATGTGTATTCAGCACTCCCCAGGCTTGTGTCTTCTTTCTCAGGGTCTGATTCTTCTTCCCAGACTTCAGGACCCTGCCATTTGGCATTTCTGGAATTTCACAGACCAGGGTCCTAGTCCCAATCTCCTTTCAACCAGGTGGTTACTAAGCACCTACCTAAACGCTTGCATGCAAAGAGGTGTGTGGGGAGGCGGTGCTCCTCTCCACCTGCTGACCGCATCTAAGCCGAAAGCCTCATTGAGTCCAAACGTTATGTGGTTCCCCAGAACGATGTGCTGGTGCTTGACAGATGACTAAAGGGGACACACGGGGCTGCCAGCTTACAAGGGACCTGGAGAGCATTATGCTAAGCGAAATCAGGCAGTCAGAGAAAGACAAGTATCACATGATCTCACTTATAGGTGGAATCTAATGAACAAAATAGATCCAGAGACAAAGAAGCATGGATCAGACTGAGGGATCTCAGAGGGAAGGGCTAGGGGTGGTGAGTGGGTGGGGAGAGATTAACCTAAGAATTTATATGCATATGTGCATAACCCACGGACACAGACAATAGTGGTGCGAAGGGGATCAATGGGGGGAGGGAAGGGGACATTTGTAATACTTTCAACAGTAAACATAAAATATTAAATAAAAAGGCATTGGAAAAAACAAAGTATATTTCAGCCTTCTGTCTTTCTTTTTCAAGCATGTTACAGTTCAGTCTCTGCAGAGCTCCTCACTACAATTATATCAGTGCTGCAGAAGTCAAGTTATATATTTCCTGTTTCCAGTGTATTTACTTCACTAGCCTTCTGCATTTAAAAGATATATATATATGATATATATATCTTGCTCTAGCCAGTGTGGCTCAGTTGGTAAAGTGTTATTCCATGCACCAAAATGTCACCGGTTTGATTCCCAGTCAGGGCACATTCTAGGTTGTGGGTTCGATCCCCCAGGCAAACAACAGATCAATGTTTCTCTCTTTTTCTTCCTTCCTCTCTCTCAAGTCAATAAAAACATGGAGAAATGTCTGTGTTCCATATTTTTAATTTTTATTATTTTTAATTCTTACCCTAGGATATTTTTTCCATTTCTTTTCTAGAGAGAGCGGAAGAGAGAAACACTAATGTGAGAGAGACACGTAGATTGGTTGCCCCCTGGGACTGAGCCTGCAGCTGAGGTTCGAGGTACGTGCCCTTGGTCAGAATCAAACCTGGGACCCTGCAGTCCGACGGCAGATGCTCTAACCACTGAGCCAAAGCAGCTAGGTCTGTGTTCCATATTCTTGATGGAATATATATTTCCCACTTAAATTCCTTATCTTAAAATTTTTACTAATAGAGTATTTCAAAGAGGAATTTCAACTTTTAAACTAGGGGAATAAAAAGACATGTTCAGAAACATTTTTTTATTGTGAAAGAAATTTGAACTCTGACTTCCTAGTACTTTTCCCCTTGAGACCTGAAAATGAGTGGTGAGGGTCCTATTTGCAGCAACACTGCTTGCCTTACCTAGAGGATCTATTTCAGTTAAGTCATTGCCAGTTAAAGATGACCTTGTGCTGCCAAAATGTTTTCAGTGATTGATGGTACCGGAGATGCTGATGTTTTCTGTACTGTTTATTTCTCCCTGCGACTTGGCTTGGTCTCTGTAGCTCTTCACCACTCCTGGCCTTCTCTCGTTTCTGCCGTCAATTGAAAGCAAGGTGTTATTTCTTGCTTTCATCCTACATTGCTCAAGCTACTGAATCGCCCTTGAACTTGGAATATGTAAAATGGTGTAAGAATGCAGCTAAGAATTCAGAACCCCAACTAAACACATTAAGATGGTCAGCACCAGGTCCTCAGCAGCCCACATCAGGCAGGCGCCCTGAGGTGATCTTCACCCAGTGATCGTAACAAACGTCGCTTAGAAACTGTTCCTGGAATCTCAATTTTATTGACATTGACCAGATTAAGATAATGTGAAGTTTTTCCTCTCTTTATTAGTTGCTGCTTTACTTCAGAAATAATTAATGGAATCTAATCATTTGTTTAATTGGTGAAAAAAATAAATAATTAATGGAATTCATCATAACACTACTCCCCTTTGAGGAAGGCATGACTGCATAATGGTATGTGATCATTGCTTTTATGTGCCAATTTCACATTGGGCCATGGGTGCCCACAGTACTGGTTAAACATTTTTCCTGGGTATGTCTATGAGGGTGAACCTGGAATATATTAGCATTTGAGCTGGAAGACTGAATAAGTCAGTTGGCCCTCCCAATGTGGGTGGGCATCATCCAACCCCTTGAGAGCCTGGATAAAGTAAGGAGGCAGAGGAAGGTTAGGTAAACTCTGCCTGTCTACGTGAGCTGGGACATTGATCTTCCCCTGCCCTCCAAACTTCTGTTTCTCAGGCTTTCACACCCACGATGGAATCTACCATCAGTTCTTCAGCTCTTAGGCCTTTGAACTCTACCAGCTTTCCTGGGTATCCAGCTTGCAGACAGCAGATCACAGGACTTCTCACAGCCTCCATAGTTATAAGAGCCAATATCTTACACAAAATCAATCTCTCTCAATCTTTCCCCCATCTCCCTCCCCCTCCCTTTCTCTCTCTTTCTCTCTCTCTCTCCCTCTCTCTCCTCCCTCCAGTTTTCTTTTCCCTCTCTGTTCTCTGGAGAACCTTGAATAATACATGGTAGGACTGAGCCTATGGATTTGGACAAACTTTAACTCAGTTTTCAGTACTGACTTTTATAAGATACACTGGTATGTGACTAAATGCTTATCTTCCTATCTTAACGCATTTTGTTTATCCCGTTCATATGTTTCTACTGTTCTTCACCTGCTCTGTGTTTCAGGAGGCTGACTTGTATGGGCTGCCTCAAATGGGCTCTCCAGCCTTCTAGCTTCTGGGTGGGGTTGGCTAACAGGAGCAGGACAGAGAGAGCTCTGTTTAGTTATTTCCCAGTTCTTTCCCTGCTGACTGTGTTCTCCCACCTAAGAACAAAGTTCCCATCCGTGGTGGCCTTTCCCTTCATCTCCTCAGTTACCACTCTCAAGGTGTTTGGGCATCTCCCCCTCCCCCACATTGCCTGGAGCTGGGCGTGGTGAGGCTTCTGCAGTCATTAGCTCCAGGGTGTCTCTGTATCTAATTTTTGTTTCCTCTTTAACCTGCCAACACATTTGTACTTTGTCCCTTTATTAAACTCCCTTCAATTGCCCTTTTCTAGCATGTCCTCTGTTTGCTGCCAGAAGGAAAACCTCTCCTTCAGATGTATCACATCTTAGAATTATTATGAGAATACAATAAGATGATACATGTAAAGTGCTTAAGGTTGCACCTGCCTCATAGTGACTGTAAAATAAATTGTAACCATGTTATTAATATAATCATTCTTTTGTGGTAGGGGAGGTAAAACTTTTATTGTTTTTGATGATGGTCTGAAACAATTTAACACTTAAGACAATGGTTGCTGTCTGTGCCAGTCTGGGTACTCCAAGGAGCAGAGCCAAGACAAGATTAGATAGATTCGTTGGAGGAAACTCCTGTAAAAGATAAATGCACAGGAAGAGCCTTCAGACCATAGACCACATTTCATGTGAGGGGACAGTGTGGCGGGGGAAGAACTGAACTCGAGGTCAGACTGTGGCGCTGTTTGGTAAGGCCACTGGTACTTCCTTGAACCGAGGCTGCCCGTTAGAGAGAGGGTCCCCTAATACTGCAGGGATGTGCCGGCACGAATACCCCCAGCTGTGTTCAATTGTTGACTGGGAAAATCTCAAGGAAGTGAGGTGTCAGAGGGCCCATGGTGGTGAATGCAATAGGGTAGTCAGTCAGTGCTGCTTGCTGCCACAGCAGAGCTGGGTGACAGCTCCAAACTGAAGCATGTTATGGTGTGAGATAAGGGTCTGATTTCATTCTTGCATATTGGGGACATCTAGTTTTCCCAAACCACTTATGAGATAGACTCTCTTTTCCCCACAGTGTTTTCTCGGCACCCTGTCGAAGATCAGTTGACTAAAAATGTGCAAATTTATTCCTGGCCCCTGTATTTTTTTCCCATTGGTCTATATGCCTGTGTTTATGCCAGTACCACATTGTTATAATTACCATAGCTTTGTAATAGAGTTTGAAATCGAACATGTGGTATCTGTCAGGAGAATCTGAGAGCTGGGCTTTCTTGCCTGTTTGCTCTGCACTAAGCCAGGGGGAGAGCCATGGGGAGTGTTCATGTGCTCCTTTAAACCTACCTCTTATTCGCTGAGGTCCAGAGGACTAGCAAGAGCAGGGCCTCATCAGTTCCCAGAGGTGGATGTGTTAGGAGGCAGTCTCTCGGTAACACCCATAGAAGTTGGGGTGCTAGACATTTGGTCCAAACCCTTTGCCCCTAAAATAAGGGAGAAGCCGGACGTTGAAGATTCCCCCCTGATTATATGGTGCTGTGCTGGGGGTGAGGTTTATGATCCAAGTGAATCTCAGCTTCTTACTTGTTTCAGTGTGGCTGTTTCCTCAGTTGCTTGGTGTGCAGGAGTCTCTACACTAGCCTCTGGTTTTCCGGCAGAGGGAATTGATCCATGGGTGGCTGCGTATGTGTTTTGTCTGTGTCCAGAGCCACCTCCTGTGCTGCCGTCTTACTGATTCTACTCACAGAATATCATCTCTATTCAGTACATTTCTATGATAGACTCGGCTGTTTGGAACAGCCCTGCAACTGACCTAGTTCTAAACACTGCTCAAAAATGGAGCTGACCTAAAAATTAATTATATTTTGCAGACTTACTTGGATTGACAATTATCTCTTTGACCTAAGGGCTGACGGTACCTATTGCCTCTATTGTAATAAGGAATATATATATCTAAGGGAAACCACAGGGATGATTTAATATGTGAATTTTTTTCTTTAATAGCAACTTCAAGTTCTTTTTCATGTAATTATTAGAACGAGTACTATTTATTGGTTAGTTTGGTGTTTCTCAAAGCACTCTTCAAAGCCCTGACTATGTGGGCTGATAACAGGTGCTATGTAGCATAGCGTTTACTGTAAAATAATTTTGGAAAACACTGGATTAAATAGGTTTCTTTACTAAAGGACTTCAGTGGGATTTTTTTTTAAGTCAAGATTTGGAAGATAACTGTTAGTTTCCTCTGAATTTTCAGCTTTAGGTTTTTACTTTGACCAAAACCACACAAATGAACACACACACATGCATTTCTTTACCAGCCCACTTGCCTGTGTGAGCTATTGGGAAAGGGGGAGATGCGCAAGCATAGGAATTGGAATGGCTGGTTAATTATATTCACAGTATTCTCTTTCCAAGCTACTACAGTGCCTTATAGAAATTCTACTTGCTTATGTTACAGACGCAAGGGATACATTTGCATGTACTTTTGTTTCAGAGCAGCTCATTTGTCTCTAATTACCCTACTTTGTTTTACGGTTCTGTTCTGTGGCCCGTGGGTTCATGATTCGGGACTGAGTTCTGGTATTAAGACTCTTCCACGGACTTTGTGTGAGCTCCATAATTTATTCCTCAAATGCAATCTGTGAAAAGTGCGATAAAGTGTCTGGGAGGGGTGCGAGGAAGAAAGGCAGATGGCATGAATGATGTCTCATTTTTCTGACAAAGAGTGTAACAAGGATGGAAAATGATATACTGTGAATCCATTGCGGTGACAAAGACGGTAATGAGAATTGGTAGGAGCATAACTGGCTGCATTCTCATTACACTCTGCGGATTGTAATCTTCTCGCCCTCCTCAGAGGCGGCACCCATCCTCCACTGACGGATGAGTCTTCCCCAGAGCTCTGCTCCACTTTTGTATCGATAGTTTTTATATAAATGGACCATGAGGAAAAGCAAGTAATACAAATTCCCAAATAGATGCTGGAGCTCTAATTCTAGTGACTGGTCAAGAAGAAATCTTATTTGCTAGTGTGAAAGGATATTAGTTTGGCCTTTAATAAATAGCTGTGTTTCAATCAGAAACTGTCTTTTTAGTCTGAGTAAATGAAACTTGATGGTTGTAGTGTTTGCAGCACAGGACATATGTAGATGTTTGGATGAAACAATAAAGGAAAAGTTTATAAAGAGGAAGAGTCTCAGGAGTTTTTGGTTTTTTAAAACTATGTTATGATACTTATTTTTATCATAACAATATGTAAAATTATGTAACTGTAAAAACATGTAAAATTATCTAGTGATATTTCAAAATTGTAAATGAAGTTATAAATTTATAAGTATTGGCTTCTATAGCTGTAATACCATAAACTAATTGCAGAGTAAATTGAAAACATGTCAAAGTTATTTCCTACAAAAGGACATGCTATGTGTTCCAGAGTTTTATTACCAAGCCCAAACAAATTTTGAAATATGTTCTTGAGTTTTAAATACTCAACAATGACAATTTCCTTAATTAATAAAATGTATTAGAAAATATCCTCAATATATTATAGAGTAAAACATGCATTACCAAGCTACAAGCAAAGCTCTTACATATTATCCAGCACCGTCCTGATGGTCCAATTCATGTGATAAGTCAGGAAAAATAAAAAATAAAATTGTAAATGTAGCCACAAAAATAGCATCAAGGCCATAAAAATAAAGTATTTATATCTTACATGAATCATAATACATTTCAGATGTATGCTGTCTAAATATAAGATCTAAAATTGTGAGTGAACTAGTATAAAATATAGCAGCAGATATTCTATAACCTAGAGGTAGGGTATTCCTAGCTGGAAAAACTTCTAATTTACAATCATTTAGCTACTTTAAAGTAGAACCTATTTTTTTTTTTTTTACACCTGCTGTGGGAATTTATTTATTGCTGTTTATGCTGCCTACGTGCTGTCAGAAAATAAACAAACCTACTCCACTCTTCAGTTCTATTCCCATGAAGCACAAACACACACAGCTCCACAAGAGGCTCATGAGATTTATACTTTGAGTTTTTGTTTTATTTTTATTTTCATTAGGACTTCATTTTTTTAACCTGGGCCAATTTCTATGTGGTATCATTTTTTCAAGGGATGTATCTCCATCAGGTTTCTGGTCTTTCAATAAAGGATGCAAACCATACTCCTTCCTGACTTGACAGTACAAGTGTATGGTCCTGTATTTGACAAATAATATAAAATGTTATAAATTTTCTCCTTAATAGTTTTTTTTCCTGGAAAATAAGACCTCAGATCCACTTATACATCACACTTAAATCTAAAAGCCACTAAACAATGAGTTATAGCGAATTGTCCAGGAGTTATGCAGTCAGCCCTTTAATACCCTCCTATATATCTGTTCCTGGATTTGCTCTGACTGCCACATAGCTGCAGAACCGAATCATAATCTTTTGCTCTTGGGCCCTTCACTCACGTCTGCCTTTCCCCAATATACAATTGCTTTTAATGAACTGCACTTGGGTGTAATGTATCGGCCTGCACCGAGGCATGTGAGAAGCAGCAGCCCCACGTCTCTCTTTAGCAGAGTCATTATGAAGACCTTTTTGAGGATATTTATCATACTGAGCTATATCCTGTTTTCTAAGAATGCAAGGGAGTAACTTCTTAGGACTTAGGGCCTGGGAACAGTGATGCTTTCCCAAAGTAGCTAGCATCTTTGTAATTTAATGTACAGTATAAATTAAGAAGCTATATTTGCCTTGTGTAAGTAAATTCGGGGACAAACTGTTCATCTTTGTGAAGGATTTTGAACAATGCATTTTGTTCATACACCTCACTATATAGTCTATGGATTTGTTGTAATTATACTTTAACGTATGTTCTTGATATTGGTAGTTGAATAATTTGAGGTGAATTAAAACCTTTGGGGGTCATACTTAAACATAACATTTCCATATAAGTATACATATCAGCATTTGTTAAATTTTGGTAGGCCTAGGCCTCTTCATAAAGTAGTAGATATGGGATTTTGTCTATGCCATGACAAAAGGCACTGAGCCAAAAAAAGGCCAGTTTTATTGGATATAATATTTCACTTTGAATAGCAGTTCTTCCATTATTTACTTCCCTCCAAAAAAAGATAATTTTAAAGTTTATAGACAATCATCTCTTAATTTAAAATGGAATACTGACAAAATCTTGTCATAAATATGTACTCCAGTTTTTTTATATATAACAGATATTTCTTATGTCCATCTTGTAATTGTAAGAGTCTTATGTGATGCAATGTGCTTGATGTCCCAAGTCCACAAAATGGCCAAGCTAATTGGGTGAGAGAGGACAACTGACCAGGGAGTGTTGTTTTGCTTTGTTTGGTTGGTAGTTTTTTGTTTTTGTTTTGCAGGGGGGAGGGAGTGTTTGTTTTTTGTTTTTTCTTGTTTTGTTTTGTCAGCCTTGAAGGATCCAAAATTTTGAGAAAATCAGATTTCCTTTTCTGGAAATTTTGAAGTAGAACATGGATTTGAGTGCATGTGACAACTGAACTGCAATCACAGTAAAGACTGAGGTGCTAAAAACAACATTTTGGGGGAAATTATGAGTGGGTTGAAGCTGCATTTAGAAAAGAAAAAAGCCGAATGATAGAAACAGAAAATAACAACTCTGCACCATGTAGCCTACAAATGAGAACCAGGCAGAGTTGCCCAGATTTCCAGTGATGCTCCCTTCCTGAGCTTTCCAGTGACTCCCTCTTTCTGCTCACTTATTATGCCTGGATTTTTATTTATGTAAGGCTCCTAAGACATAAAGGAAGTAAAGCAATTCAGGAAATACTGATGGGAGTTCTTTTTACAGGTCTTTTTACAGCTATTTAAATTCTCGCTTTATGTACAAAAGACGAAAAAAAGAAAAGAAAAACAAGCCTATGTGCAAAGAATTAAGTGAGAGAGGTTCACTCTGATCTTGTCTTTTATTTAAAAACAAGACGGTTAGATGGACATCATATTAATATTTTTGTAACATTGTATACTCGAAATACAAATGAAAGGAGAAGTAGTGAACTTTTCCCCCTCTTGAATAAATAAGCATTGAGTTGATATCAAAAAGTAATTATTGAAGTAACATAATATTAACCAACATATATCACATGGACTTGTGTGTGTGGGGGGGGGTCCTCATTATGTTTGATGCACCCTATCTGAAGGAGTAGCTAGACTTCCAAAACATCCTAAATGTCAATAATTAAATCAATGCGATATCTCAAAATGAGTAGTCTCCTTATCAGCTCTACTGAAGGCTAGTTTCAGGACTTTAAAACTTCATACTTTACTGGCTGTGGTTTTATTTCTTATTTTCTCTTGAACAAAAGCATTTAGTCCAGCACTCCTGTGAGATAAGCAGTTGATGGACTAAATGGATGCAGAGACTCCATCCATACCAGTGGCAGACAAGGTAGAGAATTGATTTTATTTATTGGCAAAAACAAAGTCACTCTTGCATTAATGGTAGACAGATATTTCCAAGAAATGCCCTTTGCTTTTAACCTGCTCACCACTGGCTGGCAGGCTGACGCTCGCTGGTCAAAGATAAAAATACACCTGGTAGCAGTCATGGGTTTAGTCTTAAAGATAAACTAATTCAACTTCATTAACATTTTTATTTGAAGAGCTGATGAACTAATCTTGCAGCAGTAATTAAATAAAGAGAAGTGATGTTTTTTGTTTCATTCAAAAACTGTAAACACATTTCGAAAGGCTTTAGTGTGTTGCCCTCTGTATGGTCACATCACCACCTGAGCTTTGCACAGCTAATTAGTATCTTAATTTATTTTATTGCCCAGAATAAATCAACCCAGAGGAGTCTTTCATGGAAAGGCTGCCAATAAATTTCCCCAAAGTCCTTTCTTACCTACGAAGTAAATAGAGATAACATAGGGAAGTAGCCTCATGTTGTTATCCAGGGTATGCAGTTTTAAACAGTCTGCACACAATCTTATGGTGAGATTAGTTGTGGACAGTGCACTCAATTTATGAAACAGTAACATTTTAAGCCTCTTCTAGAAAAACAATTTTAAGAGATTCACACACGTAAATCTGTATTACACTAATTTATAAAGGTAATTTTTTAAAATTGGTGCTTGTACTTTCCTAAGGTTTGTTGAAATCAATCCTGTGGAGTCAATCCTGTGAGTATATTTTTTATATTCATGATGTGTAAAATTGCTACAAAAAAAGTTCTACAATAAAATACAGAAATCTCTTTTTACTCTATTCTATAGTTTTAGAATTGTTCATGTGACATGAATATTGAGTATACTAAACAGAATAATTATTTTTAAAATATATTTTTATTGATTTTGGAAAGAGGAAGGGAGAGGGGGAGAGAGATGGAAACATCAGTGATGAGAGTCATTGATCGGCTGCTTCCTGCATGTCCCTGACTGGGGACAGAGCCCCAACCTGGGCATGTGCCCTGACCGGGAATCAAACCTCTATCTCCTGAATCATAGGTTGATGCTCAACCACTGAGCCACACTGGCTTGGCCAGAATAATTATTTTAAAACTCATAATTTGAGATCATATATAAGAGACAAGTTATTTAACATTTGTTAGAAAGTAGGCCATGTACCGATTGAGAAAAAAACAATAGACACAGATAACAGCAAGGTGATTACTGGAGAGGGCTGGGGTAGAAAAGGCTATAGGAGATATAAATGGTGATGGAAGGAGACTTGATTTGGGGTGGCGAACATACAATAAAATATACAGGTGATGTATTATAGAATTATACACCTGAAACCTATATAACATAATTTTATTAACAAATGTCACCCCAATACAAATTCATTGAAAATGGGGAAAAAAGAAAAGAAAATACTCTGTTCTTTCATTTAGACTGTTAATGAGGGAAGCTGATTAAACAAAAATATGAACAATAAATGTAAAGGAAATTCTTATGTTTTATGAAATAAAATATATTCACATATATTGTTGTGCATTAGAGACTTTTAAATGATCAGGAGGCCTTCTCTAAAACAAATTATAACAATTTGTGAAAGAAGTACTAATGTAATCAAAATTAAGGCATTTACTTTTGTAAAAAATTCAAGTGGAGGTGCCAATATTAAACCTGGATTTAAGGATTAATTTCAATACTTACTGGTTCTATGACTTTGGGCATGTTATGAGGCCTTTTGGGGGATTTGACTTTTCTCATGTACAAGATGTGAGTGATGGTAATATCTTTTTTTAAAAATTTATCTTTATTGTTGAAAGTATTATAGATGTCCCCTTTTTCCCCTCATTGACCCCCTCCACCCTGAACCCCCCTCCCAGGCCTGCCACACTATTGTCTGTGTCCATGGGTTATGCATATATGCATGTAGGTTCTTTAATATCTTTCTACCATTTTTATTTTGTTCTTTTGATTTTTAGAATTAAAATAATGTGTAAAATACCTGACCTATGGTAGTTATTATCATTATTACAATTCCAGATTTTCTTAAGCTATTTAAAATAATAATTAAAGAACTTTTAAAACTTTTCCCCCCTCCATGTTGATAATCCCTTTTCCTGTTTGTTTAAAGAGACGTCACATTCTGTTTTGTTGCTGCGGAAACTGTGCTGGGAGGAACACATAACAGCTACAGTTGGTGCTTCAGATATGAGTATTTTCAGGAGCAATTAAAGTATTTAACTTATTTCAGTAGGTTTATAAACACTCTGTGCTCCTAAATATTTGAAAACTATAAAGGTTAAAAAAATCTGGCATCATTTTTAGAGAAGAACATGCTTCCGCTCACAGCCCCCTTGCCACTTAAATAGCACTTGATGCACTCCAAGTCATAGCGATTACAGAAGGAACTGCAACTAAACACGGGAGCGCATGAACTTTGCCAGCACCAGCGTGGTCTTAAGCACGACCCGTGCCGGCGTGACACCGCCGGGAAGTCACAGAAGCTGTGGTACCTGTGTCTCGTTTGGTATTTCTTTCACTTTCTATGCCATGACCACACAATTTTTAAGCAAATATGGGTTGTCATTGTTTATCCTCAGCACTCTGGTACCCATTAAACACCTATTAGTCCTTAGGACCAGAACTGAATGAGCACAATATACAGTGTTTGGTGATTCAAGATTGGTCTGGTTATGCGAGCTGACATTGTTCTGAGCACACCTTTTTTAAAAATATATGTTTTTATTGACTTGAGAGAGAGAAAGAGAGAGGAAGAAACATCAGTGTGAGAGAGAAACATCAACAGGTTGCTTCCCTTTTACACTCCAACCGGGGGTTGACCCTGCAACCTGAGTATGTGCCCTGACAAGGACAACACAGCCAGCGGAGCCACGCAGGCCGGGTTAAGCACTCCTTTTTTTTTTTTTTTTTTTTAAATATATCTTTATTGATGTCAGACAGAGGAAAGGAGAGAGAGAGAGAAACATCAATGATGAGAGAGTCATTGATCAAGCCCGCAACCCGGGCATGTGCCCTGACCGGGAATCGAACCCTGATCGCCTGGATCCCAGGTCGATGCTCAACCGCTGAGCCACGCCCGGCCGGGCAGCACTCCTTTTTTTCCAAGTAGTTTATATAGCTAGAAATTAGACCCTAATCTTCATTTAGTCTTTTGACTATCACAGAATGGGACACGCAGTCCTTTGCCTTGGACAGGGAATGCTCACTTTCTTTACCCAATAGAAACAATGATATCACTGATAAGTACAATCTACAAAAATGATTAAAATTATCAAACTCTTTCAAGCAATGTTTTAATTCTCTTTTCTGTCAGTGTTTCATCAAAACTGTGGGGGGGGGGAACCCCAACAGCTTTGTTGATTGACCTTCAATTTTATTTTTGTTGTAAACATTATCAGGAAAATAGCCTGAAGACAGGTAGTTGCAGAAGGAAGGGTAAATTGGTTCTCATGATATATAAATTGGGAAATTGGTCCTGCAGTCCCAGGGAATTTACTGAAACTTGGGCAGTTACTGATGATAAAAATCATACATTCACAGGTACGTGGTTCCAGGAAACTAGCAAACTCCAGAAAGTAGAAACTTGACTCTTCTGCTAACCCACGGATACCTGATTTTTAAATTCTTTTTATTGCAGCTTATGCCACGGTGAGGACTTCTCTGGATAGCAGATCCCATGAGTGAAAGATTCTTGCTATTTTGCTTAGCAGTGTGTTCTCAGCAAGTAACACTATGCCTGACACAAAATATTTTCTACTTAGTTAATCCCAGTCTATAACCATAGCTTTATTAGATCTCAAATAGATGATTACTGTAACTTGTTTAACGCTATATTATATGGTTCATCATAATCTATCCTTTCATAATATATCCTCACCTTTCTCACTTCATGATGGAGCCAAATCATTGAATTCATATTGGCTTATTATTGAATGTACTGGTTCAATATAGTTTTTAGGCATTAATATATTTTGTTAGTTCTGAGAATGTATACATGTAGTTTAAACTTTAAGGCTCAGTTTATTTTATTTTTCAAAAAGGTGATCATAATTTGATTTCTACTCTTATATTTATGTTAGGGATTAGATAAAGAAAGCATTCTATTAAAAAACACTATGTCAAAGTGCCCAATACCTTTTAAGCTCTCAGTGGGTTCCAGGCATCATCAATAGCATTGTAGACTAAAAACAAGTCTGGTCCTTAATTTTAGGATTCTTAATATTGAACACTATGGTGTTTTAAAGTGGTCTCAAAAGTTGTTACTGGGTCCTGCTGGCAACAGAACACAACTTTGTATGACTTTAGATTATCTAATGATTATGCCCAAGAGTCAGAGAATATGACATTTTAGTCACAAAAAGGGAGGCGTGAAAAGGCAACTGCCTAGATGGAATATTTGTATCTGCTTTTTCTAATGCGCTTCAGGGGAGTCAATACCTCAGGCTGATCATTTATTGTAATCATAGATCTTGCTGAGATTCTCACGCCACAAATGACTACGTGTGGAACATTTGTGTGGAAGGCTTTCGAACCACTTTTGCTGATGAGACACTGAGTGCGACCACATACTTCACCTCCCTGCTGACGTGGCTGAAGTAGCACGAAGCCCTGGCTTCAGTGTCCCCTAGAAGACTGTTTAGGCACGTGTCCCACAGGGCTAGTTGTGAGATACATTTTAGTGATGGCTTGGAAAATAGCAGTTTTCAATTTTGGGAATACCTGTTCCTGCTAGTCCTCACTGTACAAAAGATTTCATTTACATCACGAGAAAGAAAGGAGTGTCGTGTGGGTGCTGTTGTATTCACATTACAAGAGGCGAAGATTTAGAATAGTAAAAGAACAGTTTTTAAGAAATATCAGCCAATTAACTGTAACTGGGAGTCAATATATCCTAGGGGCACTCCAAGACCGTTTCAGTGGCATCAAACTCTATTAACAAGCATTGTATTCCTCACTGCCGCGTACTCAGGGGGAGAAAACAAACATTCGCTTAAGAAGGTCCTTCATAAAGTGCTAAAAAATTATTTTATTAGATCCCAACACTTCAGTACGCTTCTTTGTAATAATCTAGATAATGAAAGGGGAAGGGCACAACCAAGCACTTCTGCCGAACAGCAAAGTCCAAGGGTGCCCTAGAGGAAGGGCCCTTGGGCGGTTGTTTAATTCGCAGGCTGCACCGGCCTCTAGCCTGGTGACGACTCAGGAAGAAACTCTCACGTGCACATTTTAGTGCACTGTCAAAGATGTCTATAACCGACTTAAATAACATTCTATAATCATTTTCCACTTAAATATCTGCATGGATTTTTCTCCTCCACTTTAACTGAAAAAAATCACAACAGATGAAATGCAGAAGCAGATATGAAAACTCAGCTGTCTTCTCTTAAGTCATACAGTAGAGAGACTTCTAAGTTACTTTGTCTTGAAAAATGTCCTTTTAATAAAAATATTATTTATATTAATATGCAATGGGTTTATTGTTTAAAATGAATGAATAAATATTTTTTGAATTTCTAATAGGGTAAGTATTAATAGTTACAACCCACAAAAACAAAAGCTCGTTTGGGCTCTAAATAATTTTTAAGGGTCTTAAGTTGACCTAATTTTATATCAAACAGTTTAATTGGTAGAAATACATCTCCTATTTGAATCAAGAAACTATTATTGACTTTTCCAGTGTTTTTTCCTTTTCATAGAAATTCCATCTTCAATTGATCAGGAGTGTGAGGTAAAGTCACACTCCTTTAAAAAAATAAAAAATCTCTTTGTACGAATTGTCCATTCGGCCACCCCCAAAATATTTATTGCTTGTCTACAGTGTGTCAGCTGCCAACACTCCAGTTCAGCTCTGAGAGCCTCTTTCAGCTCTACCCAGAGATGCCTTGTTGCATTATAGCCTGCATACCTGTTTCCACATCTGTGTCTCTTTTAAATAGGAATCCACTAGTGATCTTTACATCATGATCACTGACCATAATATTTGTTTGGCAAAGAATATTTGTGTAATATGTTTCCTAAAATAGTATAATTACTTTGGTTTTGTCTTACATTTTCCATAAAGGTTTCATAATAACTTTCATAGACAATAATTTACATTAGATCTAGCAGGAGATTTGATGAGACTAAGAAAACCAGGTCACAGAAATATGACATGATTTTTCATTACTATTTAACAAGGTTTAAAATACACTATTTTGTACCTAGAGATACAAATGTTATATCTGAATTTACATTCATGTAGATAGTTATATGTAGCCGCAGAGGCAGAGATTAGTGATGTGGCCACAAAGCCAGGAATGCTGGCAGCCGCCGGGTGCTGGATGCCGGGGGCGGGGGTAGAATGGAATGACTGGTGGTTGAAAGGTATAAGGTCTCTTTTAGGAGTGATAGTGTGTGCTTAAATAAGATTGTGGTGGTGGTTGTACAACCCCGAGCATACCAAAAACCACTGAATTATACATTTTAAAGGCTAAAGTATATGGCAATTATAGCCCAAAGCTGTTTTTTTTAGTTTTTTTGTGTTTTTTAAAGGAATGGTTTGTCTGGCAGTCCAAATTGTTTTGATGTACTTTGTCCTACTAAAACCATGTAAGACAAAAGTTTTAAAATATATCATTCTATTGTGGGGCTATAAGACCTTGATTCTGAAACCGAGCAAGAAGTAATCCTACATAATGTTTGTCTGATTTGATAAGATAGGCAAAGGTGAGTCTAGCAGCCAGGGCCAAAGTTCCAGTTTTATGAAGACAATTATTTCTGTCTTAAAGGGAGGTCAGTGGGAAAAGCAAAGGTACAGTTACCAAAATGAAGTCACTATCATCCTCCCCGCCTTATAGCAGGTGAGAGAAATCAAGCTCAGAGAAATTAAATAACTTGTTCAAAGAAGCACAGCTGGTAAATAACTGAACCATGATTACAACCTTGGATAGGAATGTTTAATAAAATTTTAGCTTATAAGAAGCTAAAAAATTTTAAAATTACTGTATTTTGGTAGCTATTATATTACATTACATGTGCAATATTTACTATGTGACAAATGATTTTAAGAACTTCACATTTATTCAGTTGCTTGGTCCTCATAACACTGTGGGTGTAGATTGTTTTGCTGGAGCATCATCTCCATTACAGATGAGGAAACTAAGGCACAGGAAGAATAAATAACTTGATTATATGCATCTGACCTTGAACATACACACAAACAGTCTTAGTCCAGACACTGTGATTTCCAACGCTATGCTCTGATCCCTCTCTAGCAGCGAGCATAATGCCTTCTTCCTGGGCATTTTATATATCTATTAAATTGAACTGAAAAATCTAATTAAATGACTTAATGCCCATCTCCTACCACATATTCTATTGTAAAAACTGAAAGTATATTGTGAGAAGTTAAAAATATGCAGTTTCCACTCTATTTCTACATATCCAAATTTATCCATTTTTCAAGTCCCAACTTTAATGCACAAACTTCCCTAAAGCCTTTTGTGATTCCTAAAACTTTCCCTCTCTAAAAGTATCATGATTACCTACATGTTTCAATACTGAAATTATTTCGTTCGTGTTTATTTTTCTCTGATAGATTGTAAGCGCCTCAAGGGAAGGATCTATGTGTAACCTAACCGTGTGTCTCTCAAAGTGCCTGTACACAGTAAACACTCGAAACATATTTGAGAAATGAATCCATGAGTAAGTGAGTGACTGACTAACATTGACAGTTATGGTGAAAAAAGAACACACATTGTTTTCTATGTCACCCTTTAAACAAATGTATTTTACTACTTCCTCTGAACAAGAAAATTTCCAGTGTTAGTACTATATTCTCTCAAACCAGCTTTAATCATAGTAGATTTATGCACTGAGCTGACGAGTAAATCCCTTTTAGTATTGATCTTGTTTAGAAGAGTGAGTGATTTTGGACAATTTCAATCTTGTAAAGTAGAACATTTAGCAATGACATGTCAGAAAGGTCTAAGCTCTATTAGAAATAGCAGCAGATTTATTCCAGCATTTATCTGGTTTACGCAGAATTGCCGATCTCTTTTGTCCCACATATGACAATCTAATACGTCTCAAAATGTTTAAGTTTTTATCAAGATGAAAGAAACTTCCGAAATCAATTTTCAGAGTGTTAGAGAAGTTGGTGAATTATCCTGATGAATGGTGAGGGTACCATAGCCCTGTCTGAAGATGCATCCATTTTTTTCCTACCATCAGCACATTTTAAAAATAAGAAATGGACCTTTTAGAAATGGGCAGGTTCAGAAGTAAACTCAGTGTAGTGTATTATGACCAGGCCACTTAACATAGGTCCAATTCCCTTATGAGTAAATGTGTTCTTCAGACATCAATAATCTGTACTGATTTTAAGTCAGCTGGAATAAAAGTCATCGTTACTATTTATTTGGTGATTATTATGTTCTAGATATTACTCTGGATGGTTTATCTCACTCAATTTTTCCAACATCCTATGAGAAAGAGAACCTCTGGAAACCAGGAAAGTGACAATGCTATGCACTTTATTGCCCAAAGAGGTAATATTGAAGAGGTAGAATTCCAGGCCCTGTCATAAGTAATTCTGTGTTTACCATGACCTCCTCACTATCTCACACTGTTTAATAATCTTTGACAATAAATATTTTTATATAAAGCTTATTGGTAGGAATTATAATTTGTATTTTTAATTCTGTAGTCCAGTTCCTGATTACATGGTATCTATTAATTACATGGTATTCTATTAACTATGCTGTGTTCTCAAGGTTCTTATATGATAGAACTGTGATTTCCTTTTAGTTGCCTGCTTTCACTTCCAACACTCAGGGTTGACTCAAGGGATTAGCAATACCATTGCCTATATGGATTTGGCAATCAAGAGTAAGATCGATCAATCTCTAGACAATGTTAATTTAATAGCTATTTATTGAACGGCTATTGAGTGCCTTTGCACCAAGCACTCTTCTTAGGATCCATCATATATGTATTTTCAGCTTCTATCTCCAAGGAGTTCACAAACCACAGGGAGAGGGGCAGATTTTGACAAAATAACAATTATACAGGGTGGCAGATGCTGCAAGACGGTATCTTAGCTATGTAGTTGGTGATTCGAAGTGTGTTCTAGATAACAAAAAAAAAGTTAAGAGGACTCTTAATCAGTAGAAAAGGCAACAAGATAGCATATCCCAGGAATAAGTATAACTACGTTCTGCAGTTTCCATCTAGTTTTGGGACCCAGGACAATTTATTTTACATTTATAAGCCTCAGCTTCCTCATCTGTTAAGTGATGGTGATAAACAGAACTCAGAAGCCTGCTAGAATTAAATGAGGTAATGCTTGTTTCTGAAAGATACCCTGGCCGTAAAATGGGGGGCCATGGTTACCCCTCTTTCTGGAGGGTCAGAACACACGTCGAGCTGTGGCATGAATTCTGCAGTAACATAGCTCTACTTCCACTTGCCACCCAGGCTCGTTTAGCTAGGGTACACATTTTTAGCAGGATATTTATTAATAACGCATAAATGTTACCAAAAGGAGTACATTTTGATAAATACTGATCTAAATGACATTTAAATGTCTGAATATAAAATGAAAAAGTGAATGAATGTCCATATTGCACAAATATGTGGATGTTTATAAGGATTTTAATAAATGTCTTGTGATACTTTAATTTTTAGATATCTTGATATTTTACCGTATTTAATTTAGAATGGTCAAGAAACGAAGGTTTGGTGGCAGAAATCCCTGGGTTTCAACCCTGGTGGCACTAGTTACTAGTTGCAGGATTAGGAGTAAAATACTAAGTCTCTCTGAGTCCTGATTTCCTCGGTTGTATAATTGAGGAAAAATAATATCTATTTCTATGTAGTAATTCTGAAGATAAATGAAATGATAGAAGAACTCTATGTATCACATAAGGCCTGGCATAAAAGTTCTTCAGAAAATTTAGCTATTTCTGTTATTAGTGATTTCATTATTGTTTTCTTAATTACTTTTAGAGTATTGACATATTCTATTAAAAGTATTGATACTTTCTTAATTTATGTTATTGTCACTTCCTATTATCTAAAACATATATCTGTATATGTTATAGCTATAATATATATGTAGCTATATATATAGCTATAATATATGAGTATAATATAGAATATATATGTATTATATATATTATAGCTATAATTTCTTATATATTTATATTTAAGCTAAATTGCCTATCTGGAATTGTTAGCATTAAACTCTGGAACAGAATACAGAATATTACTCACTGCAGCTATACTCTCTGTGTTCTGTAGAACCTGCAGCTCTACAGCTTCCTCCCTGTTTTGTCTTGTAGGGAGTGACCTTTTCCCAGGATGTTTTTCCATGACATGGAGCTAGCATGTGCTGACTCCTGTAATCTGGGATAGTTCTAAGGAGACTGTTATTTCCAGTAAGAGAGCAGGTCTCTAGAAATTCTTTTTCCTTCTATAATTACATCAACCAAATATCAACAGTCTTAACCTAAATTTAAAAGTCTACCTTCCTGTCCTAAAAACAACCCATGTGAGTTTATCTATTCATGTTAATTATGGAAAATCTTAAGTGTTAACACTACTGTCCTTCCTATGCAGGAACGGGGTACAGAATACCATTAGTGGTGTGTATATATTTAGATTACTTTTTTCCAGTAATTTGGTAATTTTGTGCAGATCTAGCTGGAATCTCCTGTAGTTTGTGTACTTTGTCAGCAGGGGCTGTGTAATGCACATAGCTAGTGGCGGTTAAGGGTAATGTGTGATCAGGGAATAGGACAAAGTAGGGAGAAATCAAAGCTTGGACCACTGTACTCTGGCTCATTTCTTAACACTGGAGGTAACCAAGATCGTTTTAATAAAAAGAGCCAGTTGCTTCCAAATGGGAAGTTGACATTACCTCCTCTCCTGCCCAGTGAATTAATGTTTCAATTGGCTGCTGATTGAATATGTTTATGGAATATTTTAAAAGGAAATTAATATGTTGGAAATGATAAAAATCTTCATGCATAAGGAAACAGTAAGGGGATATATCTTGTAGCTTTAAAACTACTGCATTTGAGCTGACTCAGGTAGCTTTCCAAACCTGAGCAAATGTGTTTGAGCATTTGGGGGAGTAATAGAATTTTTCACTAAATTCTGAAGTTGTCTACATTTATTCTAGTGGAAAACAAAACAACAAAACAAAAATAGTATTGGGAATCCTCAGCTTGTTTGCAGAGTGAAAGAGTGAGGCCCAGTATGCTGTTAATAAAGCAATTGTATCATGCAAATATTTCTTCCCTTCACCACAAATATCATTTAAGTAAATGTTTCTATAGAACATATTTCTCCAACTGTTACTTTTTCTCCCACTGACCTTTAAGTAAATGTGTTGTAAAAACCATGTTAGTTTGCATTATTTTCTTAGAAAAATATATGAAATTCAATAGCTATTTTGTTCTCAATTTATTGCCTTCCTAAGTGTCACTCAAAAGCAGGGCCTGTGGCTCACTTTGTATTTAGTATATTTATGTTTGATGATGAAGTGATGGTAAGAGGGGCAGATTTTTATTTCTCTTTTAAAGATGTTTTCAATAGTTATTTGATACAAGTTACCAGATTTAGTGGGATTAAATGACAGAACTGTGGAAATATGAGTCCAGTAAAATGTTCAGTTATTTATCCATTAACATTTATTTACTGAAACACATTAAAGTAGGCAATGTGGGAGTAAACATAAACAAGGTGCAAACTTTGCCCTTAAATGTATAGTGTAATAGGAAAGATAAAAAGTAAATAATACCAAGTAAGATTTTAAGTGTTATAAAGAAGATATAAATAAAAGCTCATTAGAATACAGAGAAAAACACTTATTTTTCAGCTATCAAAAAGAAAGCATGTGCCCTTCAGTAGGTAAATGGATAAACTATAGTACATCTAGACAACAGAGTATATTTAATGCTAACAAGAAACAAGCTATCAAGTCATGACAAGACATGGAGGAACCTTAAATGCATATTACTGAGTGAAAGAAATCCATTTGAAAAGGCTACATACTCTGTGATCTCAACTAGATGACAATCTGGAAAAGACAAAACTATGGAAATGATAAAATGATCAGAGATTGCCAGAGTTTGGGGCTGGAGGGATGAACGGGTAGAGCCGGGAGGGTTTTTAGGCGGTGAAACTACTCTGTACGATAGTATAATGATGCTTACTTGTTATTCTAAAATTTGTCGAAACCGATGGAACACCAAGAGTGAACCCTACTGTAGACGATGGACTGGGGGTGACTATGTCGTGTCAGTGTAGGTTCATCGTTTGTAACAAGTGTACTGCTCTAGTGGAGGGTGTTGATAAAGGAAAGGTGAAGCCTGTGTGGAAGCAGGGAGCAGGTAGGCACACCTCATTTTATTGTGCTTTGCTTTATTGTGCTTCAGAGATGTTGTCGTGAACCTAAAACTGCTCTAAAAAATTGGTTTTGTTTAAAATTAATAAGGCATGCCTTGGGAGGAGATGGTGCTGTAACCTGGCCTGGAAAGATAGGTATTATTTTTATTTTTTCTTAGTGGTTTAAAACAGGCTCCTCAAAAAAATCTCTAAACAGGAAAAAAACTCCACCCAGAAAAAAAATTGCCATTCTATCAAGAATCATGATTTTTCACCTACTCAAAATGGGGAGGAAGTGTATCATAGGTTGATGGAATAGTCTATGCTTGGTTAGGACAGATTTAGAAAGTATCAAATGTATGTTGTTAACAAACATGGTGATAGTGGAAAGTGGAACAGAACCAGTGGTTTGCAGATAAATATTTAACAACAGTCTCTCAGGTGAAAGAAAACCTGATTTGTACTCTTTGCCAATCTCCTTGGTGTAAATATTCCTACCATGGCAGTTATCAAACTACCAATGATATCACTGAACATGGAGGAAGGATGAGATGCACATATAATTAGATCTTCCACCTACACCATTATCTCCAAAACTATAGAACCAAATCTTGGGATCCGACTGGGGACATGCTTAAATTTCACTATTTAGAAGACTGAATTCTAGTCTTTACTTAATAGAAATACATTGAAATTTAAGAGCTGGTAAATAATATGAATATTGTAAGAGTATTCAGATTTGCATTTGACTTGTGATTATGGGAGTGGCCTGAAAGAATGCGTAGGTATAAAAGGCATTTGAAAGGACAATACATGAGAAAAGTAGCTGATTAGTTATGTGCAATGAGAAAAAGGAAGAAATAAAAGATATATATTCTTATCCTACCTATTATTTAAGCATTCTTGTGTTAAATTGCCTATATATCTCGTATTCCCTTCTTTCTCTAGTTCAGGCTGTCTCTGAAAACTGCATCGTATTTTGTTGCTCACTAACCACTTTGTAAGTCTGCATGAGACTTGGAATTCTGGGGTAGGTGTGCCAATTACTTGGCACATTGAATCCACATTCTTAGAAACTAGTGAGAGAATAGTTAATATTAACAAGTGAGGGAATTAATATTCATCTGGAAAATGGGGCCAACTGATATTGTCACCAACATGTGATTGTAAATGTTTTGTAAAGAACTGCATCTAAAAGCACTTTCTGCTACCATGCAACTCTGAATGATGTAAATAATAATTATTAAGAGACAACTAATAAAAAGTAGAGATGCTTTCTTGGCAATGTTGGAAGAATGGGATGTGTACAAGCAGGAATTAATTGCATAATTTCATTCAACATTATTGCCTGAAGAAACTTTGCAGCATCTAAAGGAAGTAAGTGTTCATCTCCATTGTTAAGGTGAGAAACCTGACTCTTAGGTCCCAGTGTTTCATTCTGAAGTCACACAAGTTAGTACCAAAGCTTTGATTAGAATTAGACTGGATAACTTACAATCGTATATCCTGTTATGCTTCCCATTACTATTGGATTAAATAACAAAGTGAGAATGAAAGTGGTAAAAGGCCTAAAATTTTTAGAAAACACAAGAAAGCAACAGTAAATAATAGAATAAAGAGCCCGGTAAGAATAGCAGCCTGATGCCACTATTTTAACCCAAGCCCTCACTACATCTCACCCAAATTACTGCAATAACATCATAGGAACTAGCTCTTCCACCTTCACCCCCACAATTTGCCTGCCATACTTTCATAAGACTCAGCTTATTAAGTACAAATTCCAGCCCTCCTGACCTGTCTGCATTTTCTAACTTATTGATTTCTAAATTCTTTTATTTATTTTACAAAGTCCCTTTTTATACTCCTCACTTAGAGGCTGATGTGGCTGCCATATCTTCACATTTTAATATTTCTGTATTTGTGTCTGCTGATCACATAATGGGTGCTCCACAAATACTTTTTATTAAATTGGGTCAGGAAAATTCCTCCCTTTTTAATCAATAAAATATCTCAGATAATGACTAAAATCTAAAACAGCCACAAAAATTATGAATTAATAAAAATGCTGATATCTTCTCAGTCCTTGTTTGTTTTGCTTAGCATTTCATGCTTGCTTGAACTGAATTTTGAAAGAAGCAGTACTTTGTTTTGTTAGTACATGGAGCTATGAGAGTGATGTTAAATGTCAATTCATTGGCTAGTTCTGTGTAAACAATCCTTGAAGTAAAACAACTGATACAATGTTTTATTTACTGTTTTCCTGATGCCTCAGTCAACCAGGCACTTGTAGATTCTGTGTCACCTTAGCATGGTGGGAAAGTTCTAGACTCACACAGCTGGATCTGAAATCATTGTGGGACCTTAGGCAACTTTTCTAACTTTCAACAGAATTAAAAGGTGTATGATTTTTAAACTGTTGGGGATTAATAGCTGTTCCCGTTCATGGATTAACTATTATTTCAAGAGTACTAATTTTTGCATGGACCTACAAAAATCGTTGTATTCATGGCTGTGATGGGGGTGGTGGTGTAGAATGGTGGTAGAGAAGGGTATGTGTATTCACATATACACTTTCCTGATCCATTAAGTATCATCGGAAGCATAACATTAAGTTAAAATCTTAAGGCCAAATATCTTATTCATACCTATGTCTGCCTGCTAATAAGTTTCAAATGAGAATATGTTTGATTAATAGCCACCTAGAGGGTGGAAAATCTTAATTTCTAGAAGATTCTAAACTCTTTAGGAAATATTCTATGTATTTATTCCTTTATGATCCACTGGAAATAAATGGATGGGGGGTTGCAAAAAGAAATATTAGTTTAAATATATACTAAATTAATAAACATGTTTTCCAGAAAGTGCATGGAGTAGTCCTGTTACTCCCTTAGAAGCTAAGTGGGTAAAGGCATTTGATGAAAGGATTATAATATTAAAACATACTTCTATTTGTGGTCATCATTCTTTTTATTTCAAAATTTCTATTCTTTAGCCCTTAGGGCCTCATTCCAAAAGACCAGTTCTCTCTTGGTATTAAAGTCATTCCTGGGCAGACGTGCAAGGCGCAGGGGAACGTAGTAGCATTTCCTTCCCTACTAGTTTAGGTCAGTGGCTAGGAGCGTGGGCCTCGGAGCCAGGCTGCCTGGATTTGAATTTCAGCTTCACAACTTCACAGCTGAGTGATTTAAGGCAAATTACTTCAACTTTCTCTAAGCACTGGGGAAATAATGGGAAAATACTTCTCTTACTGGAGAGGTATGTGGTAAGAATGAAAACACTTAGCACACCGCCTGTGTCACAGTAAAAACTAGGTAAACGTGAGCCATTATTTTTGCCAAAATATAACATGTGGCAAACCTCTGAGCAGCAGCTGCCAAGTGTTAAGTGTCTTGGTGACATTTAAAGGGCATGTGACCTCCCCAGGCATGTTGCTGCACCCGAGAGCTATGGTCGTAACCCATGTGTCTTCGCATCTAGAGCTGATTTTGGTTTTGCCCTTTGCTGGATTCAGTCCCTTCACTCAAAGTCTACAGATTTACTAAGCATATCATGGTTCTTGTCATTTTATTGAAGGTTTTAAATGTCCTGTGGAGGAGTCATATTTAAAAACTGTGTTTACCTTATCTCTTTGGGCTTTTCCTGCAGGAAAGGTTAATGCAACCCGGGGTCACTGCCACTGTTGTCCTTCCCCTTGAACTTATCCCCAGAGAACCAGAATCTCTTCAACACCATCATTACACTGAATAAGACTGGGTCCAGTTTCTACTTTTACATTTTTATTACCAATTATTTCACCACAAAGAAAAGAATCTTCCAATGGCAGAATCATTTCAAATTTACCCACAGATATAAAAATATTTCTCTCCCATCTCCCTCTCCCACTCTCCTTCCCTCTCCCCTGCCCTTCCATGTCTGTCCATCTCTATAGACAACTATTTCCTGAGAATGTCTCCAACATTTAGTTCACAGGCTCCATATTTGTTAAAAGAACAATTAAACTAGAATCAGGGTAGGAATTTGTTTCATGAGCAAACTAAGAATGAAAACTTCAATAAAACAATCTTTATAAATCTGACACAAACACTTTATAAAATATAGGACAAAATATTACTCATCTCCATATGTATCATTCAATATCAGATTAGATTTCACAGAGTTGAGTACCTAGCATTATGATCCACATTCTCAAAAGATCTGCTAACATTCATTCGAATAGGCTGCATTATCAAAAAAGTGGATATTTTATTAGACCAATGATCCACTAACAAAGCACTTTATCCTCACAGTAAAAGGAAATAGCTATAATTAACCAGCAGTCTTAAACTACCAGGAACATTAATACATTTACACACACACACAAATCAGTGTTTAGCACGTATGCTTTCAGTAAAGATGGCTTTGTTAAGACTTTGCACAAATTGTTGACCAGAATGTGGAGTTTTACAGTTAGGTATGAGAGTTGTTATTATGGTAATTTGTTAAACCATAATATTAAATGACCTGGATTCATTAAGAGGCAATTCTCTCTGTTTCTAAGAATTTACAAACACATTTATAAAGTGATTATTTGGAAGATTCAGTGGCGGGCTTTTACCATGGTTTGCGTAGGCAGTTCGAAATTCCTATGCTGGTGAGCATTTAAATTCAAAACATCAAAATGTTTATAAGACATACATGTAAATGATTAAAGATGAATTATAGCAAATTTACATCAGGCAATCACATGTGAAAAAGTCATAGATGAATAAGATGAAACTTTAGCACCTAAGGGAAGAAAGCCAGCCTGGATTAAGTCATGCATATACCAGAAAATGCAAGAACAATTTAAAAATCACCTTTGTTAAAACCATATTAAAAAGAGGTGTAAGGAATACAGTTGTACTTCTAGTGTTTCATCACACAACTGAAGTAACCAGTGTTCCAATATCGAACAGACTAGAACAAAGGTGATACAGACTTTCCCCCCCTTACTCTACTGCAGTGATTAACTCTTTTCACTGTGCCTTGGTTAATTTGCTCTGAATTACTGTCCTTGCCCTCTTTTCACCGAGCTCATTTCCCTTCCTAACTGAGTAAGGCACCTAGACAATAACACTATGCTCCCAGTAGTTCAGATGGCAGGTGGGCCTTAGTACTGAATCCAAATGGTAGGAAGTAGTATAATTGAAAAAGGTCAGTAGGAGCACAAGGAGAAGGGAACAGGAAGGAAGAGAGGCACATTTATCCTATTGAAAGGAAACTTTGTGATTAAAGACAAAAGAAAGATATATGAGAGAATTTTGTAGTACATGCCACTTTTTCAAGTGTAGAAACAACACAAACCTACTGAAAAACAGAACAGGTTCTCCTCTGAGAATTGGAAGAAGTTGGCCTGAAAAACCAAGGGTTTGTATCCTTATGGAAACAAACTTCTTTGCTGTTCCTGTGCAGTAATCTTACCAGTAACTAAAGGAAATTAGCATGGAAATGCTGGCTGTTAACATTAGGATTTGATTTTTGCAAAAGATAAACAAGAACTTTTTATTTTATCTTTGCTTAATGAGCAAACTGGCTCCAGAGAGATGCAAAACTATTTGGGCATTGTGCCTACAACTTACGTCACAGCTCCAAGGGACAAGGTGTCAGCCCTGATGGTGCTCACACTAGGGACTTCATAGCTCATTCATTCCTGCCATGCCTCCCCCTCACCCAGGGTTACATGACCACAGGGGACAATGCACCTTTTGGGCCATTTGTGGTTTATGAATTGTAAATCTAACAAGAGGGAGAGACAGCTTGACTGAACCCAAATTATGTTACAAAAGATGGCAATGAATGTCCTGCTTTAGCAGGATAATAGAACCCCTGCTTATTGGCAGTCATTCAGACTCTATCTCTCTCATTCATTTTCTCTCTTGGCCTTGACCCTAATCCAGCAATTGCACATCCCCAGCTGCTCTTTAAGCTGCCTCATTAGCAGCGCACCGTTGGGCAGCTCCCATGACAGCCATCCAATGGGATACAAGTGACATGGGGCCAAAGACTGAAACTGATTGGCAAGCACTGGGATGAAATCTGAGACAGGGTTAGATGAGGAAGGCTTTGAAGAGGCTGAACAGTTAAGGAATTTTAGGCACATGTTAACGTCACTGTTCGGCATTTTGATTTCCTAAATTTGAGGGTGGGGGGAAATCCCAGGGACCACAAAATTCTCTCTATATAGCCATAAAGAATGCACTTGGAATTAAAGATGCTTTTATAAAATGTTAAAATTTTTCTCAATATGTAAAATGAATACTTTAGCCTCATAAATAGCTTAAATCCATTGGTATTTTCATAAAACACTTATAGGCAGAATATTTTAAGACTGTAATTCAGAAATATACTATTTTTAGAACTATTTTGAAATGGGCCAAGATATCTATATCATCTGAGAGAATCTAATTAATCTGCTATCCTTTTCTTGACATAAATCTAATTTACATTTTTGTAAATTCTAGCAGAATGCAAATTTATAGTGATAACTTAGTGGACACAGTTAACACAACTCAAAATAACATTAGATATATTATCTCTACATTAACTCTACCAATGAATTTATTCTAGTTAATTTATTCTAGTTATTTCAGCAATTTGTGTAATCCCCCAGTTTAACCTAGTACTTATTTGACAATTTCCATGGGATTATTTTAATAATTTTTTAATTTATATTGGTATTAATTACCCTTTTTATTGTCAAACTCCTCTAGATGAAAGTAATTCTTTCCAGAATTACAAATAGTTTTATGAATCATAAAACTATTTGTCATGTCTTGAAACTTACTTCTCAGCTTTCAAACATTTAAATGCTTAAAGGTGTTGCCATCTTTATTCACCCAATAAGCAGTGAACCAGTCACTGTTTCATAAGTCACAGAGATATAAAAATTATTTCAGTAGTGTACTTGTTCTAAAAATATTCTTACTGTTGGGTGGAAAAAGATATTTACTGTGTCATATAATAATGTGGTAAATGTGACAGAATGGATGTGACCTAGGGTAAAATAGTAGTTTATAAGAAAGCATGTTAAGCATCTATGAAATGGTTAGGAAGGCTTCACCAGAAATGTGCATCTGAACTAAGTCTTAAAGAATTAATATATATCAGCTGGTAGAAGGTAAGATTAGGATAGTAGTATATGCTTTAGTAAATTCTTGAAATGTAGTGAACAGATATCATAAAGCAGCTTAAGTTAAGGTGCTAATGTATATACGCACAGAGAAGTAGATGAAGTGCAACTTAATGGAAGTCCAAGTGTAGGAACCCTCATGTGAGAAGACCTCATTGATTATCAAATAAGTAGCATCATTTTTGACACAAGTCAGTTCCAGAGGCCCAGAGGCAGAAATATATGATGATTTAGTCCAATGTTCTGCAAAATTCAACTCAACTACATTCCCTAGTCTTCTCCATCTGTTTAATTACCTTCTTATACATCCTGGTCATTTCTTCTTATAGGTCTTGCAAGAGAAGAAACATGATTGTTTAAGTATAACCAAAACCCCACTTGCAGCTTTTATAGCAATCCAAATCATGAATTTGTATTAGCTGCCCTTGGATCAGATGCCCTTCCTTGCTCACATAAATTAAGGAGAAAGTAGGAGACATGAAGAATACTCAGTGGACATCATTGGGAGTCTAGCTGCTTAAGGCTAAATCCGGCAGCTGGGCTGTAGGAGGAGCAGTTTTCTTTAGGAGGGGTGATGGGAATGACAGGCAAGGTGATGGTGCTAGAATTCTGGTAATAAAGCCCATGGAAGAACTCTGTGGTATGTAGACCATGTGACTTTTTTTTTTTTAAACAGAATTTAAACAGATTTTACATTACCAAAAGTTAAAATGCTACCAGTTACTTATATTGTAGATGAAGTATTTTATGTCTACAGTGGCAAGAAAAATTAATTTTCCCTTGAATACACTGTGGACATTAGATGATTAGAATTTTCTTTTGTGGTTATGTACAAGGTATCCTTCATCTTTCCCTATTCTGTTTAAATTATTCTTTCAGTTCCTAACTCAACTTTCACTCTTCTATTGAAGTATTCCTTTACTCCATATTGATTTTTCACACCTGTAACCTTCTCATTTATTAAGCACTTAATTGCCTATTTTGTTTTATTTTATACATCTGTATATTTTTCCACCATTGAAACTCTCAAAAGCAAATACTTTATTTTATACTTTATCCAATGCATTGCAAATTTTCATATAGTAGGAATGTAATAAATACTTCTTTGTTGAAGGTATTGAGGTTGAGATAAAGAATTTGGTAACTACAGGATTGTTTCAGAAGATATCTTAGGCAAAAGTTTAAGCTAATTTTTTTGTGATCCCTCAGATACAGGGTGGTATAAATAATAAACAGAAATGGGTTATTTTTTTCTAGATTTGTCTTTCTATTTGACTTCTAAAAAGTCTTTGTCAATTATAATATCTGACATGATCTCTGTTAAATAGAATGTCTGATTCATCATAATGACTCTTTTCAATAAAACATCATCACTAATGACCACAGTCTTTCTTTAGTTTACTAGAACCATTACAATGAAGAGTCCCCTACACTTTACTTCTCCTGCAATAAGAATGAGTGCATTTGGGAATATGTGTCTGCCGACTCTGGGCCTTCAGAGCGTGGTGAACTACCAACATGGATGCTGTGCCTTAGCCATTGTCAACCTACTTTAAGTAAAAGACTTTCTTCTTTAGAGTAAAAATGTAAATCACTGGATGCTTTTTTTCAAATAAACTTTAATAACTCAAGAGTGAGCAGCATGAATGGTCAGCATGAAGTCATCTGTTGAATTAAAAAGACTAGTAAATGTCAAAAGAGCCTATTTCAAATATACTAAACCAAATTACACTCATTTTTCTGAATGCTCATCTCATTGTATTCAACTATCATTATTTTTGAGTGAAACACAATTTTTAGAAAATCACACAATGTTGTTACATACCTTTTCAAGAAATTTAATGACTTAAACATCCAAATTTCCCAATAAACATTTGTGATATGCTAAACAATGGGATGGGAAATGGAAAAGCAAATCGTTATTGTGCATGATTTGGGAGAAAGTTTTCCTTCTGAGAAAAACAGGAAATATAGAAGAGATATATGTATTTCCTAGATCCTGAAGAATAGGGTCTCTCCGAGCAGACAAAACAGTAGGGATAGAAATCCCCAGAGCTGCATGAACAAAGGCTCAGATAAGTGAGAGCTCTCACTGTGATGGCAGAATGGCTTGGTACATTATAACTGGAATAAACAGTCGGTGCTTCCTTCCAAGCGAGTAATCTGTCTTGGATATTCCCTTCTGCCTCTTCCTTCCTAAAACTCTGGTGTACTAAAATGGGCCTTTCTTTTCAAAAGCTAATTAGAAGCCAAGTAGGACATGGGTCTAATGTGGGGAAAAGACTGCTAAGCCAGCCTCTGCACTTGCTCTTAAAGGAGTTAATAATTTTTATGTACCCAACATGTTTACATGATACTAGAATATATAGAGATTGACAAAACCTTGGCTAGGAGATATTAAAAAGGGGACTATTTTATTTTTAATGTCTTTGGAGTATTAAAATTCTTCAACCAGTCCCACAATTCAAGGTGAGTGCTGAGCCACCCATCCAAAACTGGGCCTCTTAGTCACTCACTTATGTTAAAAACATACAGTGGTAAAGTTAAAAAAGTTGGTTGGCAATTTGAGAAATGTATACTTTTTAGAGAATTTTTGCTATGCTGGGTGTGCCACCTCCACAACCCTTAAGCCCATGGGGATGCAAAGGCATGCCTGGAAAGTCTAAAGAATAGTAGGCTGTGGCTGTAGCACCCTTTCAGGTAACTAAACAGAAGGAATCTGCATTTGACTGATTAATTCCTACAAATGACGAGTCAAAGGCTGCTTTTTCTGTGGATCATATGTAGAACACAAGTGTTGGCAAGAGTAGTTGTTTTAAAGCTCCGTCCTAGAGGCCCCATGCAAGTTTTGGAGCGGTTGGTGGAAAATGATTCAGTAGTACCCCCAAATACCCAGGTGCTGAGAGGAATTATGAGTACCCAGAAGTAATGCATTCTTCCAAATCAATGGAACTATGAATGACTGATCCCAAAGTGAGTCTTCAAAGAGTTTATCAAAATAAACATGGGATCAAGAGTCAGCTTTCAAAAGCTGTCCAACCCAGGGACCTCTAAAGCCAGCTCATTACAGTACCTGTCAGGAAGGATCCTTCGCATCCCCGTGACACTTTTCCTCCCCTTTTCAGTTCTGGAGGGATAGCCAGAAGTGATGTGAGTGTTAGCAGTGTAAAGAGTTAAAAAGCCAGCGAGCCCACTACCGTTTCCTGGCTTTAGGCTTACAAACCTGAAGGAAGGAAGGAGTTTAACGTTGAGAGTAAAATTTGGAAGATTTAAAAAAAAATTATTTCCTAAGACTGAATATTTTGTTACCTCTGTGTGTGTGTGGGGTGGGGGGGGGGGATTGTTAATGTCACCTGAGGTTTTTTAGTAGCCGAGAATGACCAGAATTTTCAGGGCCTATTCTTGATTCATCCAAGGGGATGGTGAGGAAGCAGATACAAAATGCATAAAAAATACAGTCAGGAGAAAACTATAAAAACATTGACTTTATCCTGCAAGTCATGTGGGTTCAAAACAATGACTACGTTTGTAACAAGAATTAGCTAAAGGCATAGAACGAAAAGCGCACGTGATGCTCGTGGCAAGTCAAGGATGTGAGTCCTGGTTGTCAGGGCACCACGCTGATGACCAGTGTTGAGTCTGTGCAGCTACAGGGGCCTCAGCTTTGTGAAGACTCAGTGAGCTATTTTACCTGGTAATTCGGAGTGATCTAGGAATGCAGGCAGGGTATTTGTGGTGGAACACAGATGGGGAAGAAATTAAAGATAATGTGTCAGCAACCCTTTCCTTATTCTTTTTTTCATAAACCAGGAAAAGTCTAGGGTGTTCAGCTAGGGTGCTAGATTTTGCTTAACAGTGAATCAGATTGCCTGAGACACAGCCTAAATGAAACAAGGCAGCGAGAGTAGTAATAATAGTCACAATAATGATAATGCTAGCTTATATTTCTTAGTTTTTATGTTTCAGGCTTTGGGACAAGTAATATATAACATTATGCCATGTAATTGTCAAAACAGTTTATCCTTATTTTGATGATTAGGCTGTTTAGGCTCAGAGAAGCTAAGTAGCTCACTCAAATTGACCCAACCAATAAATAAGAGTCCAGGATTTTGTCACGGACAATATGTTTTCACACTTAATTTCTTGAAAAGAAGTTAACATCTCTTATTCTGAGACAGAATGGAAAGGGAATCCGGTAGTTCGAGTATGGAAAAGAGGAAACTAGATAGATTTCATTCCTCAAGTACAAATGTTAGAAAGTCCAGGGTATTCCTAAATCTATGCTCACCTCAGAATTTCTGTAATACTAGGGATGGACCACGAAAACTCTGTTTTTCAGAAGGATATGCTGGGCTTCCCTGCTGGATGTTGGATCCACTTGAAGCAAGATTGCAGAAGTGCCTGGGCTCCCATTTGTCACTGGCTGCCTCTTATTAGAGAGAAAATGCCAGAGTGAGAGTTCTGCATGTATGACACCAAAGTGGTACTATTCAAATATAACCAATGCTATTTGTTGAGAAGAAACTGATACAAAAACTGAAAGGCTAAACTTACCCTTTAGAAAACTTAATCCAATAATTTTAATGCTTTGGAGATCTGTGTTCCTCTAGAGGTCTGTGGTATGCAGCATGGGTGGCTGGGTGAAGTAAATGTCAGTATTTACGCCTCCATCAGCACAAATGTCTTCGTATTAAAATTGTATCGGTAACGGGGCAACTCTTACTGAGTGCAGATGTTAAGCCACAGAATAGGTATTTCCCCAGTGGAGCTGTCAAGAAAATGTTTGGGGCAGGCAAAACTCTTAGGGAAAGAGAAGCATCGTAATTCTTGTTCCCGTCAGCTCTAACGGGCAAGGAAGACAATTGGGTCCAGCTGTAGGACTGGCACTGTCAAGAATGTTTGCTCATTTATTTTACAATGTCCAAGGAGGACCCCTGCTTCTGTATTAATCTGGAATAGTCCTAATGGTCTGTATGTCTGATAAGATGGGAGAACATAGTCATTATTTCTCACAATTACTAAGTATTCTCTACATAGTATGTAGTATGATATTTGAACTATTTAGGAATATTGTCTGTTCAAGTCATTGAAAAATTCCAATGAGGTAGAAACTACTATCCCCTTTTTAATAAGAAATCTGATAATCAGGGAAATAGAATTACCTACAGTAAACAGGAAACAGGGCCTATATTCAAAGTCTAGAGCTTTTAGTCAATACACTAAAATAGCCTCGAGGCAGCAATGATAGTAGTTACAGGGCAGATGTAGCCAAATGGTTCTAGGACCAAAGGAAGGTGTTTCGACTGCTTGTGACTGACCTGCAACAGAAGCAGAAGAGATTAGGTCGGACCAGGGCTCAGCCTACCAGACCAAGGGCTGAGGGGCCTTACCCCTGAGCACGAGCATTCAGTGCAAGATCTAAGTCTCAGAGGAAAGGTGAAGTGTAAATGAAAACCTCAGTGAGACGGGGTTAACGAGAAACACTTCCTCAGAGATTTGTGAGGTCTGCTGGCCCTAGACATAGGGTTGAATGCTACGTGATTATCTAGAAGCCACCCATTGACGAATGTGGCCCTCTGACCTACTGCCCACTTGGCCAGGATTGCCTCCACACTGGGCTGCATCCAAAGCCTGTGGGTTACAGGCCTGGGTCATTGACAGATGTCTACCCTTATTTTTAAATGTACCTCTCAATGTTGGTGTGGGTCAAGGAACTATGTATTATTTACATATTTATAAGATAATTTATAGCTTGCCTTTCAAAGACACGTACCTGTAAGCATGCTGGAACCTCATCTCAATGCATTATTGTTACTGAGAATCACTCAGTGTTGTTGGTCTGTTTGGGGATTTTATGTAAGACAATATTATTTACTGAAACATAAAACAAAAACTTACAAAGCAATTTCGCTCAAAATCTAACAAAAATATTTCAGTCTGTCGTTGAAAAGAATGACATAGAAACATCAACTTATTGAATGAGTGGGATCATATATTCCTATTTCTCACCATTCCAGCCTTTGCAGTTCTAGGTCCATTCAGGTTTGTTCTCTAATGCATTGGATGGGTCAACATGTATTGATAAATAATCGGTGGTACCCTCCATCTCAGAGCTAGGAGAAAAAGGCAGTTACATGTTCGTCCTGATACACAACAGAGTCTCCCAAACTCTTGCATATATTTTTCTTTTCTTTACATTTACATATACAATTACTCTGTTTTGATCTCGAGTTAGATACCTAACTTAAGAAGGGTGAACAGATTAAAACACCAAATGTCCTGAAATTGCAATGTGTACAGTAATTTTGTGCAGAGTTGAGAAACAGTTCCAGTGCCAATCTTTTCTTTATTATCATTTTCTTTCTCTGAATAGAGTTTCCACTGAGTTGAAAAGAAACCCCATGCACAGAACAATACAGGGCACAAAAAGGAGACTTGTGCCTAATGATCTATACAGACATATAATCAAGTAGTAATTTTAAACCTAGCTGATATGTGACTGGAGTACAGTGTTAATGAAATTTCACAGCGGTTCTGGTAAGATGGTGATGGTTATTAAAGCTGACCCCCTTCAGCAAAGTAAATTGCCTTAGGTTTTAATTTTATTTTGACAGGATCCTTTATTACTTTTTCTGAAATCAATATTGACACACACAGCACACTGTGGAAAAAGCTAAACAATGCAGTACTCTCAGCAGTGAAAATCTGAACAACAGGTGGTTTATATTTTTAGTTGCTACATATATTATCCATTGCACAAAAATTATATGTGACACATTGAAAAAAATGCTATGCATGCATAAATGCCATTAAGAACATTTAATGTAGGCTACAACTTTATATCCAATAAATATAAAAGGCAGTGTGATCTGTCATCACTTTTGAAGGCTTCCTTAAAATGGATGATTAAGAAAGGTTACTATAAGTTTAAAAACATTCATTTATACTGACTCTGCGAAGTACAAAGGCAACTTTGAATGTAGACCTTAATTTTTGGGACTTTTAAAAGTAAAACTGTGAGAATAGACTACAATTTGTTATAAAAAGTAGATCTTGAAGACTGTCATATTCAGCTTTTACAAGTAGAAATCTAGAGGTTCTTTAGTTAAATTAATTAAAGTTACCCAATTAAGTGTCAACAGAACCAGAACTAATGTTTCAGGCAGCTATGCTTTCTCCAAATTATCACCCTTGAAATTTAAAGTTAAACATTTTAATGAGTAAAATGACTGAGCGCATTCAGCAATGCTTCAACTGAGAATGTAGAGAGACGTACATTTGTATATGTTAGGTGGGTGCATGTGTGTACATATACATATATACATATACATATACATACACATACATATATAAAGAAGCCATTAATTTAGCCACATGTATTCTATTCAGATTTCAACATGACTTCTTGCCTCATTGATGGCTCTTGAAGATTCATTTTTTAATGCTTTTGAGAATAAAGTATTGATAAATTAAGATACATTTTTGCAGCGACAGTTGTTGAAAAGTGTTATTTTTACCACTGAGTGTCAAAGAACAAAAACTCTCTGATGAGCAGATAAACTTTTCCACCTCTTCTTCATCTGGGTAAATTCTGTTTTCCAATGTCTCTCTACAATAGTCACCGCTGCTCTTACTTAAGCTTTCCTTTCAAGCTTCTACTTGTCTATGACCATCAGTCCCAGGATTCTTCCAACAGCTCCTGTGTTCTTTGAACTTGACTGACTTCTAGGCTCTGTTCTTGCATACCCAAAGCACCTTTAATAATTTACTCATATTCAATTCTGTGTGCTCTGCTCCATTCTAAAACTCGCTAGATTCTGCACAGGTGGCCATCTTCAGTTCTCTGAAGTTGGAACTCATAGAGCAATATTCAGCATAATTTCTGTGTGTTTCTCTCTTTGTTCATTTTCTTTAATGCTCCTGCTGCTGCTTCATAGTCTACAGGGAAGACCTTCCCTAGGTATTTTGTCATTTCTTTTCTGCTTGCACAGGTTGTGTGTTGTTTTGTCGTTTTTTTCCCCATGGTTGGTTCTCCCTTTCTCTTACTGGTTCTTTATTTTTTGTATAGGCATCACTCTAAAATATCATCCAATTTTTGTCTCGTCTTTAATTGGACACTAGAAATTTTTTTCAATAATTTTATTTAAAAGCATTTGGAATGAAAATACCCACAATGTTTAGAAACAACCACCTAAGAATGAGCTTGTTGTTTTGCTGGAAAATGTCACCAAAGCTATCACGTGTCCAGGGATCTCTTATAATTAATCATGTGAACTTCATTTACTATATAACTCATATATTAAAATGAATTCTGAAAAAAAATTATGCAAGAATATGGAAAATAGATTATATTGTCAAAAGTTGAATTGATTACCTTGATTTTATGGCAGTAAGCAAGTATATAAATTAAATAGTGAATCATAATTCCTAAACTATACATAAAATTCTCCTTCATTTTATGTAAAAGCATGACAAAAAATCTTTAGAAGCTGTGAAGCACTGCCATTATGTTTATGCTCACTAAGCAGTGTGCCATAATTATTTAACTACAGTTTCAATGTTTTCATGTATGCAGCATTGCTGAGCCATTAGAAACTCGGTATTATTGTGTTCATTTTCAATTACCTGAGCATCCCCTGGGTCCAAGAGGATGAATAAGTTTTCAAAAATTGCTGACTCTCTTACCTTATTAGAAATGATTGTGTCTACTCTTTCCACTATATGAACCTATTTTTATTGGTGTTTGTTTAGCAACTTTAGAATTTTCATGGTCAATTAATAAGCCTTTTTTAAAATGAAAGTAAAATTTTAAAAAGTTATTTTTCTTATTCTTAATCTAACACATAACAATCTGTTTAAAATAATAATAGCAACAAGATATACATTATGTTTATATGTGTGTATATATATACACATACATATAAACATGCACACACATACATATATGTATATATAAGTGTATTCTTGTGTATTCTTATATATAAGTGAAATGAATGACAGCAATAATACAAGAGATGAAAGAGAGAAAATTGAATTATTTTGTTGATATAGGGCACTCACTACACATGAAGTAGTATAGAGTTATTTGAAAATGGACTTGGATTACTTCTAAATGTTAATTGCAATCTCTTGGGAAACCACTTGAAAAAAAGTTTAATTGAATTTATTGGGGTGACATTGATAAATAAAATTATATAGATTTCAGGTGTACAATTCTATAACACATCATCTGTGCATTGTATCGTGTTCCCCACCCCAAGTCAAGTCTCCTCCCATTACCATTTATCCCCCTTACCCTCTTCGGGCTCCCTCACCTCCTTTCCCTCCTTCCATCACCACTTATCCCCCTTGCCCTCTTCGGGCTCCCTCGCCTCCTTTCCCTCCTTCCATCACCATTTATCCCCCTTGCCCTCTTCGGGCTCCCTCGCCTCCTTTCCCTCCTTCCATCACCATTTACCCCCCTCACCCTCTTCGGGCTCCCTCGCCTCCTTTCCCTCTGGTGATCACCATGCTGTAGCCTGTGTCTGTGAGTTTGTTTGTGTTTGCTAAATCTCTTCACCTTGTCACCCAGCCCTCCACCCCCTCATGAGTTGAGGACCTGGTTATAGTATCTTCAAATGTAGGCACTTCTGATGCTGTTAACTTAATAGATAGAATCATCACATGACAATGCAAAGATGATTAACACATAGTTCTTCTTTTTGAAGGACTTTTCACACATTTTGATGTGTATTAGAAAGTATCATTTGGCGCAGACTCTTAATTGGCCCATCCAGAATTCATCCTACTCTTCTTCATATTAATAACCACAATTTTCTTTGGATGTAAAAGGTGCCCAGATAAAATACAGCATTTCTATGTCTCCCAAGCAGATACATGACAGAGCTCAGGTCGTTGAAGTTTAGATGGAAGTCATTGTATGGAATGACTAAAATCTCTTCAAAGGAGAGTCACCTCTTTAGCCTGTCCCTATGGCCTTTCCCCCCTTTATATCTCCTCTTCTTTATGTCTGAGATGAAGATATGACAGCTGGAACACCAGCTGCCATCTTACAAACAGGAGAATGAGAATCACTTAGGAGCAGAAATCTACAAGGAATGTGGGTCCCTGAGAAAAATGCTGAACTTCAATGTCACCATGTGCTCACTGCTGTATCACTTGGAGGTTGAATTGCTACGTGTAATAGAAACCAAATTATCAGTAGTGTAAGCATGATGCAGGTTTATTTTTCTAATAATGAATCCCAAAATCTTAGTGACTTAATGAAATAGAAATTGATTTCTCTCATAAATTCTGATGTTACTCTATAGCCACCTTCTATGTTCTAGAACACCACGTGAGAACATGATCATCACAGGTGCTACCTCAAGCGAAGGGAAGGCAGAGGAAGGGTCTGTCACTTTCTTTTAGGGAAGATGTTTGACTACCGAGTCAAAATGTATAATGATTGAGAATAATCAGTTGGCCTATTTCTTTTTTTTTTTAAAATCTGTGTTGTTGAAAGTATTACAGATGTCCCCCTTTTTTTCCCCATTGACCCTCTCCTCCTCACTCTCGTCCCCTCCCCAGGCTTTCATCGCACTCTTGTCTCTGTCCCTGAGTAATTCATATATGCGTATACGTTCTTTGGTTAATCTCTTTCTGCCTCCACCCCCACCCATCCCTCTGAGATTCCTCAGTCTGCAGCATGCTTTTGTTGCCTTTGCATTTTTTGTCAAATCCAAAATTCATTGCCAAGACTGATGTCAAGAAGTTTACCTCCTAGGTTTGCTTCTAGGAGTTTTATGACTTCAGGTATTACATTCAATTCTTTATTTTAAGTTAATTTTATGTATGGTGTAAGACGGTGTGGTGTAAGAGTTTCACTCTTTTGCATGTAGTCATTGAGTGTTCCCAAAACCACTCATCGAAGAGACTATCCTTTGACCATTGTATATACTTGGCTTCTTTGTCATAAATCAATTGGCCATATATGCATGTGTTTATTTATAGGCTCCCTATTTTCCATTAACTCATGTGTTTGTTTTTATGCCAGTAACACACTATTTTGATTATTTTAGCTTTATAATATCATTTGAAATCAAGGAGTGTAATGCCTCTGGTTTATTCTTTTTTCTCAAGATCGCTTTGGCTCTTTGGCATTTTTTGTGGCTCCATACAAATTTTGGGATTGTTTGCTTTATTTCTGTGAAGAGTGCCATTGGAATTTCGATAAGGATTGCACTGATTATGTAGATTGCTATGGGTAGTATGGACAATTTAATGATATTAATTCCACCAACCCATGAGCACAGGATATCTTTCTATTTATTTGTGTCATCTTCAATTTCTTTAACAGCTTGTTGTTTTTACCTCCTTGGTTAAATTTATTCCTAAATATTTTATTCTTTTTGATGCTATTATAAATGGAATTGTTATTTTTTCTTTCTTATAGTTCATTATTAGTGTATAGAAATGAAATAGATATTTTTGTATATTGATTTTGCAACTTACAACTTTACCTAATTTGTTTATTAGTCCTAATAGTTTTTTGATGGTGTCACCAGGGATGTTGAACTAGTCTTGTATCCTTGGAATAAATCCCAAAGATCATGGTGAGTGATTATTTTAATGTATTGTTGAATTTGGTTTCCTAATATTTTCTTGAAGATTTCTGCATCTGTTTTTTCATCTATGCTTATCAGGGATATTGGCCTGTATCTCTCCCACCCCCCCCCCCCCCATCCTTATCTGGTTTTGGTATCAGAGTAATGCTATCCTTATAAATAAGTTTGGAAGAGTTCCCTTCTCTTTAATTTTTTAGATGAGTTTGAGAAGGATTAGTATTAATTCTTCTTTGAATGTTTGGTAGAATTTACCACTGAAGTTGTCTGGTCCTGGACTTTTGTTTTTGGGGGAGAAATTTTTGATTATTGATTCAGCCTCCTTACTAAAAACTAGTGTGTTTTTAAATTTTCTATTTCATCATAATCCATTGTTGGTAGGTTGTATTTTTCTGGAAATTTATTTATTTATTTTAGATTATACAGTTTGTTGGAATATACTGTTCATAATATTCTCATGTCAGTTGTAACATCTCTCTCATTTTATTTCCCCCTTTTTTTCTGGTGAATCTAGCTAAAGGCTTATCAATTTTATCTTTTCAAAAAATCAGCTCTTAGTTTCATTAAGCTTTTCTGTTGTCTCTATTTTCTATTTTCTTTATTTCTGTTCCACCCTTTGTTATTTTTTCCTTCTACTAACTTTGGGCTTTGTTCTTTTTCTAGTTCCTTCAGGTGTAAAGTTAGGTTGTTTATGTGAGAATTTTCTTATTTTTATAAGTAGGCATTTATTGCTATGAACTTCCCTCTTACCATTGGTTTTAATGCATCCCATAAGTTTTGGTAAATTGTTTCCAATTTCATTTGTTTGAACAAATTTTTTTATTTCTTTTTTTATTTCTTCTTTGCCTCATTGGTTCAGTAATGTGTTGTTTAATCTCCACATACTTATGTTTTTGTTTTTGTTTTTTCCCCTTTCTTTTAATTGATTTCTAGTTTCATGCCATTGTGGTTGGAAATGATGCTTGACACGATTTCAGTCTTCTGAAATGTATTGACTTGTTTTATGGTCTAGCATATGATCTATTCTGGAGAATGTTCTATATGCACTTGAGAAAAAAGTAGATTCTTCTTTTTTTTTTAATTTTAAATATATCTTTATTGATTTCAGAGAGAGAAAGGGAGAGGAAGAGAGAGAGAGAAATATCAATGATGAGAGTCATTGACCCACTGCCTCTTCCACGCCCCCTACTGGGGATCGAGCCCACAACCTGGGCATGTGCCTTGACCAGGAATCGAACCATGACCTACTGGATCCTAGGTCAATGCTAACTGTTGAGCCACGTCTGGCCAGACGATTCTTCTGCTTTTGAATGGAAAGGTCTATTAAGTCTACCTGTTATAATATGCCCTTGAATTCCAATGCTTGCTTATTGAATGCTCTATTCATTGGTTAAAATGCAGTACGGTGTCCTCTACTATTACTGTATTGCAATTTTCCACTTTATTCCTGTTAATATTTGCTTTATATAGCGCAGTGATCCTATGTTGCATGCATAAATATATACAATGTTATATCCTCTTTGGATTAGCTTCTTTTATATAATTACCTTTTTTGTCTTGTATTAGTTTTTGTCTTAAAGTCAATTTTGTCTGATATAAGTGTAGTTATCCCAGATTTTTTGTTTCGTTTTCATTTATATGGAATATTTTTTTCCAGTTTTTTTTCCCTTTCAACCTGTGTCCTTAGCTAAAGAAAGTATCTTATAGGCAGAGTTTAGTTGGTTGCTGTTTTTTATCCATTCAGCCACTTTATGAGTATTTATTAGAAATTAGTCCACTTATACTTAATTATTAATAAGTATATATTTCTAGCCATTTTGTTTATTATTCTTTTGAGGGGGTGAAGGGTTTTAGAAAAGGCATATATCTGGGCCCCTCCATCAGAGATATTGTTTTAGTTTACTGGGGTATGGTTTTGGCATTGATATCCAAAGAAAATACTAATGTACAGTAGATAAAGAACAATTAAATACAAATGTTGAGTGTAATAAATATCTGTGTTATACATCATCAGTCTTACTATGTAAACTTGAGGGTGGGATTAGGACATGCGAATATGTGTGGGAAGGAGTGAAACTTGTCTCAGACACTCTTTGACCTAATTAGGCCTCATTATCAATATGATCCTATTTAACTACATTGAAAGACATCAAATAATTGCCAACAGATAGTAAGTTATAATGATAACTTGTAATGTAAGACATGAAGTTAATAATATGAGATATAACTGATATATATTCAGAATCGCAATACAAATAAATTATCTTGCCTCTTTTGATAAAATAATATTGCATAAACCAATGGCCTATTTTAGATATACACAATACATAGACATACATAAAAATCTCTCATAGAGGCACAATAAGATGTATTATAAAACTGCCCTAGATTTTATATTTTCTAAATTAATTGGGTTTATCCAGCTTGAATGAAGAAGCAGTTTTTTCTTCTAAGTGTATAGTGTCCTAGTTTTGCCACATTTTTATTCCACCTTTAAAGAACAATTTTGAGAACATCTTTGTACATATACAACTGCTCCAGTATTATATCTCCCAAGACAATAGTCTGAAAGAGTTCCAAGTTAGAGGAAAGGTATCTAACCAGGTTGCTTTATGCAGTATCCATTCACCTACAATATAAGAAATCTTCATGAAAACATAGGAAAGGTATCAGTTCAGAGGTAAAAACATTTTTAATTTAAAGAGTCAAGAATGAAGCGCCATACTCTTGTATTTTATAGAGCATGCTACGGTCTGAATGCTTGTGTCTCCTCCACCCCAAATTCATATGTTGAAATTCTAACATCCAAAGGTGATGGCATTAGTAGAAAAGGCCTTTGGGAAGTACTTAAGTTATGAGGGTGAAACCCTTATCAGTCAGATCAGTGCCTTTTAAAAGATGCTCCAGAAAGATCCCTAGTCCCTTCCATCATGTTAAGATGTGGCAAAAAGGCTCTGGCTGTGAACCAGAAAGAGGGCCCTCATCAAAATGTGACTATACCAGTGCCCTGATCTCAGACATCCCAGCCTCCAGAAATGTGAGAATTTTTTTTGTTTTTTTATAAGCTACCCTGTCTGTGGTATTTTGTTACAGCAGCTGAAAGAGAATAAGACAGATAGCAATAAAAAAAAAAATTTTAGATTTAAGACTCATGGAAGTTCTACGAAAGATCAAAACTTTATCTCAAACAATAATAGCATGATTAAGCCATTTTACTGTGTTATCATTTATAAAGAGATAACATACATGTACCCCAACCCAAATGGTTACCTGTTTTTAACCCAGTGCTCCATGATATCAGTCATTCATTTCAACCAGAACCTCCTTTTCCAGGTGAAAGAAAGATAGACAGTTCATAATATTATTCTAAGCCTTTATTAAAAAGAGATCTTTTTGATAGCAATCCCTCCCCATTCCACTAGTGTATTATAAACTTTTTACTTATTAACAAACGGGACTACGTTATTGATACTATCAATCTGTTAACTCTCCAAACAATAATTTACTTCTGTGTTTACAATGCTAGTATAAGCAATTCATTATAAAACAGATTAAAGATTAGGCTTTTCTAGCAGGGGCCTAAAGACTAAAAGAAGAAACAGAATATAACAAGAGATAATTCCCTGCACGTTTCCTTCTTGGAGTTCTCCCAATTCCTTCCAGAGTCTCTGCTTTGCTTTTATCAATAACTCCTGGGAAACCTACTAGAATTTGGAATTGAGGGAATTGTTCCATAAATCACTAAACATAAAAGCTAATTCAAGTTATTTAGAAGCTAAAATGTTTCAGCCTTTTTTCTTAGTAAAGTCTTTCCTACCAAGTACTTCACTTCTGAAAATTGTACATCCTTGGCCGTTTAGATTTTCACATATTTTCAAATAAATTGGAAATCATTTTACAAACACTATTGGACTGTAGTTTTCCTTCTTCAGCTCGCAAGGGCTTTGCGTTTATCTTTTCATTCCCCCCACTCATGTACACTGAATATTATCCTACCTCAGGCTGTTGTTGGCACGTTTATATTTGCACTGTAAAGTCAAAGTTACAACACTTAATCTAAAAGGTCAGCCCATGAAGGATTATCTAAAGCAAAGCTTAGCACATAGGAGTCAAAGATCACGCAACTTCCCTGCTGGACCCTCTGTCAAACCACGCTCACTGTCATCATCAGGCTGTGCTCAGAGGTGGCGCCAGAGGCTGGGGTAGAGTCTGCAATTCCAGCACAAGTCAGGGTCTAACGTGCCTGCTGTGTATTCACAGTAAACCAGCTGGCCTACTCAGTGCAAGTTTCACATGTGCATGAAGTTTAAACCTCTCTCTCTCTTGTTTTTTTCCTTTAAGCAAAAAACAAAACAAAAAAACACACAAAGCACTTTTCTGCTAATTAGCTAAGTATGCTCTTTGGATATTATTTCACAAGGCTCATGATCCTTACTTCACAAATAGAGGGGGTATCAAAAGAGGAAAGGACTCCTATTTGATCAACAGCAAACCTGAAAATATAACTCATGATCAGTGCTCTTTCCCTACCTTTGTTTTTCAGCCCAGAGGGACAGAGATCAGAATCCATACATGATGTTTAATGTTTGACTCTGTATGCATATATATCTACTTTTTTGTTTGTCTTCACAATAACCTCTACTGATACTATTAGCGCAAAGTAACACTAATAATAGTTTTTTACATAAAATCTGTTAAAGGTAAACTAGTAAATAGATAGATACCTTGTCAAAAATTTTAAGGACAGTCTCTAAGGAATATTTATAATATTTTTAAATAGAGATTGGACTAAACATTTGCTGTTTTAAATTATACATTACAAAATATAAAACCAGTGCATTTTGAAGGAGGCTCAGGTTGGCTCACAGAGCATGTTATTAAAAATGTTACAAGGTTGTTGTTAGAACATCACGCATAAATAAATAAATATATAATATTTGAATAAATCTAATTATACATTTATTTTACTGCTATACCTTTTATATCTGTATTCTTGAAATACTATATGACATTCTTTTACCAAGCGTATCTTCCAAATTCCTCTCTCAGTAAAGTTATTTTGGTAGCTTGAAATCAGCCATGGTGGGAGTATTTGCACCATGAAAATCAGCAAATTGTACAAATCGAGCTAGATTTATTGTTTTATTCACTGTCTAACTAGGGCTTAGTAAACTCTCACCTGTGGGTTAGCTGCCTATTTTTATAAATTGGGTGTTATGGAAATGAGCCTTGGCCAGCCGATTGTGTGTACTCTAATGGCAGAGTTGAGTAGTTACAACAAAGACCATATGGCCTGCAAGCCTGAATTAGGTACTTTTCTGGCTCTTTAAGAAGCAGCTTGCAAAACCCTGGTCTGGACTTCAGAAAACAGTGGAAAAAATGTCAGTAACGCATTTGGCATTTCGGCGTTTGGTTTGCAATTTTGGCCATTATATTGTGAATAGCAAAATAGAATGAAAAAACAAATTCTTCCATTAGTGAAAAACTATTATCCGATTCAGCAAAGAGGCGTCTAACATCACTAACAGAAGAGTGCAGTTCCAATGCATGTCTTCTTTGTTCCACTTTCATCTTGTTCATTAAGGTAAATAGAGATATCCACCAACATTTGTCAGAATTTTACTCATTAATCGTTTGCAAGCATAGTGGCTATGGATACAACAGTTCAGCATAAATCAAAAGCATATTGGAAGAATCAATTGGCTATATGGAACTTAGAATAAAGGGTACTGTAGATTTTATTATTTGTGTATTGTGTGCTGCAAACTTTGTAACATTTAGAATAAGCATAACACATATATAAATTGTTATGTGCATATGTCTTTCTGAAGAGCTAGTGTTAGCCATTTACCAGCACATCATTATCTAAAACTAGGTGCCTTTATCTGCCTTAAAACTACTTTAGAGGTATCTAATTACATTCATTATTATACAATTATACAATTGTATGTACCATACAAATACCTAATGCGAGGTGTAGTTTTATTGGGTATTAATTATATTTGTGTTAGTGACCTAATAATTTATAAAATTGGCCTTATATGAGATGAATCTCTTTCAAATTGAATCTTTTTGAAGAATTCAAGAATTTGGAGTTAAAATATCGATAAAATTTATGCGCAGAAAGACCTTATTTATTACACTGTCAAGACTATATTCTAGCCCAGCCGGCCGTGGCTCAGCGGTTGAGCATCGACCTAGGATCCAGGAGATCGGGGTTCGATTCTCGGTCAGGGCACATGCCTGGGTTGCGGGCTCAATACCCAGTAGGGGGTGTGCAGGAGGCAGCCGATCAACGACTATGCTCTCATCATTGATGTTTCTCTCTCTCTCCTCTCCTTTCCTTTCCTTGCTCTGAGATCAATAAAGACATTTTTTTTTTTTAAATAAAAAAGAGACTATATTCCACCCATTGCAATTATATAGAAAAAATCCTATGACTAATTTTACTACACTTTCAATATATTGGTCCAATTGTGTATAGAAAGCTATCCATTTTAATCCTTGTTTTTCCCCTAAGAATTATCAAACACTTCCTTCCTTTTTAATTTAATCATCAATGGGTAACATGAAAAATATAAATAGCCTGGAAGTCACTGTTCAGTGTATGGTGTTATGTAAAAAACAAAGAACAAAAACCAAATATTTCTCTACAATCAAGTAGCAAGGATTTATTCTTTTCATTCCTCACAAATAGCAAAAATCACCTCATTAATAGTTTTTCATTATACTGAATTACTTCTTTAACTTGTTAGGACTCCAGGTGGAGTCAGTAATTTCACATTCATTGAAAGAAACTGAAGGAAACAGACTAATCTAGAGCTACATAATTCAGCATTTCAAAGAATTGTATATTCAGAGTGAACTTACAAAGCCTACATGATGACTATTTCAGTTGTTGAATGACTCCCTTGCAGTTCGATTGTGAGTATGCTGTTCTATAGTGTATTTGAGAAATTAGGTTTTGATGTTTTAATGAAAGTAAATTTCAGTGTTCTTAACTATAGCTACAGAATGTGACAAAAGAAAAAGGTGAGAACAACAAAAACTAAAAACAATTTAGAAATGTGTTTTTAGTAAATTGGAACTAAAATTGACACAATTTATCCCTTCTAGTTGGTGAAATTTACTTGTGACTAAGAGGAACAGAATGTCAATTATAGGTGCTGGGATTGATAGAGAACATCGGTGAAAAGCAGAAGAAAACAGCTGGGGACACTGGACCGTACAAGAGAAATGAACCAATTTAAGCATTTTTTTTCCCCTACAGGGCAGTGGAGGCAATAGAACTGGGAAGGGAAGGATCGTCTTAGGGAGGCATGGGTGTATTGGGGAGTTTTGCTGAGGAATTAACGAAAGGCTTTGCATCAGGCGTCTGGATCAGTTCAGGTGTTATTCTTGGGGAGCTCAAGCCTGGCACACTGAGTGTTCATGATCCAGGACCAGCCTGTATTTTGCCCTGTTCATGTTGGGTGGGGACCTGCAGAGCCTGATGGAGTACAGCAGACTTCATTTGATAGCACTTCACTTTGTTGTGTTTCACAGAAGGTGCTTTTTTTTTTTTTTTTTTTTACAAACTGAAGGCAAGACTGCTCCCTTTACCGAGGTGGTCTGGAACCAAACCCGCGGCGTCTCTGAGCTATGCCTGTATTGCCGTCACAGCCATGTGGGAGGCAAGGAGCCCCAGGCTAAGCCACAAGGACAAGATGTGTCCCAGGATTTCAAGGGGAGACCATGAGTCAAACTTGAGAGGTGCCACAGGGAAAATGTGAAGATAAGGCAGAGAATGGGGGTGATACCAAAGAGAGACTGAGCAGCAGCAGACTGGAGCTGTGGCTCCTATCAAGACCACAAACACAAAAAGTGTGCTCGAATTTGCTGGTGACTGATGCAGGCGGTCACTTGAGCCCATGGACTCACCTAGGGGTTTCAAAACCATGACGCTCAGGCCGCAGCTCATTACAATTAAATGACGATATCTGGACATATGACCTAGGCATGCATATTTTTTAGAGATTCCCAGATCTTTCCCAGGTTCAATAAGGCTAGGCTCTTCAAGCACTGATTGTCCTTAGAATTACCTGGGAGCGTTGCTGGTGTAACGGTGCCTGATTCCCTCCCAAACCAATCTATTTGGACTCCCCAGACCAGGGATTGGTTGAGATCAGGATTTTGTAATTTAGACAGCAAGCTACCATGTCTCATGCTTTTCTACTGCCCTGTTCCACTCTGGCACAATAAGAAATTAGCTTCAGTAAATTGAGCAAACTATGAGGATTCTAAACAAATGACAGTAATAGTGTTACTTCATAAAAGCTATTATACTTTTCTTCACATTTGAGCTTTATAATATTAAGTTTAATTTTATTACCCCGAGTGTAAGAAAAGAATATTAAATACAGATTAACATTTCAGACATCATTATCATTTTACACTATTATAATTTTCATGAAAAAACTCATCTGATTAGAAATTTCAAATGCTGAAAACATGACTTTTTTGTTAGTGCCATGTAAGTAAAAGAACTAAAATAGAAACTCCCTAAAACCAGTTCCACCAAGAGGATTCAATTCCTTCAGCCCTCGTTGTGTAATTATTCATTGTCATGAAAGTCAAAGCATATGAGTAATTCTGTACTTGAATACTCAGGAAGGAAATTGTTGTGTAAATAATTAATGCTCCAAAAGGTTACATTTAATTTGAAAGTGGGTGATTTTCTCTTGCCAGGATTACGGACATTGAAGGTGAATAGTCTCCTGACAGACTTCCTTATCTTGGGGGGGAAAAATGCTAATGGGTAGCTTTTTTGGGTCATGCAGATTCAGCAATATAATTTCTATCTAATTAACTGAGAAGACAAAAATTCTTTTTTTTTTTTTTTTTTACTTTAAACTTGAGAGAGAAAATTTAGAATTAAATTGGAATGGAATTTTTAAATTGACCCAAAGTGAAGGAAAGCAGTATAACAGGGCATGCATGCATCCTGAAACTTTTAATTGAAGTTTTAGGAACTAATATAAATATAGCAAGATTTTCCTTTGTGAGACAAATGTAATTCTGATCTACATTTAAATTTTTTTTAATTTTTAAAAATTTATCTTTATTATTGAAAGTATTACAGATGTCCCCCTTTTGTCCCCACTGACCCCTTCTACCCAGCACACCCCCTGCCCCAGGCCTTCACCACACTATTGTCTGTATCCCTGGGTCATGCATACACACATGTAAGTTCTTTGGTTAACCTCTTTCCACCCACCTACCCACCCCGCCTTCCCTTCCTCAATTCAAATAAAAATACCACAAAATCATAAAGACAAAACCTCTGGTTAAAAGAATTACTAAAAGGAAAAAGTGCAAATAAATAATTAGCTCTGTAACAATATCTGATTTATTGGTCCAATTGATTAGTCACACTAATTGTATTGAAGAGCATCAAAATTTAATAGTAAAAAGCACTTAATCAGTTGTTAAAAATATACTTGTTTCCCAGAGCATGTAGCTCAGTGGTTGACCATCGACCTATGAACCAGGAGGTCATGGTTCAAGTCCCGGTCAGGGCGCATGCCCAGTTATGGGCTCTATCCCCCGTGGGGAGCATGCAGGAGGCAGCCGATGAAAGACTCTTTCATCATTGATGTTTCTATCTCTCCCTCTTTTCTCTCTCTGAAATCAATAGAAACATAAAAAAAACCCACTTGTTTATATACTGCACTTATAGCACATTTTATTGATAGAGAATTGCCAAAGAAGTTTGATTTGTCAGGTGTTAAAGATTAAATTTGTGACTTTAAGGGATATGACTTTACCTTTCTCAATTAAAAATGGCTGTTTACTACCCGACCAGTGTGGTTCAGTGGTTGAGCATCCAGTCACCGATTCAATTTCCAGCCAGGGCACATGCCTGGGTTTCAGGCTTGATCCCCAGTAGGGAGCGTGCAGGAGGCAGCCAGTGGATGGTGTTTTTCTCTCAGCGATGTTTATATCTCTCTAACCATCTCCCTTCCTCTCTCTAACAATCAATTTTAAAAAAAAGAAACTATTTCCTTACTTTAGGTAATTTTAAATGCAAACAGTGGTACGCAAAATAATCAAAGCCAGAGGCTCATTATTTTTCAGTGATTTTCATAGTGTGAAGGAAATGTTCCGATGCCTTCATCATAAAATTTTCTTGAAAACACAAGTTTATTTCCAAACAAATGAGATTGGTATAGATATTATTTTTCTATTGACCTTCTTAATTAAGTTACTTCCTAATGAAAAGTCATTGGTAAATCACTGATTGATTTAACTACCAATGAAAGACTTTTCTGATCTTGAGAAGTGACCTGGGAATATTTCTCATGTTAGTTACACATTAGGGTAAAGAAAGTCCCGACCTATATTAGTGTTTACCCAGCAAGGGCTCACTGCCTGATGCACATAGAAGCCAATACGATGGCACTGGCTTTTGAGAAAAGGCAAGTCTTTTATTGCACAGTAGACCAGCAAGGAGACAGTGTCGCCAAACTATAGGGGTCATTTGAGCACATCAAAGCCCAGTAAGACCCAAACAGTGGTTTGCAGCAAAGAAAGTAAAGGTTTACTTAAGGAAATGGAACCAGACTCAGAGGCACAGGTGACCCAGTGTTCTAAGACCTGGGTCCTGGATGGCTTCTAAGGGATGGGTTTTTTATAGGGTTGTAGTTAGGTTCATGGTCTCTGTTGATTGGTTGGCGCTAGGACAAGGGTAGTTGACAATTGCATCTGGTCCATGTCAGCCATGGTGTTGGTGTCACTTTGTTCTCAAAAGGGTGTGGTTAGTGGGGTCATTTGACTTTTCTGGGTCCGGAGTTGAAACACAACTGAGGACTCGATTTTATCTTTAGTGTGACTGAAACTGCCCCTGTGGTAAACAGACCCAAGGCTTTGTTCCTAAGGTTAGTTGACGCTGACCAGAACCTCACTGTCCTGGGCATTTGATGCTTAAAGGGGTGGGTGTGCTTTAGGAGAGGGAGTCAGGTGAGTCAGGGTTGTAGATGAAGCTAGACCAAATTAAAAATAACATAGTCCTGTACAAGAAATGGTTATAGGTTGGATTCCCAGTCAGGGCACGTGCCTCGGTTGTGGGTTGTATCCCTGGCTAGAAAGCGGGAGGCAATGGATTGATGTTTCTCTCTCACATCAATATTTCTCTCTCTCTCCCCTTATCCCCCTTCCTTTCTTTCTAGAAATCAATAAAAACATATCCTGGGTATTAGAAAAACAAGGAAAGAAAGGAGAAAAGGTCATATTAAAGAAATTAAGTTTCTGTGTGGTTACAACAGGAGGCAAGACACAAATCTGTCTCTTCGATCCAGGGTTTGGGGTGAATTTTAGGAGGTTACAAGGATAGGAGGGTATGCAGAAGTGCTGGCAGGGAAGGTTTCAGTTGGAGGGTTTTTGGAATTTTTGGAATTTGATCATTTATGGTAAGATACAGTAAGGGGCTTCAGCACCAGATATTCCTGGACAATGGACCCTTCACTTCTGAAAGGGTTCTGATGTTCAAATTTTGCTGATGTCTTGGTCCTTTGCTTTCGTGAGGGAGAAGGGGTTAGGGAAGACTTTGGTTCCAGGTGCCTCTGGAGGTCAAAATTTGCTCCTTTGTGCATGCTTCAGTTGCATTTTTTTTTTTTTTTTAATGTTTTGGTTGAAAAGCAACTCAGTATCTTGTTGGAAACAGGATAGGGGCAGTTTGAGCTGGTCCTACCATTACACTAGGCTGGACAGAAAGACTTCACAGTTATTCTCCATAAACAAATGTTCTGTTGAAGTATAGAATGCCTCTCATTCCTGAGGGTGAATTAGAAATTATGGCCTGTACCTTACTACAGAAAACTTAAGGGAACTATGTGACTATGTCACAATAATCACTTGCAGAGATAAATAATTTGGGGGATCTCTTTATCATACTTTCTTTGCCAAAACTAAATTTATGACATCTCCACTAAAAGAAATCCCTGTGTAATTTATGCTACTCTGAGTTGGTATAAGACCATTATCGGTTTCTATTGGTAGCTATTTGCTGAAATAAGTAGTAAATGGGCCTCATCATTATGACTATTATTTTATTTCCATATGAATAATATGCTAAAGAAATTCCCTTGTTCTATTTCACTCATATATGAACCAGTGAAACTACAGAGGTTTTAATAGCTTCCAATTTCTAAAGCTTCTGGAAGGTCATTTTGAAATGGATAAGTTAGAAAACATCTGTGATACCTAGCCTAAGGGCACATAACCTAACCATTCACTAGTAACAGCTTGAGAGCTATGAAAATTGAGTAATTACCCAAGGAAATGCTTTGTGGAGCCATGACCTTTGTCTCTTGTTGTCTCCATGGAGACTAAGAGAAAAAAAAAAAATCAGTGTACTAGCTAAATAAATGTTGACAAATATTATGGGAATAAAATGACAATAATAATATATATCAAAAAATTTTTCTAACCTTTACCTCTAAATATTTGGTAATTATCTACTTCATAGTTGGGAAAATTGATGGAAGCCCATATAAGGTCCTCTTGATGTGTATAGAGTTACATTGCAAACTAAGAAAATAGCAGATATTTTAAACTTACCGTAGTAAACCTTCCAGTGGATTATATTACCCTGACTGCCAGGGATAATTGTATTTGTAAAATACATTTTAACAAAATCATTTTCCATGCAGTGTATTCTTTATATTCTAATCATCTTCACATATGTGTGATTATCCAGCATCCTCTTTTCCTTTCATCTTAAAAGTTTATCCATGCCAACAGATGGGGCCCACAGCTTTGGAAGGGATGCATTTGAAAGGAGAAAGAAACCTACCTGTTCACCAATGCAGGTGAATCAATGGCTGGCAGTCAATAACATGATTAGGTATTCAGCTAAATTTTCCTATTGTTATGGGCAGAAATATTAATCATGCTCTGTTATCCATGATTTTTAGCTATAGATCTAAGAAATATTAATCATGCTGTGTTAATCATGATTGTTCTGTTCTGATTCGCTGTCTGGGAGTTGTACACCCTGGATATGGGAGTTGACCTTGGAATATGGTCCATTCTCTTTTGATCATGGAAAGATAACAACCTTGTTCGTGAAACAATGGGGTCCATGAGGGGCTTGCCTTTTGCAACCCCCAGCCCACATTTCCTGTGACCTGTAAACCATTATACACATACTTATTCCTTTTGCCCGCTTCTCCATGTAATCTCTGTCCTTCTACCAATATAAGCAGCTGGCTTATGGGGGCGCAGGGAGAGCAGATCTTATGTGGATGGATCCTGCTGTTCTCCCATACTGCCAGCATTACTGGAATAAATACTCATAGATGATTCAACCATTATTTTAATTGTATTCTCAAAAATTACAAGTAAAAAAATTTAAAAATGAAATTCTTGAGTAAAACTTGTCTTTAGTCATGCATTACCCTCTTATTAGAGAATCCTCTTTAAAATAAGTGGTGCCTGGTTGACATGGCTACGTGGTTGAGCATTGACCTGTGAACTAGAAGGTTACTGTTCAATTCCTGGTCAGAGCACATGCCCAGGTTTCGGGCTTGGTCTCCAGCAGGGGGTTTGCAGGAGGCAGCTGATCAATGACTCTCTCTCATCATTGATGTTTCTATTTCTCTCTCCCTCTCCCTTCCTCTCTTTGAAATCAATAATTTTTAAAAAACATATTAAAAAAAATAAGAGTAGTTCATTCTGAACACAGAAAAAGTTAACATAAGATTTTTTTTGGTAAGTGATTTGACAAGCTAACATCAACTTAATTATTAATACATTAAAACATTTTAAAATGCATTTTAGCATAGATTATTAACACTAAAATCATTTCATTTGAACCTTCTGCTCAGTGATTCTGTACTGAAGTTCTTTGAGTGTTTGGAGGTTACAGTAGAAAACCGTATCAGAAGTAAAGGCTAAAACTTCCATTTCACCATTTCGCTTGGCCATTTGAATTAATATTTGTCATTATATAAAACTCGCCTTGAATATAATTTTCAAAATGCTGGGAAATGTAATTGGTATTTCTGTGGACATATTTTATTTAAAATATGTTTTTATTGATTTCAGAGGGAGAAAGGGAGAGGGAGAGAAAGAGATAGGAACATGAATGATGAGAGAGAGTCACTGATTGACTGGCTGCCTCCTGCATGCCCCTGACTGGGGATTAAGCCTGCAACCCAGGCAGGATGTGCCCTGACTGGGAATCGAACCTCGATCTCCTGGATCATAGGTCAATGTTCAATCATTGAGCCACATTGGCCGGACTCTGTGGACATAGTTTAAGTTATGTACTTTGGAGGTCTTGACTTTCGTGATTTTAGGATTCTCATTATTCACTGAGAATTTTGCAGAAGATGGAAGTTTTAATTTTGTAGTTTGAGTCATACCTGCCATTGGATATCTAAAGTACAGTTTTTCTTTGTGGAAGTACATAGTGATACTGATTTCAGGAGAACTCTGGAGACACAACTTTGATAATTTTTAGTATGGGCATTAGTTGAATTAAGAGAATGAATGTGAAGATATGGATGTAGGAAAGTCAGAAGCAAAGTAAAGCAAGAACCTTACCCTTGGAAACATTATAATTTAAGGTTTCTCTAAAATAGTGGAGTTAGCTAATGGTCGTCAGTAGGAGTAAAAAGAGGATTCAGTTAAGAACCAGAGAGAAATGCTGTCAGGAGAGGTGAAAGGGGATGTTTTTAAGAAAGAGAAATGGTCATGGGGTCAACTGCAGTGGATATGACAAATATGTGAAGCATTAGTAATTGGATTAAGTAACAAAGATCATTCTTTTACTGGTAGAAGTGGGATTCTTGGGATACTGGTGGAATAAGAATTTCTAGGGCCCCCACAGGAGGATGAGATGTCACAGAAAGGTTTATTTCTATGGAATTACACCCCTGAGTTTCCAAGGCCCAATTTCCCCTTGTCCCGCCAAAGAAGTATAGCTGGGGCCTCAGCAGAGCAAAAATCAGAGCCAGTGTCCAGAGTTTCTATTCCATGTTTTAGCATAGTCCAATCCAGCATCAGGCTAGTTTAGTTTGTGTTTCCCCACTTCAGTCCATCATTCCATTGCATGTGGGGCCGCCCGGCCACATGGCTATGGAGGAAACATGGGCAAATGCAAGGAAGTAGGCGCAAGACCAAAGGAACCAGGGAGCCAAGAGCAAGCCAAGAGCAACAAGATAGAAAACTTTATTTAGGGGATTATGTATTCCCAAATTTTCAAGGACTTGCAGTGGCTACATTCATTCTGGCCAATGACTTCTGTTCCCAGTGTCACTGACAGGCAAGTAACTTCCCTAGACACTCCAACTTCATTGCACTTGGGTTTATCTCCCCTTTGTCCAGTCCCTTCTCCCAGTGGTCTGCAGAGAATGGGCCAGTGGTTCCCTGCTGAGTGTGAAATTGCAGCTCCCTGCTGAAGCTGCCCAAATGGCATGCCTACAATGCCTGGCCTTCTCTTTGCTCCTTTCCTAATATGAGTAACTATCTAATTACAATGATATCAATACTGGAGAACTTTACCACATGATTCAGAGAAGAGGCGAGTACAAGATCGCTTATTTGAAGGAGAGGATATGGCAAAGTGGATCTTACCCTTGGTGGTGATTTCATTCATAACCTTAATTGAAATGAAAGAAAGAAATGTAACAAGCTAGATTGGGCACTCAGGGTCTAGACAGATAATGGGTTTGTTTGTTTATTTGGTTGGTTGTTTAGGTATAAGAAATGGAACAAAGTCCCAGAAGGATGGAGGAAATGGAATCAGAGATCCAGTGGTGGGATTATACATGAAGAAGCTAAAGTATTCCTCAGCCTTTGACATGAAAGAAAAAAAATAAGCAAGTGAGAATAAGAGGAGATACAGAAACATTCTAGATTGTGGGAGTGGGAGGTTGGGAGATTCCATGCCTTATATGTGCCAGAGATCATTTTCACTTGAAAAGGGATCAGTGGCTTGGTGGGTACTTGAAGAGTGGTGGAGGTCTGGGATATGTCCTGTGAGGAATAGAATTTAGGATTCCAAAGGTAGAGACATTCTAGGAGACTGGGTCTAGGGGATTGCTGTGGTGTGGATAGCTAAAACACAATATATATAAACAGTAATGCTATCAAGGACATAAAATAATTTTTAAATTGAGTTAAACTGCCTAAAATAGTTGTTGAATTTGTATACATTAACAATAAGAATAGTGTATAAAGATCTTTGATAGCAAAACTTGTAGGTAGAGTTTCTATAATATAAGCATTTATGATTTTTTATTGATACATAACCTAAAAAAACACCAACATTCAAATAATTTTACTTTCAATCTGGACCTCTTTCTTAATTTATAAAACATAATGACATGTGTTCTGTCATTTGCATCTAACAAAAATGTTTCTGTACCTGAAGCTAACATAACCTTTTAATGTTTTAATAGGTACAGCTACCACTTATCTGGCAATCACTAAGTGTCAGAAGCTTATTAAACATGTTACAAGTAACCCTTATATAAAACATCAATCAAACCTCATATAAAGCTTAATGTGTTAATAATTGTAATTCCCATTGAAAAAATGAAGAATTGAGGTTTGGAGAGATTAAGAAATTTACTCAGGTAGTATAGCTGCTGAGTGTTGGAGCCAAACTCATGTTCCCCACTTCACAGTGTGAGCACCCTGCCTGCCGTTCGCTGTGCAGGTTAGAACAGTTCTGCTAAGACTAGACTCACAAGACGCTTTTCTAGAACTTGAGTTTCATGGGCAAAGCGATATTCATATTCTTTTCAGTATATTGCCAAGACTAATTATTTTAGGAAATGTTCAGAGATTTCCCACAGACACTCTGAACTCTTCAAAGGAATTTGAATAGAGATCCTTGTTTTTTTAAAAGAAGAGCTTTGAATGAATACATAATAGGAAATTTTAGGTTTGAAATATTGAAGTGATATGAAGTAATAATTATAATGAAAAGGAAAAGGTGTAATGCACTAAGTAGTCTCACATGATATGCACAGAAAAAACACTGCTTGCAATCAGATTTTTTTACTACGGATATCATTTCAGCTCACTCATTCCTGGAGAAAATAGAATATTTTGGAAGTTCAAAGGGAAAGGAGAAAAAAAATCCGAGATACCACGTTGAGAGTGATAATATCAGTTAAATATGATTTGAGAGGCTGCCAAAGATATGACAGTATGTTCTAATAGTCTTTTCCTATTTTGCATCTTGATATTTTTATTGCTTTAAAAGTTTAATTTTTTTTATCATCAATTCTGAAATGTTATACAGTAGTCTCTCTTTACCCATGGTTTTGCTTTCTGCAGTTTTAGTTACCTTTGTAGAGCCATGCTCCAAAAACATGAAATGGAAAATTTCAGAAATAAACAATGATGAAATCTCCTGATTTCCTGCCCCGCCCACCTGGGGCCTGAATCGCCCTGTTCACCTGTCCATGCTGTGTGTGCTCCCTGCCCTCGGTCACTTAGTACTGTCTTGGTTATCAGATTGGTTATCACAGAGAGGGCACATTGACATAACTTTTATTATAGTGGATTGTTTTAATTATTTCTGATTGTTGTTAATCTCTTACTGTGTCTAATTTACAAGTTAAACTTTATCCTAGGTATGTACCTATAGAAAACACAGGTTTGGTTTTTGTTTTGTTTTGGCCTCCAATATACATAGGTTTTGGTGCTATCTACAGTTTCAGGCATCCATTTAAGGTCTTGGAGCATAACACCCATGGAAAAGAGGGGACTACTGTAATCTTGAAAGAAAAAGCTAAAAACTTGGTTTTGAAATGTCAGGGCTTTATAGCAATGTAACAGTATATTGTGTTATTTTGTTAAAATAAGTACCCTTAACTTTGGCACAATATATTTTAAAACCCATTTTCTTCCATGTGAGACCATTGCACAGCCAAAGTGTGGAACGTATAGCAGAGAATATATGTAGCAATATGTACAAACCCCCATTCCATCTATTTTCAGTGTTTACAGTGACAGACTCTGTCAGTCCCAAAACATAAATAAGAGCCCAGAAATTCTCTTGCACTCCCTTTGCAAGGAATAAAACTTGCTATTGCATCAAACTAGATACTCTCTACATCTTAGCTAAGTCTTATTTCACCCCTGAGAAATAAACTGGCTAAAGCAGAAACATTTATCCAACAGAACTGGGCTACAGTATAAGCCCATTGACATTCAGCCTCCCCTGCAGTCATGCCTGTTGCCACATAGTGGTGCCCTGCTAATTAATTTCCTGGTTAGGTCACAAGGGGCCATTTAGGGAAGAGCTGTAATAGTTTGCTCCTTTCTACCCTGAATAGATAAATCAGTGATTATGGATTATTTTTAAACCTTTTAACATTCATTTCAGATGTAATTCTACACAAGAAATATTTTACTTTATATTTCTCCATATTGTTAGACTTTTTCATTGACAGTAAAACAGAACTCTAAATTACATTTAACTCACTCTTGCAAAAACAGAACAAAACAATCCTGCTATACTTTTGTTTTTCCTTGCTCTTATCTTTGGGCTAAAAATAATCCCAAGGAAAATAAAATTTTCTTCTTGCCTAGAGATGAAGGCAGATGGTGTTGAGTACATTTAGTTCTTCCAGCAACAGTTTTCTATAGCATTAGCAGTAAATCTACCACTTGCAATCTATTGTCTACTTAAATCTATTTAATTTACATTTAACAAGACACCTCTTATTCTTGTGAGTTAATTAAAGAGTTAGTGTCTATTAAAAGGATACTAATTGAAATGCAATAAATAAGATAACTGAGTTGGTGTGTAATTAACCAAATTTACATAAGTAATAAACACCATATTGCAGTCTTCTAGAATTGAGTTGAACTAATGCTGATAGTCTAATCTCATACAAGAACAAATGTCTAGGCATTTAATTAGCATAAAACAAAATAGCTCTGGCAAATTAATAGTATATAATTTTTTAAGTAACTGACAAAGTACAGTGCTTTATGTGAACTTGTAACATTATGGCGATCCCTATTAAATTTTCAATGAGTCTTTTCAGGAAGAGAAATAATTCAGATAGGAGGCAAAGGATCGTTCTCCCCTTCATAGGACCTGTGGTTCTCTACACAGTTAGCTACTTTCCCTGTCCCCAGTTTACCCTACATATGCCCCGCAACACCCTGTCTCCTGCATGTCATGATCCTCAGTGTGAGAAATGTTTCCATAGGACTTCATAAAACAAGCCCGGCTTCCTCAGGAAATAAGGTCCCTCCTAATTCCCTAACTTATGATGGGCTTATACATTTAAGATGCGATTTAATAGAATACATAAATTCATAATTCTTTATAACAGTTTTTAAAGTAATTCGTTTTTTTCAGTGTGTGTGAATGTGTCTGTAGAACATGTTGATGCACCATAAAGTGAGGCCTAAAAAGCACCATTTTCTGTTATTTTGGCAAAGCAGCATTTCTTTGTTCAAGTAAATGGTCTTCGTATATTCTAAAATGAATGCAGATGGAAAAGGGATAGAAACCCAATAAATTGAAGTACTTTAGTGTTTAGTGTGTGGTTACAGGAAAACATTTTCTGTTTTGATATTTGTTATCTATATTCATGGTTTTCTTTTTGCTAAATTATCAGTCTTCAGTAAGTGGGATAAACTGAATGTCTCTAAAATTGTTGCAGTTAGAATGTTATTTTTTTTATTAGTTTGCGACCCATAGGCAAATTGTCTCTATTTAAATTCCGCATGAATATTTTTATTTGCTTTATTTAAAAGAGCAATCAAGAGTTTTTCCTTTTTAAGAGGTGTTTGTAACATAATACTTATACTGATACAAGACCATGTTCTAATGAATAGATCATTTGGGTCAAATTCACAACAAAAGATTTCTGTGATTTAATTCTAAGCTTATTGCTTTTATGGTATATTCAGTTTTTCCTCTCATTGAAAGTTAAAATTAAATGGGTCAAAAACAGATAAAAAACAACCTCTAAGTAAGATGGATTTAGGTAAAACAAAATATTAACAAATACTATTATATTCTTACTAGAAATTATCTATTAAATAACACAACCATGGAATAGTATATTCGTGGTTTCAATAGCAAAAGTAATTCGTTAGAAGGAGACCAATCAAGATAACTATTTTAAAAGAATTTACAGTATTTTACAAGAAATATTTAAGGAATGACAGCATTACATACCGAAGCCTTTTTTTTAGAGTCAGGATTAAACCTACCAAAAGGTCCTGTTACTACCATAGAAATTGTAAATTAAACCACCAGCATGTTCACCTGACGTGTAATCCATAATTCGAAGAAGCATTGTCCTCACCCTAAATATACTTAAGCCTTCATGAAATGATGAAAGACAAAGCATGTATTTGATGACAGCAATTTTTAGAGTTTTCTGCCAAATACGAGAATAATTTGATAATTTTTCTAAACCATTTTTCTTTTTTTGTTTGTTTTCTCATCAGCATTTTCTATGGGGACATTTCTTGATATGAATAACAATTTATTTGGCAAACAGCCCTTTTTATATGATTTATAAAGATTGTACAGTTGAACAGCACAAATATACATAAATTAAGATGTCTGTGAAAAAAATAGTCATCATAGTTCAAAACAGTTTAGAAATTTGAATGTGTGTGTGTGTGTGTATCATCTACCCTGTCAATAACTGAGATACAATTCATGAAAATGAAGGCTTCTTCCTCATAGCCGAGAAGCCATGCATCCGAGGTATTCTAACTCTTCTGCTTTTCCCCATGAAGCTGGTATACACTAAGCCAGGTTCTCTCAAACTGTGCTTCTGCTGCATAAAAGTGTTTTACAAAATTTACACAGGGGCTATTTTTCTAAGTTCACTGAGAAGTCAATAACACAAGATACAGCATTCTCTAAATTTTAAGTTCTGTTATTTTTTCTTAACTCCTTTTCACCTGCTATGAGAACTTGCAACTATGTAACAAATAGAAGAATAACAAAGGCTAACAGAGAAACAAGCAGGTTCAGAACTGGAGAGCATTTTGCTAACCCAAGTGTGATCGCCATTCGCCCTTAGGCAATATAGGCGCTGTCTGCTGGTAAAAATGATCTCTATTTTGAATGATGAAATCTAATATATCAATATTTTTTGGTGTTCAGTAAAGAGCACTTTGCTTTCCAGATGCTTAGCCACGTGAACACAGAATTTCAGCACTAAGCTTTTTTTTTTTTTTTTTTTTTTTGCACATAAATGGTATACTTTAAATGTTTTAAGGATAGGATAGAGATACACCATAATTATAAAAATTACTTCCAAAATTAACATATTTATGTTGTTTATACTTCTAAATGCAGGGAATAGGGAATTGCCTACACATCGTATAAAATAAAATTAAAAATTAATTCAAGTTTGAAATATGAGGGCATTACACAATTTTGAGATGTGAGCATGAGGACACCTGAACTGTACACATCCGTTCAACTGCACGACAGTTACGGAAAATACAAAGGTTTTCATTTGCCGCTGCCCAGGGCTGTCCTTTGCCTCCCATGTCCCCGCCAGCAGGCTAACTTGCTTGCTGTCATGGGTGGGCTCTCACTAACTGCTCGAAGTTGAACGTGGAATCATTTCTGTCCGCACCCATTTCTGCTGCGAGGAGAGCTGTCGGAGGGTCATGTCTGTGCCCCTGTCTGCTCCTGTTTTCCTCTCCCGGCACAGAGGACCTTAGGCTGGGCTATCCGGGAGCAGACTCTGCGGCGGAGACCTGCATGCACAGAGCTCCTGGGGATGCTCTCAGGAGTGACACCTGTGAGGGGAGCAGCAGGATGGCGGGAGGGGCCCCAGCAACGCGGGTCCCACGTGGCCGCAGGTGTCCCAGGCGCTCTGAAGCTGAGAGCTTGTCAGGGCCCAGCCGGCGCAGTCCCCAGGCTGGCCTGCAGCGTGGGAATCCCCATCACGCAGGGAAGCTTCCCCAGCGACCGCGATTCCGAGGGCAGGTGTGAGAAACAAAGGCAGGCCTCGCGGGGAGAACCCACAGGGGCAGGCTGGGCGGGGTTGCGGGACAGAGGGAGCCCAGGCGCCCTGCTTTCAGTTCACGGAAAGTCAGAGTCAAAGGGGGCCTGGGAGAGGGGGTCAGGGGGAAGCGGGGTGGCTGCCACTGGCTGCTGGTCCCCTGGTGGTAAACCTCATGGGGACCCTCAGAGGGCAGGAGGAAGTCAAAGGTCATGCCCTGGAGGGCCTGGTGTGCTCTAGAGCCAGGCGGCGCCAGGGCTTTGTCTGGAGGACTTTTATCTTCTGCAGGTGAGAATCTTAGGGGAGGGTTTCAGTATAATGTTTATTGGCTTCCCAGGTGCACTTTTAATATGCTGATGCATCAAAATGAGTGTATAGGGGAGCTTGGGATGATTCTTTAGTCGGCTTCACTGTTTTACTTTGATCTTGGGTCTGTCTGGCTTTAATCGGCTTTTGTTATTTGTTCCCCTGACCTCACCTGTCCTTGGATTTAGCTGGCACTGATGGCATTGATTGGGCCTCTCTTCTCTATTTTCTCCAACCAAGGAGATTTAAGCTACGTATTCCCTGGTTAGGGAGGAGGGGATGAACCATTTGTTCTTGAGTGTCCTTGGGTAGGGAGCTAAGGCCTTGCAAGTCAGTGGCGGGCTATAAGTTGTTCATATTGTTTGGCCTTGTTTAATTTTCTTGTCTCACTTTCCCATTCCACTTGCCCAGGAATTTTCCTTGCTTCTTACTATCCTGCTACAAGATGACACATAAGAAATGTCTCTAATTGAGGCACAAGCCTTGAGCTTTTTACTCTCACTTCTGACTGGTCCTTGGACGAGTGCTACCCCAGGGAGGCGTATGACCTTGGGCAGGGCATCTCCCTTTCACCTTCCAAGGCAATTCCCTGGAAGAGATTAAATCAAGATGCCAGTGTTCTTGGCAATGCAGACATACATACATGGGCCCCGAGGCGGGTATGTGGGTAACACACCAAAGCAGTCAATTGAATTTATTTACAAGACTAAGTTGCGAAGGTTTGTTGGTCTCTCATTTAACTAATTGCTGTGAGTTAGCTTTCGGTGTAAAGGCAGTGCTATTTTTTTTAACCATTATAATAGTTCAAGGCAAAATAATCATTCTATTTAAGTGTTTAATAAATTAGTTTCAGCTGTTTTGTTTGTATGGAAATATAAAGATAGCTACAATTGTGGATATAAATTCAATGCTGGCATTTTGAAAGGAATTTCCAAATTCAGGTTACAGCCAATAACCAAATAACATTAGATTTAATCATGTGCAAAGTAGGTGATTTGTTTTTCTTAATTATAAATGTTTTGTCCTCAAATATTACTTGGGCAACTAAGTATTATTTTAAAAATGCATTTTATTATGCTGCCTTGACCTGATGCATAAGGAATTTAAAATCTAAGATAAAAATCTCAAATATTATTTATATCACAATATTAACTGTATTGATTATATATTATAATATATATTTAAATAACAAGAATTAGTGTTTTCTACCTCAGAAATATTTAATTGGAACAAAAATTTGGCAAAGCTACTGTATTAAACTGTGAATTTACTTATGGAAATTTTGCACACTCAGTATGAGAACTGAGTCTTCATTACAATTTTCAACCAAAATTGTTGTTTTGATTGCATTCTGGTTAGCTAAAATATACCGGCACTTGTGTCTATTTTAAGATCTATTGTTATAAACTGAGAAATTCTGATATGGCCACGCATATCTTAGCATGACTTTGATTTGTACCATGTTACTTTTCTCTTCCTGAATTCCTATAACCAAGTAAAAAGACTTTTACCTCTAAATAAGAGTAGCAGATTCCATCATTTCTAATGAAATAAACCTGGTATAGGTTTTACTGAAGTGTGTGTAAACCCCGAATATCCATTCATTGTTCATTCTTGCATTTGTTCACTCAAAAATACTTATTATTCACCTTTTATGGACATTGCATTTGGTCCCAAGCTATTAGCACTTTCAAAGTCTACTGAGAAATTAAGTATTTTAGAAAGGTCAGTGGAACTGATGACCTAGAGATTCATGAAGACCCACATTAGTTATTCATTATCATATAGAAAATATAAGTATTTAACAAATTGAATTATGTATAACTCTTGTAAGTATGATTTAGTGCCACATCATTTATATTGCTTATTCATTTATTTTGGTTGTAAAAACACTCTATATTTAGAAATGCTGATGAGCACAGCATGGTGCTAATTTGTGGTGGCATCACACTCATACTCTTGCCCTTGACAAAAGGTATTATAAACAATGATGCCAATTTCAGATAAGTGGCAGTAAATTTACAGTTTTAAAATTTTGCCAAAAGTTCAAGCTTTTGGTGCTATCTACCATTCGTTATAGTGGCACATTGAACTTGGAGCTCTTCCATAATTTCCCAGTCCTTTTGGAGTAGTAGTAATCTAACAGTTTACTGCTGAAATACTGAAGTGTGTGACGCCCGAGAGAACCAGTCCTACAGAGTCACATCTCGTAACTGGGAAGCCAGCCTCCCCCTAAGCCAGAAATACATTTGCATGTTACATTTACAATTTGTCGGCACTGGCATTTATGGGACTTAGGAAATTTGATGTTCTCATAAAATTTATACAAGTAACACATTTATTCATTCTCTTCTATCTTTTTCCTTTCATATGTAACATCAACATAGGTGAAACTACATATTTAAGTGCATTTTTAATTACATAACAGTCATTCCTCTAGCTTTACAGAAAGGAAAAGTGGACAATATATGTCTAAAACTTCAAATTATAATAGGGTCTCTTACATTTTGAAAAAACATGATGAGTGTTTCACCTGCCACAAATGTCATCTACAAGTGCTTTATTTAACACAAGTATATTCTGCAGCAGGGGAATCTGCACATTCATGAGTTATGCACAAGTCTCCTATGAAATGTTGAGAGTACCTGTCTCATTTTCCAGAAAAAGCTGCAACCCGTTTACTCTCCTTGTCACCACCAGGTCTGGAATAGCAAATGGAAATTTTTTTCAAAGGACTATTACCATAAACTATTGATAGAAATTTCAATGAATAAATAGGACCACTGACCAAAAAAATATTATGGCTAAGAAAATATTATATATTGTTTTATTCTAAATATTAAGCTTTATAGAAAACATATTCATAAACAAGTAAACAAATTGAGATGTTAATAAATGTTATCTATAGATATGCTTTGTGAATTTAACTTTAGTCAAAAGTATCATATCTGAGTTAAGCACCATGTCACTTAGAGTAGAGAATCCTGAATCCAAGCTTACCTTTGGGTTCTATACACATGAACAACTCCTGAAAATAGAGTACTTATTATGACTGATAATTACACACACACACACACACACACACAAATACTGATGCTTTGTCATTGTATTGAATACACTTGCATTTTAGTTCTGGCTCTTGTAGACGTAATATTGCTAAGAATACTTAATTTTTTAAATTTTGGGTGAAAAAGTTAATTACAAATATAATGCATAGGTGAAGCAGAATCGCCTCTTTCTGAGTTTTGCTTTGCTTTATGTATTTAAAGTTACGATGAGCTGGGCCCTGCCAGCGTGGCTCAGCGGTTGAGCGCCGACCTATGAACCAGGAAGTGACGGTTCGATTCCCAGTCGGGGCACAGGCCCGGGGCGCAGGCTCCATCCCCAGCAGGGGGCCTGCAGGAGGCAGCCGATCGATGATTCTCTCTCATCATTGGTGTTTCTATCTCTCCCTCTCCCCTCCTCTCTCTGAAATCAGTAAGAACATATTTTTTTAAAAAAAACACTTTAAAAAAAGTTGAGTTGGACTTGACCAAACTTTAACCATAAAGAGAACAAAACACTTTCACAGCTGAAAAACATAAATTACAAAAGGTATATGGCCCTGGCTGGTGTGGCTAAGTTGGTTGGAGCATCATAATGTGCACCGAAAAGTGGTGGGTTCAGTTCTGGTCAGGGCACATACCCAGGTGTCCAGGTGGTGGGTTTGACCGCTGGTTGGGGCGAGTGTAGGAGGCAACCGATTGATGTTTCACACCCACATTCCCTCTTTCTCTCTGAAATCAATTTTAAAAAATTATATGATACCCATATTTGACTAACTTTAACTAAATGATAGGTTTAACTTTGAAGTATTTTTAGCATGTTTGACTTGTACAAGATTTAGATGCTTTGCAGAAGCATAATAAAAGATGACAGGTTAATTAAACATTGGAGATACGCCAAAACACAGACAACTCCTCATCACAGGGTTCAGCAGGTGCTTCCATCCCAAGTGTTATATCTCAGTTGTAGGTAAGTTCACAGACTAATTAGGATCATGCTGGATGATGGGTTATTAACTTACTTGCATAATTTGGTATTCAGTGTTTAGGAAAATTAGCATGAGATAACACTGGAGTAGCATGCAAATATTTATTAATGAAGGCAGTATTAACTCACACAAGCACTGCGTTTATTTCTTTCAAAATTTCACTTAAAATGAGCAGAAGTGGCACACATAGGAAACAAAGATATAGAGATCTATCTCATAAGAAGCAACCCAAGGTAAATCTAAGAGATTATGATGTCCTAAATTTCCAATCCTGTGATTAAAGCATTGACATATCGTGTAGTTAGCTCTGTCTGAATATCATTAGTTCCTTGCTGACTTTTTTTTTTTTTTAATAGGCTGAATAATCTGAGTTATAATCATGCTGATAGTAGAGTGGATTTTTATCTGTTTACGTTTTCCTTTTCACCTGCTTCTCCACTCCCAGCATTCCACTACACTAAGTTCTTAAGGACTGCCATCTTTTATGTCTATCACTGGAATCAGAATAATTATCAAAGAAACTCATTAAATATGTAAGGAAAATTAATAACAGATTACATACATTAATTGCAAATCACATACTTCAACTTATAATTTTTTTGTGTTAATTCTCACTGGAGGATATTTTTTCCATTGATTTTTAGAGAAAGTGAAGGGAGAGGGGAAGAGGGAGAGAGAGAGAGAGAAACATCAATGGGAGAGAGACATGCCCTGACCGGGGCTGGCCATAGAACCTGGAACCCAGGTACCTGCCCTTCGCCGAGGATCAGATCCATGACCCTTCAGTATGCAGGCTGACACTCTAACCACTAAGCCACGCCAGCCAGGGCCAACTTATAATTTGTATTTATATTATTATAATTAACAAATTATATAAATTGAATCTTAAGTATGTTGGTTTCTTTTTGTGTCACACTTCCAAACACATTTTTATTCCTTACACAGAATCTGTTGTATATTCTACATTTCTGTGATTTTCAGCGAATCCTACACACAAACACATACTCAACACACTGAGTATATTCTCCATAATATTTTTCTCTTAATTCTGAAGTGCAGTCAAGCCTGGTTTCCGTGGACCCAACCTTTACCATATTAGTGAATCTATGTTAATAGGGCACTTTAAAAGTACCATTAAAAAAAGAGTAAATCACACAAAACTCATTGATATTTACTGTTTAGAGTCCACTCAAAGGCATGCATATTTTACAAGAAAACTGTAACCACATCATATATTAGAGAGAAAATTATGACTGTGCTTGACCATGTGCTGCTAGACAAATGTATCAGTTCTGGGTCCCAAAATGGTGAAATGCCTTCAAACCAGTCTGAGAGCAATCACAACAATTTGGAATAACGTGTCCTTAGTTTTCCATTTGTCTACATATGAGTACACTATTAATTCTGTGGTTAAAGCGCTATTTCAGAACAGAAGTAATATTCAGCAGGTGCTAGGCAATATGTGCACAGGATAAGCATCAGGGAGCCACCTGGGCTTGTCTGATTCCAGCCAAATCAATTTCTTATTCAGTAATACAAGCTTGTGCAGACAGAAAGGGGAAGAGCACAGTGCTGCAAGTAACTTCTAAGCAGTGGTAGAGATGATTTGGCCTCTCTCTCCATATAGATATATGGAAATATCTATTTATACGGATGTATCTGTCTATATGGAAGTACCTATCTATATAGATAAACATAGATATGTTAATATTTTTATATGTCTTCTTCAAAACTTGAGATGTTCTAAATAGAATGTGCTAGGCTGGGTACATTGGATGTAGCCTTTCTCTCCCCTCCCTCCCCTTTTAATATTTCATTAAGAAGGAAAAATGTGTAGTATTCTCCGAGCAACACTAATCAATCAGCATTTACAGCATGCGTGCTAGTATCGGTGAGCATTGCACATGGTGGCTAAATCGGTGCAGTTGTTGTCAAATTATATTGATAATTTATTTGTTCAACAAATATTTAGGGGGTTTAAGCTGTGTCCAAGACAGTTGCTACAGTGTAGTATGTGAGCTTCAGCTAACTGTGTCTCAGTTTCCTCTATTTGTAAAATAGAAGCAATAATAGTCCTACTTAATAAGGTTGTTAAGAAAGTTGTTAGAAAAATGTCTACCACTTAGTAAGCACTGTGTGTTAAATTATAGAATACTATGCTAATTGTGTGTGTGTGTGTGGTTAGAGATGGGGTCTGGTTAAACCCTTTTTAAAAAAAATGAAAAGTGTGTGTGTGTGTGTGTGTGTGTGTGTGTGTATTATTGATCTCAGAGAGGATAGTGAGAGAGAGAGAGAGAGAAACATCAGTGATGAGAGAGTCATTGATCCGCTGTCCCCTCACGCCCCCTACTGGGGATCAAGCCACAACCTGGGCATGTGCCCTGACCGGGAATCCAACAATGACCTCCAGGTTCCTGGGTCAATGTTCAACCACTGAACTACACCAGCCAGGCTGGTTAAATCCTATTATACCAAACCCTGAGATTCTGACCAAACTATCTTAGTTCATTAGATACTATTTAAGGGGAAAAGACAGGTATTTACCAAGGGTTAGAATATTTCTCATATGAAATAATATTACTTTGATAGACATGGACCTTTATTTTTGTCAGGGCATTCTTTGCAGTGGGAAAGAGATAGCATGATAAATTTCAAGGTTATGGCTTTGTGATTCAAACAGCTTTTTGTTTTTTTGTTTTTATTGTCAATAGATTTTTTTATTCCTTGGGTCCTAGAGCTGTGGTGTCTCGCATCTTTGACATTACCTCACAGGTTATAATACTGCTTATAAAATAGAGGATCTGTGAGAAATAGTTACCAATGTATAGTTTTTCTACCTTATAGAAGGTGAAAGGAAACATAATATACACATAATATATACATGCTATTTAATATACACATGCTATTTTCAGTTTTCTAAGTGATATTAAAGCATAGCAGCTAAATGTTTTCATCCTTGCTAAAAAGTCAGAGTCTTGAGATGTAATAAAGTTTTATGATTTTGGTAAAATCATTAAATTATCTTGGCCATTGTGGTGTTATCTTTAAAATAAAGATGCTGGTTTAGTAAGGTACCATTTAGTACTAAAAATGTTAGTACCTGTTTTGGTATATTTGCCCTAAGTTTAAAAGAATGTCTCCTTTTACAATTTATCCCAGTAGGTGTGAAGTGACAGTCATTTCTACCATTTGTCAGTCTTTGTGTAAATAACCCTTATATAAAATAAAAAAATAAAATATTCTAAATATTTAATAGTTATTTCATATTCTAAACTACTTATGATAAGTTGCAGATACAAAAACTTGTTACTGTTAAACTGTAGTAAAGAAATGTTTAATTCTTTGGAATATCGATCTAAGTTTTCTGGGTTCATTATAAACAAACTAAATATTTCTTTTTTCTGAAAAAAGTCAATAATAATCCCAAGTGTAAATGGCTATGTTAGTGAAGCATCTGGATCAGACAATACATTAATGTTTTGTTTCTTAGTTCATTACATCTCTTCCTTCAAAGGAAGGTGATCATGATTCTAGATGTTTCTGAGCATATGCAGCTCCATTCTTTATTGTACAAACTAAATTGAGGAACATAAATGGGAAGAAATGTTTTAAAAATTAAGAATTTTATTAGAGAAAGAAGAGAACATTTTTCCTAGTCTAAAACATTTATTTAGAGAATACACATTAATTTAGTTTTAAACCAGTTTTATTGCATAATGCACTAAAGTAGTGAACATGTTTTAAACCATGCGCATCCCTCTTTAGGAGAAAAATTTAAAAAGGCTCATTTACAATTGAATTCTAATCTATTTGATCTGACAAGTTAAATGTGAGAATGTAAATAGAAAACCTGAAGGGAAGAGAAGAAATCTCTTTGGAAACAGGCTATTTTTCCTGTCACTCTGTTAATATGTCAAGAGAAGTGTCTGAGAAACTTCAGGGTTAGAATGATTTATGGTGACTCATTCATTTTAATTGTCCTTCTAAAGTTTTCAATAAACACTACCCAAACTCTTTTGGTTTTCCTCTTTTGGTTAATGTACCTTTTATAAGAACATTGCATTGTAATTAAGGGATCAAATCCAGGCTGCTACAATAGAAAAAGCTATAAACTGCTTTTAGATTTCAGGAAGTACAAAATCATCTAATTTCCTCAGACACTATGGCTTTTATGGCTTGACCCGTGCTTGCTGCTTCCACCATTCTATTTAGTTTCTCAGGCAGGCCTGAGGTAACGCTGAAGACACAGAATGTGTGGAGCGCTAAGGACACTAGCAACAAAGATAAGACTGTTTCTTGTTTAGATCATGAGAATTAACTAAGATTCCAGGAGAATGACACCTGGCCATGGAGAAAGAGGGCAGTTAAAAAAAACACTCAAAAAATTGCTTTTTTATTTGAATACTATAGAAGTTTTCAAATCCAATTTTATGGCTTGAAATGAGCATCTGAACCACAAATAATGGTCATGTATTTTTAGAAGTTGTTCAGGATTAGACATAATGCCTTTATGTGCTTCAAAATGACCTATTCCCCTGAGCAATCATGCTGAAAAGGAAAGCACACCATCAGACGAAACATTTCCTTTTTCTACTGAGCTTCCCAAGTGTGTGCTCATATTCCCCGAAGTATGATTAAAAACAATTTTATAAAAACATTTCTGTGTACTACACTATTCTAGTTTCTTTTAGGTATGAACATTAAATTTCCCCAGTGTCTCTCACATTTTCAGATATTTTTTTCCAAAAGAGTGCACAAACTAATTAAGAAAAATGTATTTATTAAAAAATATCTGGGCTTTGTTTTTCTTAAATCTCACATGAGCACAATGCTTTACAAAAATTAGAGACCTGCTTAGACCTGTATTGAAAACTCTGCCAATAGTAGCATCATATATAGTTGGTATAAACTGCTTACATTTGGAAATACCTGTTTTAAACACTAATTCTTACAAAGTTTGAGAGCCTAAAAAATGGAAAGAGCACCTTATAATGCTTTGAAATTATATTTCTGTAATTTTAAGAGTTGAATGAAGGATCTTTTACAAAGATAAGATCAAGGTCCACGAAAGTAGCATGAATTCAACTATCACTAATCCAAAGGTAGGAAGAGCCAGGAAGGGCCTTCCAAGACTTAGACTAACATCCCTTATGGGAAAAGAAACCATTGAGACTTTATCTAAAGGAACTGTATATCATGAAAATGGAAGAAACATTCAAATATCTGTGGGTATTTAAAAAATGGAAAATATTTCTTAATTTCCTTTCTAGTGTTAAAAAAAATATTAAACCAAGTAAATTTAGAGATCTAATTGGCTTTGTTAAGTGATTTATGAATCAGGTAGCATCCCATTAACAACTGAAGGTGCGATCCAAGGGGCTGTACACAGTGGAAGGTTTTTATAAGAAGAAAGGTGAGGCAAGGGAGCTATGAACAAAAGAAAAGAAAGGATTTTTGGGGGCCAAACATTTTTTCTTTGGGGGAGGACCTAGAGGAGGGCTTTATAAAGACTGCCTCCCCTTTCTGTGTGGGATGGAGAAGGCCTGTGTGACAGATGACCTTACTGGTGCTTGACCGGAAAATTCCAGACTAGAGGGTGAAGCTGCAATTAGATCAGACTTGGTGTCTAGGATTGGTATCATGGGCTTTTGGCATGAGCGATGCTGTTTTGGGCCTGTGGTTTTCTTTTTAACACTAGAAAGCAGTATTAGATCAATTAAGCAGCAGTCTCAATAACAGAGGTAGATAAGTGGCTAAGTCCTTTGCATTTTCTTACTGAGATGTGTGTGTGTGTGTGTGAAGGTGTGAGAGAGACTGTTTTTAAGAAAAATTAGAAGATGAAAAATTAAAATTGCATCTCAACCATCTATTTTATTTACAAGTGTTGTGTGTTGAAATTTGCCACTGCAAACCTTGGGAATGTTTATATGGGACATGATATGGCAAAGAGGTTTTTAAACTCCTCAATATGATGGACAGTAAGACAGAAGATTAAAAAGACTATATTACAAGCATGGTTTCCAGAGAGACTCTTGTATGATTGACGCATACACCTTCCTTCCATGTTTCTTCTTGTCCATGCTGGATCTAACATGCTGTTCCCAGCCAAGGGCTAATTTTATCACCTCTCCTTACATATAGGTGAGGCCATTTGAATATTTCTCGTTAAGTAGAATTTGAACTGAAGGGATCTTTGGCATTTTGGGGCCAAAGATATCATTTCCAGGCCTCTCTTTCATTTTAAGTTCACCTATGTTGTTGTGACCCTCACCTCTGTGGGTATCCTACCGTAAAACTGATACAGGAGGCAGACAGACATGAGCAGAGTAGGAACAATAGACCAGGTACAGAAGGTGACCAGAGCATTGTGCCCCGGGTGCTTAACAGTGGGCAAAACTGGGAAAACAAGTGTTGTAGGGTGGGGCCTCACCCCCAGGGTGACCTTTCCTCCCCTAGCATATCGCTGGTCATGGGGTTTAGACCCCCTGACCCTTCATATCGACCCTCCCCTGGCCTATTCTCCACTGGCGTGCCCCCAGTCATGTGGTAGACCCCCTCGGAGGAAAGATAAGGAGCTGGAGGATAGCCTCGGCAGGCTCCCATACAGGCCCTTGCAGAACCACTCCCTTTAGCATTAACAACTCTGGACACTGAGGCTCTGGCATGCAACAAGTAATCTTAAGAACAAGTCCTCTGGTCTGTTGACCACAGGGACAGAGTTTTGGTCAAACAAGAGATAACATCTAGGTCTCAGTTGTATTTCATCTCCAGGCCCAGAAAAGCAACACCATCAGGACCACCTGTGATAACTAATGACCTTCTTTAGCAGCAACCAATCAGTAGAGACTATGACCCTGAAAGGACACAGCTGGAAAGCTGATGAATATTTTACTGACATCTGCCCCCTACCCTGAGACCTCCCAGTAAAATCCCTGCCTTTAAAAACCCTTGAGAGAAGGACCCAGTGTGCCCTCTCCCCCTCTCTCCTGCTCGCTCTCTGGCACTCCCATGACTTTCCTCCCCTCGTTCTTTCTTCAAGGTGGGTACCTTTACTTTCCTTTTCCTAAGCTCCAAGGGCCCTTCTTTTCCTTTGTAACTTGTTGCCTGAGCCCATGCAGCCCAGCTGCTCACTTTTACCTGCGTGACTTTCTAAATAAACTTCTTGTGTTACAGAATTCTTGGCTCTGAACTCTTTCTTAGCCAAACACTAGGACCAAGATCTGACTTTCAATATCTGGTGCCATTTCACTGTTAGCAAAACTAAGAAGGGCTGCTTACATAGTCCCTGAGACTGTCCTTGGGAAAAATATTTCTTACTTTGCTACAATAAAGTGACAACTGATAATAACTTCTAGGGAGCATAACTACAGCAACAAGATCTGCTGCTTGATCTGACATAAGTTCTGAGTTTCAGGTCTTGTGACAACTTTATTTCTCACTTTAATTAATAAAATTACAATCTGTTTTTTCCCTTCAGTCTCCACTGTTTAGTTAGCATAAGATAGTCCCTCAGGGACTGATTATCCTGAAACTGAAAAGAAGGGCATCCCTGAGTTTCCAAAGCTGAAAGTCATAATACAACCAGCCTTACCTTTGATCATTTTATTATAATTTACATCTTCATTCATTCTAATGATTTGTAAAATGAGGATATAGATTTATTTGTTTTCAAATATTCCATTTTTATAATACTAGTTGAGCAATCTCTACTTTTCTTATAAAATATTAATGATTTATTTTAAATAAAATATTAAGTTATATTGAGTGAATATTGATTAGAGGGAAATTTGTTATACTGGTACATAGAAATGTATGAGATTATTAATAAACATATAAATTGAGTATGATTTAGAGCTTATTTGTTTTTGTACTGTATGTGTGGAATTCTGTGTCTGGTTTTTATGTTACTAGAGATCTCATATACTAAATATCTATATTTGAGAGAAGGTTTCATAGTGAATGTTGTAGGCAGAAAATTAAACCCCTAAAAATGTTCAAACATAATCCCTGGAACCTGTGCATTGTTACCTTACGTGGCAGAAGGTTTAAACGATTTTGGAGACATGCATAGGGATACGGATTTTGAGATAGGAAATGATCCTGGATTAACCAGTTAGGCCAAATCTAATCACGTGAGTCCTTTAAAGCAAGAACTTTCTCTAGGGGAGGTAAGAGAGAAAAATGCCGAGGTGCTGGCTTTGAAGTAGGAAAGAAAGATAGGAGATGTGGATGACCTCTAGGAACTGGAAGAGGTAAGGAAGTAGATTCTCGCACAGAGAAATCAGGAGGGAACACAGCCCTGCCACCATGCCGAGGTCTGTGAGACTTCTAACCTACACAGTGTGAGATAATACACTTGTGTGGTTTAGTTGCTAAATTTGTGGTAGTTGTTTTGGCAACAGTAGAAAACCAACACAGTGAATAGCTTATGTAAGACAGGTATTGTAAAAAGGAGATGCCTGTGAAGGTGAAGGACAAGGATTGGACAGGGAACGCAGAACCGACTGCACAAACGGGCCAGGTCACTCCTGAGAATTTATTCATTTCTTCTAGCTTGTTCCTGGTGCTGGCATATACTTCTTCATAGTAGTCTCTTATGATCCTTTCTATTTCTCTGGTATCAGTTGTAATGTCTCCTCTTCTCTTTCATTTGTAATTGTATTTATTTGAATACTCTATTTTTTTTTTTTTTTGCAGTAGTCGAGATAAAGATTTGTGAATTTTGTTGATCCTTAAAAACAGCAGCTTAGTTTCACTGATCTTTTCTATTGTCTTTATAGTCTCTATTTATTTATTTCTATTCTAATTTTTGATTCCCTCCTTCTGCTATCTCCAGGCTCAGTTTGTTCTTGTTTTTCTAGTTACTTAAGGTATAAAATTAAGTTGCTTATTTGAGATTTTTTATTTTTAGTTTTTTAGTATAGGCATTTACATTATAAACTTCCCTCTGAGCTCTGCTTTTCTGCAGCCCATTAATTTTGGTATGTTTTGTTTCTATTTTTGTTTCAAGGCATTTTTTTTTAATTCCCATTTTGATTTTTTTCCCCCTTGAGTCATTGGTTGTTCTAGAATTTGTTAATTTCCACATATTTGTAAAATTTTCAGCTTCCTCCTTAATTAATTTCTAGTTTTATACCATGGTGGATAGAAAAGATACTTGATATGATTTCACTTTTTAAAATTTTGCCGACTTGTTTCACGCTTCCACCTATGGTCCTACCTTGTTCAATTTACTTTGTTCCTTCGATTCCACATGTATGTGAGATATTGTGATATTTGCCTTCCTCTCGCTGGCTTATTTCCTTTAGCATCATATTTTTCTTGCTCCTGGGCCTGTGTGCCGGGGAGCTTAGACAGCTCTGCTACGGGCTGTGAGTGGAAATCCCATGGCTGTGGCTGGTCGGAGGAGCCACAGGGTCTGACTCACTGTGGCCTCAGTGCTTAGGGTAGGAGAGAGCACAGAAGTAGGAAGACCAGTTAGAGCAGTGCTGCTGGCACCTAAGGGAGAGATGATGGTGGCTTGAACTAAGGTTACAGCAATGGGGGTGAAATCATATTTTAAATAAATGACTACTTTTATATTGGGAGGATATGCTCAAAAAGTCTTATTGGTTGGGGTATATAAGAAAATGGTTTAGAAAGTGCTAAAGGATGTTGGTGAAACTATTTATAGCATAAAATAATCTGTAAAATACATTTTGGCTCTTTCCAGTTCATCTGTTATTGGACTCACACTAATTTTCAACTGCCAACCTTGTATACTTTAGAACCAAACTAACTACAAGTCACCGCCCGTCTTCGATGCAATGCGTTTCTTCACCCCAGTCCCTGGGGTGGGCCCCGGTGCGCCCGGTGAGTGCGATGCGTTTGGTTTACACCCTCCTGCATGTCATCCTCTAAGTTGTGAAGGAAACAATACCCGCCTACACAAACATGCAAGCAAGAACGAGTTTGGGCCAGCCCTCCGAGACAAATGCAGGGGTGTGCAGAGGCATATCAAGGGAGGTAACGGGTAAGCTGGAACTAAACTTTGCAAAGGGGTCAGTTCGGCAAAGAACAGAGGGAAGAGATTCACACGGAGCCACACAGAGTGAACAGCATAAGCAATGCCTCTTGTAAATGTGCTCACCAATATGGCTGATTTTTCATAAATGACAGTACATAAATGTATGTTATTATTGGTTTAAATTTGTACTTTGAACACTAACCAATCTGGTACCTATTGAGAGAGAGATGAAGAATCACAAAACAATCCCTTTTTGCATATTAAAAAATTTTTATAGTCATATTTGTTTCCAAATTTAACAAAGTAGCTATTTTCCTAAGTTGAAATATTATATCCAGGATATATCTTTAAAATCAGGCAAAATTAACTATCAGAACTCACAATTACTTCACATGATATCATAGTAAATACAGGCAGTATTATTTGGTGCCTCAAAGCAGAGGCCTGGCAGCAAGCCAGGCTGAGTGGAAACCAGGTTCTGCCACTTATCAACCAGGTGACTCTGAACAAGTCATATAATCTGTCTCAGTTTGCTCATCAGTACAATGAGGGTTGTTGTGAGCATTCGATTTCTACACCTAAAATCTTGTTATAGTACTTGGCATATAGAAATGAATTCATCGGTGATTTTTAATCCTAGATTATTATTACATAGTCCCACATCTAATTTTGTTTTTAACAAAATAAACTTCATAAACATGTGCATGAGAATCCAATACAGAAAAAAAATTTAGAATAATAACACATTATATATGACATCATAAAAACTGTTCTCTAGAGATCTACCTAAACAGGTGTGCAGTGATAACTATAGTTGACCTTAGCTATTAAAGTTTCTCTTAGGATTCTGGGAAATCCTAGCTATTTAATGTTAAGTTAGATAATAGAAACCATTCTTACATATAACCCATTAAATATTAGATAACTCTACCAAAAATCTCTGGGTCAATTAATAAGTCTCTAATTCAAATATAAGTAAAGGTAAAGCTACTCATGAAATAAATATAATAGTCATAAAACATTTGTCTCATCCAGAGTGGAGAGAACATGGAGAATGGCATTTGATATCCTTTTCTACTTTCACATTATGACCTCTATTTGGCAAATCAAATAGTTTTGAGTCAAAGTCATAGTAGACAAAACTGCATCAATGGATGTCTATTAAATACCTTTATTTATTGTATTTAAAGAAAAGAGAGATGTGATTATATCCAATAGTAGGAAAACCAGTCTTTTTTAGATTTTATGATTTTTTAGACAGTAACCCTTTAATGCAACTTTCCATTTAAATAAATGTATTGCTTATTAACTAGTTTCAGTTTTATGCATTCATTAGTTTTGACAGAATTGTTAAGGGATATTTAACAGTGTTATACCAAGTGTTTTGGGGGCTACAAAACTGAAGTATGTATGAAGCTTGCCCTCACAGATATTTGATTTTGTTAAGAAAGAAGAGGCACGTACATTGATAAATTCCAAGTAGGCAGAGTTAGGTTTCATAAGAAATGTTTTAGAGATTCACAGGGCAGGGATTAACATTCTAAGAAAGTTAAAAAAGGGGAGAGGTTGAAATGAAATTTTATGGGGGACAGATAGGTAAGGTAAATGAGTGGAGTAGTCTAGGTGGCAGATATTGTCATACACTGTATACTAAACACAGGTACATTCTTCATGCCCCCAAAGAAATGCATTCTTCTATTTTCTTGACCTACAGGCTATTTTATACACATTTTTTTAACTTTTGATATGGGCAAGGATATAGAGATATACAAGTTTCAAAAGTTAAAAATAGGGTAACTCTGACAATATATGGCAAAGAATGTTTGTCTTAGTGTTAAAGAGACCACAGGGAGAGAATGGTGGATGGAGAGGGATGGCCACAGGGCCCAGTCTGGGCAATGCTCCAGCTGACAGGTGCCAGCAGATGCTGTGGGCCAAAGAGTGTCAGACTTTTTGACTTTCAAAAGAAGCTGTAATTCAAGCTTTGAATTTAAAACATCTTCATTTTAAAAAATTGAATCAACTTATTAAAAATTGAAAAGAGTCTGGGCCACACAAAATACATATGTTGGCTGAATTCAGCTAGAGGAGGAAATGATTTGCAACTACTCCCTGAGATAATGTTTTGTCAGGGTTTAAAAGAATAGTAGGAGTGTTTACCTGAATGACTTAGGTTCACAGTTAATAAGACATGAGCTGTCAAGGTAACACACATTCATGTAATCTATGCCTTCCTTAAAACTCTTTCTTGCTATGGAGATAACAGTGACATGGATGCAAATATGAGAATATATGGTTCAAAGTTTGTGTTCTGATACCTTTACCAAAACGTCAGTGCCTCAGTAACAAAATTATGAACCAGTTGGTGGGTACCTTTGCTTCCCATAACAAATTTCTGGGAGTTATTAGATATACAATTTCACAGCTGCACAGAAGGGGGTAACACTGTCATTTTCTGAACCCGGGCTAGTCTGCTCCTGGGAAACTGGAGGGTCCCGTGGCCGGGGAGACGCGCTCCTGCGAGGGGCTCCTTGCCTTAGGCTTCTTCCCTAGGCTTCGCTTGGAATCCCACAGATCACTGAAATCCCAGGGGTCTTCAATAAACAGCAGTTTTATATGCTTTCTCTTCATGTGCTCATTTTGAAATACTGTTTAAAAAAGTAAATTATTCCTATTAATTTAAAAGATAAGACCTCAGTCTCAAGAAACAAGCGTGGAAATCCTTGAAAACAATTTTAAAATCTTTGTCTGAGATTACGTAGTTAACAGAGGGAAACATTCTCACAAAACGTCCTCTCTCTGGTGGCACTTTGTTATATCACTTAAAACAGTTTTCCAGGGAGCTTTTCCATGAGCCGCTCCCCGGTTCCGCCGGCGCCCCGAGCGCCCCTTCCCGGGACGGCTGCAACCCGAGGACGGTCCCGCCGGGGGGGGGGGGGGGGGGGGGGGGGGGGGGGGCTTTCCCCGCCGTTTCCCAGGCCGTAATGTCCTTTATTCCCGTCCTCCTGTCCTCACGTCTCCCGTCCGTCCGCTGGGCCCGGTCCTGCTCCCAGAGCCGGTAGCCTCGGGAAGCCCTGAGTCCCTGGCTCCGGGGGCGCCCCGTCCCTCTCGGACCCCCGGCCGCGCCCCGCGGGAGCCCCAGGCGCTGCTCCACGTGTCCGTCCCTCCGGCGGGGGCTCGCGGCTGCCTGCGGGGGGCGGGCCTGCGCCCCAGGTGGACGCGCCGCCCGCAGCGGGTCTGGGGCCCCTCCCGCAGCCGCGCACGGGGCGGGGCCGGGACTGCGCCCTGACGCCCGGCGGGGGCGCGCTGGCCTGGGGCTGGCTGCGCTGGACAGGGCGCGCGCACTGCTCCAGGGTCACCCCGCCCCCGGTCACCCCGCCCCCGGGTCACCCCGCTCCCGGTCACCCCGCTCCGCTCTGGGGTCACCCCGCTCCCGGTCACCCCGCGCACCGCCCCCGGGTCACCCTGCACACCGCCCCCGGGTCACCCCGCTCCGCTTTGGGGTCACCCCGCTCCCGGTCACCCTGCGCACCGCCCCCGGGTCACCCCGCTCCGCTCTGGGGTCACCCCGCTCCCGGTCACCCCGCGCACCGCCCCCGGGTCACCCTGCGCACCGCCCCCGGGTCACCCTGCGCACCGCCCCCGGGTCACCCCGCTCCGCTCTGGGGTCACCCCGCTCCCGGTCACCCCGCGCACCGCCCCCGGGTCACCCTGCACACCGCCCCCGGGTCACCCCGCTCCGCTCTGGAGTCACCCCGCTCCCGGTCACCCTGCGCACCGCCCCCGGGTCACCCCGCTCCGCTCTGGGGACACCCCGCTCCCGGGCACCCCGCGCCGGGCTGCTCCAGCCGGGCCTGGGGCGCTCCCTGGGGCTTGAGCGGGGAGAGAAGACCAGAAGCCTCGGTGTGTGCTCAAAAAACCTGGGGGTGGCCTGGAAATCGCTTAAAAACCACAGTCAGCCAAAGCAGATAGGTTCTGGCTCATGCTCAGGGTTCACTGGGCCCCAGCTGGTTTTCCTAGTCGTGGAATTTTTTTTTTTTAATATTAAAAAAGTATTTTTTAAAGCACCAAATCCTGAAACTTATAACAGGTGTTAAAGTCCAAACGCATAAAGTGTGTAATGTTCTAGAGAAACCTTCAAATTTCATCTTGTGTTTTGTACCTAAACGACTCTTAAATCCAAAGACTATCTTTTTTGTGAATTAGTAGCATTTGGAAACGGAACCTGTCAATAACTAGGAGAATCCTTGGTGTGTTTAATCTCTATCTCATAAAACTTATACTTTTTGTAAATTACTTGCCTTCATTGCAAATTTTGTTCCCTTGAATCTGACAAGACCTGCAGTTTAGAAAAGCAGGGATGAAAGTTCTACATAACAAACAATGACAAGTGGCATGCTGATCAATAGATTCTGCGTATTAAATCCAACCAGGTTTTAGGAGTCTCAGGAAGGACGAGCAGCCCTGGCCGGGAGGCTCGGTCCGGTGCAGCGGCCTCTGTACACCAAAGGCTGTGGGTTCGGTTCCTGGTCAGAGCATATACCGAGGCGTCCGGTTCCATCCCTGGTGGGGCGCACGTGGAAGGCAGCCAGGTGATGTTTTCTCTCCTCCCTCCCCACCCAAATCAATGAGCATATGCTCAGGTGAGGATTTAAAAAAGTGAACAAAGTTTATTTATTTCAGATTATAATACAAAGATTTGGGTGGAAAAATCTATATACATTGTCAGTTCAGAACTGTAAAAGTTAAGCAACATGTTTTTGATTTTCTCTGCAACATTTTGGAATCTTGAATTTTAAACTACTCTAGAGGCTATACATCCGTAATCAATAATCCATAGGTAACACTTTCTTCAATATCTGATATATTCATTGAATCATAAAAAAAACTTTCAGATATTGTTAATGTTTAAAATTTTTATAATATTGAATTATACAGATTGGCTATATATGCAAATATGTTAGCAAATTTTATAGTTTGTCTATGTTAATTAAATTCATATTGCCAAACTTTAATTTGTGTTTTGGAGACCCTTATCTATGAGATTTTTCATTCTATGTTTTGACTTACTTATATCCAACTATAACTTCTAGAATAAACAAATGAATAATATGTAGAAGCTGAAGTTTATGTTTGACACTATTACTAGTATGACATTTCCTTAAAAGCTACTTGATTAATTAATTGTAGAATTCATAGTAAAAGCCTCCCCACTACTTTATTTAGCATCATTAAAGTGATTTTCCTTCTAATTATCACTTAATTATTAAAATAATATAGGCCTTTTAAAGAATGACAACTTTATAATTCTGGTATTGAGAAACACATTTTTAATATTTTTTTCCTGCTAATGAATGCTTTAAAATCTATGTAATATATATCTAAATATAAATTTATTTTTGCCATTTCTCTTTTATTTTGGGGATTGATTATTTTGTTACTTAAACAGCAAAAAGAATATTTTACTTTTAAAGGACCAGCAATAGTTTCAAATGCATGCATTTTCATGTGGAAGACTGATATTTACTGTTCTATAAAGGGCTGGTTCAGGTACCTTATACATAATCTGAACTCAAAAATAGTTGCTTAACAAGGTTAATTTAGAACCATTGTCTTGATACCTGCTCGTCAAGAGGTAGCATCGTCTGACATTGCCATTCACGTCATCACAGGCAGACCTCATTTTATTGTACTTCACTTTATTGTGCTTCACAGAGGTGGTTTTTTACAAACGCAAGGCAAGGCCCTATGCCTGCAGAAAGGTTACAACTTGCTTTATGCGATGCTCACTTGGTTGTGGTGGTCTGGAACCCAACCCACAGTATCTGAGGTATGGCTGTCTTTGAGGAAGAGTATGTGTTCCGGAGTCATACAGATATAGGTTTAATTCCTGTTCCAAGTCTTTCTAGATAAATAAAGTGGGTAAGTCACTTAAACCACATTCAGTTTTTCCATCTATAACATGAAGATAATTATAGCCCCTACGTTATAAAATTATGATGGTCAAGCTGCTACTCTTTTTATGACATGCATACTGGCATAAGGTCTTAGCACTTAATTTTGGTAGCTAGAGTTCTAAAGACGTTTCCCCATGACTTCTGTCCTTTGATTATTAACTCAAATAGTAATCTAGGTGCTGCTGTGAAGGGACTGTACAGCTGGAATCAAAATTACTAATAAACTGACTTTAAAATAGGGAGATATTCTTGATTACCTGGGTAGGCCCACTGAACAGTTGAGTCCTTAAAAGTAGAGAAGCTTCTCTAGTTGTAGTCAGAGAAATGCAGCAGATGTGGGGAGGGCAGTGACAGAAGAGAGATGAGGGTGAAGGGAAGGTCAGAAAGACTTGGGGTCTGTGGACTAGACCTGCTGTTGCTGGAGGCCACGTGTAAAACATGACGGGAAATGTGGGCAGCCTCGAAGAGCAAAGCCAGGCCCCAGAGCTGGCAGTCAGCAATCAAGCAGGGCCCTCTTTCCTCTAGCTGCAAAGGCCTGAATGTAGCCATCAACGGGAGCGAGCTTGGAAGCTGATTCACCCCCAGAATCTCCTGAAAAGGAAGCAGCCTTCCGACATGTTGATTCAGTCTCGTGAGACTCTAAGCTGAATAGCACTTTGCATAAACTTCTGACCCACAATAAACAAATGTGAGATAATAAATAGATGTTGTTTAATCCACTAAGTTTGTAATAATGTCTTACATCAGCAGTAGGAAATGAATATGTGTGTATTTTCTAAACCGAGTAATGGCAAGTTTGCCATCACGGGGTCCAAGGATGCCTTTACCAATTGGTATGAATGATTCACGAACAGTAAAGAAATGAATGCATTGTAGGGTCATAACGAATGCTGAAGAAACCGATGATGGAATAATAAAATGGAAGACAGTGAAACTCAATTTTCAGGGAAAATGGATGAATTCCTTATTTCCTTTAAACCGGCAGTGGTTATACAAACAAACGGGGAGGGATGGGAATGCAGTTGTGTAAGAGACTGGATATGCCCTGGTGTTATTGTCGTAATTAACTCGTTAATATTAATAATAATAAGAGGACAAAGGGGAGGCCAGGCATTATAAGCATGATCATCTGGGCAGCTTCAAGCTCCCCATGGAACCACTGGGCCATTCCCTTCAGGTTACTGGGGGAAGGGATCTAACAAAGGAGATGAGCAGATGCGCAGTGAAGTCGGGGTGACCTAGGGAAGATGCCTGCCTGCCTGCCATGTAGCCTGGGGACAATGGGCTGGCTGGGAGGTGGACCTCATCAGAAGCCTGCAGAATCTAGAAGGTTAAAGTCCCCGGACAGACAGCTCCCTTTCTGTGCTGCTCCTGTCTCCCCTCCCGCGCTCCCTCTGTGACCAGCTCTGCATCCACGTGTTCTCTCTGCATAGCCATGTGACCTTAAGCAGCTGCATGGCCCATGGTTCTGCAAAAGCCGCACACCGTGGACTACTGCTGGGAACACAAGCTAAACTGACAGGATTCTGGACTAGGCTGTACTTCAATATGGAGCAGAAACCATGGGCAGTGGCCTTAACGCTGGCCCTGCTGAAGACAAGACTGGACTTCTTCCACAGTGAGACAGACAGAGATGGAACCTTGGAGGGGACTCCCCCTTAACTTTACATCAAAAAAGCTTTCCAGGAAACCCCATCCTCCTGTAGGAGCCTCAGCTCAGGAAATTATTTTCCTTGTGGCACCCCAAGAACTCCACTCCCACTGATAACACTAGTAGCAGTCAGACAGATTGCATTGAGCACCTGGTGTTATTGGCACCAAGGTGAGAGATGAAGCTCCAGAAGAGAAGTGATGGGAATGGTAAATGGAGATAAAAACTGCAAATCGTGTGCTGCATTGAAAGCTTTCAGGGGATTAATGACTCGGGAAACGATTTCATCATACATCGTGGCTTATGTAGTGTAAGGTAATTTTGACTTAGTATAAAAGTACACTAAGTGTTGATCACTTTTTCTCCCCGGTGATCCACATGGCTCACTCTGTCACTTCTCCCTGGTTTCTGTTCAAATATCACATGGCCGGTGAGACCTTTTCTGAAGCTTTATAAAAGTGTAAAATATTTCCTCACATCCTACTTCAGATCTCTCTTTGTAAGCTTTATTTTTTCTCTGTAAAACTCACAAAGGAAACATTTACTTGTGTATTTGTTAATTATCGCTTTCTCCCACTTGAATGTATGCTGCATGAGTACAGAAAGCATGTTAGGTCACTGCTCTGTCTCCAGCATCAAGAAAATTACATAAGATGCTCAGTAATTGTTTGTTAAGTGGATGAAACAGAAATCCGAGCATTCGATCGCTGTTTAAAATACTCTCCTTGTGGCTGAAGAGCTTCCCTTCATCCTTTCTCTCGAGCTTTCTAAAATGTGGATGGGACACGGGAATCTGAAACACACTAAGATAAAAACGCAATCATCTGTTTAGGGAATCCTTTTTATTTTGTCCGCTGTAAATTCAATTCCAAGGAAAGAACAAATTGTTCTGTCATAATACACTAATGTATTTCATACCTCACTGTGTCATTATTTCCAAATAATTTATATATATATTTTTTATTCGAATTCTAATCCAAATGACTAGGTGTTCGCTGTGGGTTAACACTTTCGTGGACGGGGGAGTTACTTGGAAGCAGCAGAGTTGAAAAGTCGCTCCTTGTCAGGCAGTGGGACTAGCGGTTAGTCTCCCAAGTGAAGGGAAAGAGCGAGGCCCTGACACCTGCTCAGCATGGAGAGCAGGCAGGTTCACCAGCGGTCTCCTAGCAGAGCCGGCCGGCAGAGTTCACTCTTGTCCCCTGGCGTTATCCGTGAGCGCGGCCTAGCTCTCCCTGCTGCCATGTGGCTGAATAGTTCCAGCCCACCAAGCCCGAGGGAAGACTTCACTTGCTGCCGCAGCTGGGCCCTTTGAAGTTTATGCTTGCCACGTTTTGAACCTTAACATTTTGGTCTCCTTTTCTACATAGTTTCACATTTTCTTTGAAATACAAGGTTAAATAGCAACGAGGATTATTTGTGTAAAATGAGTTCCCTCTGTGCAGCACCATCCCATAAACAATGCGTATAGTTCAATAACGCAAGTGAAAATCAGAATCACATTTTATAATGACTGCAGAGCAACAGACTAAAGCCAATCTCTGCTATTTAATTAGATTTATTTATTTTATGAGAATATGCTCAAGATTACTTCACTTGAGGTATTATTTTACGCTTTCTCCTACAGTGCAATAATTATTGACACTATTTTCAGCTAACCACAGCATTTTGACTGAGGAGTAATTCTACCATCACATTTCTGTCACATGGTATAACTAATAGGCTAAATTTTTCCAGCAGAGCACGTTAGCTGTGTAAAAACAATTCAAAGCCAGTAAATGCTGTTACTTAGAAACATTGTAAGGAAATGTCACACCATAACATTTACCTGCTAGGTTTTATACTTTAACCCTCAAGCACTTTGTTGTTTCCTGAGCCGAGATTAGTAACTTAAAAAGCTTTTATTAAAAATGTACAATTTAAATGAAGCACTCAACCAACTGTAAATTCTCTCAATTAGACTTTCTGCAAATGACAAATGAGTGTGAATGTGCAATAAACCTTTGAATCCCAGTGATTTAGGGTCTACACAGAACTACAGAATTTCTAGCAACAGATTGAGTGCAATTGCTTGTGTGGTAGAAGGTAAGAAAAGTGTGTGGTGGCTCCTTGTTTGCCCTTTCATTTCCTTAAATCAAGAGAGCATCCTTTCAATGCAAATTTATGTTAGTGTGCTTTGAGCAGCAATTTAGGGCACAGAAAAGGCAAAACAACTCATAGATTAACAATTGCATTTACTTCAAGGCCCCCAGGCCTCAAGTCCCTTACAGCAATATAAGAATTACTTGTAGATAAGAAAAATTCATCCAAAGAGTCATTTATTTGCGTTTGTGTGAAGGAACAATTTATGGCATTTCTTCACCCATCACAATTGACTTGCTTTAGACTTTCTGATTGAAGTTTAGTATATGGAATGGAATTGCTTTGGTCCGCATTAGCAATTTTAAAGTTTGAGAGTGTCAGCCAAACATCTCTCTCTAAATCTGATATTTGACATTTACATCTATTTTCTGGAGTTTTATATTTCACCTTACCTCCAAATTTTCTAAAATGGAGAAAATTTTAGGCCTTGTAAAATTTGTAAATCAATGAGATGGTCCATACAAAGTAAACCATGAAGACCACAATAATGACTTTTTAAATGATATTGCAGTCATTAATTTTAATATGTTTATCTTTAAAATTAAATGCAGCTCTGGGAACCAAATTTTGATCATTTATGTCATCATATCATATGTGGTGACAGCAAGCAACCCCATATTCATGTTGTTATCATGGAAATTGGGGTATCCCTTTCTCCATTGAGTGCTGGGGGTAGAGTCCTTAGGATATCTAGAGAAAAATAATTTTCTGAGACTCGCACAGGAGGATGAGTGATTTTTATTTGCATGGAATTACATCCCTGGATTTCCAAATTCTCATTTCCCTTAATCTAGTTACAGAAGTGTAACTGGGGTTTCAGTAGAGCTAAAAGCAAAGCCAATGTCCAGAGTTTCCATTTCATGCTGCAGCCGGGTCCAGTTCAGCATTAGGCTAGTTACATTTCATTAATCCATTTTATGTGGGGTGCACATGGCTGTGGGCCATGTGGGTGAATGCAGGGCAGCCAAGAGAGTGTGCCCCCTGCAACAAGATTCCCAAGATTGCCAAACGCACTAAGTGCACAAGAGGAACCAAGAGCTAAGGCTTTTGTTCAGGGACTTAAGTATCCCAAAGTTTGTGCCCTTGCAGTGGCCACATCCATTCTGGCCAGTGACCTGTTCCCAGCTGTGACTGACAGGCAAGCACCTTACCCACGTCACCCCACCCTTACTGGGCATGCGTCTGTTCTCTTCCCTGTCCAGTCCCTTCCCCCAGCGATCTGTGGGGAATAGACCCCTGGCTCCCTGGGGAGTGTAAAGTTGTAGCTTCCTGGCAAAGCTGCCCAAATGACATGCCTATAATATTTAGCCTTCCCTTTGCTCCTTTCCTGCTATTAACAACTAGGTTATTACAACGGTATCAATCTTACTAAACAAATTTAATTCTGTTAAAATATAAAGTGAGTTATATTAAAAGTTTCAAAAGTTTATTTGAACAAAAATCGATTCTAGAACAGCAACACCAAGCTAGACTTGGTTAGGAGCTTTCTGCTGGCAGAAGCTAAGGTAGAGGCTTTCGTGAAAAAGATGCAGAAGCAGTCGGGAAATTATTTGATTGGCTATATTTTATGCATTTGCCTTATTTGGCAAAGCCTGTTTGGCTGTTTGTGATCGGTTGTCCTTAGGTGTTGATTTCTTAACCTTGAGGCACTTACAGGCTTAGGTTTGGGTTTGCATATGTAGGCTATAAAGCATTAAAACCACCTCAGTCTAATGGCCCCCTTGTTTAATTAAACAGTTCTCATTCATGCTATATGCCCATCAGCAGACCGCAATGGGGGATCTCAAATATGATCACTTGAGCCAGGCTGTTTGAGCAGCCACCAACTTAAAAGTTGGTTATTAGCATAAAATAAACTATAAGCTAATATAGGACTTGGCACATTGTATCTTGATGGCCAAATAAGGCTTGCAACTTATTTTTGTATATTTAATGAACTAAGAATGGTTTTTACATTTTTAAATGGTTGAAAAAATTAAAAGGAAATTAATATTTTGTGACAGATGAAAAAAGTGTGCTATTCAAATTTACTTCTCCAGAAGTAAAGTCTTATTAGAATATAGCCATGACTATCAGTTTATGTTACCTGTGGCTGCTTTTCTGGTACGATGACAGAGTTCACAGTTGGTGCAAAGACCCTATGAGCCCAACACTGAAAATATTTGCTGCTTGTTCCTTTATGGAAAAGAAGCTGTCAGGCCCCTGAGCTAAAAAGTTTGGCTGATTTAGCTTGAGGTTGCAGGATGGCTCTTCACATGTCTCTTACCTTTTCCTTGGAGCTAATGGCATGTTCCTCTCATGGCAGTGACATGTAAGAGAGAGGTGAATATTCATATTTTTTTTGTATTGTGAAGATATTCTGCAATGTAAAGATGGAGAACATTTTGACAATTGAAAAATTTGAAATATCTTATGCCTGATAGAATTTAGATCAAAGACGCCAAGATATATATCTTCTGGAATAGCTACCATTTTTGAATGCTTAATAAGTGACAGATACCTTGCATGCATTTTATGGTTTAATTCTAGGCATTTAAATTCATCTTTTATAAATGAGTGTAAATGCAAGAAACATCCAAACCTGTAGAGAACTTTCATAAGCATTTATTTGAGCTAAACTGATGACAATTTCTGGGAAGCAAGATCTCAAATAGTTTGGAGAATGATAGTTTTGCAGTTTATTTCATGCATTTGAAATTAAGGAAGAGAATTTAAAGAAAATTACATGAAGGTGGGAGAAAGCAAGGCAGGGATTGGATTACAGGATACTTAACAAGATTTTGTGCTGTCTTGAGGGTGATTATGTATAGTTCAAAGGTGTGTTGAAATACATGGACAAGAACAATGGACAGGGCTTGCTTAAGGCAAAGATAAACCTTTTACTAATAAAATTATAGACCTGGGGCATGACTCCCCACTGTGACCTGCCCAACTGGAAATTTATGATCAGATCACCCTTTGAGGTTATTTTTGTAGACTCCTTTTTTGTTCACATGGAAAACTGACATGCAATTTGTGTTATACACTTTCCACAAATTTTTATAACTAGTAAAGTGATGGAAGTTCAGGTATATCCACAGTAGGAAGGACCATATGTCCTGGTAGGCACAGGAAAATTCTAGTTTTTGTGTATTGTCCAGCCCAATGATTAATAGTTACTTTTTTGTTCTCAAAATTGGATAATAAATTGGATGGTCACTTTAGTCAGAAGCCAACTCTTTCAACCACATCTCTTTGAATCAAAATAGAGCAGGAAACTAAATGGAAAAGCCCTGCATAACCTACTAACCTTCCTTTTGTCTTTGGCCAAAAAATATTTATAAAAGACTGAATTCTAGAAATATAAGCCCACTTGCTCAGCATATAGGCCCTTTATTTCCATTTTTAGAAGTAAGAAAATTTTTAGCACACTGATCTGTTAGCCTTGTGAAAATTATTTCTGAGTTACCTAACACATTGAAACATATTTCGTCCACTTCTCTTCTGGTTTCTAGATATGATCAATCCTGTATTTGGCAACACAAATTATATATATAATTATATATATATATAATTAAATATACACACACACACACACACACACACCTGCTATATCTGTCTGTTAGTTGTTAAGAAACAAAATGCAACTGAGTAAATTTTAAAGATCTTACTGACTTCATTCAACAATTCATGAACAGGGTAGTATCCAATCTAGCAGACAGAAAGGAGCTCCAAGGAGTTGTACAAAAAGACTTATAGGCAGAAAGGATCAGGTACAAGAGAGTTTTAATAGAAAAAAATGGATTGGTTATAGCAAGATTACTTTCCTTTAAGGACTGGCAGAGGCCCATCAGGGAGGTTACCTAACTAGTGCTCATTAGGCTATTCCTCAACGACTGACTTAAGATTCTATTTCTGGGGGTGTCAAAACTGTTAAGTCTAATTTTGGTGACATGGGGCTTACCATAAGCAACTCCATTTGGGACCCCACTGTCTTGTTTTTAACAGTGTATATGTGTGTGTTTTGACACTTTGAAAGTTCGATGTACATGGTTCATACAATATAAACTCAGTAATAGGAAACAGTTTTGGAAGATTTTCATGATAAGTCGTTTTCATGACTTATATGCATTGAGAGAATTGATCTCATTTCTCTACATGAAACAAAGGGGGATATGATTAGATAAATTTATAAGAATAACCAAATATTGTTAAATGGCAGGCTGTGGAGAAAAATTGGGTTTGTTGACTTGACTTTTTACTAAAAGAAGGGAAAGCTTGAGTCACTTACTAATTTAAAATGTTTGACTAATTAGGCCTTAAGTAAACAGTTTACAATTACAATGGGTGTAGAAATTTCACTACTTTGCTGCATTCTTGAATGTATTGTTAGTGTTAGTTTTTCTGGCACCAAACCTAATCATATGCAGAGTCTAGTACTCAATTAACCTTTATTGACTAAATGACTGACTGACTGATTGAGTTAATGTACAAACTCAGTGCACTTAGAAGGCAAATTTGAGCTCTTTTATTTTATTAGAATCCAGTGATAAATCTGTTCATATATAATATTGTCTAACTTTTTTTTACTGTTGTATTGAATTTATTGGGGTAACATCAGTAACATTTTCCAAATTTTTGAGAGGAGGTTTTACTAATAAAACTGTGGTGATAGATTATATCGATTAACTTAAGCAAACAGAGAATATAGTCAATAAATTCTAACAGAAGTATTTCTTCAAAAAAAGAGTCACGGGAATAAAAACAGGAACATTTTTCAAGTGAATGTGGTACAGAAAAATGCCAGGTTCATTCTTTTATTTTTTATAAAATGCTTATGCATTATATTAAAAAAAGAATACATTAAGTTTTAGTTTAGCAACCATGGCTAATAATGAATGAAAATTTGGATACACAACCAAACATGACTTTGAAAAAACATAAATTTTCCCTTTGGATTTTGTATTACACTAGCTACTCTATGATTGCGGGACTTTGATCTTAAACTTGATGGCTGGCAAATCTTCAGTTGAAGAACAGGATTTATGTTAAAAGTAGGAGATGGAAGACTAAGATAAGCCTATGAAGTTGTATGTACTTTTTACAAAAACATGCAGTAGAAAAGATAAGGGAGGAAAGACAATTTCTGTGTATTTACTCAATTTTTCTCAAGCACAATTTTTTGTTTAGTGTCATTTTGCTATAACATGATGAGATGCCATAGGAACTTAACTCTTGTGTATATCAATTAGCTTATGATAAAATTGCTTTTGGTATATATGGTTTCATTTAAAGTCACAGGACCAATGGACAATGCTAAGTGAGGGCTTGCTGTATTCTCCAATGTTTTATATTCTGCTTTTTAACCATAAAGCAATGGTGGGGAAGAATATATTAGATTTACTTTGATGAAACAAATGTGAGGTGAACCTCAGTTCTGACTGGATAAAGCATGCGTGTGAGAGAGTTCTTGCATAACCACCTGGAGCATCCCTCAAACAGCCACATTTTTCTTGCAGTACTTCAGGGAGTTACTGCTGTTTAAATTCACAACTTCCAATGTCATGTGGGTAACAGTTGCCAAACTTTTATAATGGGTCAGTAGAAAAGATAAAACCATGCCCAAACAATACTAGAATATGGCAAGGAGGAAGACAAGGAGCTTTAGATATGGTTCTTATTGTCTCCAGATTATTTTGTCTTTTTTTTTTTTTTTTGAGCAGCCATTCCAGATAGCTTGTGATAGGACTACATATGAGAATACTGATGCTCCTTTGATCAGTTTTATCAATGTGTGTGTGTGTGTGTGTGTGTGTGTGTGCAGGGCGTAGCCGTGGTATTTGTTTAAAGCTCCCCAGGTGGTTACAGTGTGACCCTAGGGTTGAGAACCACTGAGCTAGAGCTCTGTTGGACATCATTATTTTCCTCAGTCTCTATTCTCCCCAGGGAATATGAGAGAACTAAATTTTAAATGCAAGTTCTTGAGCGAGGAGTTCAATAAAAAGGGGAGTGATGGCATGAATGCCACCTTTATCTTCTATCTTTTACCAGTCTGGTTGGGCTGCTTTCCAAAGGATGTGACTGGGGAAGGGCCACAGGAGTGGGGATTCTTGGACCATGACTTGCTTGCTCTGCAGGTCCTGAACCTTGGAAAGACCATGTTTAGGGCTAGATAGAAGACTGAGGAGTCAGCATGGAGAGCAGTATCGAGAGGGAGCCTATAATTTTGTTTTGTTAGTTTTCCTAGTACAAAAATAATTGAACTGTTTTCCATAGTGACTTCAGTATGAAGGTTCCTCAAAAAATTAGGAATGGAGCTGCCTTTTGAGCCAGTGATCCCACTTCTAGGAATATACCCTAAGAATCCTGAAACACTAATCAGAAAGAATCTCTGCACCCCTATGTTCATAGCAGCACAGTTCACAATAGCTAAGATCTGGAAAGAGCCCAAGTGCCCATCAGTAGATGAGTGGATGAAAAAGCTGTGGGACATTTGCACCATGGAATACTACACAGCTATAAAGAAGAAGAATCTCATACCCTTTGGGTCAGTATGGATGGACCTGGGGAATATTATGCTAAGTGAAATAAGCCAGGCAGAGAAAGACAAACATCACGTGATCTCACTTATATGTGGAATCTAAAGAACTTAATAAACTGAGGAACAGAATAGATTCAATGACATAGAAGCATGGATCAGACTGAGGGATCTCAGAGGGAAGGCTGGGGCGGGTGGGTGGAGGGGAGAGAGTAACCAAAGAATCTCTACGCATATTTGCGTAACCCATGGACACAGACAATAGTGTGGTGAGGGCCTGGGGTGGGGGATGGATGCAGGGTGGAAGGGCTCAATGGGGGAAAAAAGGGAACATCTGTAATATTTTTAACAATAAAAATAAATTAAAACAAACAAAAAAATAATTGAACTTGAGAGAAAGAAAAAGTGTTTGAAGATACCTGAGTATTTTTGTTTTTTTTAAACTACACATTACAAGAGAAGTAAGCAATTCCAAATTAATTACATCATTTATTACGCATGTATTTAGTGCCTGCCATGTGAATCAGACATATTTTCTCTTTCCTAGAAGAGATAAAGAATGAATTGTAAGAGCTTTGACACTAAAAAGAAAATATTGTTCTAAAAGTAATATCTATATTTTTCTGTTTTTCTCTAAGTGCTATTAATGTTTTAATATTTTCCTAATGGTTAGTATTTTAAAACACGTAGTATCTCTGTCTCAGCCATACTCACTAATACCACTTTCAAATAAGAAAAGGAACAGTAAGATCTAATTTTCTAAAAAGAAATAACAAAAAAAGTCACCTTAAGCCTTTTTGATACCTGTGTCAAAAAAACAGGGTTTTGTTTTTAGTTGTTTGTAAAATAACAATAAAACACTTGAAAAGTAGGTAAATAAATTGATGTATACTTATTGTACAATTTAAACTGATTTCCAATTTTGTAAAATTCAGTCAGCCTAATAAAGGTAGCTCATATCAACAAAATAACTTTCTAGAACTGTAACACTCCCTCAAACTTATAACTTATCCAGGCAAACTTATTTTTTATTTGTGGAAATTGAAACTGAGAAATTGTGGCTTTTGTGATATCATCATTTATTTTTGGCATAATACTAAACACTTGGTGTCTTACTCAATTTTGTGTTCTAATTATCTCAAAAAGGTTTTTTCAAAAAACTTAAAGAGAAAGCTCAACTAGATTATCTCAATATTTTTTGATAAATGTCAGTCTCTAAACCTCGACAGAAATATTGACATATCTTCAAAAAATTAAGCATAACTAAGGGGAAATTCTAGAATATGCAATTAGAATTTTTAGAGAAGTTTATCAATGAATAAGAAAGGCTGATATTCATTAATAATTTATTAAAGATATTAGAAATATAGGAACAGAAACTGTTTAAAATATTCTAACCATAAATAACAGTACTGCTTTAGTAGATTGTAAATATAATACCATGCTTTATAAAATTTCTGTAATAATAAATATGAATATAGCCTCAAAGACATAAACATTTTTCAAATAATTTAACATATTTTTAGTTAAGTTAAATCCTCAGGGGGGTTTTATTAGCTCTTTTTTTAAAATAAGAAAAATAGGTAATATGTAAACATACTACAGTCATGGAAATGTTATCAAAGCTTGTTTAACAAGGTTAAGAATAAGCCTATTTTGTGATGTACAGTGATTAGTTTTAAATATATGTATTAAGTGTATTAGTGGAGCTTGAAATTGCCTGATTTATGGGAGGCAGAATTTGAAACATTTTTGGTAGGAGGTTTTTGGAGAGAGACGTGAGAAAATGCAAAATTATCCTTGCTTTCCAAGCCTAGCAGATGATCCATTGAAAAATTATGTCCAAATTAACCTTTAAAGATTTGTAGTAATTATAATATGCAGATTTTATGTTTACCTGCTAAAAGTCTACAGGGATGTGAGATTAACACTGACTTTGATATGCAATGCTTTTGTCAGTTTGGAAAGATATATGGAAGAAAGGAAACTATTTCATAAAACCGAAAGACTTTTAAATTTGTAAGTGAAATAAAGTAAATTTATGTTGTGTCAGGTCATTTTAGACAAAATGAATTGGAAGTAGAATGAAAGCAAAAAGATTGCTTCACAGATGCCTGCAGTTCACAGAAAGTACTAAGATTATGTGAGTGACATACTGAAAATCATCCTGTATTCTGTTAAATGTTTTTGCTAGTATATTAAAAAAAAATACCAATTTTTTGCGATACAACAATGCTTAAAGAATCATAATGGAACTCTCATAGTCATGATGCCCCAGCTGCATATAAATATCACTCTATATTTCTGAGATGTTCAGTTATTACATAAGGGAACATTAATAGAAATATATCATTTCTTTAACAATTAAATTTTTGTGCCTGCAATCTTCCCTTTTTTAAAACATTAAAGATAAGAATATTTTTGGAGTACAGACCACATCTTCTTTATAAATATAATAGTATTAAAATAATATACAAAATGACACTATGTAAATAGATATTTTCAAAGCCCATTTCCAGGAAAAAAAAGATTGCTGTAATTTATTTGTTAAAAATAATAATAAAAACAACAAACTAAACAAGATTTCTAAGAAGCAATTGAAAATAAATCTTAAGCAATTAACTCAATTGTTTCCCTTTTATGAATTAGATCTTCCTTATTCACTGATGCAAACGTTGAATAAAACTTATCTGGGAATTCTAAAGAACTAACTTTTAAGATAGTTGTAAAATGCTTTATGTTTGCAAAAATCTAACTTGACTTAAAAGTATGTTTTCAATCAATCAATTATTGGTCAACTCAGAAATTTTATTGATTTATATTGCAAAAAATCACCTATTTTTATGGCAGTTTTTTCGACATTAAAATTTAAAGTAACATTGCTTAAGAATTTCTAAATATTGGATTTGAAATACTCTAGATTTTAGTGAATGCTTTTGTTGTGTCTCTTGCTTCTCATTTCATTTAGGTCAACTCCTAATTCTTTCTTCTCTTCAATGCCATCAATAGTTTTGAAAATACAGACCTTTTTTTCATAAACATATATGTATTTTTAGTATGAAAAATTGTGGGTCTATAATAATATTTCTAAATCAAATTCACTGTTACAGGATTTAAAGTTAACTTGTTTGATCTTGACCTTGCTCCTTCTGAAAATTTTGGTTCATAACATTAACATAATTAGTTATTTGTATTATTCTACATAATTCTTTAGTTTACGTATGAAACTGGACAAACTCAGGGGAGGCCTGCGTGGTGGGTCTTACAAACTCAGAGACCTAAAATAACCACATCGGATGGTCTTATGGGTTGAAATAGAGTTCTTGGGGCGCTGCGACCCCTAAGGGCACAATCTCCCACCAGACCAGACCAGACCACAGACCCCTCAGTGCTATTGCTATACTGTTAACTGTTAACGGCTAACTATCGCATGCCCACCAATGTAAAAAAGGTATGTGTCTATTTGTTGACTTTTTATCCAATCCTAGAGATTTTCCCCACTTCGCTTTCCCCGCCTCCCTAATCTCTCACCTGTGGATTTCATGCGACCCCCTTGTGCTCCTCCTTTGACTGTAACGCAAATGAAATAAACTGCAAAACTGCCATCCTCTGGGGCATTTTCTCAATCCTTTGAGATTTTGCTTCCTAGCAATTGTTTTCAGTTTGGCTCAAATAAACTCATAAAAATGCTCTATGGGTTTAAATGTTTCTTAAATTGACAGTTGCTTTTGCAACGTGCTATTTATTCCCTCCTCCTATGGATAACTGTTTTTGTTAATTTACGAGTTGAGTGAGGGTTTTCCCCCCCCTTAGTTTTCATGTGCTTATGTCATGTTTATCTTGGGATTTTATAGGGGATATCACTTTGGTATTAGCCTGAGTTGGCTCAGAAATGGTCTGAGTTTGGCCTTGTGGACTGAAGATGAAATGGTCTCCACGTGGACCAGTCTTTTTCTTTCTTTCTTTCTCCTCTTATGCTTCTCCACCGAGCCTTTCTAAATTGGACGAGTGGCTTTTTGTTTCTCTTCTTCTTTACTAATGTTATTGGTGAAAGTGCAGTATCCATCTGTGGAAGTGGGGTATCCCCTTCCCCACTCGGGGTTGGGTGCTCAGGGTTGGGTCCTTATGATACCTCAAGGAAAAGAATTTTCTGAGACTCACACAGGAGGATGAGTGATTTTTATTTGCATGGAATTATATCCCTACGTTTCCAGAGTCCCCTTTCCCTTGATCCAGTCCTGGAAGAGGTACAGCTGGAGATTCATCAGAGCTGGAAGCAAAGCCAGTGTCCAGAGTTTCTGGGTCATGGTAGAGCTGGGCCGGGTGTAGCATCAGGCTAGTCGTCGTAGATAAGCCCATTGTGTGTGTGTGTCGGCCATGTGGACAAATGCAGGAGTGTGAGAGCTCCGTAAGCCATGAGCCCAAACCAAAAGGCAAGAGAGAGCATAAGTGAGCAAAAGAGAGAAAACTTTGTTCAGGAGTTTAAATACCTGAAATCTTCCTGCACTTGCAATGGCCACAGCTACTCTGGCCAATGACCTGTTCCCAGGTATGAGTGACAGGGAAGTACTTTTCCGATGTCATCCAGACTTTCCTGGGCATGGTCTGTTTGGCCTTCCCTTTGCTCCTTTCCAGTTAATAACTGGGTTTGTTACACCAGTATCACTAAGACTCAGCTCTATGAATTCAGCGAACATGATCAGTGTGTTTCTAGTTCTATACCTAGCACTCTGCCAGAGCTGCTCTTTTCATGCAATGAGCTACTTCCCACCAAAATTCAGATGCTGTCTTGGGAGTGAGCAACTGTTCCATAGATAAGCTCCTTATGAAGATGTATGCAGATGTACGAAGTGACCGACATAGCAAAAATATAAGATAAATATTATTTTAAAATGCTGTACTTTATATTAAGGATATATACCTGAAGCATACATATAGCCCTGTACTCTGGGCAACAACTTGATATTATGAAACTTCCTGAATCAATTTTCTTCCACAAATCTATTCCTTCCCAAGTTTTAAAAATTTTAGTCACTGGAATCACAGATTTTCAAGCTATAAACATGGGATACCACATCTAGTTGTTTATCAAGTGATACAAATTTTATTTCAGGATTATCTCTTTAGTTCAACAATTTATGTACACCTACTTCCACTGACTTAGCTGAGACATCAATTTAATCATGCCAAATCATTTATAACATCCTTTTGTCCAATCTCCCTATAGCTTGCCTTTCTCTTTACTCTTCCATTTGCGATAATGAAGCTTGAATTTCTTGTATAAAAAATATCTTTAATGTCACTCTTTGGTTTAAAAAATATGCTTATTTTCATGTAGAATTATGTATAATATCTCTTGGTATTCAAATCTTTTGGGTTTGTCCCTACTTAGCTCTTCAGTTATTTCCTGTTTTATGACTTACGTTCCAAGCTTAGTAAATCTCTATTAATTTCCTTTATAAATGGTGTTTTTACGTGACTCTTCACCTTTAGCTATATTCTTTCTTCTATTCAAAAATGCTATCCTGCTCTCCACTTATTTTTCAAGGCATAAATGAATGACCATATTCTACTTTGATAATGTCAGATCCTACAGAAAATTAGTTGCCTCATTTTCTGTAATAATGATATCAATAAGAATAATCACAGCCTTTTACTTCCCATCATGATTTTATCAAATTCTTAAAGCCACTTTTTTTCAGGTGATAAAGCTGAGGTTCAGAAATATTACTTAATTCAACCAAGGTAATATAAGCTGAGACCCTACTACTTAATCAACCTTTTAAAAAGCTCTTTAAATAAATGAGTCCCTGAATGAGCAGATTTGTAAAGAATTCTTCATATTTACATATATCAATCTCTCACCATACCTTGTTCATCTGGCCCTGCTGCATCTCATCCTTTTGCGTATCTCCCTATCTAAGAAGACATTCTTTCTTATTACTACGTGTTAACCTTATTTCCACGGTAATTTCTCTGAGCTAACCTGAAAAGGAGTAGACCTTCTAAAGTTCCTTATTTCCTGTTCTTAACCATACTCAAGCTGGGTAATTTGTGTCCATAAGCAGTGTGTGTCTCCCAGTCTGTAGTTCTCATAGATGTTTTCAATTAATTTTCCTCTCAAATTCTTTATCTTCTATTTGCCACCTAGCTCTCTTGGGTTCTAGGGCCTGAGTTCTGACTTACTGCTTAAATTGGATTTGTATCCCTCTGTCTCTCTCTCTTGATTTCTTGCTTACTGTATAATTTACCATATAGGTTATATATTGTTATCTATATAGTAATGAGACCTGTATATTCAGGGGCTAAAATAAGATAGATGCTTGCCTATTTTTCATATATATCTAAGGCTCTGTTAGCTAAGATCTAGGATGTCATTCAGGAAACAGTATCTCTGATAGATCTGCCATCTTTAAGGCACTGTCTGGTCTGCAAGGTCCAAGATAAAGTACTACCAGGTCTCTCTTCTAACCTTTTGTCCAGAGGAAACAATGCAATGCAATGATATGTCAAAAGTTGCACATACCACCACTTTTCATATCTCATTAGTATGGACAGATTCATGAGACCATGACAAACCTCAAGGAAGGCTGTGAAATGTAGTCACTAGGTAGAACTTTTGAAGGAGAAAGAGAATAGAAACCAAGAGATAATCAGTAGTGTTCCCTGTACATATCTATTAATTATTTGAAAATTATGCTAATTTATCATATCGTTATTCAGTTATTTAGTAGAAAATTGCACATTTGAACTAGAAAGTCCTAAGATTATATCCCAGCACAAGACTTTAAAAACTTTGGATTTTGGATGTGATATTTTCTGAGCTTCATTTTTTATAGCTAAAACTAGAATTTGTGGAAATGCTATCAATATTCATTGAGTTAATTTTAAAGTATTATCCATTGCATGTTTCAGGAGTATCATGCATGGTGACAAGAAAAGTTACTCTTCACCTTATGCTCATTTATTTTACCAACAACCCATTTTCATTAGGGAGACTACTCTTTATCGTCAAAGGGGGAAGTGATTTGAAATATCAATGTGCAATGTTCCATTACTAAAAGAAATAAAGAGGGAATGGATATTGGAATAATTAATGCTTAAAAAAACCTTAAAATTACTGATACTCTCATGACCATGTATATAATCTCTACCATAGACTTGTTTTATGATCTTTAGCATTTTATCTGCTGTCTCTTGGCCTTAGTTTTCTTATTTATAAACTGAGATGTACAGACTAGATTATCCCTAAGTTTCTTTCCTTATCTAACATTTTGAATCTATTGTTTTATTAAATATTATGTATTTGTTAAACATCTTTGTATGTGTAAGAAATAATCCTCACCCAAGGATTATTGATTTTTTTTTTTTTTTTTTTTAAGAAAGAGAGAAACATCAATGTAAGAAAGAAAAATTGATAGGTTGCCACCTGTATGCACCCCGATCAGAGATGGAACCCACCACATAGGTGTGGGCCCTGACCGGACATCGAACCTACAGCCTTTAGGTGTATGGGCAATACTCCAACCAACTGAGCCACCAGCCAGGGCAGAAAGTATACGGCATTGTTATTGCAAGGCAGTTTGCCACACATTGGGGATGCACTTAAAATAGACCTAGGTTCCTCTCTTAAAGGGGTAACATTCTAATGGGAAGACTGGTGATGAAAAATACTGGAAAATAACGATGGGGCAGTTAGCAGCAAAAAGCATCAAAGTCATGCTTAGTTGAAAACAAAAAATGGGCATTTTTATACAAATCTATGGTTTTCAATAACAAAAAAATTTATACACACAATTTCCTAAACATTTAGGAATGAGGACAATGTATAATTTAAATACAGTTCAGTTAAACTTACCCCTATAGCATTTACTCACACATTCTACTTTATACCACCCCTATCCATCCCACGCCGTAAAGTTCACGATATAAATTTCCATGAAGTAGTGCAGAGGAACTCTAAAACACAACCTTCTGTATATTCTTACTCTGAAAGGTATTTTATGAGTGTGTAATAACACTCAGACAGCTGTTACATTTAAGTCTATCAATGATCTGTTATTAATAGGTCTCTTGATAGTGAATGACACTAGAAATAAAAGAATTATTCTTTATCGAGTCCAAATACTCTCTAACACTCTGCCTCATAGCATCATTATAGGATATTAGTTAAATGTGCCAATAAAAATGTCACAGCACAGTAAATTTTAAATACACGTTAAGTGTAATTTGACATGACTTGATATTTTAAAATATGCATTTTCATTATATCTTTATTCCAAGGCACTCCTCCAACTTTGAATTACTGACTAAATGAATAAGTGAAAATTTATTAACTACATCTAGTCCTTTTCAATTATTCCATATTAACTTTCTCTCCTTGAAGCCCGTTAAGAGGAACCTAGGTATGCATTTTCCATCTCGCCGTTTAATCTTAGTATCCATCTCTAAATTGGCATTACCATAATAAAAAGCCATCGTTATGGAGCTCCAACTGTGTGGCAGATACAGCACTAAATTATTTTTCAATCTTTGTCCAACCTTATGAGTTAGGTTGTATTATTGTGTTTAGTTTACATATGAGATTGCACCTTGTACAGAGTAAGAAATTTACCCACATAAGCACTGGCCTTTGTGGCTCTGCTGGTTGGGTGCCCCCCTAGGCACTGAAAGGTCTCTGGTTCAATTCCTAGTCAGGGCTCATACCCAGGTTTCCGATTCCATCTCCAGTCTGGGTACGTATGGTAGGCAACCGATCAGTGTTTTCTCTTTCACATTGACATTTCTCTCTCTCCCACTCCCTCTCCCTTCCTCTCTGTCTAAAATCAATGAAAATATGTTTTTAAAAACAGAAGAAATTTACCTACATAATTCTACTTAGATATGAACTCAGGATCTAACTGTAGATCCTGAGCCTTAACCAGAATTCCCTTTGTAGGAACTATGGCTGAGAAGTTAATCCAAATTTATGATTATGTTTATAGTCTATGACTGTGAGTATGTCTATTCAAATAGATATTAAAATCCAGGGTTTCTCTCAGAGAAATAGTGCTAACACTACATTTTTCCCCCAGTTTTGAAGGGTCTTTGATAATTCAATAGACTACCATTTTACCTTCCCCCAGTTCTATGATGTATGAATAGATGAAGCAATCATTCATTTAAAGTCAGAATACTAAGCATGTTATTTACATATAGAATAACATTTTATAGTGATAAGTCTTATAAAATTCTTAGGCACCCAAATATCTAAAAGACCATCAGCTTTTAGCACTGAACACCAGTTCAATCAATTCTGTCCATTTTTATATATTTGGTTCCTTTGTAAAAATTTTCACTTGTGTTTGTCTCTATCATCTATCTATCATCTATCTATCATCTATCTAGCTATCATCTATCTATCTATCTATCATCTATCTATCTATCTATCTATCTATCTATCTATCTATCTATCATCTATCTATCTATCTATCTATCTATCTATCTATCTATCTATCTATCATCTATCTATCTATCTATCATCTATCTATCATCTATCATCATCTATCTATCATCTAATCTATATCTATGTATCTATCATCTATCTTCATTGTCGATTATTTGGAAAATACAGAAAACTATTAGTTAAGATGTTGGCTAAATTCTTTGAAAACATGCATCAGTGGCTTCCAAAAATTATAAAATTCCTGGTGACCTGAAGGGAAAGCCACTTGACTAGTGAGTATTCTCATTTTATAAGAATTATTATAAAGTTGAATTCATCATATTTGCTCCCATACTAGTGGACAGACTCTCTGAGTGTATCAGAGAGTGGGTAAAGGAGGCTGGGGGAGGGGGGGGGGAGGCAGAGAGAAGATAGCAAGTGGGCTCTCTGTAGTCTATTCTTATGAAAGCACTATTCCCATCCTGAGGATCTCTCTCATGATCTCATCTCAAACTAATTACCTTCCAAAGGCCCTACCTCCAAATATCATCACATTGGGAATTAGTGCTTTAACATGAATTTTGGCGGGACACATTAACTATCAGGAATTGCACAAAAAATATAATTTTTTCCAAAGATTATATATAAATTAAAATTACATTGTTATACATTTAAAATATGATTAAATTAATGAAATATAATAATCACATTATTATAATTAATTGTGTGATTTAATTAAATTATTATATAATTAAAATACATTAATTTAAATGGCCTTTGTTTTCACAAAATGCACAGAAAGTACTGTAGGTCTTGTGCGATACTGTAGAAGCACATTTATTACTGCCTAAGTGATTTACAGTCTTGTGATATAAGCACCACTGCTTCAGTAAACAAAAGAAAGCAATTTCAATTTCAATTATTAAAATGCAAACATTAGTTTGGTATGGAACCAAACAGAAAATCACTTTTGTCCATGGCTTAAAAGTAATATTATCAACTGTATGAAGTAACTTGAAACCATTATGGAGCCAAATGCAATAAAATTGAATAACTTTATTTTTCTTGATGTATTCCAACAGTTACATTTTATTGAATTCAAAATTATTCTAGTTTCACCTGGAAAAGTTCTTATTTTTGATAGAAATGGAAGGTTGAATCATTTATCTGGTTAAAGCAGAGTCAACCACTTATATGTAAATTGGCTGCTGCCTACGTCATTCCTTCCTTGTGCTCTGTTCTCATAATTGGGTTTTCCTCGGTGAACTTACAGTTATCACTGCACAGTATAATTTCCGTTATGTGTATATTCATTACAAGGTTATGAGTGCTTAATAGATAAGAGCCACCACATAGTTACCTGTATACTCCTGAAGCCTGACACATCAGATAAGCTCCTGAAAAGTTCATTGAACAAATACAGGGATGGGCAAAAGTAGGTATGTAATTGTTAGTATAGAAAAGTCTATAATAATAAATAATAATACAAAAATAAGCTTTTGTGTACTTTCAACTGTAAACCTACTTTTGCCCTACTCTGTACATTTTAGGATTTCTGAAGTTACTTGACTCTGTGTGAAAAGGGCTCTCCCTGAGCTATTGGTTGATAGTAGAGCTTCTATGAGCACTTTAAAATTTTATTCTAAAATTTAGGATTCTGTGAGAATGAGGATTCGGAGAATTGGGTTATTGCATATTGGTGAACCAGCATATGTTTTTAAAATATGTGAACAGAATAAGTTTTGTAATTTTTAGGAATAAAAAAAACCACCCCAAAACTATAAACAGGGCCTTAGCTGGGTTGAGAAAAGAGAATATGTAGGTTGTGTGCCTAAAATGGTAGAGGAGAATTATAAATGGGAAAGAAATCAGTATGAAGAATATGAAAATACCAAAGAAAAATGTTGACTGCCAGGCCACTTATTTTATTTATTTATTTATTTATTTATTTATTTATTTATTTATTTATTATTTTTAAATTGTTGACACTATTATAGATGTCGGCATTCCCATGTCCCCCCACTTGCCCACCTTCACCCAGCCCCTAGCCCCTGTCACCCCTCCAGGCCACCTTTTTCTTGAGAGATGGCCCAAGACGCCAATATTTCTAAACACTCAGTGATTCCCAAGAGCTCTTAATAAAAGGAGTAGGCAGAGACAGAACTCAGTCTGAGTAAACTGAGGAAACATCGTGCTTTTTATATTGTGCCTAGGCCTTCTTCAAATAGAAATGAGATGATAACATATATCTAAAAACACCCAAATATTTAGCATTAAATGTAATTGCTAAATACCATGTCGTGGAGAGGAGGGGAGAAAAAGACTGAGAAGAGAATATGTGTTACAAATTTCAAAGTATGGAGTCCCGATGTAAATATTTTCTTGTCATTTTGACACTCGTGTCGTCATGTTTACCAAGAGCTTTTCTTTTTGTTTTTCTTTTTGGAAGAAGTTATAGACGAGGTCCTTTCATGTCAGTGTGTTGGAGCAGCATTTCTCAATGTCCTGTACGTCAGAAATACTCATCTCGTTGTCTTGTATCCGAAAATATACCTTCAGTAAACTGAAAAATGGTATAAATCTTAACTGATATGTCTTAGGAAACCTGAAAGGGATATTCCTACCCTTAAAATCAAGCAATACTTTTAAAGACTATTTCTTGTCCTTTTTTCCTTCAAGGTCACACCCGTGACATCATGGTAACATTTTCTCTCTCTCCTTTAACCCCCTGCTACTCGGTCTACCAACCATCATCACCTTTCTCCCCCTCTCTTCCTTCCCTTCACATTTATTATTTCTCTTCTCCAACGGACTCTTTACTCTCCAATTTGAATCAATTAAGCAATTCTGAGATCCTCTCAAGCTTTATACCCCTGCACCAAATCCGCTATATATATATAAACAAGGCCTCAAACTTCACTAACAAAAGAGATCCATTTCAGTTGTCAGAGGGCCAACAATATGAAATTTACTTGTGTTGTTGCTTTTCTTATCAAAATGGAAAAATATTGTTGTTTATTGTTTTGTTTTATTTTAAGAACTGAAAGGTTGTTAGTCATGGTGAAGCATGAATATAATGTAAATAAAATAGAAAAATGCATATTTTTTTAATTAGAGGCAAATAAACTAGCATAATTATAGAAATAATCAGATTGGCAAAACCATATTAAGGAAGATCACCCATCTATCACTATCAGGGACTTATCTGTGATCAGTGTTAGAACATCTGATGTTTCTAGGCTGCTTAATGAACCAATGATCCTGACAAATTTTTCAAAATATACACATTTAAGCTTCTTTTGCAATGCCTTTCCAGTCTCATCAAGTAGGAAGTATAAGACTCCAATTCCCCAGTGAAGACAGGGACGATTCAACATTTATGGTAGGTCAATTCACTTGTTTTATGCAGCAGCAGAAAACAGCTGAATTATGAAGTGTGGCTGGTAATGTGATCATTCCACACTCCAACATTTTTGTAATTGATAGAATGTTATAATTTGTTCATAAGGCAAGGTTTGCATCTTTGATTCATTAAAGCTCTTCTTTTATACTGTAATTTAAGAAAGAAATATTCATAAAAATAACAGCAGAACCAAACTTCAATAATCTCAAATGAAGACAGCATTTTAGTAAATAAACCATTTTTAAAAGAGGGAAAAAATAAATTGGTTTGTATGTCATATGAATGGCTATTTCAATGAGAAGTAAAGATAGAAACAATTTATAGTTTATTATGGTTATGTAGAAAAATTATGTCTTTGAAACTAGATAAAAACTAGAATCTCAAATGTGAAAATGTAGGATAGTATATCAAACGCCTATTCTCACTTCTCTAGGTAGTGGATAAATCTCAAAAAAGATATTTGATTCTTGTCTGTGCTTATTACTTTCTGATTCAACTTCATATGTAAAATCGAGGTAATACTCAACTCTCACGTTATTGTGGAAAATAAAATAATGGATGAAATATGCCTGAAAGATAATACTTTTAATATCTCTTAATGACATTTCCTAGCATAACATATTCATGCATTAAACATTTAATTCTTAGTATACCCTCTAAAGTATTATATGATCAGTTTCTAAATCTCACAAGAAACCGAGATTCAGAAAGGAAAAATAACATTTCTAAAATCACAAATGAATGACGGTGTTGAAATTTGAACTTGTGCTTCTGAGTCCTTTTCAAGAACTAATTCTATTACTCAAAACCTGCTTCTCGTAAGTTTAGTGCGTCCCTTCATCCTTCATGACTTTTCTCAAACGTGGCTGCACAATACTTTACCACTGGACCTTACCTTATAGCTCGGTTTACATCCTATCTTATCAGTGTTCATCTTCTATTAACTTTTATTGTTAGTTTCAATGGAGATTGCTTTCTCTGAATCAGTATTGAAGCCTCAGCAGACTTTACAGCAATGTTTTGCACAATAAAAACTTATGCAGAAGGGGAAGGACTGGGGTGGGGTGGGAGCCAGGTGGAGGGGGGCAAAGCTGGGAAAATGGGGGGTATTTGTAATATTCTCAACAATAAAATAAATTTTAAAAAATGAATAAAAACATTTAATTAAAAACAAAAAAACTTAAGCAGAATATTTACTAAATTGGATTAGATTTGATTTCTTAGGGAGGTGGTATTGCACATTGGCTAGGAACCCAGGCTCTGCAGTCACATTTCCAAGTTTCAGAGCTTACCTAGCTTCATCACATCCTTGTGTTACTAAAAATAAGGCACTTAACCTCTAGGTGCCTCAGTTTCCCATCTGTGACATAATGATAGTAATTATACAATAAATATACCTACTTCATAGGCTTGATGAATGATTTAAATAGACCGTAGATGTAAAAGGCTTTGAATAGTACTTGTCACATAGATATTGTTTTTACTGCTTATCAACAGAAGCCAAAGGTTGTTAGACATGCCAGGCTTGTATGAAGAGTAGAAATAATGTTTTCTCCTATAGATGGGAATTATAAAAGTGAAAGGAAAATGTACACTTAGGAAGTGGATATACTTGGAGTGAGTCAGTTGAAGCCAGTGCCCACTGCGTGTGGAAGCTGGGGAAGACACTGTTCTTCCTGAGAAATGCAGCTCCAGCTCCGGTATTGTCCTGTTCCCCCAGCTACTCAAGGGTAATATTTTACATAGTAGTTATTGTCACCAAAATAAAGGATGTACGCGTACTTTTATAAATGAGAAAAATGTCACTTGGAAATCACAGCTAAAACTGGAAAGTACAAAGTGTAGCTAAAATATAATAGTGGCTAAAAATAGCATTTGTTGTAGTAAAAAATTAATATAACCTCCACAAGTTTCCACCTATAGTTTTGAAACTTCTGAACCTTTGTTTCTAGAAAGAAGGCAAACAATTAATGCTATGTTTTTACCCATAAACCTTTTTAAAAGTAGAGATCTTTAAAAACTAGATTAATAGCAATATAGAAATCTGACTTTTCTAGAAACATCTAAATCTGATTTACTAGAAATGAGATATTGTTTATTGAACTATGCAGTAAACAATAAGGTCACTGAAGGAGACAGGAAAATAAAGCTCAAAAAGGAAATATAAGCTCAGTCGTTCTTGTTCTCCTACAGATACTAAAATAAATTTCAGTTGTATATATTTAAGATTTTGTGTTATTCTATCTCTCTCCTGGTAATTAAGTGCCTTGGATCCATGATATGTTTTCCAGTGTATCATGACTGTTTCTTCTTGGCCTTTTGGCTGAGATCAAGTGTTATGTGCTGTCTCTAGGGACTCTAGCCTGCAAAAGCTGAGAAACAGACTGTTATCTAATAAGCCTTTAGCATTTTTTAAACTAAAATGATGGTAACCAATATTACACTCAGTGTTGGATGATTTATGAGTAACCCGTCGCTCGGCAGGGATGCCCGAAGCACTGGCGGCAATGAATCGCACCCCGTCAGCTATGTCCCACAGTGCCCGCGCTCTGTACGGTTCCATCCCCTTACCTCTTTCTCATTTTGTTCCACGACACTTGATTTGGTAACAAAAATAAGCTAAGTGTAGCTTACAGTCCTCAGTACCGTTGGTTTGGAAGTCATTCACTCCTTTTCCTTTCTGCTATCAAGAGAGTAATGAAACACCTCTTGTGTTTATTTTACGGCAGCGTTTTCTGCAGACTCCTTAGGACAGAGCTAACTGCCCACTGCAGTGACTGGACACACCGGCCTGGGGGGGATGTGCGTCCCTACAAATTCCAGAGAATCCCAGAAGGAAAATGCACTTCTAGGTTCCTATGTTTCAGCAAGTGACTTCCTTGCCCACATCCAACTATCAGCTCTCAGATGTAACCATTTAAGACGTATTTCTATGCGATGCAGAGACAATAGGAGGTTGGGGTGTTATTGGAATCTAGATTTCACCAGCCCTGGGTTGTCTGTCCCAGATTTTTTAAGTCACAAATTCATCATTCATTTTGTTTATTTCTTTTTGGGAATCTTGGCTCACGGTGAAATATGATCCTTAACATATCTTCCTAAGTGATTTATGTTTTAGAAAGTTCTTTGGGAGAATGCAGTGCATTAAGCATCTACAGAACTTGACTAATCTAAACCTTGTTTTCTAAAGTTAGAATTTCAGGTTTTATGATATATGAAATTTAAGATATTGTATAGTTTCACTTAGTTGCTGTTATTAAAAGTATGAATACTATGGAAAAACATTATGCTTTAAACACTGACTTATTTTTGGATTATGAAATCCTAGATTATTAACCCTGACAGACTGTACGATTGCATGAAAGGAGGGTACAATTCTGTCTTGTCCCAGATATCCCCAGGGCCGAGTAAATAGTTGAAAACACAGAAGATTTTAAATAAATATTTTAAATAGATCAGTAAAATAATGAAAGCATGAACAAGCCCAGTTCCTCCCCAAGGATGAGTAAAACTGATCAAATGGCGATTATTCTTCTCTGATGTTAAAGGGCTTCTGTGCATGGTTTCTGCCCCTGAATTGGTTCAAGTACAAACCTGCAATTGTCATTCTCTACTTAAAGGCTTTCGCTTTCTGAGCTGTCTTCCTCCCTTCTTCCTCCCCCTTTCCTTTCTGTTTTCTCTGTTTCTCCCTTTCTCCTTTTTCTTCCCTTTTTTCTTACTTGTCTCGATGTCCCTCACTAGCCCATTTACTTAATGCTCCCAGTTCCTATCTTTACAGCAACTGTCTGCAGTCAAAAACCTGAGTTTTGAACCAGGAAAATACTGAAAGCAGACATACATATGTATTGCCTTTTTTCATCAGGAAAATAAATCCACTGAATTGTTTTCAATAATATATGCTTTTTTCTCCATTTATTTTAACTTTAGTTTTCTTACCTAAGAAGGCAGAATTAAATTTTACTGATTAGTTTGTATAACCTGGCCCTCACATGAGTTTAGCGGCAGAATCAAGTATCTCTTCTTACTACAGTATCACATTTTAAACCCACTTAAAACATAATGGTATACAGAGATATAAAGGGACTTTACCACAGCCCCCAGATACTAGATTTTACATCTCACCAAAATAGATTTTCAGTACATTCCTAAGTACAGGAAAAGTGGATAAAAAATACTGTGGCCTTCTTAAAAAAGAAAAGTCAGAAAAATTGACCAAGTTCACGGATCCTAGATACATTTTAACTACTCTTCTTATCTTTAGCTCAAACTTGAGCTTGACATCATATTGGCCCTTTACTCTATCTCTGGTCAACTAGATAAAGTACTAAACTAGAATTTTTATATATTTCCCAGATTGGGAAATAAAAAACTTTCTGTTCTTCAGATTTACTGGAAATCTTTGCTCGTATAAACATTTCTGAGATGCAGGTTAGAACCTGACCTTAGTTTATCCTTGAAACATAACAACATCCTAGCTGAAAGTGTTTATGGGGGGGTCTCTTGCATTTTTGAAAAATTTATTTTACTGTCAGCCTTAGCGTAACAATATCCTAGCGTCTACTTTGGATTATAGGTTCATTTCTGCATTTATGTTCCAAAGCATATGTGGCATATCTATTTCAGAAGGTTGTTTAAAATTACATCCATCACATAGCTCTGAGTCGCTCAGAAAGGAAAGAATGTTATACAGCGTGGGGTGGCATCAGCTATGACACTGTCAACTCCAACATCACGACAACCTTCCCTAAGCGGCCAAGTTCCAGAGAAACTGGCAGAGCCGGTTTAGGATAAAGCAAATACAAAGGCATTAATTGTAGCGGCACTGATCTGTTTCCCTTACCTCCGTCGGTGTTCAACATAAAGTGGTTACCAGTCTTCCCTTTTGGTGGTTAAGCCCTCTTTCAATTTTCCAAATGCATTGTTTTATCTTTCCTGTAAAGTGAAATAAAATTTAAATATTAACACACATAAGATTGCAAAATCCCACGTTGATGCGTTTATTCACATAAATACATATAATTTTTTCTTATTTTTTACACTATTGCAGATGCCCCCCACCCCTGCCCTTTGGCCTCCCCAGCCAGCCCCGCGCCTTCCTTGGCCCTCCCTACCCCGTCGTCTCTGTCCCTGGGCTACACATCCATGTTCTTTAGTTAATCCCTTCGCCTGCCTTTATCCAGTCCTTCCCACCTCTCTGACATTTGTCAACCTGTGTCCTGTACCCATCCTACGTATAATGTTGGAAGGAATAAAAAAATTGTTACAGAAGAGTCCTAGGAGGAGACAGTTTGGGTAGTAGTCAGGGGGTTTTAGTGTTAATTTGCCCATTTTTTTGGCACTGTACATCTATATTTATATATTACTTAATTTAGTTAAATTCATTTTTATAATTAAAATATTAAAACATAATGATCATATCTTAGAACTGGAAAGAAGCTCAGAAATCACTTTTAGATTATTTATGACAAAAAATTCTCAATGTTGGTAGATACTAGAGTTGAAACTAGATTTCAGATCATTTTTACTAATGTTTCTCTGCTTTAAAAATTAAACAAGTTCATATCAAACCAATTACTATAAATTAAACTCAAGTTTACCAGCATAAATAAAAAAATGAAGAAAGATTTTAAATCAGATTTTTTGGTAAGTAAAATACACACTAGTGCAGTTGATTGCTTAATTCTTTTACTTTTGTAATATATCAATGACAAAAATTTTTAAATAAAATTAAAATGACTGTATTCTAATATTGATCAAATTTAGTTTTCTTTTTATGATATCTTTTCATTTGTTACCAAAAATATAGATTCTTACACTTACAGTGTACCACATTGCACATTTCTTTTGTTGTAAAAATGTGAAGATCTTTTCCACATTGTTATATATATCTTATTTAACAAAAATATTAATATCTGACAAATATAAGTTCTTAAAATCATAGTTGAAATAAGTAGAAAATATGAATAGCAGTTAATATATACATATGAATGCATGTTTATATGTTTTTATTTTTATATTGATTTTAGTTGTCTAAGATGGAATCCAGGAAAATTTAACTGACAGGAGCAAATACTTAGGACTTTGAATTTATATAACTCTTAGCAATAGCTTACTTTAACTGCCCATAGAAAGACAAAGGCAACCTCCTGCTTGCTGAGAACTATATTTCTAGTACTAATAAATTTGAGAAACTTTAAGATTTTTGGAAATAAATTAGACTAAACAGGGAATGAGGGATCAGTGCACAGCTCAACTAATAAGTTCAACAACAGCAGGGAATTAACAGAGAAGGGAACCTTTTTATGGAAACTTGAAAAAAATCATTTATATTTTTGATAAGGGAGGCTTCTGGTCCCATGTATATGACTACCCTGATTGTATATTATACCCGCAGGTGTATACACATCATTTGCTAATTATAGTAAAAAAAATTTTTAAATAAGAGAAATGAAATTACTTAAGGGATTGACTCCCCCCATACAAGCCTGTGAATTTTAAAATCATTATTCCTTTTAAAAATGCTTTTGAGAGGAAAAGAAAGTAAAACATCTCATTTCCTATATTCAGCCACTTCAACAATATAAACCACTTCAGAAAGAAATGTAATTCTTATTTGGAAAGAATAAAAAACTATAGAAATTTAGCTAACAACTCAGATAGAAAACTGGAATTTTTAAATTTATTTAACTATAGAAAACCATCTTTGTTGCAAAATAATTATAATAACTGATTTCAGGGCTAAGTTAGGAGAAAACTGAAGGCACCACATCTGTTCTCGAGTTTACCTCTCATTGGTTCCTTCCTGTAATTTTATTGCAGTAAAGCCTCTGCCGACCAGATAATTTCAGAGTAGATGGGTATTTCCTCAGTGGTGCAACAATCAGTCCAAAAGGGCTCCACTTACAAGTTTCAAAGCAGAGGGATCTGTGGGGAGCTGAGAGTGTGCTCTGTGTGTGTGTGTGTGTGTGTGTGTGTGGTGTTGGTAGAGTGAGACTGGGGAGTTTTCATTGTGAGCAGAAAAGCTTTGTAACCCTGGAAGTCTCCACTGTGGCATTATTTTCTCCTTCTAGCATATTGCATATGCACATAGTTTATACAATTCCTTTTGTTTGTTTTTTTTAGCAGCCATGGCAACATTAAGAAACATACATATTTCCTTAAATTTTCATCTGACTCATGATGGATGAATCACGTATATAAAAAGAAGCAATTTCTGCCATGGAGCTAAAGTACACGTTTCTTATTTATTCCTTGCAGGTTGTGTTGCTTTCAATTTGCAAATAGTTAACATCTCAAAAACTTCAAACATATCTGGATATTGCAATCAATTCTTTTTTTTAAAAAAATATCTTTATTGATTTCAGAGAGAGGAAGGTAGAGGGAGAGGGAGATGGAAACATCAATGGTGAGAGTCATTGATCGGCTGTCTCTTGCACGCCCCCTGCTGGGGATCGAGCCCGAAACCCGGGCACGTGCCCTGACCCAAAATTGAACCGCAATCTTCTGGATCCTAGGTTGACGCTCAACCGCTGAGCCACACCAGCCGGGCACAATTGATTCTTATGGCATCTCTGAAAATATCAGTTTTAGTGAAACACTCTTAAAACTCAGTTATGATTTAGTTACCAATAAAATTTTTCTCCTGTCACTAATTATATTCTCTAAGAATAATAAAACTGCCTGGCCGGGCATGGCTCAGCGGTTGAGCATCGACCTAGGATCCAGGAGATCGGGGTTCAATTCCCGGTCAGGGCACATGCCCAGGTTGCGGGCTGCAGCCTGCAGCCAATCAGTGACTCTCTCATCATTGATGTTTCTCTCTCTCTCTCCCTCTCTCTTCCTCTCTCTGAAATCAATAAAGATATATTTAAAAAAATAAAATAAGAATAATAAAACTGTATTTATATTCTGTTACATATTCTCCCAGAATTAGTGCATGTGGAATATATCACATTTTATAAATTATATGCTCTATAATATTAATTAAATATTTTAATAATCTTATATAACATTTCTTATTTATTTTAACATACAATATTATACTACATTGGTAGATTAACAATTTTAAGGCAAGTAATAGTTATGAAAGTTTACATTTACTTTAACTTATAGAAATAATTCAAATGTGTTAAACATTATAAACAATTGTTAAGTTTACATGTCTTACAATTACTTTTAAATTTAAATTTTCTTTGACTTATTTTCTCTGAGAATTTACTGCTATAACTGAATACTAAAATTTTACATTCTTGGTTAATTGCATTTAAAATAAATAAATTTAGCTTCTGTGCAATTTTTCTCCTTAAGATAATATACTGAATAGCTTAGCCGCTTGAGTAAAATCAATATTTCTTGCTATTTCTAGAAAATTAACAAAGCTTAAAAATCTATGTGCAGATTGGTATTACCATAAATATATAAATATGAGACAATATACATTGACCAAATCTTTGCAGGAATCATATATAAATGATGTTATAATCTTTCCTGTCACCTAAGCTTTGTATTTTTAATATAACAAATTCTTATCCTTGAAATAAAATTTCCTCCTAGGTAATAAATTGTAGTTTGTATGAAACATATTACTTTCAGTGTTTACTAAGTAAGGTTGGCTTAATGCAAAGCTCTGTTAGACACAGCCCATCGGCCTCAGGGAGGCAGGGCCCGCAACTTCAGCAGAAGCCCGGATGGCAAAGCTAAGCACGGCCAGAGGTGTCCCGTCTGGTGTGAGCCTGTGTGCCGCCCCCAGGGTGTGCGGCCTGGCTGCCTTCACCCTGTCACTCCACCGGGTGGAACTTTCCCGGCGCTCACCGTTGCTGACTTTGCTCTCGGCCTTTACTTCCTGCTGACATTTACTTCCTTTTACATTTTCATAGTCCTGACCTATGCTTTGATACAGAGCATCGTGGGGAAAAGTTAATATTTCTCACTCCCGAGATGGTATTTATAACTACATAATATTTGTTACAGAGTAGTTAAATGACATTCAGTAAATATGTCTCCACTCTTAGATGACTTAGGGGAAACTGTATTATCTGGCTCCAATATACCTTTCCATAAAACCCTAACTAATGACCTTAAAAAATCTTAAATGAGAAGCAATTAGGACAATTGTCATTCTGCAGTCACCATTAGCACCCAGATTTTTCTTTCATGACTCCAACTACAAATTTCAAATGTTAGTGTTCATGATTCTACTAGTCAGAATTAATCATAATTTTCAACTTATCCACCAAACCTAATAATGAAGAAGCAGTGATAATTACTATTTTAATTGAACTTTAAATGACTTAGGCTACTTTTGCATATGACAGGTATTATTCTTTATGTTCTACTTATTTGATTTTTTTAGGTTTCCCAAAGTCATCTGGGAAGCTGGAATATGAATTATTAGCAATCATCTTGGGAGATTATAATTGATGCAGGTCCATTCAGTTCTTTCAACTTCCCTTTTCCCTGTACTGAGAAAAACACACAAAATAAATGCCATAGGGGACAAATGGGACTCAAATTCCAGGTGTACCATTTTCTAGTTGTGAAATAGCGAGGGCTGTATTGTCTTGGTTCTAATAGGTTCTAACTCACAGAAGTCTTCTAACCCTAATTACCCATCTATAAAATGTGATAATACTTCTTATTTCATAGTTTTTGAGATTCAAATGTGAAATTATTGAAAAATTACATTTTATTTCATAGAAGTTTCTCAATAAATGGTAGTATTTTTGTAGTGTTATTAATTGTAATAAAACATAACCCAGTTATATGTAAAAAATATTACTCCAGTTAGTGTTCCCATAAACACACTATAACATATATTGCCTTGAATTACATCTACTTGTGAATCTTCCATGCTAGATAAACTGAATGGACATTTAATTCTCCGCCCCACTCCCATCCCCTTATTCTGATACCCAGCACAGTGGTAGATGCTCCTTAAAGAGATGTTGATTGAATCATTGAAATCATTATATTATAGGAATCATCTCATAAGTAAGAAGGAGTTTGACCAGACTGAATTGTACCATCGATTTCTTATTCAGTCTGTTGGTCTTGTAAAATCACAGCTTAAATGGTATTAATTTTTTTAATAGTGCCATAAATACCTTTATTTCTGTAACTGCCATTCAGGCTGCTCTGAAAAAAAGCACCAAAGCTACCTCAGTATTAAGGTAAGGAGAAATAAAATTTCAACATAGACCATCAGGGTAGTAAAACAAAAGAGACAGCCTGGGGTTGGAAGCTTAGGTCGGAACTATGGCTCTGACATAGCCATCCCTGGGGACATCTCCAGCCACCTACCCTGCCCTGGTTTGTACGTCTTCTTTGGTAAAATTAGGACAGTGGATGGGGTCACTTGCTCAGCTTCAATTTGGCAATTTTAGTTACGAATAAATGGAACCAAAAGCACCTGAATTTTAAACCCTTAATATGTGAACAAAGCTACAGCAACAAGCCCTTGCAACTAAGATTTCTGGGGAAATTTATCCAATTAAATGACCACATATCCTGGCTTTAATAGACAGTCCTCATTTATGCCTGAGTCCTGGTGTTTCATCTGGCTTAGCACTTTGCCTGGATTTGTTTTAATTAACAAATGTAATTAACAGTTGAAGTAGATCTCTTCTACAGCTTCCGCACAGTCGTACCTGGTGGTGTGTATGACACCTGTGCTCTGGACACAGATTTTACTTTTATCGCATGAATGAATATGAAAAAGAACCAACAATAGCCTGTCTCTGTGTTCCCGAGTCCCAGAGGGAAGGGAACTGAACCTCTTCTCAGCATCAGCAGTGCAGGTGCCGGCTCGCTCACCTTTTCAATACGCGCGCTTTCTGGTTCATGGGAAGCCTTGGCTGGTAAGAGGACACTGCAGCCTGTCAGCCGCTGGAAGTGCAAGCCAGCTGTGCTCTCTGCTAAGGCCTGCAGGATACAAAAGCCACCCGGGCACTTCTTGGCAGGGTCAGTGGGAACATAGACAGCTATGTTAAGGGTGAATAAAATATGTGAGTGAAATAGAGGCTCAGCAGTCTTGCCCTAGCATCCACGGTCCGAAAGCTTTTGCTACATGCTTTTACTAATTCTTGCTTGGTGACAGTCTGAACTGTGTTCATTTTCTTATTTGGTGACACTATACTGTTTTGGTTTCATTATATTTTATTTTTGTAAGTAAACATTTATTTTAAGGTAGACTTAGAGTTACAGAAACATTATAAAGTTAGTACAGAAAGTTTGTAGATAGATACCCCCAACTCAGTTTCCCCAATTATCAAAATCTTGTGCTAGTATATAAGACATTCCTCACAATTAATGAACTGATATCGACACTTTATTTTAACTAAAATCCATACTTTCAGGTTTTCTTAGTTTTTAAATAATGTCCTTTTTCTATTCCAAGATCCCATCTGGGATATCATAATACATTTAATCACCCTGTCTCAGTCATTTCTTGGCTCTGCTAGTTTCTTGGACTCTTTCTCTTTTGATAACTTTGGTGTTTATTTCAGATGTACTAATATTCTGTAGAATGTTCCTTAATTGGGATGTATCTGATGCTATTTTCTCATGACTAGATCAGGGGTATGGGTTTATGAGATGAAGACTATGGAGTCTTCTTTTCTTTTCTTTTTTTTTTTTTTAATATATCTTTATTGATTTCAGAGAGAGGAAAGGAGAGGGAGAGAGAGAGAGAGAAACATCGATGATGAGAGAGTCATTGATCGGCTGCAGCCCGCAACCCGGGCATGTGCCCTGATAGGGAATCGAACCCTGATCGCCTGGATCCTAGGTTGACGCTCAACCACTGAGCCACGCCCGGCCGGGCTGGAGTCTTATTTTCATAACATCATATAGAGTATGTATTACCAACATGGCTTTTTTCTGTTACTGTTAATCATGGTCATGAGATAGCTTACGTCAGGTTTATCCACTGTACAGTTTCTCTTCTTTCTCCCTTGCTATTCTGTTCTCTGTGGAAGGAAATTCCCGTGCACAACACACACTTAAAGAGTGAAAAGTTATGTTCTACCATCTTGAGGACAGAGTATATCAATTTTGGGGGATTCTTCTGCATGGGAGATTCATCAATTCTCTCCTATTTATTTATTGTTTTTATCAGTATTAGCTCATGCATATTCAATGTATATGTTGAGTTATAGTTAACACTACTTTATTTACTTAGTAGCTCAAGATGTTCTATCTTTGGCATTGAGAGCATTTCCCCCCTATGGCATACCACCATCCTTTTGTTTATTTTGTGTGCTTCCTTCCTTTCTGGCACTACAAGATCATCCTATGTATTTCCTAGGCTGGTTTTGTAATCAGACGTTTCTCCAAAGATCTCTGATTCCTTATGTTGGAAAATGGTATTAGAAGTCGAAATCTAGCTGCTAGATGTTAGCTTCTGCAGTATCATTGCTTCTAGGCATTCTGAGAGGACAGATCAAGGAAATATATGTTTAGATACTAAGTTATGAACATATATGTCTATAAGTATATATTATAAAATTTATATATATGTGTATGAATATATATATATGTGTGTATATATGTGTACGTGTGTATATCTCCATCTGAATATCTGTTAAGATAAACATGAATTCATACTGATGTCTTCAAGTCTAATCTATAACCACATAGATCTTTCTTCTTGATTGTCTCCAACTTTAGCAGTACAAAATCTAGCTCCCATCACTCACCACTCATTTTCTTAATTTTAAGTTTCAGTATATAGATATAATGGCTTCCAAATTATTAGCTCACACGCCCATGGGAAACAACTTCATTCACCAGAATATATTTTGTGTGTAAAATGTATTCGTCTTGTAGCGGAAAAGACTCAGGCCGCACACCGGAGGAGGCAAAAGGAGACCTTTATTCACACATGCGGGCCCAGAGGAGGCATCTCCAAATTCTGGGCCCCGAATAAAGGGCTTGGGTCAGCTTTATAGGGTCGGAGGTCTGGCCTGCTTGTGGCGCGAAAATAGTGGGCGGGGTTACGGAGGTCAGATAAGGTCACATGTGCATTCAGGCGGGGAATCTGAGACCTGAGATGGGGAATCTTCCTCAAATGGCGGCGGTTCCTGCCTCAGTCTTACAGACTCCGCTCATGTCCAGTTACTTGGGTGAGCGCTTTAGCTCCTCCCACCTCTGTAAGACTGTGTCATACAGTCGTGATACAGTCAGACTCTTCCGTCCAGTCTGATTTCAGTCCTGTGATGCCTGACCCGCTAAACGACTTTTTAAATTTGTATGCACTGAGGTTTCTCCTTTCTGTTGTAAGTGCTGTGGGTTTTGACACTGGCATAGGTCATGTATCCACCATTGCAATATCATACAGAATAGGTTCATGGTCCCGAACCTTCTCTTGCGCTTCCCTAATTCAGCCCACTCCTCACCCCGCACCACCTGACACACACTCATCTGTTTCTTGCCTCTATAGTTTTGCCTTTGTCAGTATGTAGTCTGTTCAAACGGACTTCTTTCACTTAGCATGCGTACTTAAGAAGCATCTACACCTTCGTATGGCCTGATAGCTCAATTCCTTTGTATCAGGGAATACTCTTCCATTATGTAGAGCAGAGATTTTCAACTGGTGCGCTGCAAGGATTTTTAAAACATGCAATACCTGACTGTTTCATCGGGGGCACTGGCCTCTTTTCCTTTAGATTGCCAAATAAAAAAAATGACAGCCAACATGTCAATAGCTGTTTGGTGTGAATGAATCAAAATTATACCATTGTTTTGGACAGATCAACAAATATATTTTTTGGTGTGCCACAAAATTTTAATAATTAGTTTATATGTGCCATAGGATAAAAAATGTTGAAATCGCTGGTATAGAAGCCAACAACTTATTTTTCCATTCACCTATGAAGAATATCTTGGTTACTTGTAATTTTTGAGGACTATGAATAAAGCTGCTTGTAAACATTCATCTGCACTTTTGCATGGACATAAAATTTAAAATCAATTGGATGAATGTGTGATCGATAGACCATACAGTAAGACAATGTTTTACTTTGTAAGAAACTGCCAAACTGTCTTCCAAAGTATAAACAATTTTGCCATTTCATCAGCAATGAATGAGAATTCCTATTGCCCTGCATTCTCCCCAGCAATTGGAATTGTCAAGTTTTTGGATTTTAGCCATTTTAGTAGGTGTATAGTGATATCTCATTGTTTTAATTTGCATTTCTTTAATGACAGATGATATTGAGCAGGTTTTTATATGCTTATTTGCCATCTGTATAGCTTTTTGTTGAGGCATTCAGCTCTTTCGTTTATTTTCAATTGGATTGTTTTTTTAATTGTTGAATTTGTAGTATTCTTTGAATATTTTGGATATAATTCTATTATTAGATATGTGTTTTGTTAATGTTCTCCCAATCTGTGGCTTGTCTTTTCATACTCTAACAGTATCTTATGAAGAACAGCAGAATTCTTAATTTTAATGAAGTCCAACCTATTGATTTTTTTTCTTTCATGGATCATGCTTCTCCTGTCATCTCTAAAAACTCATCTCGAATTCCAAGATCACTTAATTATTTTCCCCTATATTTTCAAAGTTTTATAGTTTTGCATTTTAGTTTATATCGGTGATCTATTTTTAGTTCATTTGTATTCTAAGGAGTAAAGTCTGTGTCTAGGTTCATGTCTTTTGTTTATAGACATACAATTATTCCATCATCATTTGGTGAAAAGACTATTTTTATTCCACTGAATTGCCTTTGCACTTATGTCAAAAATCATTTGACTATATTTGTGAGAGTTTATCTCTCAGCTTTTATTCTTTTGTCAATAACGTGCTTTCTAGATTACTTTAACATAATAGTAAGCCTTGAAATCAGGTAGTGTGAAGAACTTTGTTTTACTTATTCTGTATTGTGTTAGCTATTCTTGATTTTTTTTGCCTTTCATATAAATTTTGTTGATATGTATAAGATAGCTGGTGTGGGTTTTTATTGAATCTATAGATCAAGTTGAAAGAACTGACATAGTAACAATATCAAGTCTTCCAATCCATGAACACAGAATATCTCCCTTTTAATCTAAATCATTGCTTTCTTTCATCAGTGTTTTGTAGTTTTCTGCATAAAGTTCCTGTATTTTGTTGGATTTATACCCAATTACTTAATTTTTTGGTGCTCTTATATATGTTAGTTTTATTTCCAATTCTAATTTTTTATTGCTGGCATATAATAAAGTGATTTCTCCATATCAACTTTGTATCTTTTTTTTAATTTAAATATGTCTTTATTGATTTCAGAGAGAGGAAAGGAGAGGGAGAGAGAGATAGAAACTTCAATGACAAGAGAGTCATTGATGGGCTGCCTCCTGCATGCCCCCGACTGGGGATCGAGCCTGCAACCCGGGCCTGTGCCCTGACTGGGAATCGAACCTCAATCTCCTGGATCCTAGGTCAATGCACAAACGCTGAGCCACGCCCGCCGGGCTCAACTTTGTATCTTACAACCATGTTATACTCCCTTATTAGTTCGAGTTCTTTTGTAATTTGTTTAGGGTTTTTGTACATAATAATTATGTCATCTACAAATATATTGTAATTATTTTCTTTCCAATTTGTGTAGCATTTATTTTCTTTCCTTGTCCTGTTTCAGGAACAAAGGACCACTGATACGATGTTGAACATCAGTGGTAAGACACATCCTTGCCTGTTTCCAGTCTCCGAGAAAAATGTAAGTCTTTCAGTATTACATGTGACATCAGCTGTTGATTTTTTTGCAGATGTTCTTTAACAAGTTGAAAAAGTACTCTTTAATTTCAAGTTTGATGAATTTTTATTAAAATTGAGTATTGGGTTTTGGTAAATGCTCTTTCCCCATCAATTGATGTGATCATTTAAAGAAAAAAATTCTTACTTAGTTGGCATGATTGTATTGCATTGACTTGTTTTTGAATGTTGAACTAGACTTTCATATCTGAAAAAATCCTACTTGGTACCTGGTCATAGTGTGTAATTCCTTTTACACATTGTTGGATCTGTTTGCTAATGTTTTTTTTGAGGATTTTTGCTTCCATGTTCATGAGAAATATTTGTCTATGGTTTTCCTTTTCTGTGATATATTTATCTGATTTGATATTAGGGTAATGATAGCCTCATAAAAGAGTTAGGAAGTATTTCATCTGCTTCTATATTTAGAAGAGACTGTGGAGAATTGGTGTCATCTCTCCTTAAAAGTTTGGTAGAATTTAGCTGTGAAATCATTTGGGTGTAATGCTTTATGTTTTTTCCAAGTTATTAGTTATTGATTCATTTTAAAAAATAAATACACACTTCCTTAAATAGTCTTCAGGGAGCATCCATATCTTGCAACTCTTTCAGCTGAAATCTACTGTTCTTATACTGGAGTATTATTGATATGGTGGTAAAGTACAGAGAAAAAGCAGTGTTCTGTATTTTTGTAATTAAATATCAATCTTTAGTGGGCTGTTTTCCTGGGCTGTGACCATCACTAGTGTTTCGTAGCTGTCCTCCACCCCTTGGTGATGCAAGAAGGCAAGAGGGGCTGGGAACAAACTTCCAGAGCTTTACTTTGAGCTCAAGAATTGGAGGGGGAAAAATCAAGCTATTCTTGGTAAATTTCTATTTCAAAGCTCTGATAAACTGATGTAACATTGGTATCATTTGACACTTTGTGAAGTTTCTTATCTGCTAATGGAGTCAGTGAATTAATAGTTACTATATCATTTGATATGAATATATGTGGAATTAATTAAGAAGATATCTTACAACCTAAACAAAAAGTATTTCTTTATCCAGTGATATAAAAATACACTTTTTTGAGAGGCACAGTTAAATAGATTTTACTAATTCAAATGTAATAAATTAAGGTCTGTAAGTTGGCTGCATTTAAATTTTATATAACAATAAATGTATCATACATACAGATAACATTTTGGAAACTTTTATTAGTAAATTATTTATCAGAGAAGTATCCTCTTACTGTAGATAGAATATAGTACTTGCATAAGTATTTGAGATAAAATATTTAAAGGTTTTTAATTGAAATAAATTAAACTTTCAAAAAATTCTCCATTTAGCCTCGTTTGCTCTGAGCTTATCAGGTATGTTAGCTCCTAGATAAACAATATGCTTTCAATTTAAAATGTTATAATCTACAGAAAAATGGTGATTGAAGATGTTCACATTTGTTTACCCATTGAATGCAACTTTAAAGAAGATTGTAGACATGTTTTGAAAAAAACAAACAAACATAAAAACTCACTTACCAAGAAAATACACTATATTTTTCAGAAACTTTCTTTTAAAATTGATAGCATTAAAGATAACTATGATTAAGATCTATAAAAGCAGGAATGGGGAACCAAGGGCCATTTGGACATTTGTAACATCACTTATGGGATATACAAAATTATCAGCTTAAAAATTAGGTATGCAAAAAGCTCCTAGTTTATTGAATTTCAAGTCCTGCCTTTAGTTGCCTTGGCAGGGCCAAAACAAATGATTTCAATGGCTGTATATGGCCCGCAGGCTGGACATTCCCTACCCCTGGATTAAAGTATGTGAATATATAATTAGAATATGTTTTGTTCTAGATCATTTTAAATGTGAAATAAACCTTATATGAAGATATAATAAAATTTTCTTTAATGTACATAGACATTAATAAAATTACTATCTTTAAAGAAATTTTAGTTTTGCAATTAGATTTTAAATAGAGTGATTTCTTAGATTACCACTATAATAAATCAACCAAATAAATAAATATTTAGAGAAAACTGCAAATTTTACTATTTGTGGTGTTCTTTCCATTATCTAAAGTGTTTTTACAATAAATTATGCAATTATTCTATTAGTTTAGGACATACACAAACAACTCTAAAAAGTGGCATCTAAAATGTATTTGAAAATCATTTTTTTTCTTGTACTATAATATTTAGTCATATGAAACTATTAGGGAGCAGCTATTACATGATAATCTTTGTCAATTAAAAGCAGCCCTCCCAATATTCAATGCAGACTCTCTTCAGATCAATACGCTTTTCTTTATAAGCATTCTAGGTTAGCATATACAAAAAGCCACTACTTTGAATTTATCTGTGTCAACTGGGACTGCAACAGTGAACGCAGATTCAGGGATCTGTAGCAAAAATAAAAATAGAAAGCACCATATGTTTAAAATAATTAATGCTTACTTCACATTCTGACCTCTATTCTAGATGCAAAATATGGCCACACTGTAAGGATAACTTGCACTTCAACTGTGTTGCACATAAATGAACAAAGTAATGAATAGGACCTACAACGCCTTTCACCTGAAATATTTAAAACTTTGCATCTTTATAAGAAATATGATTTTCCACACTAAGGAGATTAATGCCAGTCCAGGGTTGGTAACTCACTGCCCAGGCCCAGAGGACCTGGCCGGTTCCTGCACTCACGCACCAAGGGGGGAAGAGACTCGAGGTTAGAATTTGTCCTGCTGCACCTGCTTTCTCCTGAAGCCGGATATTCAAGCACTCAAACTTTTTGGTGCTTCGTAAGTATTAAAGTAGAAGAATTATTGGCAGGGAGGCCGTGGACAGTGAGGATGTGAAAGCTGAAGTGCGCTGTGCATTTGCAATGCAGCGAGTAAGGCGCAGCCCGCTGGCGGTGATGGACGATGCCGGCCCTGCCGCCGGCTCCAGCCGCTGGGCTGAGAGGCAGGTCTGGGATGCGGCGAATGCAGAGCCGAATGGGCCATCAAAGTAAATGAGTGAAAAGAAGGGACACTAAAAGGCAATGAATTGTTAGGTGAAGGCTTGTAGGAAATGATGTCGGTGATAAATTAAAGTTGTTTGTTCCATGGTTAGAGTTCAGGGAGGAAAATGGGTTGGAAAAGTCAGCATTATCAGCGGCTAGGTATTGGTTCTCAAAGTGCTGTGGTTTAAAATGCAACTTTCTGTGAGAAATGCAAAGTTAAAATTTAGGTGATACCAGAGGATATATGTTAATATCTGTTTTCAGTTATTCTTTAGTACCTGTGGAGGTTCTTTGTCAAAAGAATTGTCTGTATTGGAGAGAATTAGGATAAAATGTAGTCAGAGTCTGATATAGGTGGATATCACAAACCTTCCCTGGAAAAGTTTAGTGGCACATGTATTACTGTCACCAAACTTCTATGACTTGTACTTACTCTGAGCTAGACGTTTCATATACTTTCAGATATCCCAGAAGGTATTTGGTTCCATTCATTCTTTATATCACTCAGTAAGTCAGTCAATGAGTCAAATATGTGCTAAATTCTGCCTATGTGTGCCTGGGTTCTGGGCTTTGTATTAGGTACTGGTGAAAAAAAAAGTTTTTGCCTTCAGAAAGCTTTTCATCTAGTTTAGTGACTTAGAAAAGTCTTTATTTTCATTTCAACAATTGATTTTAGAGTTTTTGAAGTAAATTAGACCAATGTATATCTTCAATAATTAGCATCTTCCTAATATGGTGTTTTTTGTGTTTAAACTACCTTCCTAAATAAATGGGTGTCTGGAACCAAGGATCTGGATGGGATGAGGGACTGAAGACACTGGGTTTGGCATTTGGATTTCAGAAGTCTTCAGTTTTCATGTCATCAAGAAAGACCCAAAGACAAGGTCATGCAAATCAGAAGCCAAGCAGAGAGATAAAATAATAGGGTAAATTGTACTCAGGGCATAGGGTAGGAGGTAGAGCACTGGAGGCTTGTGGTATGCCTGCAACCTCACCACTAGATGTGGAGAGACCACTGAAGGGCACCAAGTAGGTTCAAATGAGTATGTAATATATTTCTATCTCATCTATATAGTAGATGAGTCCTTGAGATAAGATTTAAATGTCTCTTCATAAATTTCTTAAGTAAAAGAAGCAAAGCCCCCAAAAAACCATTTTAACATTGATAATAGTTTTGTTCCTTCAGTAATGTTAACAGATGTAAAATATGATAAATATACAGTGAGTCTTAACATCATCGATAGGTTCTTGGAACTGTGGTGGAAAATTGATATACACAAGAGTTAAGTCCCTGCCACATGTATCAGTCTTATAACAAATAGATGTTGAACAAAATGATGTTATTTGAGGACCTGTTGCATTGATTTCTGCTTAGCGTTTTTATTTTGATTTAATTATATTGTGCTTTGCCTTAATTTTTTAGATGACCCCAAATCATGTATGATATGGGTAGCTGCACTCAGTGTTTTTCTAACATATTCCTGTACAGCCTTGTCCATCCTTTCATTGTGAGCTCATTTTGGACTAGTGCAGGAACTAACCCTGTTGTACATAACAAACCTCCACCCTCCGAATAGGTGCAGCCTGGAATTTTTCTGCTGCCAAGGGACCCAGTACCCTGAGGCAGGCAGGCCCTGGTGGTATGTGTACAATATTTTAGGTTTCTCCTAAGTCCTCACTATGTTCACTAAGTTTTTTCTCTCTCACTCAAACTACAATTCCCTGCTGGAAATGACTTCAATCTTAGAGTAGTTGACTGGCATCACAGAGATGGTTCTGAGGTGTAGGCAAGGAGAGCAACTTCACTTCCCACCAAAAACCTCTATCAGCCTTGGCTCTCACTAAATCACTAGCCTCTCCAGCACATGCATGCACACACACACACACACACACACACACACACACACACACACACACACAATTGTCCAAGAAGTCCTCTAAACCCCTTCCAAATGAATGCTTACACTTTGACTAATTTATTCCAGCTTCTCAGTAGAAAATGAATATATTTCCTATTCTGCATTTAACTGTGACCGTTGCTTGGTATCTCGATATATGCTGCTCTGTTGCATCCAACGGTGTCTCTGAGCTCTCTTGCTACTAAGACCAGTTCAATGGAGACCAATTTGTTATAGAGATGCAGAACAACAATCATAACAACTGAAAATAAGGATGCAGATAATATCTTCTTTCAAAGCATTTGTCCTTGACCTAGAAATCATGCTGTAAATGTGTCTGTCTCTAAGAACATATTCAATGCAACATTGAGATATTTCAGTACTATGCCTTTAAACCTCAAAAAATCTCGTGATAAGGGACTGCGCCAGTGCGGGGCGCATGAGCCTGCAGCATCTGTTGCCCGGTCTCTGTTAACTCTCTGCTGTTGCCCTTTGCTCCCACCTGCCTTAGTTTACTGAGCTACTCAAGAAGAAATCTTTTGACACACAGAGAGCTTTCCCGTTTCTTGCCCATGAGTAACCATTGTGAATCATTCACACCTGAGGAAACATGAAAATTCATAGATTCTGACTTGCTTGGTATGACTGTTTAGATTACAGTTATTAGCTACATTGCTCAAATATTTAGAAAGAATACTAGAATCTCATCCTATGTGTAGGCGCACCTCAGAGGCATTGCAGGTTCAGTTCCAGACCACTACAGAAAGTAAGTGTCACAATCAAACAAGTCACATGCATTTTTTGGTTTCCTAGGGCATATAAAAGTTATGTTTACACTATACTGTAGTCTATTAAATGTGTAATAGCATTATGTCTATAAAACCAATATACATACCTTTACGAATGCATTTTATTGCTAAAAAAAGTGCTAACCATCATCTGAGCCTTCACTGAGTCATGATCTTTCTGTTGGTGGAGAATTTTGCCTCCATGTGGATGGCTGCTGACCGATCAGGGTGGTGTTTGCTGAAGGTTGGGCGTGGCAGTTTCTTAAAATAAGGCAACCGTGAAGTTTGCTGCAGTGACTGACACTTCCTTTCAGGAACAATATCTCTGTAGCTTGCAATGCTATTTGATAGCATTTTGCTCACAGTAGAACTTCTTTCTCAATTGGGGCTAGTTTTCTTAAACCCTGCCACACTGTTTTATCTACTAAGTTTATGTAATATTCTAAATTGTCCGTTGTTATTTCAACAATCTTCATAGCATTTTCACCAGGAGTAGATTCTTTCTTAAGACATCCCCCCCCCCCTTTTTTTTGCTTATGCATGAGAAGCAACTTTTCATTAGTTAAAGTTTTATCATGAGATTGTAGCAGTTCAGTCACATCTTCAGGCTCCACTGCTGATTCTAGTTCTCTTGTGGTTTCCACCACATCTGCAGTTACTCCCTCCACTGCCGGCTTGCAGCTCTCAAAGTTGTCCATGAGGGTTGGAATCTTCTTTCAAACTCCTGTTAATGTTGATATTTTCACGTCTTCCTATGAATCACAAATGTTTTGAAAGGCAGCTACAATGGTGAATTCTTTCCAGGAGGTTTTCAATGGACTTTGCCCAGATCCATTAGATGAATCATTATTTATGGCAACAAGATTCTTACAAAATGTATTTCTTAAGTAATAAGACAGAAAGTAAAACGTATTCCTTGATCCAAGGGCTGCGGTAGGACACTGCATTAACAGGCACGGGAACAACTGGGATCTCATTGTACATCTCCGTCTTGGCTGACCAGGTGCATTGTCAATGAGCAGCAATATTTTGAAAAGAATCTTTTTTTCTGAGCAGTAGTTCTCAACAGTGGGCTTAAAGTATTCAGGGAATCATGTTGTAAGCAGAGGTGCTGTCATGTAGGCTTCGCTGTTGCATTTGTAGAGCGCAGGCAGAGTAGATTTAGCACAATTCTTAAGGGCCTTAGGATTTTTGGAATGGGAATTGATAGTTTCTTAATGTATACAGTAGGCCTGTCAGTTTGTAATCTGCCTCTCTTTATCTTCAAAGTAGCCCCACTAAGAAAGTGTTATTTAGCTCACATACAGAGAAAAGAACAAAGGCCCTGAACGTTAAGTAACATTTCTTCAATTATTAAAGTGGGCAAGAGGCAAGACTTGGACCGAGTGCTGCCTGTTTCCAAAGATACCTCCTCCGTGACACGCTCACTCCTGAGAACGCAGGCTCAGGCATGCCTTCACTTTCTCGCACAGCTTCCCCCATTCTCTAAGCATGCTAAATACAACCAGTTCTTTAAATAGAGCCCCAAACTTGTTTTTAAATAGACTTCACCAATTCTTCTATATTTTCTTCCACAGGAGTCACCAGTAACACTCTGTTTCCTTCCCTCCCTTCAACCCCTGCGTAGCATTCATCGTGTGTGCATCACCTGTACAATCACAAGGCATCCTCCATTGCTGTAACTTTCACGTGCGCCTTTTTCTCTTCCTAGAGATTGTAAATTCCTTCAGTCTGAAACTGAGAGTCAATCAATCAACAGATAATCACTAAGACCTTTCTATGACTGAGACATTGTGTAAGGTGAAATGGTGGCTAAAACAATTTGAGCAGCAAATAAATGAAAGTCTCAAAAGACAGTACATGTCTCGGTGTACTAATGCCACAATAATTCTAAATAACACACCGCCGCAGCACTCGGGGTTGTGAAGGCAAGCCTCTGCGCTCAGCTCGCTCACTGTTGTGTGAATTCATCGTCCTTCAGCTCCAGGCTGTGACTTACTCCAGATTGGCTCCATTTGTGGTTGGCTCAGTTCTCCACGTGCCTCATTCTGGGGCCCAGGCTAAAGGAACTCTGTACCGGGAAGACCTTTTCTCAGGAACTTAATGACTCTGTTTGATACACCAAAAGAATTTTTTATTAACATGCCCCGTTCCTTAAATTACAAGATAATTGTTCGTAATAACTATGAGGCAAACAGATATTAATAATAATCACTATCTTATTATACAAATTGGATAATATTAAAATTCAATAAGAAATTCTATATTAAAACTAAACAGCATTTTCAAAGGAAAAATTTTACCCCTCAAAATTTACTTTTTTCATCTTAAAACTTTAACACAAATACAAACTCTAAGCGGTCACTTAAAATGGAAAAAGTAAAGTAACATACATTATGTTTTCATATCTTTATAATCACCGTGAAACTATCTTTTCAATAAAATCTACTGGTTAGACACTGGGATATGTGATGCTGGAGGAGCTGGAAACCCATACTACTTCTGATGTGAGGATGAATGAACGTGAGAAATTATTAACTTACTTTCCAAATGAATGCACGTAGCTTAGTCTGCTGAGCTGATGGCTGACTGTGACTGCAGTAATTATTTGGAACCTTAGTCTAACAATATTTGGGGGCTAGATCATGAGGAGTACTTCATCGGTGGTAAACCTTTCTCTGCTTCTGTGGTATATGCATGGTATTCCTGAAGTTCCAGAAGCCAAGCTCCACCACGGCCTCAATTCAGGCCTCTGTTCATATCATGCCCACTAATATATTCCAGTGGTCCAAAGGGGTCACGTGACCAACCCCAAAATCAAGCTGTAGGAGAGTATACATTTTCCATGATAAGATCATGGCATGGGTGTAAGGAGTAAGACTAGAGATCAATCTCTAAGTCTATTCCAGTAAATATAAAAACTAATGATAAATTTTATGATTAAGAATTATTTAATTTGCAGAGAAAAAAATTCTGATTACAAAAGTACTTTTTAGTTCAAGAAAATATTCATAGAAATGTGTAACTGGCATCTTTGAACAATTTCTAAGCATAATACATCTACAAGAGTGACTTATGCACTATAGATAACATTTATAAGGTCATATATTGGATGTATAAAATAAATTACACTACTTCCCGTGTATCCCTTTTCCTCAGCCCCATCCCCTGGAATACACTCTGGCACGGTGCATGGAGTTATAAAAGAGGGAATATCCAGGAGGCGATTCACTAGCTAAAAGCACACATAGCAGAGCCAGAAAGCAGAAAGGTCGTTTGATAAAGGCCCTTATCTCCATGAGGACTAACTTCTCCACATGTTTCAAACACCAATGAAAGGAACTGGAAACAAAATGCAGAGGGTTTGTGGTTTCTTTAGCAAATAGGAAACAAAACAAAGTATTCATTTGGAAATGACAAAATGTCCAGTCGTCAGCTTTTTAAAAAATAACACAATGGTCTATTTTTATTATTATTTATTGATTTTAGACAGAGAGAGGAAGGGGGAGGGAGGGAGAGAGAGACAGAGAGAGAAATATCAATTTGTTGTTCCACTTATTTATGGATTCATTGGTTGATCTGTATGTGCCCTGAGCAGGAATTGAACCCACAACCTTGGCATAGGGCGACAATGCTCTAACCAACTAAGTTACCCAGCCAGGGCCTTTTGGCTTCTTATGAATGTTAAAATGTTTAAAAGGAGTATTAGTAGAATATTATAAAACTGAAAGAATTTGTATTATTAATGAATGTTTGTATTATAAAAATACATGTATTTATAACTTTCAATTTTTTATTATGATGGTGAGTGTAGTGTAAATAATTGAAATACGCAAACAGTCCTTACATGGAACCCTTTATTATCATGGCTCTAGCTCGGTCTCCTTTTCTCTAGTCCCTGCCTGCCTCACCCACCATTGCTGTCAGACAGTGTCTCCTTGTCTCTGGGCTGTAGATTAAGTTTGGGAAATGTTCAGTCAGTTCACAACTGATTGAAGTCCACATTGTAACTTCGCTTTCATCGGCGGTATCTGTAAAGAGAAGTTTTGTTTGCTTGTTTTTCCCAGGCCAGCTTCTAGAGAATGACCACAGCCTTACACTACACTGACTTCTCTCTCCGCTGCTCGTTTCTGACACTTCTTGGTCCCCCTCTGACTTGTGCTGTGGTTGCTGGATGCTTTTCCATCTGGCTTCTGGCATGGGGTGGGGCCTGGCAATCAGCATCCATTTCGAGTCGTACCTGGAAAAGATCACCTCCTTCACAGGAGTCCTAAAGTCAGGAAACATCCAGCCCTGCCCCAAATGGCTTAATAAGCTTTTGGTTGTGACATCTATTATCTAGACTTCATAAGCTCTCCAATTTCAACTTCCAAACCAGCATCCTTTACTGAACTTAACAGTATTAAATTTGCACATTCAAAGTTTTTCTTTCACTTGATGTGTCCTCAAAGATTTTCCGAAACTCTCTAAAATGTGGGGTTTTTGGTGAGATTTTTCTAGGAAAAAATATGATACATATCATATTTACATATATTCTAATTTTATTAAACTAAGCAGGTTGCTATTTAAGAGCGTAGTGTTGATATTTTATTATAATACTGTAAATGTAGTAGATAATTTTGCAACTCAAGTCTTCTGTGCTGATCACACAATGGCCATTTCAGACAAGTGTTGTTGTAGCTTTGTTTTGCATTTTCTCTCTCACTTCTAAGTTGTTTATCATTACCAGAGCCTCAAAGAAAAAGTGAATACTATTTACTCTCCCGAATGTGGGAAATGCCTAAGGAGTGTCCTGTGTATTGTGGGGCCTTTAATTGCAATGGAGAAAATTGTTTTGGTTAGACTCATTCTAACACTGATCTAGCTAATTGCTGTTTTCAATGGGGGCTCCACAATGCTAATAAGACCAGCAAAATAATCATTTATTTACTCGACATGTGTTTACTGACCAGTGACAATTTTGGAACCAAAGAAAGGCTCAGAGGACAAGGAGAGAATTTAATAAATTCTTGTTAAATCGAATAATGAGAATTTGATTAAAATCCAAATTCAGAATGGCCACCGTATTGGATGTTTTTTCCATAAAGTATTTAGACAATATTGAGTGTCAACATTTTAAAAAAATAAAATTTAAGTAAAGATGCCAGTCATTTGATTTCTTATTAAGCTTTTATGCACGCACATCATTATCTGTGTATTTAAATTTCTATTTTCAAAAACTTAGATTACTAATCATCTTCCTTACTTGAACATAAACTACATGAGGGTAGACAATGTCTTGTTTCATCAGTAATGTCAGAAGTTATGGCACAGAGGAGACACTCAACAGATATTTGCTGAGTTAATAAATGTGTTGATGTTAGTGATACCTTAATGAGATGATAAAGTTAGTCCCAACCAGGAATGCTAAAATTCCAAATAGCCAAGGTCCTTTGTGTAAACTGGTAGGAGAAATGCAACCAGTGTCTATTCAAAGAAACTTAAGGTAAAACCTACATGGAAGATGGTGGTAATAGCAATACTCCCATAGTGTTTTGTTTTGTTTTGTTTTGTTTTGTTTTGTTTTGTTTTGATGTGCTAGGCAGTTCTTTAATCATTTTATGTATACTTAACTCATTTAATCTTCACAAGTCTCTGAGATGGATAATATAATTAATCGGGTTGTTTGTTTTTGTTTGTTTGTTTTTAGGTAGTAACTGAGGGGTAGAGAGATTATGACTTGCCCAAGGTTATCCAGCTAATTCTTGGTCAATCTGGGATTTCAATTCAGTTGGTTCCAGCGTCTGCTCTTAACCAATATGATGCAAATTGAGTTCTTTGAGATTTCATATGGAAATAAATGACTCCTGACGAGTACAATTAAGTCTTACTGAATATTCATAATATCGAGACTTATCTCAGAGGAGTAATGGGGCCTGCGTGCAGGTGGTCACTAGAATTACTTACATATCTTCAGAACAGATCTCCTTCTGATGGGAGTAGAAAACAGGGGACACGATAGTAGAAAATACAATAGGTTGTCTGCTCCTATGTCTGCTCTACTCCTGGGATGATTCACTAGTAGCACCCTGAAGGATGGTTGACAGTCCCTTAATATAATACATAATTACCTAACTGATTCTTTTTCACTGCTAGAAATATAAAAATATAGTGGAGAGAGCAATGAATTTGATATAAAAAGACAGTAATTTAATGTTTAAATTCTACATTATACTATCTCTGTTCTCTAACCTAAAAAGTGAGTATGATATGTAAATTTTTTTTTCTGTTCAGTTTAATTGAGCTCTAGTCCTCTATGACACAGAAACAAACTATTTTCCCATTATTTGGTCTCATTTAAAAGAGCTGTAGGTCAGATTATGCCTTTATTTCTGTGTCCTATCGATGAGGTCAGGCCTCAAAGTTCCCAGCTCCAGGGAATCCTTCTCATTCTCCACCATCAGCAGTACACTTTCTTCCTTTAGTTTTTCTTTTCCCTCCCCTCATTTTCTGACCATTTTGAATGTTTTACTATGAGCTAATCTTTGGTTATTTACAAAAACCTATTCCTAGATTAGAGTGGTATAGGCAAAGCCTCATTCATTTCTTTCTTAGCCTCTGGGTTATAATAATTTCTTTGAGTATTTACTGAATCTAAACTAACAACATAATTTGTCCTTCACATCATAAGGTCCTATCCCTCTTTACCTCTTTATAGATAAAATCAACTGCACTTTCAAGTTAAACTCAATTTGGGTGATTGAAATTGGTAACCTTTATTAAAATGTATAATAAATTCAAGATATATTTAAATAGAAATAGGTTGATGTATAAATAAATAAAAATATGCATATTTCTTTAAATTCTAGGATTTAAAGACAAAATTTACTCAGCCTAATACTCATTAGCAGCTGATACTGAGTATAGCTGACTTGGCTTAGTTATGTCTTGAGGTTGCTAATTCATTTACCTACTCTTTAGATGAAAAATGCTGATAATTATAATACATATCTATTCTTCTTATTAAAATCAATTTTATCTATTTCCAAGAAATTTAAGCTGTGAAAGGAATTTTTTGAAAAGCTGTGAGGAGTTAATAAATTTTAAAATTCTGCTGAAATGCTATCGCTGTAAATCAATGTTTCAACCTTTGTCTGTGGAAGAATATATTACGTTTGTACATATTCAAGTAGAAATACACAAAATACTGAGTGTTCATATCATGTAATTAATTTCATCTTTTTTTACAGATGAGGCAAAGCTAATAGCCAGGAGTACATGTTGAAATATGTAAAACACTATGAAGTTCATGGTCACATAGTAATTATCCTTTATAGCCACCTACCTCTGCACCAATAGTATGCTTTGGAAAAAAAATTCTGTCAGGTATATTACTTTCTATATAATTTTTGTCATTTTGCAGGTAAGGCAGTTGAATTCCTGATAGATGAATTGCACTCTGAGTAAGAGGCAGGGCTGAAATTTGAACTCAGCCCTGTCTGGTTGCACAGCACGTGTTCCGTGAGGTCATTTTGGATGCATTGAAGAAGCCAACAATATATTCAGTGCCCTAAGTCTAAGCTTTATTGAACATAACAGAAACATTATTTTGTTAACTGATCATTATTTTTCTCAGCCTACATTTTGCTTTTAACCTGTATTTGTCTGATTATGTAAATATAAAATCTTTAAATGGATCTTTAAAGAATCAGGGTTTTCTCTTAGCCCTCATTTTGAGCATATCCCTGAATAATAGGTATAACCCTCTGACATGGGCACTCCCTCTAGAAATATATCTTAACGCTAATAAGTATCAAGTTTGTTCCATCTACCTTTAAAAGTATTTCAACACACTAGTCTTTTTTATTCTGACTCTGGTAATGGCTTTTTTCCATACTTCACTTTTTTTTCTTTATGCAACACACTTTCTTCTGTCATAGTCTGTGTTCAATATTTTTATAATTTTTATGATACAATTTCTTAATTTTATGAGAAAAACTGTCCAAATTAAATATCTCTAAGGGGAAAGTTAACTTTATTATCATGTTTTCATAGATAGGAAGGCATTGTACAGGAATAAGCTCAGCTCACCTTAACAAGTTTTTTCCAGAAAAAAGGACCTGTAAAAGGTTCTAAGAAAAAACAATTTAGAAGAAAACAATCACAGTCTACAACAAGAGATTTGCAATATAATTTTTAACTTTTAGAACAAATGATCAGATCATTAACTTTTGTCATCTCCAAATGATGAAGAATCATCATCTAGTAGTGGTTGTATCTCCCTGTAGAAGTGACGTTCTTTTGAATATCTAACTTCTTTCAAAGACTTTATTTTAGTTTTGGTGAAAATCACATTTATACAGTAAGACCATTTTTCCCAATTAAATTCTTTCCACTATAATATAAATATCACATGATAGACCTGTTATGAGAGTGCTTGATAAACATTTAAAAGTTGACTTTGATGTCCTGAGACTAAGAAAAACTGTTTGTTTATTTATTAACAGCTATAAATGGAGCAATGTCCTTAGGACAGGTTTGTGGGCAATTTGCCATGTCACTCCAGTATTACCCAGCCGCTGGGACACAGAGGTTCACTATAAGGATAAGAACAGAATATCATTAAGACACCCACAGTAACATCACAGAAAACATGAGTTGTCTGGCTTGTCTTCTCAAAAGCAGAGGCTCTCAAGTGTTTTATTTTTCAGCAGATGCTCTCCTGAATCATGTTTGTGCCAAATTTTGCATAATGTCTTATCTTCTTTATCAGTAAAACAATATGAAATATTTAATAGGAAGTTATCACTGTGGCTGATATAAAAGATTAAATAGACTTGTCATTCTCTTTTCTCAAGAACAAAACATATTCAGAGAGAATCAAAACAGTATCAGAACTCCAGATATAGAGTCAGATCAAGATATTATATTCTTTGTTTTCTATCATGAGGTGTTTTCTATCATTCTTTGGCAGAATGAAACCATAAGAAATCCAACAAATTATTTTGATGATAATGTATTTTATTCTTTTTAAAAGTGGAAAACTACATCACAAAACTTAAGAACAAATAAATTACTAAAAGTTTGAAACACATTTAAAGGTAGGAATCAGTGATGAAGTAGTGACTTTTAGAAAATGTGTTTTGCAATTAAATATGTGTGTGTGTGTGTGTGTGTGTGTGTGTGTATTAATCCTCACACAAGAATATTTTTTCCTTTGCTTTTCAGAGAGAGTGGAAGGGAGAGAAAGAGAGACAGGAGAGAGAGAGAGAAACATTGACGTGAGAGAGACGCACTGATTAGTTGCCTCCAGCACGTCCCAACCTGGGCCAAGCCTGCAACCGAGGTACGTGCCCTTGGCTGGAATCAAACCCGGGACCCATCAGTCTGAGGGTCAACACTTTAACCACTGAGCCAAATTGGCTAGGGCATATTTTGCAATCTTAAACAATAGCATTTAAATATTAAAGTAGAAAGCTATAGAATTCAACAAAATAAAAAGAAATCACTTAAAATTTGTTGATTCTTGTGAGTCTTTGAAAATCACATCAATAAATGTTAAACATTTCATCATAGAAAAGAATGAATTCACAGATCTAGGCCTCATATTTTTTTTCTCTTGGCATACCATGTCTGTACAGGGCAATGACAAACTGCATCAGAAAGCAATTGATCATTGGGACAGTGGCTTTTCAGGGCACCAGGAGTTGTTTGTATTTGTTCATTGCAAGTTAGAGAGCAAAAATAACCTTCTTTAAGACTGTTCCTGGTTAGCATTGGGTAGTCATCCAATGCTACTAAACTCTAATTTAATATATAAGGTGCAATAGATAGTCTGAATTACATTAACTGAATTATTTCATTTTAGTTAACTTCACATCTTACCTAACAGCACACTGTAGTCTCCGCCTCTTCTTTAAAGGAGCACCTCAAACCACAACATGGCCAAAACTATCAAAACATTGATCTCACCTTGTTAATTCTAGTTTTCTTTCAAGCGCAGCTCTACTCCATTCCCCTAGCTTTTCCATGGTGAAGGATTATTTGGCTTCAAATTATGTTACGAGTCTTAGTCTCTCTCATTCTCTTTTGCAAGAATTGAGCAAAACCTTGTGTGTGTCTCCAGGTTTATTTGTGTAAATTATCTTCATTCAGAAAATGTATCTCAAAGAGAAAAAACAACAACAAAGTGAATTCCAGTTGACTCATGAATCTTGCATTTGCCACAATAAAAAGAGAAAGCCTGAGAGGTAATTGTTTGAAAATAAACATGATATGTGTTGGGTAGGTTGAGCTTTAATTGGCCTAAAGGCATGAAGAGAGTTAAAAAAAGTAAAATAAAGCTGTACTGAAAAGCCACCTCAGAGTGTTATATGAAAAAATTTGGAAGCTGGGCTTACAGAATAGATAAATAGTGCATTTTTAGGGAGGAGGGCTACTCAGAGGTTTGAAGAGGTGTTATCTCTCCTTTCTTACTATGATCGAACCAATCAGGACAAAGGTGTAAAGAATTCTTAATAATTAGACCTCCTCAAAGGAATAAGGTGGTCGCCAGATAGGTATATAGGTAGATAGATGATAAAGATAGTATTATATTTATTCAAGCGGAATTTAAATAACATATCACAGAAGGAACAACTGCAATGGGCATGTATTTCATTCTGTATTTCACTCAGCTCCTGATTCTGAAACGCCTATCCTGTAAATGCCTTAGGGACAAGGTCACATCTGGTTCATGTTTGAGACTATTTCTAGCCTTAGATTATAAATAACTCTTTAGAGAGGTAGGAAGATTGTAAACCACCTATTACATTTGGCTTGACAATTGCAGTGTTCTGAATATATTAGAGACTCAATAAATATTTTATAGACTAATTGGCACGTGAAATTTTGAAATGCATGTTCTTAAAAATGCAGCCAATAGGACTTTATAACACCCTCACCCTTGTCTCAGCAGATGTTTGGATGTGCAGTGATGTTATCTGTCTAATCTGGCATCTTGGCATAGGAAGGTGTTTTCTACTCCAGGTGGCAGTGCCTTGAAATAATCACAAATGACTGTTTCCCAGCAACAAAAAAGAGGTTCCTGCTGCACAGTAATTTCCTAAGTTCTTCCACCAACAATTGAAAAAAACAGCAATCGATGGAGATTAATTCTAATTTTTGAGCTTATCATTTCCATTCTTTGCTCTTCCTGATAGTATATCATCAATTAAGAATCTATGGAAGGAAATCTATTTCAATAAAAACATTGTCAAACAAATATATGGCATACAAATATGTATGGATATATAGGGTGTCCCAAAAATGTATACACTCACTTTGAATAATTTTAAAGGCAGTGTTAATAAAAATACATTTCATTTTCAAAATTGAGCTATCAGCTGTGAAAGTGTACATACATTTTTGAGACACTCTGTATATCACAGTAATTCTGAATAAAGCAGAATGAAGTAAACAAAAGAAAAAGTGATTGATCCAGTATCAGATTCATGCACTCCAATATATATTTTATGATGTACATATTAATATCTACCAATAAAGTGTTTTTAAATTTTTATTACAGGTAAATAACTAATTTTCTGAGTAAAGCTATCTCATATTTAGTCCATAAAATTTCAGTCTTTACTTCAGTATATACATTTAAGGATATATCAGCATCCTACCCTAATACTTCTTTGCTCCATAGAGTCAAGTTGCAGAATTCTTATTTGCAAGTCAGTGAAACTAATTAGTTTATAATTTTTCATATGGAGGCATCACTGAAAATGATAAGAAAGGATTTACCCAACTATGTAGCTAAATGGCAGCATGAAAGGAAGAGCCAGAAGGACTCAGGGACAGACGGGGCCAAGAGCACACGCTCCAGAGGCACACTGACTGGGTGCTACCGCCTATTATGGGCATGATTTTGGGGCAAATTGTTTAACAATTCTATCATTTCACTTCCTCATCTAGAAATGATGATGGTGATATTGATGATAGCCCCTATAGTCTAACATTTCTGTTAGTGAATTAATATGTGTAAATCCCTTAGGGTGGAGTCTTGGTAAAAAAATAAACTTTAGGTTATCCTTTGTATTTTGCTTTATACACACAACTTACATTTACATATTTTTTGATAAATAGCTGCTTCAACCAAAAGTAGGTCAGTAAAAACATGAAAGATTTGTCATCTGAGTTGTAGACCCAGCCACTACTTTCTTTTCTTCCTTATGACCCATTTAATAGTGAATGAAATAACTGACATTGACTATATAGCTATTATTTGTGCAATGTATTATTTCACATTTTAAAGAATAGCAATAGAATATATGAAATTCAGCAGGGAACCACAATATAATTGCACTAAGTATGGTTCAATACTTAGGGTATTAAGTTATATTTTTTTCACATCCTTAAAGAGAAGCAGTACTCTAGAGGATAACTTTTTTTAAACAGCGGAACAGGAACAGAGGATGCATAGCTTGATTTGCGCAACTAATGGTGAATCAATGAAGGTGAAAATAAAAAGAGTTTATAACCTGAGGGAATAATTGTCCTCTGTATTTGTATGAAAGGCTGCATAGTGCTAAAGTCCATTTAGCCGACTTGACACCCTCCGACGCTTCACCTCACAGAGCTCAGATTGGGCCATGCCTATAGAAAACGAATGGGCTTCTTTCTTGCAGTCATTGTGGTAAATCTACTGGAAACTTCTGAAATTAACACCCTCTACTAGACAATGCAGCCCTTCCTGCCCGCCGAGAAAGGCCATGCCAGGCAAGGAGCAAAACACTGGGATGGCTCTGTAGGGCTAAAGGCAGCTTTCCTTCCTAGAGGAAATTTGAATGTTGCAGGACATTTTACAAAGCATGTGGCTGAAACTTTTGCACTGTTTAAAATTCTTCGTCAATTATTCTATGTAGTTTCATATGCCGCTGGAGGAAGAAATCTAGCAGCAACAAACAGGAAAAGAGTTTGCAAAGATGTACAATCATGAGTAATTTAAATGCTAATTAGAAATTTAACTGATCAAACCTGAATCCTTTCAGTTTTACCATTCTTGTGAGTTTTGTACATCAGAGACAGTTACTGATTTATAAAATATACCATATATATTTCTGTAAACTGGTAATCAGTTACATATACAATATGTTACATATGTTACACATATTTCTCTAAAATAATGATCAGTTACATGTACAATATATTACATAGGAAAAAAGAAATAGGAGAGAAACCATATTTTTAAAAAAGAATTTAAGTCAGAATTATGAAAGACTTTTTATTTCAATGAGAAATAGGGGTTTTGTTTTTCTTAGGCATGGGAACACCGAAGACTATGAATCAGAGTGACATAAGAAAGAGATATGCCTAGGGAGGTTATATCTGTGTTTATTGCAGTGGTTAGACCAAGAGATAATATTTTATTATCAATCAAGTCTATACATTTTCTTACATTCAAAATGATTACTTATTCCTATAAAAATATTTGGAATTATTTTACTAGCCTTTTAATTTATATTTTTTCCTTGCTGTCAACCACACTGATTTCATATATATATATAGTCCCACAGGGTCTTATAATACAATATTGACATTCTTCCACCAAAGCTGGGTTTATGTTCCATCTCCATGTATCTGGGCAGTCTTTATGTGACAGAAATAATGCTTAGACTAGGTCATAAAATACAATCTCTCTCTCAGAAATTTATCTTTTTTTAAAAAAAGTATATTTTTATTGATTTCAGAGAGAGAAGGGAGAGGCAGAGGGAAATAAAAACATCAGTGAGGAGAGAATGGTCATTCGACTGCCTCTTGCACGCCCCGTACTGGGTTCCAGTCCAAAACCAGGGCCTGTGCCCAAGGGGAATTGAACTGTGACCTCCTGGTTTATGGGTTGATGCCCAACCGCTAAGCCAAACCAGCCAGGTCAGCAATTTATCTTTAACTCAAACACCATGTTTTAAGGAAACTAACCACATGGAGATGGCATATGTGGGTTTGCCCTCTGACAGTGCAGCTGGAACTCTAGATAGAATCAACTTCAAGATTTGTGAGTGAAGAGCATTCAGGTAATTTCAGCCCCCAAGTTTCTGCCTGCTGAGAAAGAACATACCAGGCAAAGAACAAAACATTGGGATGGTTGTGTAGGGCTAATCTTCCAGGGGAGGCCTCGAACATTTTAGAACAGAGATAAACCACCTCCACTGTACAGCTGTCTGAAATCATTACCCACAACTGATAGCCAGTGGAGTGATCTAGTGCGTCTAACAGATGAGGCTTATTTTCATAGGCTTGTCCAAATATTCTATATGCTTATTGAAAAATTTTAGCTGCCTAATCTATCATATTTTAAGGATGATATATTTAAAAGTCTTCCGATATTATGTGGATTTTACTATTTCTCCTCAAAGTTGTGATGTGTGTGTTTGTGTGTGTGAAATTTGTTACAAAGAGTGTACATGGTAGAAATCATTGCAGATTCTGATGAAGTAAGCAATTATCATGAGGGAACTACCCTCTTTATCTCTAGTAATGTTTCATAAGATTTATTTTATCTGAAATTAATGTAACTGTTGTCATTTACTTGCTATTTTTCAGACTCATTTTCTTTCACGCCTTCTGTTTACTTACATTTTTATTGATTCTTGTAAGCAACATCAAGCTGAATTTCATATTTCATCCAGTGTAGCATTTCCTTTGACTGGAGTATATACATTATTTCCATTTATCATCAGCACTGGTATATTGGATTAATTTCTAAGACCTTACTTGGTTAAGTTGACTCTTCCCTTTTCCCTCATCTTTGTTTTTCTTATTTTGAATAGAGATTTAGTTTTCATTTCATTTTTTTCCCCTCAACTCTTTTTTTTCCTCATATCTGCTGCTTTCACTTTTTCTTCTTTCTCCTTCTATCTGGACTAGCTATCCTTCTATTTTCCTTAGAAATTTTTCTAGAGAGGCTTTATTACTCACAAACTCTGTTTTGTTGGTCTGTACATTTTCTTAAATTACCCTAACTCTTGAAATATTTTTTTAGTGTGTGTAATTTATACAACACAGACACATATTTTTCTCAATACTTTGAGAATGTTTCCCACTGTCTTTGGGTTTCCTTTGTTGCTATTAAGAAGTCAGGTGTTAAATAATGATTGGGCTTTTGAAAATGATCTACTTTTTCTCTTTGGCTAATTCAAAATCACCTTGCTATCTATGATACACACACACATATATATAATGTAATTCTTTAAGTCTTAAGGTAGAGTTTTTAAAATTTATTTTCATAAAGAAAAACTATGTATTCTAACAGAAACATAAATGTTTCGAGAGCACATCAATTCTATGTGGAGCCATTAATTATTAACATATTGCTGAATTTCTCTGATGGTTGTCCCAACTTCCCCTTCCAATACCTCTTTCCTAAACTGCTTCTACACCAGTGTCCCAAAAACCTTTGCCACCAGGTGTGCATGTGTAACACTATTCTTTTAAAATAACATTTTAATATTTGTAGAGAATATGTTCCTTTCTAGTAAAAATACAGAGATTCATTTAAAAAGAAGACCTTTTACAGTTCTTCCCTTTGCCCCTTGCCCTTTTCTTCTACCTCTTCTTTGTGCTTAGACCTAAAGCACTCATAGATCTTCATGTTTACAAGCATGAGATTGAAAACCAAATATAGTTAATAATATCAAGGTAACTGTGTATGGGGCCTGGTACTTAAAGCAGCAGGGAAATCACTCTGTACAGCACATAATTTTCTAACCACTTTGCTGTATGTCTGGCACTAATACAGAACAATGTTGAATGAAACTGTAATAGAAAAAATAAAAAATAAATTAAAAAAAAAGATTGAAAACCTCTGGCAGAACAAAATGGTATTTTGATAAACCACTGTGCCAACACTGGACTCCCTACATTCAGACTCTTTTGTTTTTAAATGAGAAATAAATCAGCATAACTTAAAAACACTCTAGTAGAACTTTTGAAATTTAAGCCAAAAACTTCTAATTCTGAAAATGTATAATATTTTAGAATTTATGAGAATTAATTCATGTACATCCAGGTAAATAACATAAGCTCTCTCTTTTAAGCTCTTTCCCAAAATAATGGTGAAATCTTCAGTAATTTTTTTATATTTGGAATATTTTAAGTATATAAATGACTTGAGCGTTGGGTTTTCAGAGTCTAATTTTTTTATTTTATAAATAAGATATTTTACCCCTTTGTGATAAAAAGACAGTTTTTGAAATTACTTAAGGGTACTTCACAATCACAGTCCAGTTTCCAGAAATATTGTAGACATTGTGATTTTTTTACAAAATGCATGAAGTTCAACAGTGTTCACAAAGAACTCTCGTAAAGTAAATATTCACTATTTGTATAGTGCTAATGAAACATTTTTTGTGTGAGTTGTTTTATTCTACCAAGTGTCTATTGCTCTTGCTGTCACTGTTTTCATAACCATAAAACAAGATCAGTAAGAATGAAAGGATTCTTAAGGTTTACTAAACTAGTTCATAATAGAGACCAACCAACCTTCTAACTTCAAAATTGATGCTATTATCAGCACACTTTGACACCATTCTGTTAAAAAAAATGTGGAATCAAATTTCTCCTTGCATTTGATACTTGTGAATACTTGGGAATTCAAAAAGTATCCTGAGATACCTTTATTTGAGACTACACTTGAGAGAAAGCCACAGTTATATGAATAGGTTTTGTTGCCGTATGAATAACATTTATTATCAAATGATATGTTGAAGAGGTAAATGGCTTACTATTTTGAAGACATCTTTCTATATGCAAAAATCCATAATTTAACTATGTGTTATGTCTTCAGTGAAAAGAACAGATAAAAAAATACTAAAGTATATAAAATACTTTTAAAGTAGTCAATGCCCTATTATTCAGACATAAAGATTCATCCAATGACTAACAAATATTTATTGAATATATGTGTTAAAAATTGGAAGTGCAAAAAAAAAATTGGAAGTACAGCAGCAACGAGACAGGTAATAGGAAATCATTTTGTGTGGTTAAAAAAAATAAAAATAAAGAAGTAAATAACATTTCAAATAGTAATAAGAACATTAGTGGATGATGTTTCTGTCCTACTCTATTGGTTTTCATAAAAAAAGCTTAATTTAAATAAACATTTTTGGCATTCTGCTTTAATCCTTACTACTCCACGGGGAGGTAAAGTGTATCCCAGCCTCTTACTCTTTTCTGCTTTAGGAGCTGACCTACTTCATGGTACATGTATGTGGTCTGTTCCCTACAGGCCAAGTTTTACATATGCTGTTTCAGCATTGCTTCTCCTGGAGGAGCTTAGGAGTTGAATTGTATCCCCTGAAAACAAAGGTGTTGAAGCCCTCCCCTCAGCACCTCAGAATGTGACCTCATTTGGAAATGGGACCTTGACAGAGATAATCAAGTTAAAATGAGGCCATCAGGGTGGGCCCTCCTCCAGTATGAGTCCTATTCTTATAAAGAGGGAAAGTTGGGTACAGAGACAGACACACAGAGGGGAAAACGATCAGAGCCACACAGAGAGACTATCAAGTGAAGACAGAGAGCTGGAGGGGTACACTACAGGCCAAGGAACTTCTGGGACCATGGAAGGTAGGAGAGAGGCGTGGAACAGGTCATTCTCTAGAGCGCTCAGGGACCATGCCCCAGAGGCATATCGATGTCAGACCTCCGGCCTCCAGATCTGTGAGAGGATAAAGTTCGGTGTTTTAAGCCACCCAGTTTGTGGTATTTGTTTTGGTAGTTCTAGGAAATTAATAATAGTGAATAAAGTGTCTAACTGTCAGATTCAGCAACAGGAAGTACACTTACTTTCAAATAAAAGTCAAGCTTTCCAGTGTGCTAGAAAGTACCACAAATAACATGTGATGATCTATAATGAAACAGGAGATTGTGGCATGCCTTTGTTCTGCGTTGACTGACTGGAAATCTAGTGGGATTAAAAAACTACTGAGTGGCCTTAAAGTAAATTTATTTATTTTCTTGACTAGACCTATTTCAGAGTCATCAACAGACTCTTACAACTAAGACTAAACAAATAGAGTAAGATGTGAGGAGGATTCCAGATCTTTTTATAAAAAAGAAAAAGTTTAATAGACAAGATTTAGAAGATGTTGTTTGAATTCATTTGTACTTTAATTTTTCCCTAGAGAATTCATAGTAGAATAAAGTTTTTCTTCAAATCTGGCCAAATTATACATTGCATTTTATGACTGAATTTTCTTTATGATTTTATTTAAAATTCAAAGTTATACCACTGATACTAATGGTGCCAATCTAAAAATAAATAGCATACAACATTCACTCTTAAAATAATGAGAATAACCTATGTCCTTGGCATGTGTTTTTTAAAAAATACAATGTTTTTTACTAAATATTAGTAAGTTTACACTCTGTTTACACTCCCGTCTTTATTTTTTTGTCAGTACCAAAAATGTTTTCATTCATTACACTAATATCTTAATTTTAAAGTATTTGAAATCTAATTGTAGGTGAATATAGAAACAATTTTATATGCATGTGAAGAGAGAAAGATTGAGCAAGCTGAACATGAAAAGTAAAGGTTTTGGTGCTTCCAAATTATTTCCCTCAAACAGTAGACTTAAAATTCTATGTAGAGCTATTGTGAGATGATGGTCTTCAGTGATCTGATTTAATAATGCAAATTTTAAAATTTAATGTCCAATTTTCTGAGGTCTAATTTAAGCTTATCAGTCTATCAAGTGTTATGAATTCCTGTAATGATAAGTAACACTGTAATATCCACTACATCAAAATATCCAATGAAAAGTAAGTTATTTTTGTAATATGACTTATCTTCCCTTCACTATTGATTCCTCTTGCTCAATAAGATACTTTTAGATGAAAGACAATAAAAATAAGATAAAATGATGAAAGGGAAAAGTAAGTTTTGGAATTTCATATAGTGGTAAAATGATACTGTATTATGAAGAGCTTAGTGATTCTGAACTATGAATGAAACAGTAATGTGCACGTCTAATAAAAAGTTTCCTTGAATACTTACTACATACTAGACCTATGCCAGGAACGTCGGATCATTCCATGTCATTAAAAAGACACCTGCATTAGTTTCCCTTTCTGAACTCCTTCACTTCTTCTGTAAAATGCAGAAAGAAAAGTTACCAAATGATTACTATTCTATAAATATTATCTCTATCTATAACAGACAGCAACTTTGAAGCCAAGACTCGAACCCCTTTCATTCTATTTCTAAAGCTCATAATCGTATCCTGGGGTCATTTTGCCTCTTTATTATGTAAAATCATCTCAGTGACTTTGATAGCTGATTACTCCAGTTTGGGATATTTCAGGAGCTTTATTTCTCTCTGGTACTGACTCTTCATTTAATAGCTTATTAGCACCTTAACCTGAAATGTAGAAAGAGAACTAGAAGACTATGCAACAGATGAATTTTGAATTTGTAGATTTGGTGCGCATGAAAAGTCATTACTAACCTAAGATCTCTGGTTTTTATTTAATGTTTTATTTGAAATTTTGAGTTATAGGTATAGCTTAACTTTCTATCCTATTTCTTTTGCCAGTGATCATAGAAAAATATTGAATTGTTGAGGTTAGGCTTTCCCCATACTTCTCAGTTCTTTAGCATTCCCTCTCTCTTTCTCTCTCTCTCTCTCTCTCTCTCTCTCTCTCTCTCTCTCTCTCTCTCTCTCTCTCACACACCCCAAACAACAAATGTTATTTTCCCTTTAACATGTTAGCTTGCAAGTTACCACATTTTAAATGTCAAAAATAAAATTTTTCTTTAAGTTTCGACAAGTAATTTTGTCATTTATGAATGAACTAAGGTGAAAATTTATCTTCATTTTTAATATTAAACATACAATTTATTTTTTTTAACCCTCTAGATACTTCATTTTTCTTTTTATATCGCCAACATTCTGTAGCATGTAATACTTCTAACATCACTGGTCTAGTTTATAAAAGTCTGTATTATATTCTTCTGCTTCATAAAAATAAATGAAATAATCACTTCCTTTCTAACTTAGGGATTAATAGCTTTAAATTCATGACTCAGCATAAGAATGAACTAGAACTTTATTTCACTTTACTTTTTATGCATGGGGTAAATATGTTGTGACTAACACATTATTTTCAGTTACAAATACAAGTAAGCAAACATTTGAACAAAGTAAGAAATGTTGATTATGCTTGAGAACTATTATGGCCTCAGGTTATTTTCAACCTCAATTTACTTCACTCTTTTTTGTTCTCTTATAAAAGAGCTTTATAATTACAAACATGTGGAGAAATTTTAAAATTTAATTTTGTATTATTAGATCTATCATTATGATAAGAGCATTTTTTGATGTTGTACTGCTTCTTAAGACAGCCATACTAAGAATTCAATAATAACAAAATTTCATTTCCTTCTTAAAATTATTTGAAATATATTTTCACAGTAGTGAATATTATTACTACATTGAACATAGTAATAACAATGCAGGTGTCTTCACAATACTGTATAGAATTAGAAGTAATTCTACAAAGGCAAACCTAATTTAATCTGCCATCTGTTTGCGTACTATTGTTAAATTAAATTATTGACTCAACAGATACACATTTATATTAGATGGTTATTCAAACTTTTACATTTAATATTTACTATTCTAAAATAACCCCCCACATTTTTATTAAGTTTTTTCCTGAACTGGTAAAAAGTATCAGCTTGGCATGAAATATTAGCTTCAAATTCCTCAGTAGAGAGAAGGTAATAAAAGCTATGAAAGAGCAAATCATTTGAGGGAGCAAGTCCACAGAGGAAAAAAGAAAGCTGAGGCTTTGGGGGAGTAAGAGAAGAAAAGTGAAACTAGAAAAAATAGACAAGAATGAAGAGAACAATATCTAGTAAACCCAAGAGAAAGAGAGATTTTCAACTAATATGTTAATATACTAATAAGAATTTTGATCTGACTTTCAATAGTTTTACACTGAAAGTAACCTTAACAGTTCATAAATACCAGGGTTATTAGTATCATACAGGGTGGGGCAACAATAGGCTTACAGTTGTTCATATGGAAAATCATACAATAATTAATAAATTATAATACAGTAATAAACTCTGTGTTTTGCGTACTCACAAATGTAAATCTACTTTTGCCCACACTATATGGCCTGAGACAATATTTGAGAATTTTGAATTAAATTCAGAATAATAGATTTTTTTAGAATCAAGGCACATTTCTTTTTCAAATGGACACTTTTTTTCTGCCATTGTGTTATCATAACATCTTCAGCAAAAAAGTTACCTTATCAGCCTAAGTACATTTTCAAGTGAAAAAAATCAACATAATTATAATCATTGAAGTGTAAAGTACTTAGCAGGTGTTTCCAAAGATGAAACGTTGATTGATCAAGATTATAACTGGTGTGTAAGAAAGTTCTCACACTCAAGGGAGCCTATTGTAATTATCTGTGGGCATGTAAAATTGTAGATTAAAGAATGCTACCTTTTTTAAAGTTATTCGATGTTTACTAACATTTCAAGTTGAATACAAATGAATCTTTTGTATAGCCATAAATTATTTTTACAAAAACATAGTAGCTGCCAACCACTACAAAGATAGCTTGAGGAAAATCATGTAACATGAAATATGATGACATCAGTTATTCTATGGAATTAACATCAATTTATAGACTTTTATTTCCTGTTGGAGATCTTGGCCTACGGACATGCCATTCCTTTGGAGAATGTTCGGTTAATGTAAAACTTTCTTATAAATACAATGATGACTTTCAAAAAGAAAATACTTCTGTAATAACTTCACTAGATAAAAGAAATCTGAATTACACCATTTAATAACTTTGCCAATTAAATTAATTTTTATTGCCTTGACCATTATGTTTGGTCAATTATATTTCATGTAAACTAGTTTCCATCAGCCCTGGATAACGTGAGAAATCTTTATTCTGCTAGTTACGTCTCCAATCTACTCTGACAGGGAGGCTTTTTAGTATTGGTAATTTTCCTTGTGGAAACATCAGTTAACTGTCTCTGATAAATCTACTTAAAAGTGGTGAGACACTTTAAATCTCAAGCTTCTTAAAGAGGTTGAGATATGGCCATTAATCATTATCAGCTAAAAGATGTATTAAAATTTATCACTCTTCTAAAGCTCTTCTGTCAATTTGGACCCAGTCCAGGGCAGGCCCTTTTCACATACAGTGGAGTAAGACAGACATGCGTATAGACTCATTTCAGTCTGGTCTCTCGCACTGCGGTGACTTGAGAAATATTCAATAAATCGTATTCACAGATTTATGACCACTGGATCTTTCCATTTTTGTCTGGAACAAGAAACGGATATTTTGCCAAGCCAGTTTTTGGTGATGTTTTTAGTGCTATATCTAAAGCAATATTTGAGGGATACATTCACAGGAAATTTTTTTTAAATGTAGGAAAGAATACCAGGTGTGCTCCATATGCCCCCTCACATACTTTTTTAAAAATGTCGTGACTGCCAACTGCATTATAGATGATTTCAGGAAACGTGGCTGAAAGTGAACGGAATAAAGAAGTCAGTTTAAAAGAGACAAAAATATTTCACCTCAAGAGCTGTATTTTTGCTGTTTGTTTGTTATTTTATAGTCATATAATTAGTAGTTTCATTCTCTGTGATCTCCAGATCCAGACTTTACTTTTCTCAGCTTCTCTTACAAAGAAAGATATATTCTTATTTCCATGCATAAGAAACATTATAGCTTGTATAATAATATTTGTTTCCCTAAATCTCTTCTCTCCAATATAATAGGTAATAATTTTATTTAATATCTAGGGAAAATATTTTAATCTCTTTTTAATCTTTTCAGAAATTTTCTTAACATATATACCTACACAAGCATGATCTTTCTCCCTTCTTTAACTCGGGTGATAGCATGTTCTATTCCTTGTCACATTTACTTAAAGTATGCATATTGGAAAATTTCCCAATGGCTATATAGTGTTTCCAATGGCTATACATGTTTTCTTGTAAAAAACACATTATCTAAAATTTACTTTCTTAACAATTCTTAAGCATATGGAACAGTAGTGTTAACTATATACACCTTGTTGTGAAATAGATTTCTAGAACTTTTTCATTGTTTAAAACTGAAATTCTATACCCATGGAATATCAACTCCCCTTTTCCCTGTCCCCCTAGCTCAGGGCAACCATCATTCTACATTCAATTCCCAAGAGTAGGACTACTTTAGATAACTAACATAAATAAAATCATGCAGCATTTGTCTTTTAGTAATTGGCTTATTTCACTTAACTTTATATAGTCAAGGTTCCGCTGTGTTACATAATATGAAAGGATATAATTTCCACTGTATGTATATACCACTTTTTTTTTTACCCATTTGTCTATAAATGGGCATTTAAACTGCTTTCATGTCTTAGTTATTGTGATTAATGCTGCAGTGAACATAGGAGTAAAAAGTTTTCTTCAAAATCCTGATTTCAGTTCCTTTGCATATATACCCCATATATGCAAGTGGGATTGGTGGATCATAACTTTTGCATGCCATAAGTTTTGGTATATTGTACTTTTATTTATTTTTGTTTTAAGATATTTTTTATTTTCCTTTTGATTTCTTTGAACAATTGGTTATTCAGGAAAGTATTGTTCAATTTCCACACACTTGTGAATTTTCTAGCTTTTCTACTGTTAACTGATTTATAGTTCCATACAACTATAGTCAACAAAGATTCTTGACATGATTTTAATCTTCTAAAATTTATTAAGATTTGTTTTGTCTAACATATGTCTATCCTGGAAAATGATTTTGTGCACTTGAGAAGAACGCGTGTGCTGCTGCTCTTAGATGGAATGTTTTGCACGCGTCTGGTAGGTCCATTCGGTCTAAAGTTAGTTCAGGTGCAGTGTTTGCTCACTGATTCTCTTTCTGGATGGTTATTCATTGTCGAAAGTGAGATATGGAAGTCTCCTACTATTTTTATATGCTGTCTATTTCTCCCTTTATATCTGTTAATATTTGCCTTATATACTTAAGTGTTCCAATGCTAGCTGTGTATTTTTTCACTATTGATATTTGCTCTTGCTGAACTGACCCCTTTATCATTATATAATGACTTCCTCTTTTCTTATTCATGTTTTGACTTAATGTCTATTTTGTCTGATATAGATATGCTACCTCTGCTCTCTTTTGGTTTTCATTTATGTGGAATATCTTTTTCTATCACTTCACTTTCAGCCTGTGTGTGTCTTTAAAGCTGCAGTGAAATCTTGTAGGCAGCATATAGTTGAGTTTTGTTTTGTTTAATCTATTTAGTCATTCTATGTCTTTTGATTGGAAACTTTAGTAAATTTACATTTAAAGTAATTATTGGTAGGTGAGGACTTATTGCCATTTTGTTAATTTTTTTGAATGTTTTGTAGATTCTTTGTTTCTTATTTTGTTGCTGTCTTTCTTTATGAAGAGATGATTTTCCATAGTGGTATGCTCAGATTTATTTTTCTTTATATTTTGTGTATCTACTATCAGTTATTGCTTTGAGGGTACCTTGAGGCCTGCATGCAACATCTTATCATTATAACAGTCTATTTTAAGTTGAATACAACCTAACTTTGTTCACATACAAAAGCTCATTTTTAATATCCCGCTACATTTTATGATGTCTTGCCTCATTTATATCTTTTCATATTTTATATCCATAAATAAATTATTGTTGTTATAATTATGCTTGATTACTTTGTTTTTTAACTTTTATACTAGATTTATAAGTGATTTATATACCTCCTTTACAATATTAAAGTAATTTATGTATCATCATTACAGTATTATAGGATTCTGTATTTGTCTATTTATTTACCTCTACCAGAGCTTTGTATTTTCATATACTTAATTTTGCTTTCTAACCTCTTTTCACTTCAATTGAAAAGAATAAACTTTAATAATTTTTGTAAAGCAGGTCTAGTGTTTACAAACTCCTTCCAGTTTTGTTTATCTGGTAAAGCACTTTGAAGAATAGTTTTGCCAGGTACTGTATCCTTGTTTGGCAGTTTAATTTTTTTTCTGTTTCAGTATTTTGAATATATTATCCAACTCCATTTTTGCTTGAAATATTTCTGCTGAGAAATTATGTGGGAGCTCATTTGTATGTGACAAGTGGCTCTTTTTATTGGCTAGTTTCAAGATTCTCTCTTTGTCCTCGACTTTTGACAGTTTGATTATGATGTGTCTCATAATGATGGGCCTATTTGGCTTATCTTAATTGGAATCTGTTTTGGAATCCAATCTTAATGGAATTTTCAATTTGGAAGTTCATTTTCTTCCTCATATTTGGGAATTTGGAGACCATATTCCTTCAGATAAACTAATTGCCCTTTTCTCTTTTTTTCTCCTTAAGGGATTCCCATTATGTGATTATTAGTCTGCATGATGATATACTATAAATCCCTTAGGCTTCCTTTATTTTATTTTTCTTTTCATTCCTCTCACTGGATAGTTTCAAGCTAACAGTCTTTGAATTTGATGGTTCTTACTGCTATTGAACTCATATAGTGCATTCCAATCATTTATTGTATTCATCAGCTCTAGAATTTGTTTAATCTTTATAGCTTCTTCCCTTTGTTGTTATTCTCATTTTGTTCACGCATTATTTTTCTAATTTTATTTAGTTTTCTGTGTTCTTTTTAGTACACTGAGCTCTTTAAAGACTATTTTGAATTATTTATAAGGCAATATATAGATCTTTGTATATTTAGAGTTAGTTTCTGGAGATTTATTTTGTTTCTTTGATTGGGCCATATCTCTCATTTTCTTCAAGAGCTTTATTTTGTGCTGTGAAATGTACATTTGCAAAACAGGCACCCCTCCCAGTCTTTACAGGCTAGCTTTGTACAGGGACCTTCACCAATCAGAAAAATATTCTCACGGACTCTCAAACTTTTTCTGAGCCTTGTTTTCTCTGGTCTTGTGCATGTGATTTCCTAATTAGAGAGGTTTGCCAGTGCCTTTTTATTTTTATTTATTTTTTTAAATATATCTTTATTGACTTCAGAGAGAGGAAGGGAAAGAGATAGAAACATCAATGATGAGAGAGTTGTCATTGATCAGGTGCCTCCTGCAAGCCCCCAACTGAGGATCGAGCCTGCAACCCGCACATGTGCCCTGATGGGGAATTGAACCATGATCTTCTCGATCCTAGGTCGACCCTCAACTGCTGAGCCATGCCCCACTGGGCGCCAGTGTCTTTTTAAAAGTTTGTGATCTTTTACTACTTCTTGTATCTGTCCACTGTATTGCAGGTTCTGTGGCACTGAACAAGCTGAGCTCTCTTTCATTCTCAGTGCCCCCTATATATGTCAAACATGTGCTAGTTCCACATTAGCACTCCAAAGCAGGAGACACAGAAACCAGTCCCTCAGGTAGTTCCTCCAAAAGCCTGGACCTTGGATGTGCATTTCACTGTCCCCATTGCTTCCTTCCAAAGGAGGAGCTGTGGTTTGAATTTTTCTTTCCAGTTGTACCAGTCTGTGCTGTCCTGTGGGAAGGGCTATCACAGTTGTGACAAATCTGGTTTTCTTAGTTGTCTCAATGCACCTCTTCTTGGATTTGAACTTACCTAGAGTACTGCAACTTCTTAACTGTTTTCTGAAATTCCTCTAAAGGCTTTTTTGGACCATATATCTTAGTTAAGTTGGTATCTTTGTGGAACAATGAAGGCCAGGACTTACCATTCTGCTACCTCACTGGTGTTGCCAATATTAGTTTTATTTTTTATTATTTTATTTTATTTTATATTTTATTTTATTTTATTTTATTTTATTTTATAATATATCTTTATTGGTTTCAGAGAAAGGACAGGAGGGGAGAGAGAGATAGAAACATCAATGATGAGAGAGTCATTGATCGAGCCCACAACCCGGGAGTGTGCACTGACCAGGAATCAAACCCCGATCCCCTGGATCCTAGGTCAATGCTCAACCGCTGAGCCATGCCCAGCAGGGCGCCAATATTAGTTTTATTAATAAATAAATAAAAATTCCTACACTTTGGTACTATTTTTTACATTTACACCAGTTTGAAGCTAATTGGAAAGAAATGTAATATAGGGATTAGGTTTATTGTTTTCTTTTGTGTTCATGACATGACATACAACTCAAACTCCCATAAGGAAAAAAGAGACATAAGTATTTACCAGAACCGGTAATAAAGCTTTACCTGATGGCATTGCCAAAGAAAATTGTATAAAACACACAAACAAAAACATCATGGTGATCAACATGCACGGATTCCTCATAGGATAGTATTCAATCTGAGCAAGTGTGTTTTTAAATTAAATTCTTTATAATTGAAGCAGTAGTTGAAGTTCATTTAACTGTTTTGATAAATGATATCTTTTTGACATGGATGCTGTCAAGTATGCTGAAAATGGTTATTTAGCTTCATTTAACTTGACTTTTTTGTCAGTTGGAATATTTTCAAGACTGCTGAAATAGATATTTAGCTTCATTTAACTTGAGTTTTGTATCAATTGGAATATTTCTTTCTATATTAGAATGAAAATTTCCCTGAAATACATTTTTGCAAAATGGTTGGAAATGCAACAATTAAGATTCCAAGATTATTTTTTATTCTAATGACAATTCTCTAATGGGGCTGGTGTCATTTTTCTGATAGCTGTATATATTTCCTTGCTTTCCTGTCTTGTTCTTTTTCCTCTAGAACTTGTACTAATAATTACTAGGGATATTGTGGTTGCAGAGATACACACTGAGAAATCAAAATCTTACATCTAGAGCACATTCTTACTTTATTTTTTTCTATTTTTGGTGGGCCCCATCTCCAAAGTTGATGTAGTCCTTTGGATGCTAATCTCCTCTGCATGGCCTGGATCTACTGAAGCTTTTATAATATTCTACTATAATACTAAGGTGCAGGAAAGTTGTATTTATTTTATTATTTTAAAACAAATTTAAATTATCCTGAGTCTTCACTTCACATGTAGATGGGGATTTAAATTTCCATATTTAATGGGCCACATGTATTTTTTATCCAAGCCTTCAGAGTTCTAAAATAAAAGGATAAGAACTCTATTACTTCTGGCCTCCCTTACTGTTTTCCCTGGTGGCTGCACCAGTCTGCGTTCCCGCCAACAGTGCATGAGGGTTCCCTTTTCTCAGCATCCTTGACAGCACTCATTGCTTGTTGATTTCTTGATGATAGCCATTCTGACAGGTGTGAGGTGGCATCTTTTTTTTGCTTATGTAAACTTGCAAATAGTCTCCTGAGTTTCTGTTGCCTACCCTGAGTTTTTTAGTAGACTAAGTAATCACTTCCCTTGATTCCAGGGACCTGCAGAAATCTCCTTTTCTTCAGTCCTAGAGAAATTTCCCAGCTCAGGTAGTACTAAAGCCCCTGACTCTGCAGTTTCAGAGCGCTGGCCCTTGCTCCTGGACTCAAATGGTCCTTCTCCTTCCATAAAGGAAGCCTGCTGTTTTCCCCTCGGGAGTTCAGGGACCTGGACTACTAGGATGAAAAGCCTGCGTGACCAGGAGCCTGCTTCCACAGGGGTAGAAGGTGGAGAAAAGGGCAGACAGACTCGCCTCCTTCTTTCGAACTCTTTCAATGATGTTTTTAAAGTTGCAGTAAAACCACATGCAAGTTAATTAACTTGCCATATCAGCAAGTTAATATGAGGGAGCTCAGCGGGATTTTTCCAGGTTGCCCATTTTTGTCTTACGCACAATCTTATTCCCATGTTCTATCCTTGCCCTGCTTTCTCTTACTCATAAAAGATTTTCCATAGCTTATAGCATAATGTCTTATTGTTTATCATTAGTCCTGAGATTAATGATAGCACATAACAGGATTAAATTGAAATATCTAAATGTGCTGATTTGTTTGGCCATCCCAGGCACAAAAAATCCCTTGCCATTGTTTATTCCATCATCCTGAGAGATGGCTTTGGCTGCTGTGTTGAAATTAGACTGTAGTGGTAGAAAATAAGGAGACCTTTAGAAAGCTAAAATCTTAACCTATGTGAGGAGTAAGAGTAGCTTAGACAGGGGTTGTAGCCATTGATTTAATGAGAACTAGTTAAATCCTACTTTGAAAATAGATCCAACTGGATTTACTGATGAATTAATTGCAGCCATGTGAGATAATAAAAGAAACCAAGCATGGCTGCAAAGTTTTTAGACACGTCAACTGGAAGACTACAGTTCTCCTTAACTGAGGTGAGGTAGACTCTTGGAGGAGCATATTTGGGGTGATACTAATGGTTCAGCGTTGGACATATGAAAATTATAATGCCCATTATGGCAGCTGGATGTATAAAAGTAAAAATTTGAGAAAGAAGCCTATAGAGAAATAAAGTTGGGAGCATTACCATATTACTGGCATTTATAGATATGGGATTGGATGGGATCACCAAGAGAAAGAATGCAGAATGAAAAGAGAAAGCCACAAAAACTGAGCTGTCAGTGGGCACTTCAGCTTTAAGAGGTTCAGGAGAAAGGAGGAAGCTGTAGGGGACACTGATCAGTAGCAAAAAATAAAATAAAACAAGAGAAAGCTCTGTCCTTTAAGACAATTGCAGGACATATTTCTGAGGAGTGAGCAATCAGCAGTCTCAAAATCTGAAAGGCCATTTAAAATGAGGACTGAGAATTAAATTAAATGGCATTTATTAAAATAAATTAATATCTCAGCAGACTGTGCAGAGGTGTTTAAACTATATCTCCTAGTTTTATTTTGATTTCATGCTTCCTCCTTAACAGTAAATCTCTGTATGTGTGATTTAAAATGTTACACAAAGCCCTGGCTGGTTGGCTCAGTGGTCAGCATGTCGACCTGCAGAATGAAGGGTCTTGGGTTCAGTTCTGGTCAGGGGCGCCTACCTCACTTGAGGCTGGATCCCCGGCCCGTTGGGGCGAGTGCGGGAGGCAACCAATCGATGTGTCTCTCTCACATGGATGTTTCTCTCTCTCTCTCTCTCTTTGAAAAATCAATGAAAATATATCCTCTGGTGAGGGTTTAAAAATAAATAAATAAATAAATAAATAAATAAATAAATAAATAAAATGTTATGCAAATACTAATAACCTTCATTTATCAGTCTATCAATCCAAGCTAATATATGAATCAATAAATAAATCCTAAGCAAAGACATTTTTTATACTAGGTTTTGGTAGTTTTTTAGTAGAGTTTATGTAGTTGATGTGTCCTTTACGAGGGTAGCCTTCTTGTTCCTTTAATTTCTATGCATTTATTCATGGCTCAGGAGTAAAATAATGAAACTACAGATATTTTTACAATAATTTTCTGTCTTCTTGAAAGTGAGAAGGTATTCTTTTCTTTTCTCTATCAGAATAAGCATCATAGGTGACATAGTCTCTTTGGGATGCAAGAGTCACACCTTTTTGATGGTGGCAAACACTTGTTTTGTGAAGATGGCATTGATTTTAGAGACTCTTTTCTCATTAATATACTAGTTAATCTAACTCAGTAGTATTTTGAATTAAATAAGGTAAGAATGAAGAATTAGATTAAAATGTTTGTTTTCCAAAAGTGATAACTGTATATTTATAAAGAACAATACTTCTTAATAAATGATAGATTTTCCTGCATGACTTATTACTGGTTAACTTTAGTAAGCATGTATTAAAGACCTACACTATACTACATGCCTTGCTAAATGTTAATTCTGAACTCAAATTAAAAGAAGAGTTTTTGCAGAGATTTGGCTGATAAAATAACTATTCCAATTTTGCAAGATCACATTTTTTTAAAGACATAAATGCAGCTATAATTATTGGAAATCATATATTTGATTGAAAACTACTTACATTTATAATTTTTTATTTTTTGAGTTTATTTTTATTTTTCCATCACCACATATCGCCCCCGGCCCCGTGCCCTCTTCCAGTTTCACCTGCCATCACCACCCTGTTGTCCATGTCCATGAGTCCTCTCTCTTTTCTTTTCACTCAACCCCCTCATTCCCAACACTCCACCACCACCAGAACAGTGTTTTCACTGTCTCCAAATATAGGCCATTTATAGATTATGTCTTTATACAAAGTCATTTCTCTCTGGTGTCTGTTATTAAATGTATTAATTATTATTAATAGTTTTATTATTTTACTTTTGAATTCAGAGTTTTATTTAAATATTGATTAATTAATCAATGAATTCTGTCACATACTTCTTCATATATTTTTACATAAAACAACATTTTAAATAAATGTCATATAAGCCTTTTTTGAGTCCAGTACCTGTCACTTACTAGCTCTGTAACCTTGAGATACTCAGTATCTCTAAATTCCCTCATCTGTTGTATGGTATGAAAAAGTCTGTAAAACACTAAGTGATAATATAATGACTTCATCTGTTTATAAGCCATGATACAAGTATAAATATTGAGAGAATATGGTGTACTTAGAAATGAGAAAATTAAAGACTAATTCTTTCTCTGTTCCTTATTAAGGTTAACATTGAAAGAACTACTTGATGGCTTAGTTTTCAACTGGCATTGTTTGCCCACCTAGATCAAAGTTGTGGGTTGGAGAACACAGAACAGGGGCATGCAGACCACAGTGTGTCAATTTATTCCATCAGTGCCGCTACTTCTAGTATATGTTGTATCCATCACTTTTATTTATTAATATACAAACTACTATATTTTTAGTATAAAATTGATTTACCTGTATCACAAAAGGCAGCTAAGAGAATGTAACTCATTTTCAACCCTTGAATAGGTCCTTCATTGCAATGTAATTCATAGGTACTAACAATTCAAATAAAAAGTGAGCATTCCACTGAATCTCTCTGATGTTTGCCTGAGTATGAAACTTTGGAATAAAAGACTGAACTTTTCACTTTACATTCAGATGTTTGGCTTTGAGCTGACATAACCACTGTCATAATTACTTACAACCTCCCAAGATATTCATAGAATTAGCTACTTCTCAATCTTGAATGCTTTCAACGTACTATTAGCATTATCAATCACTGTTTCAATTACTTCTGCAGATCTACATTTATTAAACTCTTCGATTAAGCCCATTAAGATGCACAACAACCATGCATATTTCAAGCTAGTGTTTTGGTGGCCCCAACTGACATTTACAGAGCACTTTTCATGTCATAAACAAGTCTTAAGGGATAAGTTTCTCCCAGTTGGCATTACTGTTCTCTGAGAATTCCAGTAAACTTTAGACATACAGGAACTGAAGTGTCCTTTCCATTTTATATCCCACTTACTTCATTCTCTTAAATTCATTTTTAATTCAGCCATTACTTGTGTGAGTACAAATACAGTCTTGATACAGTTATCTCTCCTCTAAAAAATAACTGAATCGTATCTGATGCTTATGCTGTGAAGCCAGTGGCCAATCACCTAATCTTAAGTCAGTTACATTAGTCACCCCAAAGTAGAGCCCCTTTATATTAAAATTAATTTCTAATAAAAAACAAACTATTAGGTGATGTCAGAATTCAAATCTAAAAAGAGAGGTCAGCAAACTATGTGATAAATCCTGTTTACTCTTTGTTTTTTGTACACCCTGAGAGCTAAGAATATTTTTTTATATTTATATTTTTTGAAAGAAAAAATCCAAAGGGGATAATGCTTTGGGAAATGTGAAGATTTTATGAAATTCAAACCTCATTTGTCCTAAATAAAGGTTCATCTGAACACAGCCATGCTCATTGGTTTACGTATTTATTATCCAGGGCTGCTTTCACTGCTGCAGCAGCAATGTTGGGCAGTTGTGATAAAAACCAGGTAGCCACAAAGCCAACGACATTCACTATCTGGTCCTTCAGAAAGTTTGCCAGGAGCAGTGCCAGTGCGTGAGGGCTTGAAGCTTCGCTGTGGGACCTTATTCTGATTCCCTGAGCCAATGTTCACTTTATGCAGGATGTATAAAAAATACAGTAACCCAACTTTTCAACTCAATATCAAGTCACCTTTATATCTAATCTGAATTTTGACAATGTGCTTAGTTATAAGAAGCTACAAGATGAGATTTCTCTAAACATCAGCCACTAGTTAGGGCTCGCTACTGCTTTTTTACATACTCTGAACACAGTGGGTAGTATAGCTCCAGGTCCCGGGAATTCACTTTATGACATTCCAGTTAACTGAGCCATGTCTCATTGTTTTCTAGTACATGCTAAGATTTTCCTATGACAGGATTTTCCATTGTGTTTCCATGGAACATTAGTTTTCCAGGATGTTCAAATGTGTTTATAAATGGATCCATATTTAAAATAAGTTAGAAAATGTCTTGGATAAACACATTTAAACAGTTTCTCTTCTGAATGACTTGTCAGCCAATTTAATATGCAGAATTCCTCAAAGTTACTTGGCTGTCAAACACATTTATGGGGAGCATATCATGGGACTTCAGTGTTCTCTAAGGTGTCATAAATATTCAGGAATACAAAATTAAAAATTGAGTTAATAAGACTTATAAAAACTGAGTTGATTTTGTACTTTTAGTCAATCTATAAAATAGTGTTCCAGCTGTAAACTTCAGACTTATCTATTATTTATTCATTTTTATTCATTAACCAACACATAAATAGCACTCTGTGTCAGGTATTGTTTTACACACTTTTCAAATACTAACTAACTGAACTTGCATGATAGTCTTATGACTTGGATGACTTCTCATCCATACTTTACAGATGAGAAAACTGATGCAACAAAGAAGGTGATTTTCCAAGTTCGTTCAGCTACAAGGTAATTGAGCTAGAATTCACATCCAGACACACTGCTTTCAGAGTCAATCATCTTAACCAATAAACTGTACTGTCTCTCCTGACTTAAAGTCACATCCATATGATTCAAAATTTCTCTAACACAAAAGTACCTATCTATGACACATTTGAGCTTAACAAAGGAAACAAAACCTCTAATAAAAAAATATGATCTGCTTGTGTTCTCAGCTGGGATCTGTTGCTGTGCTGCTATATCCAGGCTCCTGCTTGGAGCCTGCATTTGGAGTCTGCATTTGTAGAGAGAATGGCAAATGAATGGGATGAGCACGAGTCCAGTGAAAGAGAGCTCTTTGTTCCCTGGGATTCTACTATGTGGGGCTTGGGAAGTACCAGGAGCATTTTCAAAATAACCAGTCGATTTCCCAAGCTATCCCAGGCTTCTGATGGGTCCACCCCATGACCGACTGATACCTTTCCCAGGCTAGACTGACAGGTCTCTATGTTTGCCATTTTGACTCCTGTTGCTCATGTGCCTACTTCTCTCTTTATTGTTCTATCCCTTCCCCCAGTGATCTGTGGTTCCTTCAGGAGTGTATGACATCATAACTTTTGCTCTCTTCCTTTATTAATATCTAGCTAGCTACCCTAACACCAGCAGCATACGAGAGTTCCAGTTTCTCCACATCCTCACCAACACTTGGATGGTCAGTCTTCTTAATTTTAGCCATTTTAAGATGTGTAGATATCTCACTGAGGTTTGAATTTGCATTTCATTAATCACTAATGATGCTGAGGGTGTTTTCATGTGCTTATTTGCCATTGGTATGTCTTCTTTGGTGATGTGTTCACATATTTTCCTTGTTTTTCTATTGCATTGTTTGTTTTTTTATCATTAAATTTTTAGTGTCCTTTATAACCAGTATGATAGTCTTTATAAGATACATGATTTTCAAATAGTGTCCCTGGGTCTGGCTTTTCTTTTCATTCTCTTAATGTCCTTTGAAGAGAAGCTTGTAATTTTGATGAAGTCCAATTTATTGATATTTTTTGTTTTATGTTAGCTAGCTAGTTGGATGGTGAGAAAGACTGGACTGGACTAGCCTTGGCATAGCACAGAATCTCTGGACATTGGCCCTATTTCTGGCCCTGATTTTCCAAGGTGGGGACTGACAGAGATGGGACATTGGGAACCCAGGAGGGGTACTCTTTTGATTTTGCATCTAGTGCTGCAAATAAATCTGATTGGCCACCTTCTGTTTGCACCCAAATAAATCTTACCACCAAAACTCATCCTCTCTTGTGAGACCCCCAAAATGCTTTTTCTCACACACACACAAAAATGATCTGCTTTGCTTCTGACTTCTAAGATGGAGGAGGATACTGTAAACTAAAGCAATAATAACAGTAACAACAATAATAACAAAAAACAAAGGGAGAGCGGCAACTTAGCCAAGTGGTCATTGTTCCCTGTACCAGTCAGCTCAGGTTGCCATAACAGGATACCACAGACTGGCTGGCTAACAGCAGGCATTTATTTCTCATAGTTCTGGAGACTGGGTAGTCCAAGATCAAGGTGTTGACAAAGGTCTTTATTCTGAAGCCTCTCCTCTTGGCTTATAAGCATCCATCATCCCGTTGTGTGCCTGTGTGACCTCCTCTTTGTGTGCATGTAGAGGGAGAGAGATTGAAAGAGCCAGCTCCCTGGTGTCTGTCTTATAAGAACACCAGTCCTATGGGATCAATGCCACACTCATGACTTCATTTATCCTTAACTACCTTTTTATAGATCCTATATACAAATCCAGTTGTGTTGGGGCTTAGGCCTTCGAAATAAAAATTCTCGGGGACACAATTCAGTCCATAGTATTCCCCTATGGGCACCTACACAGACACTGTTACAGTGAGGTAGGAGTCATTTGACTGATTCTTGTCAATATACTGAGAGTAAAAGTGATGTGTGGGTCAAGGTGATTAAAAGCCCTTGTTTTTCTCTAATCTCTCTCCTGTCCTGCTGTGGTGAACTCAGAGACCACATATTTAAATGATGTAGTTCAAGTTGGAGAAGAGTAGCAGGTCAATGTCATGTACAGTATAACACATTGCGTGATAAAAATGTAACTAGCATTGATATTCCTAAATTCGTTATTATTTTACCGTAAGTCATCTTTGAAGCCATAATTTTTCTCATCTTTTTGAACCTGAGTAAATAATAACTCAGTGTTCTCAGTTCTTGTATAAAATACATTCTATATGAAAGAAGGTATTTAAGAAAGTAGCAGACAGAAACACTAACTGGTTTTAATCCCATGTTTGCCAGGACTTAAGTGTGATTTTTAACAGATCACTTAACTTCTCTGGACCTCGGTGTCCTCATATAAAAGTTTAGACCAGATCGCCCTGGCCAGGTAGCTCAGTTGGCTGAAGCATCATCCCAGTATGTCAGGGTTGCAGGTCAGGACACACATAAGAACCAACCACTGGACACATGGATAGGTAGAATAGCAGGTCGATGTTTTTCTCTCTCTTCTTTCTGTTCTCTCTCGAAAATAGATAAATTTTAAAAAATTCATAAGAAAATATTGACCAAGTTGACTAGATATCTCTAAAGCCATTTCAAATCCATTGCTATAACATAATAGTATAAAATTAGGGAAAATATGATTTTACTTAGACATGGTAAGGCATTAAAAATACTCTAAATAAAATTTTAAAAAATACTCTAAAAATAATATTACTTTATTCTGTTTTTATTCATACTATTTTTATTCTCAAAATAGCTCATAATTACCATAAGCATCAAACTCATTAATAAGAACAACAAATTTGAATTATTTTACTAAAATTTGTAAATAAAATGTCAAAATATGTGAAATATTGCAAGGTCATTTTATTGTTTATATTAGCTTCGGCTCCCATAACAAAATACCACAGACTGGGTGGCTTAAACAACAGAAGTTTAATTTCTCACAGTTCTAGAGTCTAGAAGTCCATCTAATATCAACACACTGGCTTGGCTGGTTTCTGATGAGATCTCTCTTCCTGGGTAACAGATGGCTATCTTCTTGCCCTGTCCTCACATGGCTTTTCTTTTTCTTATATGAGCACTAGTCACACTAGATTAGGGCTGAACTCTTCTGACACTATTTAACCTTGATGACTTCTTATAAGGACCTGTCTCCAAAAAAAGTCACAATGGGGATTAGAGAGTCAAGATATGAAATTTGGGGAGGAACAATTCAGTCAATAACATTATCACATTTAACACTTTTCTTTACAACTACCAATGTTATATATTTGATGAAATATGCCAAATTTCTCAATCACAGATATTGGCATCTAACAAATTTTAAAATTCAATATCATATATTTTAACTTAAATTATTTTCAGGTAAACTATTATTAGAAAAACTAAAAATTATTCCATTTTTATGACTTTTTTCCCCCTTAAACATCTCTATGCTCCGGTTTTTCCTTTACAAGATGGGAATTAAATGCCTATATCATAAAATATTATCTCATAAGAATTAAATTAGATATAGTTCTTAAGAAGCAATGAACATACTAAACACAATAATATTGTTATTCTCTTTATTCTGAAGATTAAATAAGATGCTAGTTCAAATTTAATGCTTTCTCCAAGCACCTAAATAGTAGGATAAAATCTTAAATCTGAAAATAAATATAACAAGTTTAAGAAGTTCAAGAGAAACATTATTGGAAGATGCATCGTTCTATGTTTACACTATAAAATTTGAAACTGTAAATTTAAGATGGCCAGAAAACAGATTATTGTCCACATTTTTCTGTATACTTTGCAGAAAGCTTGGATTTGTGGTCATCATTAATGAAACTCAGTAACAGCCCTTGAAAGTGTCAGTGGAAACCTGTATTCATGGCGATGGACAAAGCAGTGTCAGTAGTTATATAACCAGCATGAATACATAAAATTAGAATGTTTTAGAGGCAAAAAGATATATATTGTTTTATCATGAACAGGTTCTAAAGAGCCAAGCCCCTGTGAATAACTACAGTATGGCTACCTTTTCCCTACAATGAGAGATGTGAAATCACCCAGGAATGGCACACTTGATGATAAAGACTATAAGCCCACAAAATCTCTGCCAAGGATCCATATGTTCTAAGGGTGGCCCCAGTGTTGGGCTTCCCACAGGACTTGAGAAGGAAACTGGAGTTATAGGTTTTAGGTATTAAGAGAAAGAATAATCCCAGTAGTTTAGGAGATTTGGCTACATCTGATTTATACTAGTAACCTGTTCTCTCCCTTTTAACAAGCATACCTGCATAGGTTTGTATTTCTTGCAACCAATTAATATTTGGCAAATATGTATACCACAGTCACAATGTGAGCAAGTAGAAAAGATTGTTCTCAAAACTCAGGTATTTTAATTTCTACTTCTGTGTTCTTTACACCAAAATAAGTGCTGTCTTGTTGGGAAGTTTATTAGCTTTGTCAACAGCAACAAATAGTCTTACAAATTCTACTTATTTTTCTCTATCCTGGGTATAGATCATGTAGCCACAGGGTTATCTGACTTGTGCAATTCAACAAGATAGAGAGATACTTTAAAAAGGGTAATAAAGATAAACTCTTCACCCTGGGTTCACATGTGCTATGCTCTCCAGACTGTCTATAGGATTATTAGCTGCTCAGTTTTGACAGGCCTCGGTAAGATTCATAGATCTTTTACCTAGTGTGCCGCTTTACAATTTAATAGTGGCCCTCCCTATATCAGCCTTGCATTAAGTAAGGACACAAGGAGATTGAATTGCAGCTTTACTGGCTTCACAAGAATCACTGAGATACCAGACCCAGAAGCATCCATCTCGATGTCTGGAATTTTTTAGCACTAATCCCAGATTCTCTGTTTTTATAGGGGAACTCTTACTTTTTTTGAAGCAAATATTGGTGGATTATTAATAAATTCATATAAAGTGCATGATGAATATGCTGTATGCTTTGTGAGATCCCAAGAGCTTTACTTTTTAGAAACAAATGACAATTCAGGGGATCCCCTAAACATGCATAGAAAGTAGAAAGGGTAATTGAAACTGTAAGGAGATTTCTCTTGTTAATCACTGATAATAGCCCAGTCTACAGATACAATGCATTTTATCTCTCCAAAAGATCAGAACTGGTGAATGTAAGTAAGCATAACTAGGGAAAACACTGTAATACTAAATCTGTACTTTTTAGCTTTTCTATAGCTCCATTTTGGAATACATTCTTGGTGTTCATACAAAATAGTTTTTATAAAGATTGTAATTTTCAGATGTAATGCTTTACTACTTGGATATAAGTTTACAAAATCCTTATAGAAATGATTCCACAAAATAGGAAATGTGGAAAAAATTAGGGTTACATAAAGAAAAACTCCAACTGCAGAGTAGATTTGAAAAAAAAAAAGTCAGGCCAAAGGATGCTTCCCGGGTCAGCACAGTGACTATCATAGAATTAAGTGTTGATTAAAAATAGAGAAATAATAAGTGATTCAGGTGCATAAGAGTAGATACACAGAAGACAGAAACATAAAGTGGGGACCCTGGACTATTTTAGTTTTCCAGTGACAAATGAAAAAGTAAATAACTGTTTTACATGCATAAAAATTCAAAGTATATCCAATTCAGAAATGTTTGAATCCTTTTAGGTGCCTTAAGCCTTTTCCCTAAAATATACAAACTTAATTTGTCATCAAACTTATCATCAGCTATTTTATATCTCTAAGAACACATAAAACAACCTGGAGTTTGCTGTTAAATATTTTTAGGCCACCTAAAACTGTGTTTATATATAAAACATTTACTGGGAGGTGGGGGGGGGGGGTCATGTGGTAGGCCTCCCAGCATCTGTATAATCTTCTATGGCTATTTGTAGCCAATCAAATGAAGCTCTTTTTTCTTGATAGTGACTGTGGTAGGAATGGTCATGTGTCCTAGTTCTGTCCAAGGCATCATAATTTAAATTTGCCTGATGTTCCCAGACATATTTTTTTCATTCCTAATGCAAGAAAAATAGAAGGGATGGTGTCTTGACCATTAGGACACCTGCTACTTGATTCTGGTTGCTACCCCCTAAACTATGGCAGTTATTGGACAAATGAGGGAAAACGGTCTTAGAGAAAAACAAAATAACAGCAAAAAAAGTAAAGATGAGAAAGTTAGAATCCAAAGAGGGAAAGGATTTAGGTCTTTGATCGTATTATTGAATTGCTGATCAGATTATGTCTGGTGGTCATGCTAAATTTGGGAACTTCAGGTGAGAAAATAGATTTTCCTGGTGTTTAAGCTGTTTTTAAGTGGTATTTTCTGATCATTCCTGCTTAAAACATCAAGATGCATAAAAACAGGTTTTAAGTGTAAAAGCCTGTTAATTTCTTACTTATAAAGACGATTAGTAACAATCACCTAAATTTAAAAAAACTGTATATATTGCAATTTATGTATAAAATGGCTATATTTACATATAACCAATGTTTTGATTTAATCTGATGTTTTGGTACATTTCTCTTTTTGAAAGGTATTCCTCAAAGTCAAATAATAGCAAAAATAATTCTACCTAAAGCTGCCTCTTCTCCTTGGATGTCCTCTGCTATCAAGGTTCTGCGGAGAGGCCAGGGCAGGGCGAAGGGCATTTGCTTGCTCTTTAATCCTGTTATTGACATTGTCTAGATCCACGCTTGAGCCTATTTCCCACCCATTTCAACAGGGCTCAGCTCCTCTACCCCGGTGCTTCCTTACAGATCAATAGGTTTGTGTAGGAGAACAAAAGCTTTCCTCAAACCCAGAGAGATTACTGCTAGTATATTGTCTATTTCCCTGCTTCTTTAACATGGGGAAAATTCATAATTAATATATCTAACTTAGTTTCCCTTGATTATATTTTAGTAGTCATCATGTGGGAACATACATCTTTAACTTAATTTTAGGGAATTGATGGCCTGTCTGTAAATGGGAGGAGGAATATCTATTACAAGGGCACCTTTTCCTAAGCAGTCTTGGGCTGACTCTGTGAAGCTGAGGGCATTATTTCATTTATTCACCTGTTCAGGTTTCTCATGCTACATGATAAAGATGGTATTGTTTGGGGAGATGCAAAACATGAGCTTTTCTGTTGTTCTGGGATAATGGCCCTGTAAACTTTAGTTACTCCTGCCTTCTTACTCAAGCAATTGGGGAATGAAGACTATTGCAGTTTTCGTTAATACTATGCTATATTTCATAACACATTTTATTTTAATCTATTGCCTTTATCGTAGTTGGAAAAACAAATGAGTCTTTTCCATTTATCTGTAATGGCTGCATATATATATATATAATGCCCTGATTAGATTTGATGGCTACTTGAGAATAGAAATAAACTAAGAAATTGAATTCCCTTAACTTGTCAAAGCAAAAACAGTGATAGAATAAAAAAACACAATGAGTACTTACCTAAACAGCATGACAATCTAGAAATAATGTATTGTTTATGCAATAAATGTAACATAATTTCCCTTCTAAGCTAAAAGAAATGATTTACATGCACAGTCACAAGTTGAGTGGCTCTACCCCCTTGAACATAATTGTTTTTTTTCTTTTTGGATAACCACTATTATTTAAAAATTGGCTTTAGCACAGATCCAAAATCCTTATTCAAAACATAGAGAATCAAATGTATTTCCAAATTCCATTTTTCTTTGACAAAGAGAAGATCGTGTATATATTTATTGTGTAACACTCAAATCAGAATCTGGGCCAACACCCCATAAGCATATTTCTGCAGTGGAAGATATAAATGCTCACAATATCTGGGGCTATAAATAGTTTTCATTTCAGATCAGGCTTTGGCAGCAGAATGTTTATTATAAACATCTGAAAAAAATTTCTTCATTTTCAGAGATTTTGATAGTGGCATTGTGGATACAGGATTTAAAAGCTGTATTTAATTTACTGTATAGCTTATAATATCTATTTTAATGAATGTTTGCTGAGTAGATCTGGGATGGGAACAAACTAATAACATATTTAGTATTATAATGAGGATCACAGGACTAGAAGTTAAAAGATTCTTGTTCTAGTCTTATGTGTATTACTAAAGTCCTCTAGATATTGGCTGGTCATACTTATTTGTTTTATGAATCAATATAATTTTGACAATAAGAAGGAAAATGCCAAAACTTGGCATAGTTTGCTTCTAGATGTCATAAACATAAATATAAGAGAATCTGGTGATTCTGAAAATGCACTGTGTTTCTGCCAGAGGCCAACTGGATTTCAGATGATCATCTTGACTCTTTGAAGGTCATTACATTGACTAGCAAATCTTTATTAAAATCTAAGGTGAAATAAAATAGATACCTTGGAGGGAGGTGTTTTTGTTGTTCAGTTTTTCTAATCTCACCACATTTAAATAGAATTTATGTGAGTACTAAAGCTCCTTCAGAAGTTTTATATTAGCCTTTACATTTATTTAGTTCTCTCAATTAAAAAAGTTGTTTCAAGCTAGAAGAGTTTATTTCCTCCCTCAAAAAAATGTAGCAATTTTTGCCCAGCCTGTGTGGCTCAGTGGTTGAGTGCCGACCCATGTGTCAAGAGGTCCCCAGTTTGATTCCTGGTCAGGCCACATGCCCAGGTTGTGGGCTTGATCCCCAAGAAGGGGGCGTGCAGGAGGCAGCTGATCGATGTTGATATTCTCCCTCATTGACGTTACTCTCTCTCTCTCACCACCTCTCCCTCTCTCTCTAAAATCAATAAAAAACATACTTAAAAAAAGTAGAAATTTCTTACCTTCCCAAACTGAAATTCTGTACTCTCTAAACAGTAACTCCCTATTTCTCTCTCCTCCAGCCACTGGTAACCACCGTTCTACCTTCTGTCTCTATGAATTTGACTAGTGTAGGTTCCACAGGAAAGTGGATTCACACATTCTTTTTGTCCTCTTGTGTCTACCCTATTTCACTTAACATTAAATGCCTTTAAGATTCATCTGTGTTGTAGCATCGGTCAGATTAACATTCCTTTTTTAAAATTAAATAATATTCCATTGTGTGAAATATATTTTTTAATGTAAATAACCTCTTCTCTATGTTTTGTTTAGCACCCATGGTGGTGCATTGTCTTTCGTGAGGCTGTGTTGTTAATGCCCGTGATTTTGCTCTCAAAGTCAGCAGCACAAAGACAGCAATTCACTATTCAGAAAGTAAAATATATCTACCCTAGTCTATAACAATACCAAAGCATAAAAGCAGAGAGGGATTTGCTCCAAAGCATAAATAAAATCACTAAGCATCGACAACAGGTAAAAAAGTAAATACTTAATATTGGTAGTCACCATCAATATATTTAGCTGGACAGTAACAATTCAACTTATTAACCAAACTATTTTGGAGATATTGTTTGACTTTTCTTTTTAAACAAGGTTATTAAAATTTCCTGCTGATTTTATATCAACCATCAAATGCTCTGGTATTTTACTTTAATAGCCATTTACATGTTCTTTTATGTATCTCTCTCTGCTCAGTTGGTACCCAAAATGAAAATCATTAAGTAATGCCAAAGTATATGTTTGTATATTGTTTTATATCCTCGTATTAATTTCATTGATTCCTACTAGTTTTCAGCCAAGTGAATAGTAGATTTAATATCCCTCAGAGTTACACTTTATTTCAAGTGTGCATGCTTTTTGCATACAGAGGCCAAGGAATCTCAATATCAAATAAATTGTATTAACAGCTTTTGATCAAATTAAGCTTTTGATGGGACCTCCATTTTCAAACCTTCCTATCTCTGCTACATACTTATATCCAAAAAATCTTTAATTATATTTTATAGACATTTTATTTGCATACTTAAATCAATAGTGAGAATGCTTCGAAGGACTAAGTTTAAATTTCACAGTGAATACAGATGTAAAGGGTTAAAAATTGGTATGAGCTCACATTTGAAGTAATTAATTTAGTAATTGTCAGGGATGAATAAGTAGAGCATGAGAAATAATATTCATTATGCGCATAAGAGAAGGCTCAGGATTTCCAATTAACATTAAAGCAGCATCAGCATAAAATGAGCATTAATATTCCACAGGATAATTGGCATCCTTTGTGGTGTGATTTTTTTGTTTGTTTTCCCCCACTTTAGCTGTTCTCAAGAAGGTACTATTATTCCTGGCTGACTGAGAGGGATCAGGGTTTATGCTATGTTCTACTCCTATTCCTACCGATAATCACAGGCTTTATTATGTACATAATACACACCATGCTGAAAAGCTTCAATGGATTATCTTGTTTAATTTCAGCACAGTTGTATGAAATAATTAGTATTTTATATTCATTTTGTAAGTAGGATATTATATGGCTTTTAAAGGCCATTGGACAAGTGGCTGTGCCTCCATGTTTAATTTCTGTGCTATAAACTCTTCTGTATGTCATACTTTGTATCACATTTTACCATTTTCTAAATAGTTTTATATACATTATCTCAATATTAGAAAACCAATCCTCTATAATATTTATTATTAGGATTTCAGAGGAAGTAAACAAGACTCAGAAAAATGTATTTTCCACAATGACAAAAATTGGGAAGTAGTTCACTTCCCAATTAAACATGCCTCTCTTTCATTACTTAATGCCTCAAAAATCTGATGTAGCCCAGTAGATTGTTGTAGCTCCACATGTTTTTCTAACTCTCAGTTGTACATAGATGAAATTGAGGTTTAAAATGAAATTCCACATTCTAGATTATGTAGAAAAATTAAGAAATCTGACCACAGAATAGTAACCAGATTGGACTCCAAAGGGGCCTGAGCTGTCTAGCTCACAGTCCCCACCACTCCATCTGTTTTGCGCTGGGGCTACATCACTGCAAGTGAGTTCAGTTAAATCTTACCGAGTTCAATCTTCATGACTGAAGAAACTTTCTGTTCACCAGATTCCAACGCTATTTCTTTTAACTGGGATATGAACCTCTGTATCCCACCATTTGTGAAATGAAATCTTTTAAGGCACAAGTCAATCCTTTCCCCATGAAAATGTCTTCCCAGATAGTTTCAGTGCATCATTATGCCTGCTGTCTCCAAATTCCCTATCGAAACAAAAATTACACCAGTCAGTGTTAATCAGTAAAGGAAAACTTTATTCAAGGCTACTGCAACGAGGGGGAGAGGCCAGAACACAGGCTGAGCTCACCTCCACTGAGCAAAGGCAGAGGCTCAGCTAGTGCAAAGCTGCTGTGGGATGAGAGGGGAGACAGAGGTTGATCGAAGGGTCGTGTGGATCCCGTTGAGTTATTTCTGGATTTGCAAACGTTTTGCTCCGTGATTAGGCTATCTGTGTGGTCACTGGCACTGGCCCATTGAAGGTCCTTGAGAAAGCCAGTTCTGGGTTGTAAATCAGCCAAGATGCTTTTAAAGAGGCTTATCTCTCAAAGGGGCAGAGGAAGAATTTACAGTGGCAAGTTTTCTAAAGTAAATGCTTTAAGAAAAGGGAGATCAGGTGCCTAGAGTTAGGAAGAAGCCTGTCTAAAATTTAGTCAAGCCAAAGGGAAGATTAAGGCACTCTTGGTCACCCCATCTAATTACTTGTGACAGAGACTGCCAGTTATTGCTCAGTGTCTGTTGCTCCCTTTTTTCTTTATGAATTAGAATTCAAAGTTGGATGCTAGGCATATGGCTGACTTGGAAAATAAAACATATCCCAGCCTCCATTGCCGGTAAGTTTGCCATTTGACTTAATTCTGGACCATGAGGAGTGAGTGGACAGTGGAGTGTGCTACCTCCAGAAAGGAAAGAGGCTCGGCCTCCTCTTTGTCCTCTTCATATGCTACCAGTTGGAACCCAGGGAAGACAGTGGAAGCTGGAACAGACATCTTAAGTTACAATGGAAGCCATATGTGTGGATGGCAGAGTAAAATGATAGTGGTATCCTGAGTCCTGTTAAAGATAATGTTTTTAAAGGTAAAACTATGGCTTTTCCTACAGATACAAAAAAATTAGCATGTATTAAAGATTTTATCTAAATCATTAATGAAGGAAGCTGATTAGGTGTTAACAGTCAGTTCAAAGGAGAATTTGAAGGACAGAATGTTTCTGGATCCAGAATATTATAGTGAATGTGAAAATAGAGTCAAAGGGGGGGAGCCGAGTTTCTCTCCTGACGCTTAATTTATTTGTATATGTATAAAGCAGAATAAGTGTGCATTGATATCAATTACCTACAATGAACAGGGTTGTCAAATAGCTCCCACAGATTTAGAATTAGATAACTCTGAAGGGTGAACTATATATAGATAGTGTATAATTTTCCATTGAGAACATTTTTCCCTCCATTTTTTTCTACAGTCCCCAACTTCATGCAGTGGCTAAATCTTAAGATAATATTATTCACTGGCTGTTAAATATATACTATCTTGAAATATCTCATAGAAGTCTTTTAAAAATATGTGAATGCAGTTAAAATGTCTTATTCCTACTTTACTCCTTCCCATTACAATTACTCTGACTCATCCATAGAGACTTTCTGCAAATATTTGTAGATTTATTATTTAGAACCTAATTTGACATTATGCTAAGAAAAAACACCTGTACACAGAGATCTAGATATTTAATTCCATCTTCTATGAAACAAGCTTATAAAGGAATTTAGGCTCTTGAATTATTTAAAAATGGAAGATGCCAGGATAACTCCCCTCTATCCAATGCTAACAGTAACTATACTATTGCTTTGAGTTTTGAGAAATTTCCATAAGAAGGAGATTTTTGATATCTTTCCCTTCATAGCAAAAGACATTTGGGAACAGAGTTGGAAAGATGATCTCTACAATAAACTCCCATTACTTATCTAACTCTTGAATTACATAGTAAAACTGAAGTGGTAATGTTTTTCAGAAACCAAATATACCTAAGTTATGACATTTATTTATGAAAACTGAGTACAATGTACATATAGAGAATTGAACTGTATTTAACCCAAAAATATTATTTTTACCATTAAATTAAATTCAGCCCAGTATTTCATTAACACTTTTACTTGAGAAGCTAGCAGGAAGTGAAATTAATTCATTTGTAAATTTTGTCATTCAGTCCACATTAACTATTTCTATGATTATAGTGAAGACACAAGTAGAAATTGAGTCCAAGAAATATTGTTAATTTTCCAGAAATAACTTCAAAATTATTAACATGTAATAATAGTAATAATAAGAGCAGCATTATTACTAGATAACATCTGTGTATCAGGTGTTTTACAAAGGATTCATGTAGCATGTAACCCTCACCATAAATATTCAAGTATCCTTTTACTTATTCAAAAACAGCCCCTCGTTTTCTGCATGCTCGGGCTTTGTTCTGGTCATTAGCACTACGTAAATGAGCCAGTTTGCGAGTCCCTGAGCTAATAGAGCCACGTTCGCTTCCCGGGCGTCTGACCCGTGTCCCATGTTCAGAACTCCTTTCTTGGATTAATGCTCTGCTTTTACTATCTTGAAATTTTAAATTTTATTTAAGTGTGCATTTTTTATGTGAAGTCTGATGTGATCATTGAGAAAGAGCATGACCCAAAGAGGTACATACAATATGCATGTTTCCTTCCTGCACCGTCCATACACAGCATTTATGACGCCCCAGGACCACAGAATTCTGCTGGGCCACTGATTAGGAGAATTCAGAGGGACTCAAAGCGAATACAAGATAAGTAACTTGTGGAAGCTGCCGACCACCTGTACAAGAAATGATTACATAGAAGGAAAGGGAAATATAGCACAACCCATAGTTCCATTTTCTTTCAGTTCTTCCTTACTCATCAGTAAGGTAGAGAGTATTGGTAGAATGCAAGTGTATCGAGAAGTCAAAGAAAAAGTGGGTTTGTGTACCGTTTCCAACGGTGATGGTTAGGACGATATGCATGAATTGTATAATTTCTGTGATTTTTACATAAGTTAAATTCTCTCACATCTTTGTTTAAATGAATTGTGTATACAAAAGCACATGGTAAAATTCATTGCTAATACTTTAAAATTAAAATATTTTTTTACTTACAATTCCAATAAGTAGTAAATGAAAACACCATGACAAGTTGAGAGAGAGAGAGAGAGACCCTGGGGGAGGGGGATCATGCTGTACATTTTCTACCTGTTTTGAGCAAGGAGACCCATGTTTTCATTTTTCGCCGGGGCCCATACATTTTGTAGCTTGCTCTTTTGTTAACTTACGTTCTCATGGGGAAACAGACAGTAAACAAACTGTTCATATGACAGATGCGGGAGTGTTCCAACACCAGAAAGTCATAGAGAGCGATGAAGGGAGGGGGGATTTCGGGCAAGGGTTTCAGAGAAGGGATTCCATCTGTTTGAGAAGGTGATATTACGAAGGAGCCCTGAATAACAGGGAGGAGCCAGGCATGCTAATACCTATGGAAACCTAGGAAGGAGGGGGCAGCATTAAGAAAAAGCTTAGATATAGGAAACAGCTTCATGAGTTCCAGAAATGGCAAATAAATAAATAAATAAATAAATAAATAAATAAATAAATAAAAAACAAGCTGGTCTTTGTGCCCGAGCAGAGTGACACTGGTAGGGGAGGGGAGGTGAAGGGGGAGGGGAGAAAACGGGAGTAGAGAGGGCCAGCTTCAAGGGCCAGCGAGTACCTAGGAACAGGTTTTTAATGGTCAACTCAGTGGGACAGGAATTCTCAGGTTTTTGAACAGGGAAGAGGTGTAATTGGGTAAAATTTCTTTATATACCTAATTTTAGTTATGTTGAAATGGAGGATTGGAGGTTTAAGAAGTTTTAGTCTCTTTTCTAAGGTTCCATAGCTAATAAGCAAAAGAGCCAGGACTAAAAACTAACCTGCCTCTGAGGCCCACACATTGATCCACTATGACACTGTCTACTGTGGAAGACCGTGTGATCTGAACAATTAAGCAGGTTATCTTACTCCAGCTACTGCAACGGGGGAGAACATTCACTACTGAGGAATGCCTCAGGGTCAAGGAAAAGGGCTTAGTGTCTGAGAGACGCAAGAAACAAGGAGCCCTGGGGAAGGATGGAGGTAGGTTTCAGGTTGGAATACCAGGGTCAGGCTGTTTCTTAGATTACAAACTGGCTCGGGGTCTCTCAACTGTCTGCTTCCAAGGAGCACAAGGCTCACATTCAGTTTGACGTTGTTATTCCATGGGCAACTTTGGTCACAGTTCTTCAGACTGTCTCCATTATAATTGAGCTTGCTCTGGTATCCATACTGTTTTTGCTTAAAGTGTCTTTATAAACAATAAGCTCTGGTTTAACATGGAAGTAGAAAGTTAGTTTATATCCAGATAGGCACAGGAATAGAATCATTGTGAACCATAGTGAAGCAAGAACCTGCCTTTTGAAAAGGGCACAATTCCATGTTTCCTTGGAAGCCTCAACCAGGTGATTAAGCCTTTTCTACTCAGTGTGGTCCTGAGTAGCTGGCTCCAGCTTTTTAGAAATGTAGAGTCTTAGGCTTCATTGCAGATCTACTAAATTAAATCTACTTTTAACAAGCTCCCCAGGTGATCTGTATGCTTAAAATTTGTGAATCACAGCTTTGAGGCTGTATAATACTATATTCCTGAAACACATACAAAAGGATTCCTACTATGAGCAAAGCAACGCTACTAATCGCAGGAGAAATCACCAAATGCCTTGAATATTTGAAGGAAATTTCAAAACAACTGTAGACTGTGGGGGTGATTAACATGTTATCCAGTACTGTTGCTGATGTGTAATGTAATGATTTAATTGGCCATTTTTTTCTTTCTCTGTGGTACATCAGGATGTGTCTTACAATAAAAGTGTATTCAATTCATTGAAATATATTTTCTACCCAATTTGTAGATGAGGAAACTGACAGAGAGAAAGGTACTAAATGAATGCATTCTCTCTAAACTACAAATTTTATAGTCATAAAAGAATTAGAGAAAAAAAGAACTGCTATTCCCCAAAGAATGATAGTTTTGTAGCAGAGAAGTCAAAGATCTCCATTTCTACCCTGTTAGATAAGTCAGCTAAATTCTTAGATTTGTTCCTATTTGGGAAATTGCTGTTTCTGTCAAGAAATGGGATATAATAATTCTTCCTTATGCAAATACACATACCATTTAGACAGAATATTAAGATGCAGAATATTGCACAGGACAAATAGCAGCAGGAGATAAAACCAAAATGAACTGTAACAGGACATAAATTAGGAGAAAAAACATTTGACTCCTATAGATGAGGCAAACTTTAATAATTTTCAAATACTAACTACTCTGTATATTAAGTGAACTTTATTAATTTTTCTATTTTATTTTATTTTTTATTTTATTTTTTTATCACCATTTATCCCCCCCACCCCCTGCAATTAGCACACTGCTGTTCCTGTCCATGAGTTATTTCTCTTTTTTTTCTTTTTTTGCTCAGTCCCTCTACACACACACACACACACACACACACACACACACACCCCAAAGCTGTCATATGTAGAGAGCATTAAGTGAACTTTAAATATGGGCACATGTCAATACCAAATGGATCTGCAAATAGTGAGCCTATGAAAGGCAAACATCTCAGCATAGTCTGCAATGACAAATAGCCCCCAAAAATCTGTAACACAAGGTTTCTGCCTGGTTTGATATCTACTTAAAAATGGAGATGTATCTAATTTGGGACTTTGTGAAGTCCTTAGTGAATGTGTTGAGAATGAATGAATGTATACTCTCATTAGAGCTTTGTATGGTTTGTTATGAATAACTGTATAAAACGAACCTCAGAAGATATATAGGAATTCTTATATAGTTTCTACTTCCTCATTTCTCAGACATTAGTAACAAATCTTGACCAGTAAGTCTAAGAGAATATTTCTGGGTTCATCATCCTTCATTTTCTGGAGACTCTGGAAGTGGAGACCTCATGTTCTGTGCTGCTGTGTCTCAACTTGGCTAGTGCTAGAAGAGTTGCCTATGTATCTACTTGCATTAAGGCTCTTTTACTTGAGATCCTGGCCTTTGTTTTTTAAAAATTATCCAAAGTTTAATCTTTAAAAATTGGTTTATAAAAATAATTTCTATGGGAAGAATTGTTTTTTCCAAATTTGATCTACAAAATTCTAATTGCCTGCCTTAACAATCCTTAAAATGTTTTGTGTTCAATATTTTAAATAGAGAATGAATTCTCAAACAATGCCATAAATTCAGGTTTTCTCATATTTAAAATCCTCTATATGTTCATACAAGTAAAATCAAACTGGACAGGTTTGGTTGAAAATCACAGTATGGTCCTGTTGGGCATAGCTCAGTAGTTGAGCATCGGCCTATGATCCAGAAGGTCATGGTTTGATTCCGGGTCAGGGCACATGCCTGGGTTGCGGGCTTGATCCCCAGCAGGGGGCATGCAGGAGGCAGCCGATCAATTATTCTCATCATTGATGTTTCTATCTCTCTCTCTCCCTCTCCCTTCCTCTCTCTGAAATCAATAAAGATATATTTTAAAAAGACAAAAAAAGAAAATCACAATATGAATACATTTGTACTTGAAATCTATACATATGATAAATTTAGCCAGACTACATGGCTATTTTGAGTTGAGGTAATAGCATTATAAATTGATGAATAGCTCACTTGTTATTCAGGGGGGAAAAAACAAGAACTTTATTTGATTATACTCTTGGTATATTTTCTTCAATTTATAACATTCTGTTCAAGGAGAAATGAGAGGAAAAGGTTCAATGTGTAAAATGGATCTCTAAAGACTTCTTGCTTCTCTTTGACTTACTGAGTGTGTATGTATGAGTAGCCACGTCCAGATTTGCTGTGGGAGCCGAGCCCACTGGTAGCAAGAGGTAACTTTCCACATGCATGTAGTTTAAATAGTTGGTAAGTAATACTTAAAGGAGATCATTTGTATAAACTAAAATTATTTGAAATTTCAAAAAATTTAAATGTCTTAAGCTGCAGACATAAGCAAAAATAGGTTTAATTTTATATTCTTTAAATGAATATAAATTGCAGCCAGAAAAGTACTAAGCATTTGAATTGACTCTGTTTGTTCACATATACATGATACTATCTACGTGACACACCTCTCATTTGTAATGGAAACAGGCAAAGCTGGAAATAGGAAGCTCCCAAACAACTCTCAGGCATTAACATTATGATATGTCTTTCTTTATTCCAGTGAAAAATGGACAAGGGTCTTCCAACTTAGACAGAAAAGACAAAAGGTAGTTGTTCTGAAGAAAGAGTCTGAGAATAAATAATAACAAGCAACTATTTTGAAAAATGACTTTTCTATGATTTTGGACATAACCAAGAGCTGGGTTTCACAAATAAGTCAATTAAATTTGAAAGAAAAATCCAGAACTTAATAAGAGAAAGGGGAACTTGATTAGGAGAAAATGAACATTGGGATGCTTTATATATTACCGAAGTCGGTAGAACATATGACATTTTTCATGAAGGGTGATAACAGGAAATATTGTTTGATTAAAGATATTTTTTTATTTAAGCAAATGATATAATTGAAATATTACACATATTTTAAAAATTTAACATTTAATATGACAAGTTGAAACATGGAGGTAATGACTCATGCAAATCCCAGTATCACAAAAATAAAATATTAATATAATGTTGTATATGCAAAATGTTACTTAATTAACATTTTAAATGAAAGTAGAGCAACTCTTAGATATATTGTTAAATTAAAATTTCTTCAATTTTGCTTTTGAAGAAAAGCAAGAAGAAGGAAATTAACAAATGGGGTACCATGCTAGTTTATTTAAACATGCCTCATTTAACCTCACAAATTCTTTGCAGTGGGAATTATTGCAATACTTAATAAAAAAGGAAACAGAAATTCAGAGAGGCAGATCCTTTGGGAAAACCTAACTGGTGGAGGAGTTTCAAATTTCAGATGGAAATGTGATTTAAAAACTTATCTTATTTGCTCTATAAGATGTTGCAATTAATCAATACAAAACACTCCATTGTTCAAATGTTTGGAGTTGAGAAAGATTATCTGATAAGTAATTATCTCAATAAATAATATACCTCTCTAAACTACAGTTTATTATCTGAATATGATCTTGTTACATTCTTTGTTACTTTCTTTAAAAATTTTTTTTCCAAATTTCACATTTGACCTTGACTATATTTTCTTCTCTTTTTCCTGTCAGTCAATTTTGCAGCTTATCTCATTTATTTTTAGTAAACAGAAATAAGAAAAATAATTACCATAGATAGTTATGGGTGTTGTCAAAGATCACATCATTCTCTGTTGCTGAAACACAAAACAATTGTGACTACTTTAAGCTAAAGGAAATATATTAAATATCTCTAAAATGGACAGGTAGACGGACTGGCATTCTATAGAGCTAGGACTAAACCCCAAAGCCATGTGGTCCAATGGAACATGACAATACTTCTAGAAACCTTTGCAGCTGCCATTCCCCTTGGAGTGGATTTCATGAGTTATTTTTTTATTTAAGTCACCTAAGATTTAAAGATCTTAGGTAGATGCTGCTGATTAGTGGAGCCTGAATCATTCACCTCAACAACACGGGAGACTGGAAAAGGTGTCTGGCTTCTGATAACAACTTCCACAGTCCACTAGATTCCCAAAACGACGTAAACCCCAAACACAGTAAAAGTAATCAAATGTGCTACGGAACCAAACAATTGCCAATATTATCTTATCAATCAAGGCATTATAGAGAACATAAATGTGTATGCTATTTTTTGCTCAAGAGGTTTATATAATCAATGAGAAAATCTGCAAAAATATAGGAAAAATTATTTCACTCTTATGTTAACTCTTATGTTGAGCCTTTTATATCTAAAATGGGTCTTCAAATTCTCCCTAGTTTGTGGCATTGATTAAGGCTTTATTCACATTGTGTAAAGCTGGGCTTCAAAAGGGTTACAGTGACTGTAAAATTTGTCATTTTTATGAGAACACTTTGAGAGTAAACTGAGGTGCTAGTCATAAACAAGACAATAGTCTGCGACACAGAACTGCCTGGACGGCTGGTATGTGAGATCACCCTGGGTGTGCACAGGCACTGTGCAGTGGTTCACACTACAGAGTCGCAACTGACTGATCAACTGGAGAGCTACTAACTTGTCTATCACCAGGAAAGAAGGGAATTAGGAGGCAATATTGGACTATGTAATTCAAGAACAAAAACCATGATTTGTAGTCATGAACAAAAGTTTAGAAATCCAGCATCAGGAAACCTCTTCTACTGTCCCACATATCTCTCAGCACACATGCAAATTTGTTAAGTAGATGTGTTAACACAAAGCTGGGCATCCTATCTGCTGAAACTTCCTCCCAGTCCTTACTGAACCCTGCAATGCTGCTGCTGAAAATCCCCAAACTCCACAACCTTACTTGCAACAGAAAACAGAAAACAGCTGTAGGAAAAAAGCTCTAATCTCTCTCAGAAATAGATTTACTTTAGATCTTAATTTGCATCTGGAACTTAGATCCAAGGGAATCTGGGAAATGCAGTTTTTAACTTTTCAGCTCCATCAATATCAGAAAGCTCCCAGAAGGACATTGCTATTAAAATACTGTTCGAGTCCATCCGCCATACCAACCTCAATGTTCACCTCAGGTCCTTTCTCTTTACTCTGTTACACTCGCGTGCAAAGCTCCGACTCTGGCTAACTCCAGCTCTTTGACAGAACCCATGTTGCTGAACAAGAATGAAGGAAAACTCATGGGGATTTTCTCACTTAAACATCTTGACTGGATTTTGCTGGTCCTTGCACTCTCTGTTTTCCTAGATGAATAATTCATACTTTGGTTTCTCTTCTCATTCCTCTCCCAATTCCTTCTCCTCCCTCACTCTCAGTTAATGACCTTGTTTTTAATTTTCCAGAAAGATATAAGAATCAAAAAAGATGTTCCGCAACACATATATGCCACCACCTACTCAACAACATTCACACACACTCAGCCTTCCTCCTGTTGCTGCGGGTGAACTTTCCATGCTCCCGAGGTTGACCCTTCCCTCTTTTATTAATTCCATCACTCCCTAACATACTTATGAATGTTGCACCCACAGTTAGCTGTCCTATCTCCTACATAATTACTTTTTATTTTTCTATTCTATCATTCCCATCAGCATAAAAACAGTTTATAATGTATCATTATGGAAAGATCCTCATGATTCACCTTTTTCTGCTACTTTCACAGTAAAACTTTTGAAAAGTTTGTCCATACCTGTTGTCTCCAATTAGGCCTTTGCCTTTATCATTTCACTGGAACTGCTCTGGTCAGGTTCTGTCTAATGATCTTTTTACATTTCTGACCACAGTGGAAAACTCTCATCTCTCCCCTTTCTGAAGGAATCGTCAGTGTTGGACAAGGCGTATTACCTCCTTCTTGAAACACATGCTTCACTTGGCTTCAAGGATGCAGCAGGTTTCTTCTACTTTACACGCTGCTCTTCCTCGGGCTTCTCTGCTGCTTCCTCATTTCCCCAACTCCTGAGCACTGGAATAGCTTGAGATCTGCTCCTCTCTACCTACATTCAGTCCCTTAATGATGTATTCTCTCTCTTACATTTAAATGACACATATAACTGATGATTCCTTATTTATAACTCCCACTCTGAAATCCTGATTAATTTCCCAACTACAAATTTTTCTCTCTCTAAAAAATCTAATAAGCATTTCTAATTTAAAAGGTCTAATAGGGAATGTATAGAAAATTTCCTTTCTAACATGAAATTTCCTTTTTAATATAAAATGTCTTCTAGCATAAAATTTCCTTTCTACTATAAATTTTTCTTGTTAGAAAATTTTCTACCCCTTCTGCAGTCTTTTCCATCACAGAAATGGCAACTCTTTTATTCTTAGTTGCTTAAATTAAAATTCTTGAAGTCATCTTTGACTCTGTTCTTGCTTTCCCATTCCCACATTCAGTTTTTCAACAAATCTCTCTGCCTTCAGAATTGTATACAGAATTATAACTCTTCTTGCTACCTCCACTAGTGCTAACTCCAGTTCAAACACCACCACCTGCCAATTCTTTCCTAACTGTTCTCCCTTCCTCCAGATTTTCTTCCATCCTACAGCCTATTCTCAATAGGAAAGCTAATAAAATTTTTCTTTAAAAAATCAAATATGTCATATCACTTCTTTGCTCCATTCTCTTTGTCTCTCTGGTACCTAGAATAGTGTTTTGCACATAACAGGTGTTTCTACTGCATTTTGTTATATAAATGAATGCTAGTGTCACATATCTTCAGGTTGCCTCATGGTCTAAAATAGCTACTATTGCTCTAATCATCAGTTTACATATACTAGACTTGAAAAAGAGCAAGAAAAAAGGGTTGACATAAAGGCCTTTGCACAATTACTGTTCTTATTTAAAGGGATTCTCCCAAAATTTTAACAGAAAAGCATCCAGTTTCATACCATTGGTCACTCCTGTATCAATAAACAGCATAGATGGCCCCTCCACTTGACTCTGGGGAGACATGTGAATACAGACTTGTGATTATAAACAGCAATATAATGTCATTCTGTTTCCTTTGCTAGGTTTGCTCTTGTAACCCAGTCACCGTGCTGTGGGGAGGTCCAGGCTACACTGAGAGACCATGGGTAGATGTTCTGGCATTGCCCTTGCTGGTATCTCAGTTGGAAGCCAGAGTTAAACAGTAGGCATGTGAGTGAACAGCCTTCAGATAATAACAACCTCCAGCTGTGGAATCTTTCTAGATGAGGCAGCAGGTCACATAGAACTGAGACAGGAGTCCTTCACTGTGCCTTGTTCGAATTAATGGCTCTCAGAATCCATAAGCCCAATGAAATGGCTGTTTCTTGCCACTAAGTTTTGGAGTGGTTCATGATGGAGCAATAAGCAACTGGAACATGTGTGTTAGATTAGTATTTGGGCTTTCAAATACAGGGGTACCTTGCTTTTCTGATGTAATCATTTCAGAAGATAATTCGAGTTCTGAAACATTTGAAAAACGAGGTACCACTGTATACTCAAGGCTTGGTTACTAATTGCTCAACTAACATTCTGCCACAATTCCCTCTATTTTTTCGTACTTTCTGAGACATGGATATAGGTTTAGCTTTTCAATAATGGGTGTTTGGACTGTAGAGTATTAAGACCTTTCATATTAGAATTTAATTATTTAATCCTCCTACTTTTTGGCTGGACATAGAATTGCTTCTTGAAAATTACCCCTTGGCGGTATTTCAGTGCTTTGCTCCGTCATAGCCATTGGTATTGCAGCTCAGGCATCTGAGCCACACGATTCTGATTATTTTGATGAAACTTGGATCTTTTTCTTCTCTGGGAGATTTTAGAATCTTTTCTTTATATCCTCGGTGCTACAAAATTTCATCATATTCTGTCTGAGCATGAAACGTTTCTTAATTTATTAAATCGAGCACTCAGCAGATATTGTTAATCTTGAAAACATGTTTTCAGTTCTGTGGAATGATGTTGGACTTCTTTGGTAATTTGTCTCCCCTATTTTATTTGTTGTTCTTTTTCCTTCAGAAGCTCCTATTATTAAAATGTTGGACTGCCTAGATTAATCCTCTGGTTTTCTTTTTTGTTTTTGTTTTTTGGTTTATTTTTCATCAACTTTCTGAAATGTGGTCTCAGTTTTAATTTCCAAATGTTCTTTTCCTCTGTGTTCTTTGTACTTGAAAAATAAAATATGTATTTTCTTTTGTTCCTTTTGTAGTTATCTCCTTTCATGGTATGCTTTTTCTTAGAATGGGTCATAATTTTGGCAATGTTTTCATATGTAAGGTCTAGATAATGAAAGTAAAAACACCAACTACACAGTGTAAATGGGTTTTCTAGGAAATATTTTATTTTTTTTTGGATTTTTCAAATAGCTTTGATATATCCTTACCAAGGCAGGAAGCTTATGCCTTCTTTATAATACCTCTAAATTCTCTCACCTCCATAATTATGAAATCATTTTAAAAAATCATTTTGAAATCATTTCAAGTTTATCATGATGAAAGCATCATAGTTGCCAGGTTTTTACATGTGGGACTTTAGTAAAGGAGACAGAGCCTAAAGGGAAGTGTTCTCTTTATAGCTGTTCCTCAGTTATTCTCGTGGATTTTACTTTACTTCCCTTTTCCACTTTGTGATCCTAAAGATCCTGCGTTAGCATTCTCTCCAGAACTTCTCTTGGAAAAATGACTCTTGCTTTTACTACGGCCTTCTCCTCTGTGTATGCTTTTTTCTTTTTAGATTATCCATCAAAACAATTTCACCCATTTCTCTCTTCCTCAGTTTTTCAGAGTTACATTATCTGAAAATATCCTCATTTCTTCCCATCCCACTCTCACTGAGATCGCATCAGCGGGGCTCCCGGGAAGGGCCGGGGCCTGGGCTCGGTCCTGCCTTCTAGGCTAGGAACCTCTCTCGTTATGTTTATTTGTTTATTCTAATCTCAGTGGGGCGCAGATTTCTGTAAGAAGAGATGACTAAAAACTGATGACAGAAGTGTAGCTACCCCTCCCAGCAGTTTCTTTAAATGTTTTGACATGGAGATAATTTTTTGTTATTTTTTTTTTTTTGTAATGACAAATATAGGCTGCGGCATTAGCATAGAGTATGTGCTTTACTCGTAATCCTGCAGGAAATAGATTGAGTTTTTAAAATAATATTCAAGAAAATGAATTCTGAACAAAGTTGGAGAGAGGTTTTTACATAGTGTTGAGTGTAGCCATTGTCAGGATGGAGAGATGGCAGCAGCTAATGGGGAAATCACATCGACAGAACATACCAGTTCATTGAATGTAGCAGGCAAAGAGAGGAAAAAACCAAGTATTTCAACCATGGTAAGGAATTGGTGAAGTGACTCACAGATGTGTAGGAGAAGGAAAATAATAAATTCTATTTTTTATATGTTACATTTATGAATTTGCAAGTCTATTGATTTTGAGGCACACAGCGAGCTTCAGGTGAAATGTATTAATATGATTAAGAAAGTATGATTGTGCTGTTAATACATATTACAGACTATCTACAAAGCATCAAAAGTCAGTGCTTTCAGAAATAATACTTTCAGGGTAGTAGAGAGGTAGAGATTGGAACAAAATATAAAAAAAGGAGAAAGACTCTTTCAGGCTACCTTGATTTGGGGAGCTGGAGAAGAGCGAAGCACCAGAGAAGACAAGCAGTAGTTTCGTAAGAGGCAGGAGAATGTCTGGGAGGCAATAGGGTCCCAGGAGTTAAGGGAGAAGAAAGGTTCAAGAATCAAGGCCCATCGTAATTCAACAACTACAGGGGCAACCAAAGAAAATACATTTAAAGAGTCATTGGATGTTATTACCAAGAGCCAGTGAACTTCTGGCATTACGTGATAAAGATGGACAGGAGGCTAGACAGACTGGGCGTTATTACATGGTAAGAATGGACAGAAGGTTGGAGAAAAATGTTCTATTTGATTATTTGAATATCAATCCTATAAAACAGGGACTACATTATATATTTTGTATAGGAAATAACAAGAACAAAAAAATTCTAGAAATTACTGAGAAGCAATGTTTTAAAGTTTTTTCTGCTTATTACAAATTGAGCGAAACCTAGACGTGATGCCTTAAGGGTGCTGAGTCTCAGGAAAGGCTGTAAAGTTTGAGAGTGACTCAGGCACGAGCTGATGCTCTAGTCAGTTAAAGTACTTTATTTTTGTAATTGAGCACTAAAGCAGTGTGGCAGCTGAATACTGCCTTCAGATAACAGCAAAGGTTGGTGGAGGGTCTGGACCAGAACGCCCTGCTTTGTCTTGTCCGGCCCCATCCTTAGACACCTATCCCCAAGTCAGAGGGTCTGTCACTTCTGGCAGCACTCTCTCCACCCTCGCTGTACTATTTATTTAGCTGCTGACCTTTTTCCATTAAAGTCATTGTTGTCCTAATAATCACTATCTATTCTGTTCAGCACTCTCATAGTATCTGTCACTTAGGAAATTAACACAGTCATAAAATTAGCATAGTCTGATGACTTGAAAGACATAACTTTCTAAATTGCAAAAGCTTACAGACATTTCATGAGTTTTTGCTGTTGTGCTGGTGAGTTTATGAGAAACAGGGGAAAATAATAGCCTAATTATTTTTAATATAAATAGGTTATTTATTTGTAAGATACGTATTAATATTTGCAGCTTTGACAGAAAGATTGTCAGGTGGTATTATCTATTATTCAAGCCAGCTTAAGGATAGAAGGTAATATGCGTGCTTGGCTACAGACTGGGATTCAAAACCACTGGGCAGATGCCCTAAATATCACTCCCTAACAAGAGCCCCACACAGTCACTGAAATACCATCAGTGTAGGTAAACTATAATATTCCCAGAGCAAAAGAAGTGTCTTCTAATCCTTTATGAGCCTCTGCTGTGTCATTTGTGAAATGAAGACAATGATATTGCTTGCCATTTATTTCACAGGGTTATAAGAGTAAAATGAGATAATTCTTACGAAAGTGTTTCATAAACTTTAATGCATTATGTAAATGTAATTAAATATATAAAATCTGTGAATGTATATAGCTCTTGGAGACACATTTATCTATTAAAAGTTATCAGTATCTTAATGTGAAACCGGTTCATGTTTATGGACCATTGAAAAACCACATGTTTATGGACCATAAAAAAACACCACCACCTAACTTAAGGAGACCAGAGTTAATAGGACCCAGGCTGCTGCCAAGGAAGAGCCGTCTGAGTTCCAAAGAGAATGGGCAGCCAAGGTCGGGGGGGGGGGGGGTAGTGTGGTCCCAGAGAGGGAGCACAAGTTCGGAAGGCATTAATAATGAAGGGCTTTAGAGCAGTTTTCCGAGAAACATATTGGTGATCAAGTTTTTAGTGGTTCATGTGAAAAAACTAAAACTTTTAAAGGATAATACAGTGAGTGTTTAATGAGCTAAGTGTATTTAAAGTAAAATACTTTATTTGGAGATTGTGTTCTTTTTACATTTTGGGAATGGTATTACCTATATATTGTTTTTTAACACTTAATTTTTTTGCCTGTTTTATATGGTGTAATTTAGATACAGTAAAATTCATACATTTTATTTGTAAACTTTGATGATTTTTTATAGTTATTATATAATGATCATATATTCTGTGACCTTACTTTACTCATGTTTTAGTTCCATAGCTATTTTTGTGACTTTCTTAAGATTTTCTACAAAGGTGATCATGTGGTCTAAAAATAAAATCAGTATTGATTCTTTCCAGTATGTAGGCTATTTATTTTGGATGCCATATGATACTGACTTTTATCTTCTGTATAATATTTTAGGTAAGCATACATACTTTATTTTAAATATGAGGAAGAAAAGATCTAATTTTTCACCATGGGGTATGTTGTTAGCGATAGGTATTTTTTATAGTCCCTTCATCAGACTGAGAAAGTTTATTTCTATATTTAGTTTGGTGAGACATTTTATAATGAATGTGTGCTGAATTTTATCAAATGATTTTTTTCTACATCTGTGGAAATGATCATAATTTTTTTCCTTTTTTTAGACTTTTAATAAGGTGAATTAACTTGATTAATTATTATATGTTAAGCCAAACCTGCATTGCTGAAATAAGCCCTTCTGGTCATGAGACATTATAATTTTTGTATATTTTTAGAATTGATTTGTCATACTGCTATATTGCTGGATTCGTTTTACTTAATTTGATTTTATTATAATTTAGTGTTTACTGACCTTGCTAAAATGGTTTAAAAAGAAAGGACAAGGCACTGTTTCATAGATCATGTATTTTCTGATTTTTCATCTGTACATTGTTCTTTAACATTGTTTTTTTCTTAATTTATTGACACAAATCCAAAATTTTAGAAATCAGATGAGATCGAGTGAGTTCAGGGTGGTATGGCTGTAAATCAAAATTTTAGGTATGAGTATTTCGGAGAATCTTTTCTATTACACTTGGGTTATGAGAAATAAGATTTAAGGAACAATATATTTATCATCCAAAGTTTTTATTTTAACACTTTCTATGTATACAAGCTTAGGACATTTATATAATGTTTAATACCCTCTTTCCAAATTTTCAGTGAGTAATCTTTTCAGGAAATCTCTCCCCTTTTCTCCTACCCTTTCTCCTTCCCTTTCTCCCTCCCTCTCTCCCTTTCTACTTCTTTCCCCTTCTCTCCTATCCCAAAATAGTATATACCTCAAGTTAACAAAATTAGAATTCACATAGGGGATAAAAGAATTCTCTTATCCCCAAAACATTAACAAAAATAAAGGGCATCCACAAATTATTGAATAAGGGACTATAGAATGGAAAATACACCAGACATTATTTATGCTCAAGATATTGAAACAAGTGAATTAAGTGATTAACCCCTGAAATGAGGTCAGTGCATTGGAGAGGTATCTTTTGATTACAAGCCAATACTAGTCTCGTGAATGAGTTTGTTATGTGTACTTTAAAAGAGACAAGCCTGCAACAGCCTCTTTATTAAAGCTGCGTTTAAAATACATGTTTGTCTAAAATGTGAATGTGAGAAATATATACAGTCTACGTAATAGACACTCAAAATTAATTTAATGAATGAATGAAGCTAGACATTCACTCCCTAAAGCTCATCTATAATAAGATCTAGATGAAGTAGCTTTCAACTTTCAAGATTAAGAAAATTTTCAGGTGATGCTAATTATTAACAACTTAATTTTATACAAACATCTGCAACTTAATAGAAAAGTCAAGAGATAAACAACTAGGTTGAAGTGTAGCCTCTGCTTTAATAAGTTCCTGATACAGGAAACTTCTAGAGTAACAAAAACATTCAAATGTCCCGGGGTATTTTTAAGTACATTATTGGGTCACCTTAAAGCAGTCCCAATACTGAGGTATGGGACCTTGTCTAACTTCTGAAAGCATTTTAGATTAACTTCCCTAGTCCGAGAAACTCCAAGCCACCTAAGCTGTGATGAAGCTGAACAGGAGAACCGACCCAATTGTCTTTAAATTCAGTATCTACAGTTTTTATATCATGAAAATAATTAAATACATACCAGAGATTACTCCTGAAAGAATATGAAAATATTAAATTTGAGATGTAGTATGTTAAAGCTAAGAGTCCAAGACCATTAAACCATAGAGATTCCTCCTGCTGTTTGAAAGCAAGCTTTTCCTCCTACACTGCTGTTATTGAGCTGTGTGTATAATTAGCTGCAGTCCAGATAAGACTACTTTTGGGAAATTCAATCAGGTAATTCCCATTAGTTTGATTAAATTTTCTTGTCATACTCCTATATGCCACGTTCTTCAAGGACAATATTAAAAGTCATACTGAGATACCATAAGAAAAATAATACAGTCTGAATCTTGAGAATCAGAGATTTTTTTTTTTTTTAAACCAACCTTGTGAGATAATACCAGTGGGTTTTTATAATACTGCCAATAACTTTATCATCATTAAGTCATGGATGGTTCACCCACTGTTTTTTTATTTTAATTCAAGGCCGTCAGAAGTAGTTGGCCTAATAGCACATAAGAGAATGCAGTTCTTAAATGCATGAAACTTATTCTCCATTTATTTTTTTTCATTCTGAATCACCTTGATCTCTTTCAGTGACCATAAACATTTTCAAGGCTAGAAAGAGTTTACGTGAATTAACAGGCAGGCAGAACTGAAGAAAAAGTCCTGATGATCAAGTTGTATAGTAACTATCCTTCAGTTAAAGAAAGTTCATTTCAAAGCTTCCTTTTGTTCATGAACATTAAGGGGAGAAAAAGATGTTAATGTGTTTGGATTACATTAAAGTTTTAAGACTGACTAAAAGAAAGGGAGGGAAAAAGTGCTAATGGCAAGAGCACACGGAAGAGGCATTATTATATTACTGCTAATGCACATAAAACATTGCCTATTAAAATAGGATGGCAGTTTTACATCCTATTAAATATATCAAAGCTGTTCTTCAATTACAAATCCTTTTATATGCATGTTTTAACAAATACGTCTTTGATAATGGAATGTAGCTACAACTTCTTAAAGGCTAAACACAAGCCATACTATATGATACAGTGCCAAAGGAAAAAACCACCAAAAGTTATGTATATTTTGAGATCTCATGCATATATATTTATTATATATTCTTTTATATATATAATTAATTTTCTAGTTAGCTTCTGGACAGCAGCTCAGTTTAAGAGCCTGAGCCTCTGGTGTTGTGATAGTTAACAGGATGTGTTGTGGTGTTATTTTCACATGGTTATCTGTGGACATAAATTATGTCCTTGAGATGGTATATGAATAGAAAAGCACTGGGTCATGTTTGTGAACTTATTTGTGAAATAACTTCAATGACTCTACTAGAAATCTAGAAGCAAATTTCTTCAGAAATTAACATGCTTTTCATCTTGAGTGGCATACTAGTTTTATGGGAATTTCAAACACGCAGTGTTCAAATGTAGTTCACAACTTCTAAGCTCTATAATTCTGATGTTCTTACCTGATTAAAAATGGCTGGGCAAAAATACAAACTGATATTTTTATTAATTGGATACTATAGAGAGTGAAAGAGGCATAGGAAACATAATGCATGTTAAGAATTGCTGATTTTAAAGTGATTAGCAGTTATGATTATGAAAAAAATATATTAGCCACTATAAAAAGACTGCTTTTTAGCAGAAAGCAATCTTCTTTTTATTCATGACTTAACCTATGAACAAGTTCTTTTTCTTAAAAATTCATCATCTATGCATACAAATGTGTGTGTTTTTCCCCACTAGAAATTGAAAAGAATCTATTAAATCTAATTGCTTAGTTTTCTCTTTAGTGTCATAAAAGCCAGCCAAATTAATTACTCAATTAGCTTAGCTTTGATGAACTGTTTGGGTTTTTTTCATTTTTTTCCTCCTCTTAATCCTACTTGCTCTCAAATTCTGACCTTGCCAGGTTTGGTGTTTGAAGGAGAGGGAAGCAACTAAAGGAACATAGAAGTTCCTTCTAGGTTTAGGCCAATGTTGCACTTTCTGGTCTTGAATGTTGTTGAAATTTGTTACTTTCTCTGAAGGAGTATCTTTGTAAATTCTTCTATGATAACCCCCTCACCACCACTCTTTGAGATAAGTGATGTGTTCTTCTTTATGAGTCCTTAAGAGTTGTCGTCTGGTCTCTGGTTCTTGGGATCCGGTTATAAATGCTCCTCTTCCTGTCTTCAGGGTCCCATCGGCCGGCCATCCTGTATATCAGGTCCGCATGGGAAACTTTCTTCACTGGCTGCGCTAAACGTGCTGCGTGTGCGGGATGATTCTACCTAGTCGCACACGCTCCTTCACTTTCCTCTTTGAGTTGCTTGTCCTTTAGATTTTTTAGAGAAGTTGTATACCAGCCCACTGAGCTCCTATAATTTCAAGAAACACTAATTAATCCCTCCTAGTTGTTACCTTAAATGTCTTGCTGGATTTAAGCTAAAGAAGGAATGAATATCTACCTCTTCTGTAGTGGCCTTCAAAGAAGAATTAATTAAGTTGTGATTGTGAATTAGTTTCAATAACTAATCTAAAAAAAAGTTATTATTTAAGAAACAGAAGGTTTCTTTTTCTTCCAAATAAATATATGGCTGGTGTGGTCCACAGAACAATGGAATAATGGTACCCCCCCTCCCCCTTACCAACTCCACCACAAATATATTAGGTTTAATCACTAAAGAAAAAGGGCCTTTGCAGGTATGATTAACTTAAGGATTGGCATATGGAGAAATTATCTTGGGTTATCTGGAGTGCTCTACATAAATCACAGGTATCCTTGTAAGAGCAGGACAGGGAGGTTTGGTATGCACACAGAGAAGGCAATATAAAGATGTAGCACAGAGATATTTAAACTTCTTGGCCTTGAAAATTAAAATAACATAGTCAAGGCCAAGGGAGGCTGAGGCCACTAGGAGCTGGAAGAGACAAGGTATAAATTCCCCCCAGAGCCTTGATAACACTTTGATTTTAGCCTGGCGATGCTGATTTCAGAATATTGGTCTTTAGAAATGTAAGAGAGCCCAGCCGGGCGTGGCTCAGGGGTTGAGCATCGACCTAGGATCCAGGAGATCGGGGTTCGATTCCCGATTGGGGCACATGCCCGGGTTGCGGGCTCCAGCTGATCAATGACTCTCTCATCATTGGTATTTCTGTATCTCTCTCTCTCTCCTTTCCTCTCTCTGAAATCAATAAAGATATATTTTAAAAAGAAAAAAAAGAAATGTAAGAGAATAAATTTCTGTGGTTGTAAATGACTAAATTTCTTGTAATTTGGTGCAGTTAGTTATAGGAAAGTGATATAGCTGGAAATAAATATTTTATATTCTTCTCTTTGCATGAATGGTTTTGATTTTTGATCTGTCTTTGCTTTAGTCAGTCATAGCTCAAAGCTTTTTACTTTACAGTAGCGCTAAAAGAAATTTTAATGGTTATAAAATCATCAATAATATCAGAAGCAAATTTGTTAATCATATTTTTAAAACATTTTTCAAGATAAGGTTATAGAATATAATATTCTCCTATACCACACATAAAACTGTTGACTTTCAAGAGGACAGTCTTAAAGCATTTGTTTCAACTAAAAACATCCAAATTTTCACTTTTTATCTGAGAGAAAAATAATACACTTTTGAGGTATTTTGAAAGAAAAGGATTTTTTTTTTTCATGGGTGGTGTACATGGAAGATTTTTCTGTTTTAATCATAAGAATGAGATAAATTTTTTGTGATCAGGGTCCTGCATTCACTGTTATGGAAGTTACTGAATAGTTGTAAACCTTCTTGGCTAAATTACTGATAATTGAAAACAGGGAAGATTCAGGCAATTCCGATGACTTTCCAAAGCTGAGCCAAGTGCTTTACCAAGATGGAACTAAGATATAAGGTTATTCAATATTTTTGAAAATAAACATATGCAAACACTGAGAAATACTTCATAACTCTTTCAAGAGTATATCAATTTGTCAGTCCATCTTTTCTATTGAACTTTTATTTTTTTCTCAATCTGTATTAATATTTTAATAATCTGGAAACAAATTTTTGTTTTACATATATAGAAAATGTCTTATTTTAGTATTTTGGTATCTACTAAGTTTATCGTTTCTTTATTTGCACAATGTTTTTTTTATTTTTTGAAAGTCTAATTTCTTAATATTTTAATCTATACTTTTAATTTTTTTATATTATTGAAAAAGAACCTATTGATTTCATGTCAGCATTATAAAAATCATATCCTAGATTTTTTTAAAAACTTTTTTCATTTAGGTGTGATCCTTTTCAATAATTATTATCTGTCACATAATGTAGTTATTTTATATCTTTTTTACAAGGAAAGTCAATTATCCTAATAACATTACTTTTATTTCAGTCTCATATAAACCATTAAGTTCCATTTTAGCATAAGTTTATTTTCAAGCGATGTTTTCATTAATGAATGTGTTTCTTTGTGTGTCATAATTTCAAAGCTTTATAATAAACCCTGATTTCTGGTAGGGAAATTACTGCTTCCTTGTTTGGTTTTCAAAATCTTATTGTCTATTCTGTGACTTTATTCAGTCATACAAAATTCAGGATCAGTATTCTGAGAAATTGTTTGGGAAATTTTATTAAATTTATCCTTGATACGAATGGAATTTGTAGTTACTTTGAAAAAAAATTGAAATATTTATGACACTTATGTTCCCATCTGTGGGCATAGTACATCTCTTTATTTTTTCAGTATGTTTGTTTTTCAATAACATTTTACACTCTGTGTATAGAAATTATTTCACTTATATAAATCTGCACAGTACTAGATTGTGCAGAACTTATGGATGGAAATTTGGATTGTTTTTAATCTTTAGTTTTAATAATTATTATCATAATAAGCAATCTTTTAGTTACATAATTTCATAGTTTTTCAAGTTTACATTTGATATAGATTTCTAGAAATTACGTTGTAATTTAATATAGTCAATATGTAGTTGTGCTATATTTTGCTAATTTTCCCTCTCTATGGGTAACAACATATTACATTCCACCGCAGTGCATTAGAGCCTGTCTCCCCACAGCCTCACTAACAGGTAGCTTATCACAGTATTGGATTTTTGCAAGTCTAATAGATGAGGGATGATATTTCAGTTTATTTTTTATTATTTTGTATATGTGTGTATGTATGTATTTATTTATTTTAAATATATCTTTATTGACTTCAGAGAGAGGAACAGAGAGAGAGAGAGAGAGAAACATCAATGATGAGAGTCATTGATCGGCTGCCTCCTGCACACCCCCTACGGGGGATCGAACCTAAAACCCGAGCATGTGCCCTGACCGGGAATCGAACCGGGATCTCCTGGATCCTAGGTCAATGCTCAACCGCTGAGCCACGCCTGGCCGGGCTCAGTTTATTTTTAAATTACAGGGGTTTTTGTCTATGAAGGGTTTTAAGTACCTAAGTATGTATTTATTGTAATATGAATTTCCATTTCTATAGCTTGACTGTGCATATATTTTACCCATTTTTATTATATATTCTTGGGTATTTCCATCTCAATTTTTCACAGACTTTTTCTTAATGATATCTCATTTTTAGTATTATAGTCTGCAATAATTTTTCCTACTTTGTCATGTCATTTTGACTTAGTTTGTGATATTTTGCTTCGCCTTCATAAAAAAAGGCCAATAGTCTTTTTCCTCCAAAGGTGAATTAATTATTGCTACAGCATCCATATTTTCACCAATGACTTGAAATTCTACCTTCATAAAATACTAAATTTCTATAAACCTTGGCTATCTTTTGGGAGGTCCCATTCTGTTTTATTATATAAGGTGTCCCATCTACCTAAACAAATTCCATGTGGGTTTAATAAAAGAGGCTTTAGATAGTGTTTCAGTCTCTGGTATATCTACTCCCCATTATTATTTTTTCCTCAGTTTTTTGGGTTAACCAAAATTGCTTAAATTTTCATCAAAATTTCATAATCTTATTTCACTTCAGGTGAAGAAACAAAAGTGACTATTTAAAAAAATATTTTACTGTTGACTGTATTACAGATGTCCCCAAATCCCCCCTGCTCTTTACGCCCTTCCTCCCAGCCCCTGCCCCACACTTGCCTGTGTCCATTGGTTGTGCATTTATGTACATAAGCCCTTTGGTTCATCTCTTCCCGCCCCCCACCCCTCTGAGATGTGTCAGTCTGTTCCAGGCCTCCACACTCTCACTAGTTTTTATGTGATCATGATACCTTTATAACTAACAAGAGAAAATAAAGTCTTTAGGATGTAAGGCTTCTTGTCCAAGTATATGGTATCTTTTTCCTTTGTTTATGTCTTCTTTTGTGTGCTTTAGGAGTGTTTTAAAGTTTAAACTCACGTAGTCATAAGAGATTTTACTGATTTCTTGTTAACTTTATGCAGTGTTATTTTAGCAGTATTGTTGCTACTGCAAATGGGATCTTCATTTCTGTTATATAATCTAAATAGTTACTTTTATACATGACACCTATTAATTTTAAATGTTAATTTTCTTAAATTGCAATGTGCCAATTTTACTTTATTAAATTATCTTTTTTGTAATAGGTTTTTCAATTGGTTCCTTCTTTTTTGTAATAGGTTTTTCAATTGGTTCCTTCCTTTTATGTATATATATAAAATATAAAGGAACCAATTGAAGGAACCAATATTTATATAAAATATAAAGGAACCAATTATATATATAAATATAAATGTACCTCCTGCATACATACACATAACACATATTTCTATTAATCGAGATACACAAAGTATATGGTGAAATCCTATTTTATCAAGCATTTTTATGATGAATGGGTCTTACATTTTACTAAAAGAAGTTAGCCAAAATTTCTGTGGAAATAATACATGTTTTTATTTTTATGCTGCTTAATACTTTCCTGGAAATGTTAGACTAGTAATCTTATTGAATTCAATGTTTTGAACTCTACCTAGGAAATAACATAAGTTGCCTTGCTTTCTGCATAATGTTACAAATCCTGTAATGAATGAATAGCTTTTTTCCTTACTAATCTCTCATTTCCATATAAACTAGAATCTAGTTTTAGAATTTTTTGTTTATGCCACTGCAGTATTTTCTTCTTTTGCCCTATAACTTATTTTTAAACATGTAGATTTGTAATATATTTAATTGGAAGGGGCAGATTTCCTTCTTGTTCTTATTACTGTTCTCATTTTTGAACACTGTCTTGGCCATCTCTGCATATGTATTATCTCATATTAATTTTGAACTTATTAGACAAGTCCCACAACACTGTTGGAGATTTTTAAAATTGAGATTTTATTGAATTAATTAATATGGGTAGGATTAAAATTTCAAACTATGTAATTATTTCCCTCCATGAACTTGACATCATTCCACTAATTTAGAATTTCTTGTGTAAACTTCAGTAAATTCTTAATGTTTAAAAAATATAGGTATATATGTATATATATGTGTATACATCTCCAGCCTCTTTCCTCTTTGTTATCTACCCTCCAGCCACTATAGCCTCCCTGCCTTGAATCTGAGAAGCCTTTCCCATTATAGAGCATTTCACCCTATCCCATTTGCTTAGAAACTATTTCCTCTAATATTCACATTTTGGCCCTTTTTGGTCATTTGGGTCTCAGCTTACAACTTACCTTTTTAGAGATGCTTCCCTTACACTACTCTAATACGGTCTCCTAGTCAGTGTATGCAAATTATTCTTTGAAAAACTTTTATCCTAATCTAATATCTTTCTTATAATAGTGATCACTAATATCTCTGTTTAATATCGACCTTGCTGTACTGAAAACAATCTGTCAAAGAGGAAAATATTTATATATTTTATTTACTGCTAATAACCTGTCCCTCCAAAACAAAAAATACCTGAGGGAGTCTGCACTAAAATTTTGTATATGAGGAAAAGCTTATCCATAAGGAATTTATTTTAATTTTAGATATAAAACCTGAAAATATACCACTGGTTGTCCTAGAGACTTGAAAACTTGCGTACATAATTTTCACAGTAAAACTCCTTTTTTATCTCCCAATAAAATGCCTGTCTTATCTCCCTTTCTTGTCTCCTATATATGTATTTCTATCTCAACACTTCCAGCATTTTCACCTGTAAAACTTTCCAACAGAAAGCCTATATATCTCTTTACCTTTAAAATATACTTTATGTTCTCCGACATTGTAAAGGAGAGAGTAAAAGAACTATGGGAATGACATTATTAAAATATCTTATGGATTCCTTCCAAGAAAAAAATGTTATTACTAATAAGTGTAGATATTAGGACTATAAATGATGCATATTGATAAATGTTAGGATGACACCTAAAAAGGAAAAACAAGATAGTATGTGACAGGCTGATTGTAGATGTAGAGTTTTGAGGCTTATGAGGGAATTTTAATCATGTTATATTGTTATTGTTATTTTAATTAATTCTGTAGAAAGCAGATTAGTTAATGGTCATAATCATTTATGTTGATTAGTTTCCTTTCCAGCTGGCCCTTTGGCATAATAGATGTTTTCAAAGCAGCATGGTGTTTAATCTGCAAATATTGTTTTTATAAAAGGAGACATTTTTATAAGACAATATACAGTGCTTCTACTGTTCAGAAAAATCTGTTCTTTACATCTCACAGATATTAATAATAATCAGAGCAGTGACCAGCAACAACAAGACCCAGATGCAGGCATTAAAGATCTAAAAAGCTAAAGAAAGGACTGTAAATATTCTTATGACAAAAATGAACTTAAGAGATAAAATCAAATTTGATATGTGCATCTCAGAAAAATTAGAAAAATGAAAGATATCAAAATCTTTCAAAAGTCAGCACTGAGTCATTATGCACATGTGAGCATTTATTTTTAGTTTATTTTGGTTGTATTTCCCATTAATAAAATTATATGATGTTTTCTCAATAGTTACCTAAAATTTTTCTGATTTATTTGCATAATTTGCATATACATAGACAAGGAAAAAATTGTCAAAGAACAGATTTTTATAATACTCTAGTATAGTCCAATATCCATTTTTATAGGCTATAGTTATTAAGAAGGCAGAAGACAAACACCTGGAAAGAAGTCTAAAGTTACAGGAAAACTAAAATTGAATTTTAATAACTCCACTTGTAGACAACATTTTGCCAGCACATATTTCCCAGTCTAAACAGTGCCAGATATTTCTGTATATTCAATTCCTGATTTGTTGGTAAATTAGTTATTATATAATATTTAAGGTTCTTGAAAATCCATATAGTTTGTGTTTCTATGATTCTTCAAAAGAGAGTATATCCAGGATGACCATATTGATACCATGAGCATCATAGAAGATGCATAATATAATTTTAAATCAATATACTATATGAAATCCCTCTGAGAGATGGCTTACTTTCTTCTGTAGCACTTTCCAAAGAACTATAATCGACTGGCAAGCATCTGCTCTCCACCCATTAGGCTCCAGAACAACATGGGAAAAGTCTATGAAGAGAAACCTGTGTTTGTGATACCACTATGTCCCACAAACCCAGTACGCACCAGGGACCTCCTGAAAGCTATACGTTAGACAGACTATAAAGGGTGGGATTATCTAAATAGGCAGGTTATATTACATTATTAGAAACTATTTCCAAGAGAGCCCTCTTTGTCTGGCTGCTGATTCATGTGTATGAACAATAGAGAAAGCCCCACACCACCCATAAAGGAGAAAGCTCGTGGTTGGAGCTCCAAGTGCCGCTTCATGAAACACCAGGTTTTATTTTTTTTAAATGTGGGGGAAAGTAATGTCAATTTCTGGCATTAAATAATAACTTCGGTATTGAACGCATTCCTTATTCTTAGCCTCGTTTAGACACTTCTCAGGAATTTCCTTTTCGCTCTTACCAAGTGCAGGCTGGTCTCATGCTCGGTTGCCGTGTGGATTGCCCCCCGGGACTGTGACATGAGTGATGTGCGTGTCATCCACAGTTTCCCCTTTGCATTCGCTACTTGGGTGTGTACAGCGCGTGTGCATAGATATGGACAAAACACCTGAACTAGGCCTGCTGATTATTTTTAAAAATCCCCAAACACCAAGACTTTTCCCTCTCTCCTTTAAGCTGACTTCATTTATGATCTTTGATTTTAATTTATATATATAAACTGAATTCAGTATCCTTAAAGGGTCCAACTCTCACTTGTCTCTCCTACACTATACGTTTTCTCAACCAGGGAAAATGTAGCATGTGGCTTTTTAAATAGAGAAGGTCTTATGAATATTACAGATTTGTGTTACAAAAAAAAAAAAGCAAAATCCCAACTGATCCATATTACTTCAGCTGTGGCTCTCAGGGAAATAGCTGTTTTTATTTGAAATAACTATAATTTACTTGAAGGCCTAACAACTAAAGTAGCTAGAAATTTGAGCCAACTACCCTAGGTGTTCTTTCCTGTGCCAACTTTGTTTAATGCTACTCTTTAACTCCTCAGTAGCATTCCTAGTTTCTCTTCACTATATAAAAATAGAATCAGTAACAAATAAACTCAGAGTTGAAAAGGACTGAGGATTAAGAATATTCCATTTTCCTCAATTTATCTCTGAAAAAATTGAAGTACACAGAAGTTAACTAAGTGAGAACATAACCAATCTTAAAACCTAGGTCTCCTAAATTCACTGTAGTCTCTTCCCCACCACTTTACATTTCCGTTGGAAACATTAGGATTCTCTAGATTCTTTTACCTCTAATCTTGAGATGTCACAAGCAGAAAACAACAGAAATGCTCATCTAAAAGCAGTGATAAATTAAATTTTAAGGTTCTTCATATTGGGCATTGCTGCCTATGAAGTTCAAAATACTTTTATTTTACCCTATTTCCCAATGTTAAAAATACATTAGTTAGAAGAGAAATCTGAACAAACAAAATGATGGATAATAAACAGGCTGAAAATGAATAAAAGGAATGATTAAATCTAACTGAAAATATCCTAAGAAATCTAAACTGTCTTTATCTCTCAATCTATAAAATGATATATACAGGCCAGGCCAGGTAGCTCAGCGGGTTGGTGAGTGTCGTCTCATACACCGGAAGGTTGCAGGTTCGATCAGGGCACATGCCTAGGTTGTGGCTTCCATCCCCGGTCTGGGCACATATGGGAAGAAGTTGATGGACATTTCTCTCTCACATAAATGTTTCTCTCTCTCTCTTCCTCTCTAAAAGCAATAAAAAACCCTTTGGTAAGGATTTAAATATATGTATATGTATGTATGTTTAAACATTATCCAGAATAAAATGAAATATTTAAGTTTAAAAACAAAATAAAACAAGAGGTATCTTTATTGGAGCAATGCACGCTTTTTAACATCAAGATTCCGTTTCATTAGGTCTCAGAGTTGAATGACTCACAACAGAAGGCTGTATAAACAGTAGATATTTCTATACCTAACGACAGAATCTTCCCACTCAGTTTCGTTTGTGTTTTGTTTTCATGCATTTTAGAAGTATGAATATATGAAAACACAATTTAGATAAATTTTTCATCAAAATAGTGTGAAACTATACAAAAGATCTACCTTATTACATCTAATTTAAAAAAGCAAGCTGGAAAAGTAATTCAGGAGAAACAATGTTAATTCAGGACATGGAATTTTTTCTTTCTCTCTTTGGCCTTCAGAATTCTTAAAGAATGATCAGTTACTGATAATAACAAGGGGGATAGTTAGAATATTCTCTTTTGATTTATGGTATATTTTACCATCCATGCCAAGGAGCATGACAGGAATGTTAGATGATACCTAATGTCGTAGTTCTCAGGATGTAAAATATTTGTTTTCCCTTTATCAGTGCCTCAATGTGCAGGAACTCCACAATCTATTTTACAGAAAAATTTCCCTTTTTTTTTAAAGCAATTATTTTCATCTTCATTGAATTTGGTCAATATCCACCCAAAGGATTTTGTACTTACTCTGAAGTAAAGAGAGGTCATCATTTCCAAGAAACTGCATAAAAAGTGACCAGGATACAAAGTGATCTGATAAATTTAAAGTGCCTAAGAGTTTTTATAATCAGATTTAGAGAACTTAATTATTTTAAAGTTATAAAGAACACCCAAACAAATGGTCACAACTATTTACCCAAATCCAGTCCCAAAGTTTCTGTTCTATAAATGATCTTTTATTCCTGTAGCTTTGCACATAGAACATTGTAATTAATTTTTTAAAAAATACTAAAATTAGTGAATTGAGAAAGTATGGTGTATATAAAATAAATTTTATTTCTATGTTTGAGAAATAATAATTAGAAAATAAAATTTATAAATACAATGTGCAATAGAATAAAGTAACAAAAAATAATTAGGAATATGTCTTACAAATAATGTGTAATATCTACCTACCAAAAACAATGCAAAGAAAAATTAGAGGACACATAAAAAAATGAATTGATAGACCATGTGTATGAAGAGATCTCAAAACCATTAAAATGCAAACTGTCTAAAAATTGATCAGTAAATTCAATGCAATTATAATTCAAATTTCAGCAGATGTTTTGTAAATATTCCAAGCTGATTTTATATTTGTGTTGAATTTCAAATGATCAATAATAGTCAAAACAACCTTGAAATAATGACACATTTGGACTTATTTTCTCAGAATTCTGCTGGCATCATAGAATTTGTATACTCAGTTAAGTTGTATTTATTGGTTGGCTTAAAGTTATTTGTATTATTCCCTGTTTATTTTTCTGTGCCCTTAATTCCTATAATTCCATCTAAAAACTCTTATTTATAATGAAAGCTTTTTTTTGGGGGGGGGGGAGCTCCTTGTTTGCTTATATATAATATCCAAGTCATCAAGAGTATGCTTCCACTGATGTATCTGTACTTCAATTATGTGTTACATTTTCTGGCTGTTTGTATGACCTTTATTCTTATTTTAAATATATGATATAAGTATATAAAATAATCTCTATAATATAAATATAACATATGTTATTTATACAATATACAAATAATACATATAAACCTAACTATATGAAATAATATGTATACTGAAATATATATTCATATATATGTATATATATGAATATGTATATGTGATATATATATGTATATGTATATGTGTATGTGATATATATATGTACATATATATGTGTGTGTGTATAAAATCTCAATGAAAAATATACTGTGGTTTGCTTTGCTTTGTTTTGTGTTTTCTAGAAAGTGCACATCCTTCCTGTTGTGTAGAATTTTGAGGTGAGGAATTTATAGATTAATGAGTTCGAGGTCGCTTGTGGATAATTTAGTTCCCGATTCTTGTGCTACTATTACAAAGGGCTGAGGTTCTTATCATGTTATTGGTTGAGCAAGGAGGAAATTTAGTTTCAGATATCGCCTTCTATTCTTGCAGAATCAGAATCCAATTACCGTAAGAACGTTCAAGATTTTATGAATTCTCTATTTTTAAAAACTCTTTTCTGCTTACTCAGTAAAATTCTGGTGTGGGGAAAGGGTGTTTTATAGAAATAAGTAATTTCATAGTTCAGGTTCTTCCCAATTCTAGCCTGTCCTTTCACTTACACTGTCAGAAAAGGACTTTTCAATTTCTTCCTGACCCTGTAAAATGTATGTTAGGCCAACTAACTCCTCTGCTGTTTCAACTGGACTAGGTACTTGCCTCTAGGTATGGGTGCTACTTTGACTCCATGCTCAATTTTGAAATACTTCTTCTGTCTGGGATTGGGTTCCTTAATGTTTTCTTTGTACCCACTGCTTTTTGAACTTTTATTTTCCTTTTTAAGCAATCCATATCAAGCCATTAGAACAGTAATTTTTACCTTTTTTCATCTCATGGCACACATAAACTAATTACTAAAATTCTGCACACCAAAAAATATATATTTTTCACCAATCTGACAGAAAAAATAATTTTGATTCATTTACACTGGATGGCTATTGTTTTGTTGGCTGTTACCACTTTTTTTTTCATTTGACAATCTGAGGGAAAATTTAGTCAGTGTCCCTGACTAAATAGTTAAGTATTGCACATTTAAAAATTCTTGTGGCACACCAGTGTGCCTACCAGCACAACAGTTGAAAATCACTGCATTAGCAAGTTTCCTATTTTCTTCACCTTCTAAATGTATCTCAACTCTATAGCATTACATCATCTCCATAACCCTAGAAAGACAGCCATCATTTTTCTGTGGACAACCAAAGTAGACTATAAACAACTGTCCCTGTATTCAATTTAATGTTTAGTATTTTCCCAATATTGTCCCAACTTAATATTCTCCCCTATTTTCTATTTCTCACAAGTAACTGCAGGATCACATCATTTTTTTTTTTTTTTATATCAAAATGCTCCAATAGCTTTCATCACATTCAGAAAAAAGAAAATCCAAAGTTTTTACCATGGTATGCCTGAAAGATCTGGCCCCACCCACGTTTTGAGATTCATAACCGTCTTCACTATCTTCACTCTCTCAAACAAATAAATAAAAGTAAATCTCAGCTCTGGCCGGTGTGGCTCAGTTGACTGGGCATGCGCTGAAAGGTTGCCAGTTCGATTCCAGTCAGGGCATAGGCCTGGACTGTGGGCTCGATCCCCAGTAAGGGGCATGCTGGAGGCAAGTGATCAATGTTTCGCTCTCATATAGATGTTTCTCTCTCTCTCTCCCTCTCCCTTCCTCTCTAATAAAAATCAAAATAAAAAAATGTTAGAAAAAAGTAAATCTTAAAAATATGGAGAGGGTGTCATTTTTTCTGCTTAGATAATTAATTGACATTTGCATTTTCCTGGGCTTGGAAAATTTTCCCCTCAAATATTTACATGACTCATCTTTTACTTATGTAATTTTATCAAAATTGTCCCTGCTGATCACTGTATATATAATAGGAGGTTATGCCCTTTTATCACACCATTAGCTAACAAATCATCCACTTATATTTCCTTTCACTGTACTTTTCATTATCGAGCTGGCATTTTATTTTCAATCTGTTTACTCATGTGTGCTCTTATTATGACATTTTCACACTGTCTTGTTTTACTTTTCTTTAAATACAGAGTAACTCCTCCCATGCTTGGGCAATGTATCATTTCTTTTGCAATTCCCATGGCATAGCACCTTCATGTTGCCAAAACTTCTTAGAGGAGTGAAATTCATCTCTTGTACTTTGCTTAAATTCTGACAACTGAAAAGTATGTTCCACTTACTAGGTCCTCAAGATATGTTTCATTAATTATTTAATTAATTCTTTATACCCCATAGGAGCTCAATACTTGCCTAATAAAAGTGCATTGAATTTTCCCCATATAAATCTTGCCATGAAGAATTTTTTATCATCCTATATGGCTTCAGAGGATAGTTCTATTATTTCTGGCAGTTTTTATTTGTGTGTCTGTGTGTGCGCGATAAGGTTTCAAAATATTATTATGACACATTTATTTTTGTTTACTAGTGTAGCAGCTATTTTCATTCTTAGTTGATGGCTTGAGAAAATGACCTGGGATAATTAAGCAATTATGCAATATGGAATAATACAGCAGCCACTAGCCACAAGTGGCTGTTGGGCTCTTTCGATGTGGCTTGTTCTCATTAAGATGTTCAGTAAGTATAAAATATACACTAGATTTTGAAAACTTAGTAAGAACAAAATAATGTAAAATATCTCATTAATAATTTTATATTGATTACATATTGAAAATATATGTTGGATACATTGGACAAAACAAAATATATGGTTATATTTTATTTTATCTATTTCTTTTTACTTTTATAATGCAGCTACATATAAGGCTTTAAGGTTAAGATTACATATGAGACTCTCATTTGTGACTTGCACTATATTTCTTTCAGATAGCATGGGACTAAATAGACATGAAACGTGAGGGCAATGGGAGGCTTGCTTAACTTTTCATAGGAGAATTTGTTCCCTTGAGTGCTAATTATTTTCATAACATTTAAAAATTTCTACAATACATAACATATTTTTTAGCTGTATGATTATTGATTCTATAATTTTGAGCTTTCTGGCATGTCCTCAGCTGAAATGATTTAACATTTGAGTTGGATTCTGTCAAGAACTTTGGTGAGAAAACATCTAATATTAAGGGCTCCTAGCTCAGACTTTATACATGAGCCATCAACAAACAATTAAATGTGGATTGTCAAGGGCTAAAACTAAAACATTGGTTTGTGTCATAGATAGTTATCAACTTGAGACTTTCTTTTTCTCCAGTCAGAGTAAGAGGCTGGTATGGTGGTTGGTATTGCGGGAATGGATCATTATGCCTGAGATGCAAAACGTTATGGTAGATTAGATGATGGGTAGAGAAATGATAGATATATTACTACACCATGTGAGGAACTATCAAGTAGAAGGGATTGCCTAAAATTTAATTCAAAGACGCTGTTGCTTTTTTAGTAACATCTTTGAAAGAGAGAAGTTATACTGTAGTTACAGGATCTAAAGAAAGACCTTGCAGACAATCGCTGTCTGATGTGCTGTGACCATGTTATTGCATAAGTACTACTAATGTGTGGTCTTTGTTTCTCTGCATATAAATAACAAAAAGTATGAGTATGCTGATGCCAAGCTTAGCTTGTAGGATATAGCAGCTTTTTTCTATTTCTGAATTTCATGGTTATATATAAGAACAATCAACTTGATGTGGTCATAAAAGGGCTTAGAAAGGGCAAAAATTCTGGAACCTGTTGCCTATAATATTCTGCTAATTCTAAAACTCTTCTTGATTGATGAAAAGGTCCTGGTTAGCTTTAATTCTTTCACCATATAATACTCAAACTTTTGATAATACAGCACGTTTTTAAATGGTATACTGGTCTTTGGTAAAACTGGATCTTTTCTGTGGTAGCTTAAAAAGGTGGGATCAAACTAACCTGCCTGAAGTCTGTTCAACCCCTTTACCTGTTGAACCCATGCACCCCTCCCCCCCCCACACACACACTGGGGAATCAAGAAGACAAAATATCTGGTTTAATTTCCTCACCAAGTGGATCTTGGTATAAATAATGATATTTTCTAGAAGGAAGAGATTTTATTTCTAAAATGTCCTCAGGAGAATATCCCTGCTAATGATTGCTTATAGTAAATAGAATTCCATAGGCTTGGCTGTTTAAAGAATATCACTCATGCCCGGCTGGATGTAGCTCAGTGGTTGAGTGTCCACCTAGGATCCAGGCAGTCGGGGTTCAATTCCTGGCCAGGGCACATGCCTGGGTTGTGGACTCAATCCCCAGTAGGGGGTGTGCAGGAGGCAGCCGATCAATGACTCTCTCTCATTGATGTTTCTCTTTCTCCTTTCCTTTCTCTGAAATCAATAAAGAAAAACACGAGAATACCACTCACGTAAGTTATACAATTTACTAGTGTGCTAAATGAAGATGTTTCATACTTTAAGAGCTCATATTCTGTTAAGAACCCCACAAACATAACTTAAAGACCTCATCTATTCTGGGCTGGGAGATGCATGCCCATTATTGAAAGAAAGGGCCTAGAGAGCTCCCTCAGTGCCATAGGCCTCTTTATCTGAATTTTTCACCATCTTTTTGAATTAATTTCTTTTTTAAAAAAATTATTGATTTCAGAGAGAGAAAAGGAGAGGGAGGAAGGGATAGAAACATCAATGATGAGAGAGAGTCATTGATTGGTTGCCTCCTGCACGGCACTCACTGGGGATCAAGCAGGCAACCTGGGTATGTGCCCTGATGGGGAATCAAACCGTGACCTCCTGGTTCATGGGTTGACCCTCAACACTGAGCAACACTAGCCTGGCTTGAATTAATTTCTAAAGCTTGATACTAGACAAGATGCCTGATTCATGTGAGTCTGATTTCAAAACAAGGTCCTATGTGTTAACTAAAATTTGTATGAACATGTTTAGTTAAGAATCATAATAACAAGGCAAATACATTTATAAGCTCTTTTTGGTCAGGAGAAGAAAAAAGTTTGTATGCACATCGTATCAAAGTGCATCATATGGGAATTCTATGAAAATTTTGTTATGTCCTGGTTGACTAATCATGATATAAAAAAAGTCAATGTCTTAATAAATCTCTGAAACATTATAGTCCAAGTATACTGTTGACTTTCCAAAGTGGCTTCAAGCAGATCTCCACTGCTGTTGTTTTTTTAAAAGCAGTTCTATGACAGCATACAAGTTACTGTAAGTGAACATGGAGGAGAGGATAGTCTGTAAAAGGTGCTACAGAAAATTGGATGAATAGTGATATTTAAAATGTCATTAAGTCCAATTCAAATATATATCCTCTACTTTTGGCTTTTGTAAATTACAATAATGTGGGTGTTTTAGGGGGGATGGTGAAAAGTGTTGCTAAATCTTTGTTGATAATGTTTCAACAATTGGTTTGTGGTCAGTCTTGGCTTCTAGCTTTGTACGTATTATGTTATCAGAGAAAGAAAATTTTCAGTTGGACTTCATCTGGCTCTATCCCCTTTAGCTCTATAATACATTGAATTTTTTGTCCAGATAGTATTTGGGACTTGTAAATAATCAAACACTATTTTCTTTATGGATATCACAAGTTGAACAGCTTTGCCAAGATCGGCTCTAATTCAGTTATGCATGGAGAACTAATAAATACTTCCAAAAATAATGTGTTTTCCGAACATCTAGCTTGGTAACGGTTTTTACATAATAAGTCTTTTCAATTAAATTTGCAAGTAGTACCACATTTTTTAAAAAGCATCTTTTAGTAAAGGGGCCCAAAAGAAATATACTGGCTGAGATAGAGAATAGTTGGTATTTGTTAGTACTTAAAACTGTATTGGTGATTGTACATACACCAATGGGTAAATGAGATGAAGTTTCTTGGGCTTCAGACAGTGACACCTAAATCAAAGGGTGTTTTTGTTTATATTCCTATTCCTATTGTCCACTCCCGAGTGCTGTTCTACAGGTAAAATGGGGAGCTGTGAGGACACCTAGAATTCCTCAGAGCATGGTTATTGTATTGTATCTAGAGCATCTCTACCTTGAAATATTTTGCTAGGGCTGCACATTGTTTTTTTCCAATATCCTTTTGTTTCTGCATTATCCACCAACATATTTATCAACCTACTGGCTTTAGGACAAAGGTGGCTGAAAATGTGTAATTTAGTTATTTTGAACATGGGCCACTTGCTTGATTTCTAAGGCAATGTATAGCTTTTCCATTTTAGTTTGTCCATTCATAGCAGCCTGTGGATGTAAAGCTTTACCAAGTGAAATCACCCTTTTCATGCTTAATTAATAACAAATAACAAGTTGAGCTGAGTGCTCCTTCACTTCTGCAGCTGGGTTGACACCCAAGTATTAGTTAAGCCTTTAGTGTAATCCAGCTTTGAAAGTACCTCATAATTCCTTTCATAATTTCTTATCGTGCAGTTTACAGTTTTGAATTTTTGTTCAATAGTCCACGATGGAAGTGCAGCCCTAAATAGGGCTTTCTCCTACCTTTTAGCCACTACAAGATCTTTTCATGAGTTAGGTACCTTAGGCTATTTATGACTTGTAATTAGATTTCAGTTGGCATCAGTTGTCTATCTGTCTACATCTGATGAATCCAGCAAGTACATGAACTAGCAGAGGTCTGAAAAACCCAGGACATGGGCATCTAATTCTAAACTCTTATCTCAATTAGTCCTGCCTTCTGTGATTTTTAAGTGTTCTTAAATGTAACTGTACAATAAACCAGAAGTTAGTTTTTGCTGTAACTTAAGCAACTCTATCTTGAGGAACTTGGACAATGTTAAGAGTCATTTAAGGATTCTAAACTATAATTGAAAAGAAATCGTAATTCATACAGTACATTCCTCTCAGTGTAATCTGTGGATGAGGTGTATGGGGTATGGATGTAGAAGAGCAAAGAGACATCAGAAATGTTTTCTCCTGCCCGGCCTGTGTGGCTCAGTGGTTGAGCACCATCCACCTATGAACCAGGAGCTCACGGTTCAATTCTGGGTCAGGGCACATGCCCGGGTTTTGGGCTCGATCCCCAGTAGGGGTGTGCAGGAGGCAGCTGATCTGATCGATGGCTCTCTATTCTCATTGATGTTTCTCTCTCTCCCTCTCCCTTCCTCTATCTTAAATCAATAAAAACATGTTTTTTAAAAAAGAAGAAGAAATATTTTCTCTTTTGCTTTCGTTAATAAATCTTTGTAAATATTTCATTTGTACACAGAATTTGCTCACAGTTTTATTTGGCAAGCTCAGTATACCAGTGAAAATAGACTGGCTATTGTTTGAGACTCTCTTTTGGGGGGGTTCCCTTTAAATATACCAATTTAGTCAAAATAGAAGTTGCATAGGAAGCAGTTGCAATACAAAATTATCTCTTGTGAAGTTATTTCATTTAGAAAAATGGGCACGAGAATTGGATTTTAATGAGAAATACTCCTAGGAGGGATGTCAGACATAGAAATAGACACACCAAGAAAGAGACAAAAGTTGCTTTTTCATTGTACGCAGTAGGCCTTGACTCTCTTCCGATCTGGCAATTCTGTTTACGTTGCCAACATCCTGGCAACCATTGATGCCAGTGTAGTCGGGAGAGAGACAGTTCTTATAATAAAATAATAAAAGGGAATTTCTTGAGGTATACAAACAAATGTGTTTGTATTTGTGTTTGTACAAAAAGATCATAAGGAAGTGAGGACGTCTCTAATGAGGGTCTGTGAGTCAAGGACTCAGAGAAACCACTCAACTTCCTTAATTAAAAATTATATCAGGATCCGTTTGCACAGCAGACAAATGACTTAGAGGTCCCACAGCGGCTTGGCCTACGGTACACCTGGACAGAAATGTACGGTGTTTATCAGAGTTCATTCCCTACGAGCAAAACTCAAAATTCTAAAGCAGCTGGTGGTAAAAGGCTGAAAAGCGTGGGGAGTATCGCAGAGCAGTTTCCTGGTTTAAACAGGATCTTATCTTAAAATCTGGTTTGAGTTGGACCTGTGACTTAACGTGAGTGTGTGTGAACTCCGAAGAACACAGAGACTGCATTTGCCGAGTAGGAAGTAAAAGGACAAGGGCACAGTGGACAAAGAACACAGTCTAAAATTTCAACTAAGTTAAAAAAATGTGTTAAAGAATAATGTAAGACCACAGAAATAACTTATTTAAAATGGACTGCATCCGCTGGCCAGGTGAGAGGGAACCACAGCACTCAGGATTAACCGAGCTATCTGCACATATGCACACCCCGGGCACAGGCGATGGTCTGCGGAAGGCCTGGGCGGGAGTGGGCACAGGGTGAAGGGGGTCAGTGGGGGACCTGGGGGACATCTGTAATAGTTTCAACAATAAAGATTAATTTTTTTATTTTTTTTTTAAAAAAGGAGCAAATGCAATGAATTCCCTGAATGTGGAATGAAAGGACTAGATACAAGGGTGTGATGGTAATACCTTAAAGTCACCTTTTTAATGGTTAAAAAGAAATAATGTAGTCTCCTTTGAGACTGATAATTCTTCTCGTTTGTGGCCATTTTAGCAGCTTTAAGCACATACATATTTCTTAATAAGTATGGAAGGAGCTGCATAAAGTTTTTGATCGTTGTGTTTTTCTGTTTGTACCTGTCTATAATCGATATTTATCTGTGTGTATATATGCGTGTCTGTCATCATTTATGTGCTGCCTGTATGTATCATTTATGTGTCTATTTGTGTCTATGCAGCTATATTTCTGTGTATTTATGTGTCTGTTTTTCTATGTACGTATCCATCTGTGTATCTATGTATCTATACATCTATCTATTCTCTATCTACTCACTTGTCTATCTTGCCTTAATATTAGCAGCATTAAGGACATGGTAAGAAAGTTCATATACATCTCCAAGGCTCAGAAAAAAAATTCCATCCATCAAATTCTGATGACAATCCTTCTATCAATAGATATTGGTATTCAGCACTTACTTGTTGAACACCTACTATGTGTAGGTTATATTTTAGATACAAAAATTCGGAAGGGCTTTCTTGATCTTCAGAGGCAGGTGTCTAGGTTATGAGGTGTATATATGTAGAAGACATTATGCTGTTAGTACTTTTAGTAATGGTTTCCCTTTTGTGTATATGAGGAAAATGCAGACATTCCTTTTATGTGTCTCTAAAACTCTCTTTTAAATTGAGAGCCTGGTTCAAATGGAAATGTACCCACTTGGATCCACTGGACAATAAGCACAAATTCACATAGATTTCAAATTGCTTTCAGGGTCACTTAAGAAGCTTTTGGAATAATTCAGTGAAGGCTGTTGTGCATTTGGAGTCTGCCTTGTACGCCCATTACATCTCCACTTGAAGTCAGAATCCCATGTAGGACGTTCCAGCTGTATTAGCAGTTAGGCAAAATGTGCCTTTTTATTTAGCAGCATCACTGTGAATCACGGTAAAGGGAAACACTTATCCCTTACAAAACTTTCCACAGATGCCCATCTCCATGAGCTTTTTGAGTCTGTTTCTAACTCACATGCCAGAGACAGAGCTCATTATTGCTTGCTATGTTACTGTTTTAACATAAGAACTCAATCTCCCATGCAAGCTGCCAGAATATTTATTCTGTTTATTACATTTAAGTGAAGTACAAAAAATGATTCTGGGGGAAAGTAGAACAAACCCTTGAAATATGTGAACCCTTATTTACTAAGAATCTTATAGTGACTATGATAGCCAATAAAATTATAGCCACATAGGATGCCAGTTTTGAGGGGGCACATGAAAAGTTTGCAAAAACTTGAAATAAATTTATCCTTGAACCCACTGCTTTAATTTTTTTCTGTTGATTTTATTTCCTAATTAAGTGAAAGGCTTTTTCAAAACCCTGCAAAATATACAGACATGTATGACATTAGAATGCTGAGGTCAAAATGGTGATGAGGGTGAAAGCCCTGGCCAGGCAATGCTCTGAATGAAGGCAGGGACACCCTCGGTTTTGGACTTGTGCCTGACATTACCTTAGGATGTATGAAAAACCTACAAAAAATGATTTTTGGCATGACTGATAAGAATTGAGTGATTGTTATGTAAGGGAATATATACAATGGATTCTATAGATTTTACCCAGTCACCTGAAATTTAAACAGGCCTGAGACACACAAACAGTTGCAGGTGTCTCCTGCTGCCCCAGTCCACGGCCCAGCTGCTACCTGTGGATTTCCAACAGGAGCCAGACTCTCAGTGCTGGCCAACCCAGCATCGTTTCTGTCCCTGCATACTCAAATAATCGTAAGTCAGTTTCCAGCCAGAAACAACTTCATTTTTCTGATTATTCCTGACATCCTTTCTCCCCTTTCCCATTAGTGCTATCACACCGACTTCATGTGTCCCACTTGTCTACTTTCCAGTCACGTACAATAAGTCACTTGCACTTTATTCCAACTCTGTATCCAATCAAATGCCCACTAATTTGTTTTGAGAATATCCATGCCCCTCTTCCCTGAAACATTACTCTTAGCAAAGAAAAAAAAAAAAAAAAAAGGAAAAGAAATTCAACAACAACAAAAAGTATAACCTAAGCATAAAGCCCACGAATGCAAGAGGCGTGGTGTTGTGTCTCCTCTGAAGTTTAAGCATCCCAAAGAACTAGCTAGTTAGCATGATCCTCGCCGGACTATCCCACACGACGTCTGAGTGCCCAACTCCCTGTGCATTAAACACAAAGGGACCGGCAACATGCTTGCAGAATTTAAGTCCCTGTTCGGTTTCAGTGCAAGGCCACTGTCACCCCTGGCTCCACCCCAAGTTCCGATCTAGCAGGTGAAGAAATCCAAGGCCACCAGCAATTATGCTCATCCTATGGACCCCAAAGAGGGTGAGAGAAAAAGGTCAAGGAGGGTTACTGACTATTTATTTACTTATTTATTTATATTTACTTACTTTTTGGTTCTTTAGAGAATAAGATACACATGGAATCACTGGCTTAACTTTATGGTTTCAACTAATGATGGAAATAAACCCAGGGGACCCTTGAAGAGAGAAAAACTTGGAATTCCCTGAAAATATTGATTATAGATAAACAGAAAGCCCACTATGGGAGCACAGTCAGCCTCTGCCTGTCCCTGGCAGGGAGGGATTCTCGAGTCAGAGCTGCTCCCTTTTGACAGAAATAGTTATCTTTACAGATTACCTCCCCCAGCCCTCACACTTTACGTACTTCCTCTAGGAGTCAAGGGAGTCTAATGGGTCTGATGTGCTTTTTTTTTTTTTAATTGGATTTATTGGGGTGACATTGCTTGATAAAATTATATAGGTTTCAGGTGTACGTTTATAATGCATTATCTGTATATTGTCCTGAGAAGAGGGTGAAGGGGGATAACTGGTGATGGACGGAGACTTGACTTGGGGTGATGAACACAGGGTCAGGTTTACTTTTTTTTTTTTTTTTAAATATATCTTTATTGATTTCAGAGAGAGGAAAGGAGAGGGAGAGATAGAAACATCAATGATGAGAGAGTCATTGATCAGCTGGCCCGCAACCTGGGCATGTGCCCTGACCGGGAATCAACCCCTGATGGCCTGGATCCTAGGTCGATGCTCAACCGCTGAGCCACACCCGGCTGGGCGATCAGGTTTACTTTTAATCAGCTCCCTGCAGCCTTTCCCAAAAAAGTAGTTCCCAAGATTGAGCCAGTTAGACTTATTTCTGAAGCCCAGAACCTGGCAATAATACATGATGTAGCTGCTTCTCTTTTTCCCTTGACCATTCCTAAATTCCTTCTTTTTATTTGTTCTAGGTAGGTTTTTTCCACATTAAATGGCCCAGCACCACCTCTGGGTGTGTGTGTGTGTGTGTGTGTGTGTGTGTGTGTGTGTGTGTGTGTGTGTGTGTAAACTAATTAGTTTTACTTGCTTTGGCTAAAGGTTGTCACAGGTTTAAAAAAAAAAGAAAAATGGGAGGAAAAAAATAGACGCATCTAATTCCCAGCATATTCCGCTTGCTGTGGCAGGCTCTGCTCTAGAGCATATTTAAGTTATCCAGAGGCAGGGACTGGGAGTGAATCTAGTACATGCTAAATTAAGGGTAAATAGCCTCTCTTGGTGCACTGGGGGCTTTTTCATCTTTCGGCTGGGGAGAGGAGTGATGCTGAAATTGGAGCCATGGACTGAGATGGTTTTTAGGATACTCGGCGCCCGGTCTGTGGTTTCTGAACTTCTCTTCATCAGCAGCTGCCGAGGGAGCTGATGAGCCAGGCCCGGCTGGGGTGCTGATGAAGATGTTTGGAGGTGGGTGGCACCAGGCCAGTGAGCTCCGAAGGCCCCGAGAATTCGACTGGGACAGACACGAAATGGATTGGAGGGCTCTTAATTTTCAGCCTAATCAGGCAAATTCTCCAAGGCTCAGCTTCCTCTGTGTCCAACATCATGCTCATCCTCTCGTGAACTTTAGAAGAGAAGGCGTGTGAATGTGGCAGGATTAGGACTCTAGCTGGAAACAGTTCAGGAAGCAGGGCGAGTGATGGGGCTGATGTTCCCGTGTGCTCAGAAACTGGAAGCCTCAGCGAGGTGCCCGCTGCCTGGATTACGCTGCCTGTCAGTCCTGGCACGAGCCCTCTCATAGTCGTTACCTTAGGCGTTCCCAGGCCAGCCTCGCAAATGGCTACCCATATCCTCCTCTGTGTAAAAGGAAACTAAGCTCAAGGGAAAAACACAAAAGGTGAGTGCTGGGCAAAGCCTCCAGTAGCTAGCTCGCGAGGTGGAAGCGCCGGAGGCTCCCAGGACCCGAAGCCTGTGCCCTGTCGCCCTCGGGTGGCACGACTCCGACTCGGGGCCGTCTCCCAGCAGGTGGGCGGCGGGCAGGGCAGCCGGGCAGATGGGACGCCTGCTCCGGAGGAAGCCCGGATCCCATGTGTGGTCGGTGATATCAGTCCCAGGGTAGGGGCTATTTCGAACAAGTGTTTGGGAGAATTTTACATGTAGAGTTACTTAGACGTGACTTGTGCTCCGCATATCATGTTCTGGTAGCAACTAAGAATCTGGGGGTTGGTGAGAGGAGCCCAAGCTCTTTCACTTACTTGCTATGTAATCCTGAATAATTCATAAAGCCAATAAAAGGTATAAAATTAAGACAATGTTATTATCTACTTTATAGGATGTTTTGAAAATTTGATAACAAAATATATATAAAGTACTTATTACTGGCCCCATACAGTATCCTGAGATGTTAATGAATACAAATTATTGTTCTATTATTATAATTCCTTTTTCTTTTTTTAATTTTTTTTTAATTGTTCAGAATATTAGAGGTGTCCCTTTTTTCCCCAATGACCCGTTCCACCCCGTCCCCTCCCCCTCCCCAGTCCCTCTCCCCACCATTGTCTGTGTCCTTGGGTTGTGCATATCTGCATATAAACTCTTGGGTTACTCTCTCCCCCTCCACCCACCCGCCCTCCTCCATCCCTCTGACATTTGTCAGTCTCATCGATGCTTCCATGTCACTGAATCTATTCTGTTCATCAGTTTATTAAGTTCTTTAGATTCCACGTATAAGCGAGACCATGTGATGTTTGTCTTTCTCTGCCTGGCCTATTTCACTTAGCATAATATTCTCCAGGTCCATCCACACTGTCCCAAAGGGTACGAGATTCTTCTTCTTTACAGCTGCGTAGTATTCCATGGTGTGAATGTCCCACAGCTTTTTATCCACTCAGCTACTGATGGGCACTTGGGCTGTTTCCAGATCTTAGCTATTGTAAACTGCACTGCTATGAACATCGGGGTGCATATATTCTTTCTGATTAATGTTTCAGGATTCTTAGGATATATTCCTAGAAGTTGGATCACTGGGTGAAAAGGCAGCTCCATTTTTAATTTTTTGAGGACCCTCCATACTGTTTTCCATAGTGGCTGCTTTCTTTTTCAAAGATCAGTGAGAATGTGTGCGGCTCAAACACACACATACATACACATTCACAGATAATAAGCTCATAAAACATTACCAAATCAAAAGAAGCAAAATAAAGTGACATTTAGGCTGTGAAGTCTTAATTTAGGCACCACAATGATTAGAGTGTTTTAATATCATAATAACTGATAGACTACTTGTCAGACATTTCATTCCTTTTTAATCAAAACTCCTGCTCTGCTAAATTAATCACCCCCTTGGGGTACAGTAACAGATTTCCAATTTAGTTATAGAACATTAATAATGAAAAGTTATGGGGGTGCATTTCTTTATGTTCCTTTTATGTAATTATCAAGGAAGTTTAAAGAGACAAAGCAGGAAGCAGGACGTCACCTAGAGAGTTGCAAGCAATGCGTACAGATAAATGCAGAGTGGCTCAGATTAGAACTGTAAACATTGAAAGGACACTGAGGAATCAGACCTGTAGTTCTTCCCCCGGGTTAGAAAACCCCTTCTGTAATGTCTCTGTTGTACGCTCAGTCGGGGTCTGCTCAGCCAGGGTCTGCCCTGGCTCTTCCAATTTGATTCATGAGCAATTTCTGTGCTTCCGCTATGCATCAGACGCTGGAGAACACTGAAAGGCACAAATGAATGAGGCAAAGATCTATTCCACAATCTGGATAGAAGGGTTATAAAAATAAATTAATTACGAAGGTGTATAAAAGTAATAAACTGAGAAGACATTTATAATTTACCTTAAATGAGAAAGGAAGAAACAAAATATCAAAAGTGAGAATAATGTTATTAAAGATTCAGGAAACCCCCAGAGAGAGAAAGTAGCTGATAGAGGATTGAGGAAAACCCTGCAGCACAAAAGCTGTGGGGAAAGGACCTGTGTTCCCAGTCTGGGGGTCGTAGAGGATCTGATGATGGACCTGTGGCTAAAATAAAGGGGGTACAATGAGGAAATAATTTGAGGCAACGGGGTAAACTGCCCTGTAGCACTGCCACCCCTTGTAGAACATTAGGTAGCGGAAACGTGCCCCACGCCTGGAGCGGTGACTGAGAGGGCGTGGCTGAGATGAAGGGTGAACACGGCAGCCACAGGGAAACAGGACAGGTTCTTACCCTGCCCAGAGCCTGTCTATCTTTTTTTTTTTTTTAAACATTCAAGGTAAAAAAAAGCATCCTCAATTCAGCATATGGGAAACGCACATGGAATTTCTAACATGAAACCACAAATCACTGAATATTTAGGGAAATCAATAAAAATAAATAAGCAATAAAAATAAATAAGGAGCACCAGTTTCACCATGAGAAAATCCAACATGGTGTGAACAAAGATGCAATAGTATTAGATGGAAGAGAATTTAAAACAGGCAGGATTAAGACTCAGAAGGATAACTGAGAATGATGCATCCATGAATTGAAAACAGATTTCTATTTAAAAACAACAATTTAAGTTTTTGGAAAAGTAACAAAGAATTAAAACAAACAGATATTCTTAATAGCATACTGGGAAGAGCCAAAGAGTAAATGTTTATATACACATTTGCCCTTACACCATTTGGAAGATGTTTAGTCCAGTCAAACTCTCTATGTACATCTACTTTTTCTGCTTATGATCCTGGGACTTAGAGTCTGAGGAGCAGGTGGCCAGTAAGGAAAGACAGATGTTAATCGGGAGAAGATGCACATCAACTGGAACCTACAAGTTTGGTTTGGAACCCATGTTGGTTACTTAGTGCCTTTGAGTATCTATTTTCTGGGATTTAAGTGCCTAGAAGGAGACAATGGTGACCTTTATCCCAGAACCACACCCACACCAGGTCCAAGAGTTAGAGAAGTTGGCAGCTGAGATCTGGCAGGAGCTGGAGAAGCCATAGGCCTGGAGGCTCTTCCACCAATAAGGACAATACACATGACCTCAGTAAGTGCCTGGTGGCCTGCAGTGGCCTTCCAAGCACATAAAGAATATAGCTCTTGCCTTTCTTCCATTTCTCACACAAAATGTTTCATCTGGCCCACGCTGCCTGGGACCATACAGGGAAGGGAAGAGGCCCACCATTTGAGAATTAAGAGGGCACCGTTGACATGTTAAGAGCAATGTTGCTTGGATAGAAAGCAGAGAAAACTTATGATATTGATGTACTTTGATATTATATTTATTTGAAATCACTGTGCCTCTTTCACATAGATTATATTAAATTAGTCTCACTAATCATATCTTTTTTACATGACTCAAATTGTATCTAAATTACATAAATGTTGGTGTTATACACAATTCCAGGCTAGCTATTTTGTTTTTCCAAATATTGAAATTTTAAATCAATACAAACTTTTATTTAACTTTTTAAACTACTTGGTTTAAGTTTTTCAACAGATTAGGCTATCTCTTCCTTGTAGGACTCTGTGATTGATTTATATTTTGAATCTATTATGTCCAAAGTCAGATAATGGAGAGCTTTTAGGATAGTTCATGGATCCTTTAATCCAGAACCTTTATGTGTACAGAGTCCAATCCAGTTGCCTGTCCTTTGGGTTGTATGATAATTTTGCAAAATGTTTTTTATGAACTCATGAAATATTCCTTGGCATGGCTGAGATGAAGGCTTTGGCTCAGTTGGTTAGAGCATCATCCTGTACACCAAAAGGTCTCAGGTTTGATTACAGGTCAGGACACATACCCAGGTTGCAAATCCAATCCCCAGTCAGGGTGCATGTGGGAGGCAACCAACTGATATTTTTCTCTCACATCAAAGTCCCTCTCTCTGTCTCTCTTTCTCTCTCTCTCCCTCCCCCTTTGTCTAAAATAAATTTTAAAAAACAAAATAAAGTCATGATATAATATATATATATATCCACATTTTTTCAATCTAATAGTATAGCTCTACCATACTGATTCATATTGAACCCAGGCCAGCCTAAAAGGTCAGCTGTTTCGTTTAAGTGGGTTTGATCTCATCAATAACCTTTGATTAAAAAAAATACCATTTATAAATGTATCATCTATTTTTTAAAAAACATATTTTTATTGATTTCAGAGAGAGGAAGAGAGAGGGAGAGGGAGATAGAAATATCAATGATGAGAGTCACTGATGGGCTGCCTCCTGCACGCCCCCTGCTGGGGATCGAGCCCGCAACCCGGGCATGTGCCCTGACCAGGAATCGAACCTCGATCTCCTGGATCATAGGTCGACGCTCAACCGCTGAGCTACACCGGCTGGGCAACATATTATCTATTTATTTACATTTTCTGATACTCATTTTCACTCCTTTTTGAGTTGTTTGTTTATTTTCATCTAAAGACAACTTCCATCTTCTGTCCCGGTCTCCTTGTCCATTTTGCTGCATACACATGTAGTTATTTTAGGCCTGGAGACAAAACCATTTACCAGAATGAATATTGTCTGCCTGTTTCTTCCAAAGTATAACAACAAATTGTAGTTGTAATAAAATGATTTTATTACTGAATCACAGACATTAAGTCTAAAGGTAACTGAGAATTAGTGTTCTAAAAACTTTAAACAGGCTTATTTAATGAACCAGCTCAAAGATATTGTCAAAGAAGGCATTTTTCAGTTTGACAATTCTGCAACATAAAGTAGAATCAGGGAAAAGGTTTTGTGTAGATTTTCCAGGAATCAGAAAACAAAAAATGTGAATTGTTTGTAGTATGGCAATTAAGACTGCAGACTGTGATGCTGTGGAGATCATGTCCCTGGCCCCGATTCCAGGATGTTGTATAACCTGGAACAATTTATATTACTTCTCTAATCCTTGATTTCTCCCATCTGTGCAGTAGATAAGGGTAATGTCTACATTAGAACTGGTGTAAGTATTAAATGAGATGACAATTGCATAAAAATATAGCCCAGTTTCTTTCTTTTCTTTATCTGTTTACATGGCTGCAATAGTAACATATTCAACAAACTATCTTTATTCTTGCCTATTTCTGCTTAGATTCTTTTCTTTCCCCTTCATTGTAACAACATCAGATGCTTTCAATAACTGTGAATGGGTTGAATTCCTGTGGCAGATGCCTCATAATATAGCTAGAACAATTAATTAAAGACAGCATGTTACTTAATCTACCCAGTGGTATCAATTGCCTTGAAAGCTGCACTATAGGCACTTAAACACTTAAAATCAAAATGATATATCCATTGAGTGTTTAAAAAACACACAATTTAATAAAAAAAGATGCATCCATTTTCTGATATCCCACTTCCCATTTTTTTTTTCCAGTTTCAGCAATAAGCATTCTCATGGTCTTAATAGTCTCCTCCTCAGGCTGGGTGTGGCTGAAGACAGCTGGCATGTTAGTGACTCTATTTGACTGTGGTTTTACTGCTCTGGGCCTCTTCCACCTTTACTGTTAAAAGTACATATCAGGTAGGTTGCAGTCAGCTTCTAGTAGGAGTATATCTAGTTATACTTATATGGCTTAGTTATATCACTTCTGAATCTGGGGATGCTTATACAGTAGCTCAGAGGTGTCAGGGTGTTAAGTTGGCTTGTCTTTCCATTCAGGGACCCACGGTGGCTGCAGCAGCTTTTAACAGAATATTCTCACAAGATGGAGAAATCTTAAGCAGTAGGGGGTTGGGTTAAAAGTTTTCTTTTTACAGTGTTTTATCAGGTAGAAAATCTCGCCAAGAAACCCCAAGCGTGTTTGTCAGGGTTATCTTCCCTACGAGCATGTGTGCCAACCTCAGCAGTCTCACAGCTGGAGTAAGTCTCAGCCCTTTTATTGTGATTCTTCCACCTGCTCTTGTCAGAATGCGAGCTGTTACCCTCTGGCCCATCTCTTCCATAGCTCTGTGTCTACGGAAACATTGGTTACATAATCATTGACTTATTTAGTTCTAAAACCTATTCAAAGAAGCAGAGGATGTCATAATTATTAGTTCAACAGCTTTATCTTGCAGCTGTTCTTTTACAAAGGTCTTTAGTGCTTATAAATTAAAAAGTTTACATGGCCAAGTAGTGCTAAAAAATAAAAAAAGTTAACTTAAATTCCTATATTTTCTATAACAAAATAATCTAAATATTAAAACTAGAGTATTTATCACATTTTTTCTTCTGAGGTAAAGAAACTATAATTAACTCTATAAGTATTCATGACATTCCAACTCTTCATCACCTACATCTCCCATTTCTTAAAAACCTAGATATGTGTGAATATGTGATCATAATAAGTATCAGATTTTTCATAAGTAGAATCACCAGTAGAATGAATTTTCTCTAATTCTCCTGTGATCGATTATTATGAGTGTATTATTTTTGTTTGTTTTTTGTTTGCCACTGTATTAAGAAGAGAAAAAAAATAGCGGTATTTTTCTATATTCAGATAATATTATATATTCATAAAAATATTAAATGGCAAATTATTAGAACTAATAAGATATATTTTTGTTGTATAACTATATACAGGGAGATATATAAATATAAAAAAACAGCTTTTGATAAAGAAAAATCTATTTACAAAGCATCAACAATTAAAAACTGCCAGAAAATAATTTTGTATGGTATGAACAAGATCTCTTTCTGGAAAAACTATAAAATTTTACTGAGTGATAAAAAATTTTTTTAAAGGAGAAAAAGCAGTAAGTAGAATGCTACTGCATTGGAAGAGTCAATATTACAAATATGTTATTTCTTCCTAAAAGAAAAAACTTCTAATAAATTTTTATAACTTTTATTTAATTTCAAACTTCAAAAAACTTATAACAGCAGTATATAGAAGTGTTATGAGCCATTTTACAGATGCAACAATTTAAAATGTTTGCCCCATTTGATTACTCTCTCTCTTCCATCCCCCTCTTCACAGTATAATAAAGTCTTAAAATCAGGAAATATAGCATTTCCTTCCATGCAGTCATTTCCTTGGTTTTTCTTTGTTTTCATGGTTTGTATTTTCACAGTACCGGGAAACTATTTTCTTGAATTTCTCTCAATATTTCCTTAAATTTATGTTGTTCATTTTGGTTACAAATTCCCTGGAAGTGATATTGTGAACTTTATTATTGTGCATAATATAAGGAGGTGCATAATGTCAGTCTGTCCCATTACTGGTCATGCTGATCACTGACTTAAGATCATGCCTTCTGGTTTCTCCGCTGTAAGGTTACTACTTTCCCCTTCCCAATTAGTGGGTAATTGGTGGGGACTTATTTTGAGACTATGTAAACATCCTGTCCTCATTAAACTTTCATTTATTATTTTTAGCATGCACTGGTGATTCCTGATTGAGTCAATTATAACTTTGATGGTTGCCAAATGATGATTAATTAATTATATCCTGATTTTTTTTGTTGGAAATCTATCATAGGGAAATATTTTTCCTTTTCCTCTATTAATTAATTAGTTTTTAAAATAATTAATTTATTTTTATTTTTATTTTTAAAATTTATCTTCATTGTGGAAAGTATTACAGGTGTCCCCTTCCCCCCCCCCCCCCATTGATCCCCTCCACCCAGCAACCACCCCACCCCCAGGCTTTCCCATACCAATGTCTGTGTCCATGGGTTATGCATATAAGCAAATAAGTTCTTTGATTAACTTCTTCCCACCCACTCCCCCATAATTTTAGATGTATGTTAATGTGCACTAATAGAATATTTTATTCTATAGGTTATATACATTACTATCATTATTTATCTTGATGTTCAGGTCAACTTGATCAGCAGGAGCTCATTCAGCATGTTCCCATTAGTCCTTCAATGTTTCCTTTTATTGTCAGGCCTTGAAATCACTTCTCCACAGAGACCTGGCTCTTTTTAGTGGATAGTGATATTTAAATACTGACATCTATGCACAAGGGGAGTTCATTGTTACCAAAGTGTCATTGTTTCTGTGTCTTCTCAGAGGGGGGAGAAAACACCACTAGGAAATTTGTGTTTGTGTACATTTGTATTGCATATCTATCTTCATATTTATTTTTAAGTCCATTAGATGATTATACATCTAATTCTAATCCAGTACCATCAGGTTTATTCTAGAACTCCTCTCTTTCTTTTATTTGTAACACCCTCTGTCAAAATGAGAGACCTGGCCCCTATTATATTATTTTCAATATATTTACTTAGCATGTTGTTTCTAGAAAACACAGAATGTGGATCCACAAGCCCTAATTCAAATTACTTCAGAGAGTAGGCTATAAAACCTAGTTACTTAAGTTTAATAATTTTAAGTTCTTCTGTTGTGAGTTTGAGAGAATGTTGATAAGAATCCCATGTTTAAAACGTACATGGGTCAGCCTTCTCCCTCTGCTCCCTCCTTTTCAGCCTGGTTATATTGTGCATTTGAAGTAGCTGTAGGGTTTTTTGTCTCTGTCTTCCATTTTAAGTTTTGTAATATCTTCACTTCTGTTATCTTTCTAATGTAAACTATCATTCCATCTCCTCTGGATTAATGCAGTAATTCGCAACTAATATGCATCCTTCCAATAAAGCAGCCAAAGTAATACCCCTGACTGCGTCATTCCTGGCTCTAAGCACCCCAGTGGCTTCTGTTTCACTCAGAATAAATAAAGCAAAGAGCTACAGTAGCTTACAAGTCTCTATGAGTGGCTCCTCCTCCGATGTACCTCTGCTCACATACCCACACTGATTATTGGAGTTTCTCAGATGTTCCAGGCATTCTGCTGGTTTCCGTTGCTTTTTCCTGTGCTTGAAATGCCCTTTCCTCAAATCGTAGGATGGCCCACTTCCATGCTTCCATGCTTCCTCAGGACTGTTCTCAAAAAACAGCTTAGAGAGACTTTCTTTCACCAACTCATTTGCAATAGAAACTTTCACTCTACTCTTTAAAAAAATATATCTTTATTGATTTCAGAGAGAGGAAGGGACAGGGAGAGAGAGAGAGAGAGAGAGAGAGAGAGAGAGATCAATGATGAGAGAGTCATTGATCCGCTGCCTCCTGCACGGCCCCTGCTGGGGATCGAGCCCGCAACCCGGGCAGGTGCCCTGACCAGGAATTGAACCCCGATCTCCTAGATCCTAGGTCGACGCTCAACTGTTGAGCCACATGGCCGGCCTTCACTCTACTCTTTATTCTCCATAGCACTTACTGCAAACACATTGCCCACTTTCCTTATTTATTCTCCTTACTGTCTGAAAGAGAATGTAAATTCCAGTAAAGCAGAGGTGTTTGTGTTTTGCTCACTCTGTATCCTCAGTGCTAAGTACTGTACATGGCACATAATCAATTTTCACTAAATAATTGCTGGATGAATGAGTGAGTGAATCTCCTTATCATAAGCTCTTCTAGAACATTAGAAAGAGGGCAACATAAAATTTGCTTAAAAACATTTGTTGTTTTCTCTGGGGTGTGTGTGTTGTGTTAAGGACATCGGAGCTTATTTGTATAAGTAGGGGAATGTATATATGCTTAAAAAATCTTGCTTAATATTGGAAGCTTTTTAATTCTTCATTCACACAAATCCCCCAACAACTCTTATTTCTCACTTTCTCTAATAACCTGCAATTTTTTTCTCTGCCCTGGACATTCTGTTCTTTGGGGCACATGATATGTGAAAGAAAATAGCACAGCAGTGATAGCAAAGGAGGGTTTGCATTCTCTTTGCACTGGGCGGGCAGGGGTTTTCATTTCATAGATCGTTACAACTTTCTCCAGTGATTGGGCACCAATTTCATCTTGCTCCATCACAACAAGCTACCTGCTCACAAACTCAGCATGCAGGCCAAGCTGAAACAATCTCCACAACACACTATCTGTAAAACCTTGTAATTTCAATTGTTCGTGCTAAAATGTTATGTTATGCATCTCAGTGCAATCTCATTATACTAGCACATAGCGTTCACCTAATGAACTGTGACAAAACTCAGTTTCAAAAATGTCAAACATAATGAAAAAAGGAAACAAAAATAACAAATACATCGGTGCTCAATTGGATTTATAAAGTCTTTGTGTTTGGACTTTCATAAGTTTCACTTTATTTCTGGGTTATTTCAAATGATCTTAGTGTTTTAGCTGTGTTCAGCTACTCTATCTACATCAACACACTGAAGAAACATCAAAAAGCACTGACTCAACTGAGTATTTATTCTTAAGTTATCCACTCTCAATTAGATCACATTTCCCCTTTATCATAGGTCACTGTATTTGGGAGGTCTCCAGGATAATTCATCTTTATTCTTCCATATTTTTGTTTGTTTCTCTGGTTTTATTTTTGAGCATGTACTGTGTGAAGTTTACAGGACACTATGGTGCATATAGTAGAAAATATGTCCATTTTCACAGACCATACAACCTAGGAGAGGCAATAATCAATAAAACAATCCCTTAAACACATGTTTACAAGCTGAGATGAGGGCTATGAAAGAAAAGTTTAGAGATCTATATAATACTGCAAACTGAAGTTCTAGAGGTTAGGAAAACAATGATTTTCCTGGGAAAATAAATTGGCCCAGCAACAAAGGAATGGATGCAGGGGGAATAGACATGAGCATGTAGGCTAGGAGTGGGTTTGTTATGTTCCTAATTCTAGAGAAGGGGAGAAAAAGTGAGTTTGATCAACTGGAAAAGAGCAGGATGACCCTGATACCAAGAAAGAATGGGAAATGGCCAAACATGAAGCTGGAGATGTTGGCTCAACTACATTGTGGTGGATTTGAGGCTTTGTTTTAAGAACCACAGGACTCTACTGAGGAATTTCTTTCATTTTAGCATGTTCCTTCCTGGTCAATGAAGAGAATAGATTTGAAAAATGCATAGGTGGAAACAGAAGAGTAGATTAGCAGTTGTGATGAGGGCATCTTGATACCGATAGAAATGGAGAAATGTATAATACAGATTAAAAAGATAATTAGAAGGAAAAATAAACAGGACATAATAATTGATTAGATATAAAAAGATATAAAATAGTGGGTGTATCAAGCATGATAGCTTGATTGATTAAATATATATTTAGTAAATATTTATTAATTGCCTATTAAATCTAAGCACTATTCAAGGGCTAGAGCTAGAGTAGTGAGAGAAGACATTCCTGCCTCATGTAATTTATATTCTACTTGGGGAAATAGACAATAAACTTAAATGAAGTATATATTTCTTCAGATTGTGAAAAATAAACTCAAGCAAACATATGGGGAGGGTAGAGTTAGAGGTCAGGGTTGAGAATTATAATTTGAAATACAAAAGAGTCAAGGAAAACCACACTGAGATAGTGGCATTTGGCAAAGAGTAGGACAGAAATCTGAAAATACCAAGAAAGTGACAGTTGTGAAAATATCTGGAGGAGATGAAAAAGGCACACTTGGGTGTACTTGGAACAAGAGTATTCATGTCAGATTCCTTTTGTAGAATTTCAAAGATATTTTTAAAGTCTTTCTCAAGTATGGTCCACAATATTATAATCTCTGCTAACATCTTGGATTCAACCTGTGCTACCTATTTCCCTTTTGTATTCTTCTTTCTTCTCAAATACTTATTACCTTCTAATAAACTATATGATCTCTTACCCTCAATTAGCTCCACAATGGTAGAAACTTTTGTCTGTTTTGCCTAGAACATTGCCTGGCATAGAGCGTATTGTCTATACATATTGGCTAAAGGAATGTCCATTTTCAGTAGTGTCTCTTTATGTGCATAAACTAGATATGTTCAATTTTCTTATGGTTCAGTGTCAAATAGTTAAATCAATTTTTTATCTCTTGTGTTTTCTTCCACACAATTGAAGATTGCAGCAATCTTAGATCCAAGATTGGTTGCTGAATAAGATTGTTGCTTTACTGCATGAATATGTACATCAATTATGGATGTATACACTTTGAAATGTTTCTCTTAATTTTATCTATACAATCCATACTTTAGGTAAATTTTATGCCTCAAATGCCATACAGAAAATAAGAGTAGATAGCCTTATAATAATTATTTTGCTTCAACTCTCAACATTATTACAAAGCAAGAAAGAAAGCAGATGTTGCTTTTAAGCTGAAATGTGCTAGGTAAATAAATCAACTAAAAATGCCCAAGGATTGAAATATGCTGAAAGATACTTATCCTGCCTTACTAAAGGAAAATATAAAAAATGACTACGCCTTTTACTTCTATAATTTTATAGCACTTTCTGTAAAACAAATGTATTACTGATAGAGCTATTGCCAGAATTGTACTAGAGTAGAGCCATTTGCCAATTTTTCTCTCTACCTAATGAAATTGTATTTTTTACAAGAGCTGATTTATAAAACACATCCAGTGGTTTTAAGATATTTCCAACTGAATCAAAAGTTTTTACTCAAATATATGATTTTTGTATATTGGTTCTAGACATAAAAATCACAGGACTAAGACTAGCTATATATATGGAGAGAGAGAGAGAGAGTCAGTAATAGTGTATTGATGGCACAGAGCTGCCTTTCTCTCAATTTGATTTTATTACAGAGCCCAGATGTACCAAACTGTCTCATCAGGCTTTATCATGAGTGAAATTAACATAAATTAATACTAAAATACATGCCTTTGGTGCTCTTAGATGACCTGTGACATTAATAGTCATCACTAGAACATAGAACATTGATAACAAATCAAGGTTTCTGAAGGAATTCAAGGAATGTATTGCAAGCTGTAAATAAAAATGTGTTGATGTCATTTTCTGAGAACAGAATCTTGACAGTTAATTGTTCTTTTAACATGGAAACCTTCTTGTATTCATGCTTGTCATTTCATACCTACCATCTATGTTGTTGACGAGGTCAACTGTTTTAATATTTATCAGAAACATAAAATGAAAAAAGAATTAAAAAATACCCAGAATCTTACAGTATAATTTGATTTAGGTAGCCTGATTTCTCCAACTTTATTCTTTTTTCCCAAGATTGCTGTTGCTATTCAGGGTCTTTTGTGATTCCATATAAATTTTTGAATATTTGTTCTAGTTCTGTGAAATATGCCATTGGTATATTAACAGAAATTGTGTTGAGTCTATAAATTACTTTGGGAAGTATGGACATTTTAATTATGTTAATTCTGCCTATTCATGAACATGGTATATGCTTACACTTATTTGTATCTTCTTAAATTTCCTTTGTCAGTATATTATAATTTTATGAGTACATGTCTTTTACATCCTTGATTAATTTTTCTCCTAGGTGTTTCGTTTTTTGAAGCAATTTTAAATGAAATTGTTTTCTTAGCTTCCCTTTCTGATAGTTCATTATTGGTGCATAAAAATGCAACTGATTTTTGTATATTTATTTTGTATCCTTATACTTTGCTGAATTCATTTATCACTTGTAGTAGTTTTTGTGTGGACTATTTAGGGTTCTCTATATACAGTATCATGTCATCTGTAAATATCGACAGTTTACTTCTTTCTTTCCAATTTGGATGCCTTTTATGTCTGTACCACAAGGCTATAGTAATCATAACAGCATGGTACTGGCATCAAAACAGACAATGGAACAGAATACAGAGCCCAGAAATAAACCATGCCTTTATAGTTAATTAATATTTGACAAAGGAGGCAAAAATAATACAATGAGGTAAAGATAGTCTATTCAATAAATGGTGTTGGGGAAATTGGACAGATACACACAATAAAATGTAACTAGACTACTTTCTTACATCATACACAAGAATAAACTCAAAATGTATTAAAGACTTAAATGTAAGACTCAAAACCTAAAAATCCTAGAAGAAAACATAGGCAGTAAAATCTCAGACATTTCTCATAGAAAATTTTTTCTGATACTGTGTAAGGGAAACAAAAGAAAAAATAAACAAATGGGATACTAAATTAAAAAGTTTTTTGCACAGCAAAGGAAACCATCAATAAAATGGAAACACACCCATTGAATGGGATAATACATTCATGATACATATGATAAGGGGTTAATATCCAAAATTTATAAGGAACTTATAAAACTCAACACCCCCCCAAAACCCAAACAATCCAATTAAGGAATGGGCAAAGGATGTGACTAGACACTTCTCCAAAGAGAACATACAGATGACCAAAAGACATGAAAAGGATGCTCGACTTCACTAATCGTCAGTGAAATGCAAATTAAAACCACAACAAAATATTACCTCACACCTGTAGTAAAGGTTATCATAAACGACAGGTGTTGGCTAGGGTGTGGAGAAAAGGGAACCCTCGTGCACAGTTGGTGGGAATGCAGGCTGGTGCAGCCACTGTGGAAAACAGTATGGAGTTTCCTCAAAAAATTAAAAATAGAACTGCCACATGACCCAGTAATTTCATTTCTGGGAATATAGCCAAAGAAACCAGAAACACTAATTCAAAAGAATACACACACCCCTATGTTCACTGCAGCATTATTTACAATAGCCAAGATTTGGAAGCAGCCCAAGTGCCAATCAGTAGATGAGTGGATAAAAACGCTGTGGGACATTTGCACAATAGAATACTACTCAGCCATAAAAAGAAGAAAATCTTACCTTTTGGGACAGCATAGATGGACCTGGAGAGTACTATGCTAAGTGAAATAATAAAAAAAGTAAATAAAAAATAAAAGTAAAAATTCCAGAACCTACCATTATCTCTAAAATATATACTTTAAGTTCAAGTGTGAACATGAAAAAATTCAATATACTAAATCAATGACTTAGTAGATTAAATAACAACACGAATGTAAATCTGTAACATTTATTTGTATGTATTTAACATATTTTAGTTAGTACCATTTTAGTTCAAAGATAACCTAACTCAGTGGATTTTATGGTTATCGACATTTAAAATATTCTGGTCCATTGTTCTGTCATGCTTTATGAAAGACTTTCTGCAGATGTTTCAATATAATTTTTATTATAGCAAATTAATACATTTCTTCATTATTGCAAATAGAAAATAAAAATTAGCAGTTACTGTGAACTTTTATTGATTTGAAAAAAGTGATTTTTTTCTAACATTTATTTATTAGTTTCCTACCTGCTTCACTCTTCTTTCTTTCTGCTGTTTAACATATCATTAGAATAGAATCTCCATGCTTATTAAATTTTGTCTCTTATTTTGCTCAACACCCTACAAGTTTTCTATTTTTAATTTTTTAATGTTATATACATTTATAATTTTTAAATATCTCATTCTCTCAACTTAATTTTCCTGTAGCAGCCTAAGTTGATTTATTGTAGCAATGTTTCCTACATTCTCCAAAGTTGCCAAACAGATTATTTTAAAAGGCCCTTGTGGCCCGGCCGGGCGTGGCTCAGCGGTTGAGTGTCGACCTGGGATCCAGGCAATCAGGGTTTGATTCCCCGTCAGGGCACATGCCCGGGTTGTGGGCTTGATCAGTGATTCTCTCATCATTGATGTTTCTCTCTCTCTCTCTCCTTTCCTCTCTCTGAAATCAATAAAGATATATTAAAAAAAAAAAAAGGCCCTTGTATTGTTTTAATTATTTCTTTCCTCTAGTATAACTTATTTTTAGTGTGATACTTCCCATTTGTGCAAAAGAATATATAATGTTTAAATCTTTTTACAATATAAACTGCTGATTTATTTATTTCACAGTCATGTCAATAGGGCAACAAAACAGTTAATTCCTTTAAAAGGATAATATAAAATTTATCCCTTTTACTCAAATTATTGTGATTATTTTTCTAATTTAATTAGTTTAATATGCAAGGTCATTAAGCATGTCTATTCTAATATGCTTTATCTTTTACCACAAATAATTTTTTGGATGGAACCCTTCTGAATGAGAATGTGCATTATTACATTTTATTATATATTAATATGTTTCAGTAAAATCAATATGAGACTCAATTATTATCCCTTTAACATTTAGTCTTATTTCTTTTACATATCTTGTTTTACTAGAAGTCCTTAGGTCAGGTCGCATTTATTTTGAACAGTTGTAGAAGCAGGGAAATCAAACATCTAGGAATTTAACACAGTCTCCCCACTCACAGGCAAGCGCCTGTCCATACAGGTTGAAGTTTACTTTCAATGTACTATAGTTACTCTGGTGCTTTCAAATTCACATTCTGGCTTTCAGATTCATTCCAACATTTAATGTGGCAGAAAAACAATGTTTTCTTTACTTTCTCAAGGAACCTACTTTGGTCAGGAGCAGAAGACTACTTCTAACTCTTAAGAGGGCCTTTTAAGTGATTTCTCTTGGAAAAGTCCACTCATTTGCGACGTCTGGGTTTTTATTACTACTCCAGGTACTAGGAATGGGTGGCTCTGATCTTCACAGGACTTTTCCTGCATTGATTGTCTCTTCCTCTTTCTTTTCTTAGTGCCAGGTCGTTTCTTCCATCGCTGCACATCCTTTATTTTGTTATGTGTACCTTTCTACCTTCTCGACTATAAGTTCCTCAAGGGTGAGACTTAAATACGAGTCATTACAGTATTACCTACAGCAGAGCAGGCTTTATTGTAGTTGCTTTTATACACTGCAATCATGTAGATATCTTAATGAAATTATATAAACCCGGTGTTATTTCCATCTAAATTAAAGTAAATTAGAATTATTTTGATATTTTTACCTTTAAGGGTTCAATTCTTAGCAGTGGTACTTAATGTATGGTTTTGTTTTCTTCTTTCTGAATATGTGTTTGTGTGCATGTTGCCCCTGTGTTTCAGTCCAGAATAAAGCAAACTGATAGATACTTTTTATTTTTGGGCTTATGTCTCAATGCCTTTTTTTAAGCATTTTTTAAAATTTTATATAAGGTATAAAAATTCTGAATTATTGAACATTTGGCTGAGAAAAAACAACTACAAAATCCCTACAGTTTTAGGATAATCCAATTGTATTTAAATAAATTTCAGTACCTTTTAAAGTTTTGATTAGTCAAATAATGTTTCTGGTTATTATAGCACTTGTCATTTTACTGACTATTAGGGTTTATTTACTGGATGAGTATTATATTATATACTCCTTGAATCCTTTGTAGTTGGTTATTTTTAAAAAGCTATGAAAAATGGTACAATATATATTAAAATACATTTACTTTCACAGACCTAGATATTAAAAATCTCATGCTTCCTCACTTGAAATAGAAGTGTGACTTAATATATAAATCTCAATTAGTATACACCTAAAGTCTCCATCAGACATCATGAGATCATTGTTAAACAATTTGAATTTAGATTGCATAGAGTCTTAATGGTTTCCAAATTAAGAACATCAGAAAGATAACATAAATTGTCATGGTATCTTTATGACATATTTATCATAAGATGATCAATTGGAAAGCAAACCTTTTGAAACTAATGTACTATACTAAGTAAATAATTATTCCCCCATCCACAAACTCTCATCATCTCCTAATGCCCAGGAGAGAGGCCTCATAACTAAATAAGATCTACAGTATCAGAGTAAGTCAGTAGGCGTTCATATTTCTGTGAACAGAACTCTCAGTGACTTCAATAGCAGAAAATTTAGTTGCAATGCATCTGTCACAGTAAGAGTTTACCTGTGAAAGTAGCATTTAAGAAGCAGCTAATATCCTGAATTTCAAAATACTAAATTCTATCCTTGAATGGACATATGGAAACTCTCCTGATTGCAGGCTATTAACTCTGTATTTTTTAAGAGGATTCGATATCTGTCATTACCAGCTGGAATATAGGATGTTTGAATGAAATAAGCACAGCAAGCTTAATTGCCTATGTATATATTATAACCATCCATTAATTTCATTGTCTCTATATTTTCTTAATTTATGTATTTTGTTAATAACAAAGACTTCTATGTTCCTATTTAAGTTTGAAAAGCAATTCTCATTGCATAGGTAACAAATGTTATATCTCCTTTAGGTCTTTTCAAATATTATCCAAATTTTATTTGGTAACAGATAATTATTTAGACTCAGATTTGTGGTAATTTACCAAAATGACTCACTTTGAAAGAAAAATGCCAAGAAATAGAATTTCTGGCTTTTTGTTAATTGTTTCTAAACTCCAGTAGTTCTATTTGAATTGATAAGATCAAGTGTTTTCAAACAGTTGGATTCCCTCCAAGGTCAACTGATGTTTCTGAAATTTTCACTTGAACTTTTAGGCTAAACATATCATCATATCATGCTTATGATGTCAACTACATTGCACAGGATAAAATCATGTATGTCCAGTATGGTACGTAAATGACATAAGCCCACAGCCTATAAAATCTCTAACAAGAAGATGGAAAATATGATAATGTCCTACCCACGGTATCACTTCTATTAACCAATGGACAGGATTGTAGTCTTAAACTTTTCTCCTCTTCCCCCAGGATAAAGGGTATAAGGTATATGCCTAAATAGTAGTTTTGAGAAGGTATAAAGATAACAACTGGTGACCTTGACATTTTTTCTCCTATGTGTTTAATAGTAAAATTCCCCTTTCCGATTTTGATATGATGACTCCAAATGCATCAGTAGACAGTTTGCCAAACTTTTTTCCCCCTTTAAGTTCATCTATAGAAATAGTGTGATAGACTTTCCAAGAAGTAAACACTGAGCTTTGGAAGTTCACAATCAGAAAAAGCTATTTGGAAATGGAGAAGTCACTGTCAATACATTAAGGTTCCGTTATATTTCCTGAAAATATCACATTCTGTCTCGACAATGTATAGAGAGTGCGATGACTTAAATCAGCAGGAAAGCAAGCAAAACACCTATGATAAATAAATACATGTACTGCATTCAACCTAGATAAAAATTTAATTTAAAAATCAAAGAACACAATGTTCTTGATTTTAACCAGAAAAATTGATTTACACAGAATAAATACATAAATACCTAGTCTATTGCTAAAAAGCTTTGTGGCTTACTACATGATGCAAGTGATAAAAATAACTTCCAATTGTCACAAGGCTTAGTGACTTATTTGTCTCAATCTCCTCTTAATATGTAAAGCCTTCCATTTCCCTTCAATAATAATAGAAGCGACAAGTACATATGCAAAAGTCCAGAGCTGTACACGACCCGGTTCATGTACACACCTTTCTCAGACATGTGGCTCTTTTCGTAGGTAAATGTTTAGCACTTCTCATAAGTCCACACTGTGGACAGCAAAGAGGCGGTAAAATCGGGAGCGGGAAGCTTGACAGCTTCTCTCTCTGAACACAAAGGCTCTTCCCTCACAAATTAATTTTAATATCTGTGGATAGTTTGTCATGAATTGAAAAGGTTTGCATGAATACACCCAATTAGATTTGTATGCAAATCTTGGAGTTCTTCTGGAATACTAAGCGGCATACTTTGAGATAAGAAGAAAGAGAGAAATAAGAAACTAAAACTCCAAAAACTTAAGTTATTATTTAATGTGGAAGTAAGCTGTAATTTTATTTTGATTACTTTTCTGCTTTTATCATGAAAAGGTATGAATTAGTATTCATTTTTAAAACTTGGCATGATATGTATTAAGAAGAAAAAAATTCTCCATGAAAACTAGAAAGATGTATTTAGGAGGATGCTTCCAAAAGCTGGTTAAAGTTTAAACGACGATTCCTACATAGTGATCATGTTTGCTTTCCGAGTCTTTCTTTTCTATCTGAATACTCTCCATGGCCACTGGAGAAAAAAAGCTTAGGGAGACTTAAGCGAACTCATGATTCCCTCACCCTTAGGCTGCCCATCATTTTCTGAGGTAGGTATATTTGAAAATACAGAGTGCCCTTCTCGATCCCTGTTCTGGTGACCTTACTTTTCTTGGTCACAGAATAATCTTAGACTGTGATAGATCCTAGAAAGGCAGTGTTTTCTGCAGCACTGGACAGTCTTCATCCTGTGCAACACCTGTGTGTGTGTGTGTGTGTGTGTGTGTGTGTGTGGGTGGGTGTGGGTGTGGGTGTGTGTCTATTGAGGACAATGCAAGGGAGGGTAAAGCTGCATTTATCTGAAGACTTTGTGTTTTGTGTTATGAGTGGCAACTGTGAGCACTTAAAGAGAACTTCAAGGACACTGGGGCTCTCTTTTACTTATTTTACTACATAAGTCTTCTGTATTTTTGTAAATGTCTTTATGTGATAGGAATTAAGACTTTCACGTACACATAAATGCTAGATTTTATAAATAAACCCAATAACATTTTAAGGAGAAAAAGAAACAACTCTAGGTCATGATAATTTGTTGGAAGCAAAGCAAATGAAAAAAAGTGTTCTACATTATCCTCAGTGATAGAGATGGAAGGATACATTAGCCACACAGATCAATAGAATATCCATGAACAGTGCCTTTAATTCTTCTATAAAGGACTAAGTGGGACTGAAAAATAATTAATTGCCTGTTGTAGATATTTCCTCATAGGAGGAACAGATACCTGATCATCTGAGATTATATCTGCTTTATGCATAAACTGCATGAGTTAATGATGCTGTGAAACCTCCAAATATCAGTCATACTCAAACCAGAAGCAGCGGCAGGAAAGGGGATTCAAAATGAGGCAGTGACTCTTAGATTGTGATTTTATAAGGGTACCTGAAGTTATCAGCTCCATGGGCAATAACTTGCTGTAGAAACAGGAAAGAGAGAAGATCATGTAAAGCGCTCAATCTTTTGGTGGCTGAGTGAGAAGTTTGAGATCTCGTATTCCAACCAGATCCCCTCCTACTTCTAGTAACTGCATTTCTCCAGTCTTTTATGTTATCTCTTTTCCTAAATGTAGAGTCTGGTTTCACCTGATAAAAATAAGCCTAAAAGTTGATGATATAAATTATTTTTTCAGTTTTAGTTTCAGTATCTGTTAATATAAAAATAAAAGCCAATATGAGAGGCAAAAACAGTTCTCAATCAAAGTACAGCTATTCTGAAAGTACTGATTCAGACAGAAACCCAAATATTGTTCCTATTAGGTGAAGGTGAGGGGTATTTATGAGAGAGGGAAGGGAAATACTTACACAAATTGGAGAAAGGAACTTCATAGGTGCAAATAAGCAAAGTTATTCTTTAACTATATATGGCGGTGCTAATTCTGAAGAAATGTTTTTGATTTTCAGTCCTTATAGTCAGTCCTTATGCCTGCTTTCCTGTTAGCTTTACAAACATTTGTGTGTAAGAAAATGGTGGTTTGGCTCAGGACAAAGATTATTTTGTCCAGTTCAAATAGTCCAAAGATTTGAGGAGTAAGAGATGAAAGGCAATTCCCCTAGGATGGCAGCTCCAATCCATTTTGAAGTGGCTTTGTTTATATTATTTTTCACAGTATCTACCATAAAACTGAACTATGTTTCTGAATTTGGGATAAAAGAAAATTTGGTCTTTTCAATGTGAACAGTGCTAGTAATCTAAATAATTGTTTTGTTTCCTTTATTTAATAAATACTTTTAAGACCCTAACATGAAGGTGCTTTATTTTATGTGCTATAAAATTACAAAGATGAATTAGTCAGGATGATGCCCTTAAAGTACTCCCAGTTTAGGAGAGAAGATAGAGAAATTCATAAAACTTATTTTAAAAATGTGTATTCTAATACATTCATCTCAAGATACAGAGGTATATTATGATTATTAATGCTTTTTCTGGCTAGTTCCTGAAGAAAAATAGTGTGGGTCTAAAATGGCAAATGAAAACCAATTAGGAGGTCTAAACTAAAAATGCCTGAATCTGTAAAATGAGTTTGTATAAAATCATGCAATGCTAATATTTTAAAGAGACATTTCCTTCTAGTAGAGATCTGAAAATAATATTAGAGACAATCAAGTTCAATTATTTCATTTTAAAGAAAAGAAAATAAGTGCAGTAGTGATTTATTCATGAGTGAATGGCAAAGTGAAAACTAGAAATTTAAGATCGTATTTTCTAGTCCAGTGTTCTGTGAATTATGGAAATACAGTCTTTACTTGAAAACTATGGCTCCCACTTCAGGACATAAGACAAATACATGGAAAGTGGAGGAGATTAAAGAGTGATTTAAAACTATCTCAGTGAGCATTTGTAGTTCTGTGATAAAGCCACTGTTGTATTTTCAAACAGTGGTTTCTGCAAGCAGAAGTGGTTTGTGAACAGGGACAGAAAAGTATATATTTATTTTATGTTTCTTTTGATGGTGAAAAAGACAAAGAGATGGGAGGAATTATAATAAAAATAGATGCTCAAGGGTAAGAAAAAATGATTCTAAAATATATCCTAAAAAGAGTGAATTAGGTTAGTTGAGTTAGAGGAGGGGAACTAATAAGATGGACTTTGTCAATCAGGAAAATATATTAACCATTTCCTGCATTTCATACGGTAGTATTTTCTAATTTATAGTTATTTATGTAATACCTCCTATATGTTAGACATATCCTTATGTTACCTTCATTATATTTTATTGACATATTTTTATCAACTGACTTAAATATATTTCAATTATTACATTCTAACTAAAAAACCTCTAACACCATGAATAGGTCACTTTCAAAGAAAATAAACTAGCTAAATTAAAATATTAAAGTAAATAAAACACAAGTAATATGCTTATTATTCCAGCACCAAGAATCTCTATTTAGATGTATATGTTGTTAAAAAGTGCAAAATACTTTAATCTACCTTTGGTAAGCTTGGGTACTGATCTTTATGTCCACATGAAATTGTGCGCCTCGTCTTCAAAAGAATTTAAAAACAATACGCAGAAAGTTCCAAAATGTCTGTTTCCCTAAGTGTATGCAGTACTTTGCTTAAATAGTATTTTCTAAATTACAGGAAAAGGGGTCTTTCCTTTACCTGGTTTGTGAAAATCCTCACCGAAATCTTTTCTAATAACATATAAGCACTTCCTTGAAATGCTTTCAATGTTCTCAGAGCTTTAAAGAGGAATCCATACGTTTTCCATACAAGAAACACTTTTAATTACTGCTCAGTTATGAAAAATAAATAAATGTGTTTCTCATAAACACTAGTTATATTTTGGCCCAAGTCAAAATATATTTTAACCATTTGACCAAATGTAATTTGGTCATTTAACGAGTTTACCATGTACCAGAAACACTTAAGTCATAAAATTTCGTAAGTTTAGTACTATTACTATTCTTTTCTTTTGGTTTCAGGGACTTTTTTTCCCCCTCTCCTCTAACTTTAATGGATAGTATAATTCAGAGTGAAAATAAAACCATTCTTTGAGATCATTTTACAAAAACTTTCAGTGTTCCATGTCTGTGGGTAAACTCAGGGAACTGCCACATTTTAGAGCGTTTGTCAAAGGCCTGTCTAGGCGTTCTTGCTAATTATATAACTTATTTAAACTATGTCAGTGGATGCAGAAGCACTGATGTGGAGCAGGGGCAGCCCAGACCAGGACTATTTAACCGAATGAAATGGGCCACCTGAGGGATGAACATCAGTTGTGTAAGAAGAGGAGATGCCCAAACTAAGGGAGAATATGTTGGGTGGGGAATGGGGCCTTCAGCAGATCAAACTGCCGGTGCAACAGCGTGGGGACCAGCAGCCCAGGCCTGGGGGTGCAAGAGGCCTGACGAGGCCGCACCTGCGAGGCCCAACCAAGCAGGAACTTCGTTACAAGGCTCAGGAATTGGGATTTTATTTTGAAGAGGGAGGCAAGCCATTGGAGAGTTTTGGGGTTACTCCTTGGAACTGTCGTTCTGGCGGCAGCATTGAGGAAGCTGCAGCAGGGACAGGGGGACCGGGGCAGGAGATCTGCGTCGCCAGCCACACCTTAAGACATTGATAGTGGAGAGAGGCAGGGAAAGCCACAGAAGTTAATAACAACTCCATGTGTAGCTAAAATATTTCCTTAGGAGGCAGTGCTAATACAAGAGAGAACTTCCATGTTATGGAACATGGAGCATGTAAGATATGCCCATAATTATAAGAACTCAGAATTAATTGGAACGTGAAACAGATAGGCTTGCTAGTAAAAGCCATTTCAAGTGACCTTCACGAGAAAATCATTTTCAAATGACCACTTGGGATATTAAAAGGAAAGCAGTCAATGTAACAGTAAATGCATTTTTAAAAATATCTGTTGACAAAGCATTAAATCAATATTATGCATTCATGGAAATTCTTACATATTTATTCTAGTGATGTGCCAACTTTTAGGATTATGTGCCCTATTAGTAAAAACATTTAAAAATTTGTTCCCGATATGTTTGTTAACTTCAATAAATTGTATACACATACCACCAAACTAGTAGAATATTTATACTGTAAAATACATTAAACATAGAACATTAATGAGGTGAGATATGTGATATAAAATATCTAATATTTTTACTACTAGTACAAAATATTTGGCTTCACTAAAATTAATATTGTGTTGAGAGCAAATAATTAATGTCTTCATGATTTCTTTAAAAATTTGAATTTACCAATTTAGGAATCTTTTACAAAGTTCAATTTATTTTTTTATAATATTTTTAATGATAATCATAGATTAAGAAAAATGCCTTACAAAAATATATGTATAAAAGGGAAAAATACATTATTGAAAGCACTTATTAAACCATTATGATAATTTTTCTATCTCATTTTTAAATTATATACAGACTTTTATTGAAATACAGATAGAATATTTTCCATTTCCTTGATCCTAGAGAGTTCTTCCAGACTAAAATGTTGCATTTTTATATTTTTACTAAACAAGCTAAAACCTAATGGAAATTTTAACTTTGAAGCTTTTCAGCTTCTAAATCTAGTTTCAGAGTCTTGAAACTGTCAAAGATATAAAGCACATATCATTTTTTGCAACAAAATTACATAAAGATGAAAAATTCCCAAGCATCTCTTTTTAAACTATTCTCTATATAGGAAAACTTTACTTTGAATAGTAGTCACCTTTCTCCCTTAATATTAAAATGCCTTCTTTGTATCAAAATGACAGGTTTTGTCTTTATTTTATTTTTTATATCTATTTATATATCTATTTTTAATAATCTATGCATGAATAAATTGACTTAATCTGTGTGTAGCTTTGTGTAGGTTTAAATTCCTGAGTCTTCTACCATTTTTCTTAGATTACCACCATCTGTTTAAAAAAATCTTTAAAGTAATAAGCACTTAAAGGTACTCAATTCAAGCAAAATGCTTATTTGAAGGCTTCTAGTGCCATTACAGATTTGTCAAAAATAGTTATTGTAATGGAGGGGAAGGAAGCAGTTAAAATCTTATTTGCTGAAAGAATCAGAAAGAAAAAAATATGAAAGGATAGATGAAAAGCTATTTAGCAGAGGCCATGTAATATCTATTACTTCTCTACTATTTATATGTTTAGTTTTGTCTTTTTAAGGGAATTTTCTTGTTGAAAATATGTTGCACTATTGTTTGGATTTCTAAACCACTGCCGAGGTCAGATGATAGCACATCTGCAGTCCTTGGCACCCCAATCCCCTGCTGTCAGGATTGTAAATGATGCCACTTTTCAACAAAGCAGTGATCCAGCGAGGGGATTAGAAGCATGAATTTTAACCGACAAAATATGAATTTGAAGTTAACATGATAGGCTTTTTTCAGTGACTATGTTCTGAGACTACTGTTGCTAGCAAGATTGGAGGTGCAGCTGTTGCTTTTATTTGCCACTGTAAGTGGAAATCACCAAATACCTCATAAGCTGGGTTTATAGCCTAATGCAATAGCCAAGTGTGAATGAGTGTGAGCCCTCCATGCTGGATCGGCTTACACCTTATCAGAGCTCGCTTCTCCCGTGAAGAATAGCTGAGTAAATGTTGGGGGGGAGTGGGAAGGACTACAGCTCTGACTAATTAATAGAGAGGCTTTATATCATCTAAATTGGGTCTGCTGTGACAACCCATTACTCACCATACCACAGTATATATGCTGCATTTAATCATAAAGTTAATGTGTGATTGTAATCAGCAAGCTCCCTCTCCCATGTTTTTACATCTGGCAGATGCAAATGTTTCTTTAAATTTTTGATGGAATTAAATATATGCATAGTCTTAACAAATCATTATTATTATTATTATTATTATTATTATTATTGATTTGAGATTGAATTTGATTCCCCTATGTAGTCTCTTCCAAGGAGGAAGGCTTTCTGCTTCCATAGGCCACACTGGTCTCCTCTCTGCAGAAACCTTGTAAGTCAAGAAGCTAAGAAGGCAAGAGAGAGGTGACCTGGGCTCTCCATAGGTAGGAGGATGGTGCATTTTGGGAGGGACACCTGCAGCTTGGAGATGGTCGGGGGAGAAGCATGTATGCATCAGAATTGGGAGGCTGCTCAGGGTTCCAGCTTTATTTAGCTCCCTTTATTTTATTTTAGTTGAAGTTATTGACTTTGAGAGAGACTATAACAGAGTAGAGAAAAAGGTAAAACACTAACATAGATATCACTACTGTAAATATACCCAATATATGATTTAAGAAAGTTGCACATGATGCAATATGGGAACAGTAGTGAAGTTCAGAACTACTTTGGTGGCTTCCACAAAGAGCTTTGAATAGGAGGCCGGCCTCTCGACTGCATTCGACCCTCTCCAACCTACCTTGAAAACCCTTGCTCCATCAACCAGGTTCTCTATCTGGTGCATAAACACATTCAATTTTCCGCCCATCTTAAAACAACTATTCCAAGCATGACTCCAGAAACACGTTAACTCTGGATATAAAAAGGAGATCTGTTCTACTGTGACAGAGGAATGATGAAAGGAATGATCTTGGATAAAAGCAAATTGTGTGGAAGGGAAGGGAGTTGAGGCAGTTTCTACATCATTACCTTCTCTTCTTTGATGGAATGTAGTAAAGTTTATCCTTGAAGGTGATGAGAGGAAAGTCAGGACAGCACTAAAGAGCTGTGGCATCTTGTGAGTAGAATGTGACAAGAGATTTGGGGGTTATACGGAGAGGTTTTCAGGATGAATTGAAGACCCATCTGGATGGGAGTATGATGTGCTTTTTACCAGCACTCAAGCCAATGCCTATGTGATTTCCCCCCCAGAAGTGCTATTCAGTCCTTTCTTTCTCTTGTATTGGGTGAAATTTTCAAAAAAATTTAAATAGTTGGAATTTTGTTTTGTTTTTTTCCTATGAATTGTGTGGAGTTGTTTAAGATGGCATTTGCAGTTTCTATAGAAATTATGTATTTAATTTTGATACAGTTAATCCATTCTATGCATCACTTACTATTTTTGCCTTTTTCTTTTAAAGCAGAAAAGACTATTGTAAATAATGATGCATTATTTAGTTCATTGTAGTACTTACCGATATTATCATACTTTTTAGCATAATGCATGAATATACTGAGCTTGGTAAGTGAAATTCTTAATGTTGACTCATTTCTCTATTTTTAAATTGAAACCTAATTGGCCATAGTCTGTTTTCATCTCTCTGTTTAATTGGGTTAACAATGATCTCTTGTAGGACTTCTCCATCTGCATGTGTAACATTTGTCCATATACATATTTTTTCCTCTTTGTTGGGATCTTCTGTCAATTTGTTTGATCTAAGCCTAAATATACCCATAACCCAATGAATGGTATGCTCACCTTAAAAACTGAATTTAGAATAAATCTGTGTTTTTATATCTTATAAAATATTTCAACATATTCTTGCAATTTATCTGTAAGATCACTAAGCTCTTTGTGGTGTATATCATTGATAAAGCTTTCAATTCCGTCACAGCAATTAGCCTGTGTTTCTATCTATTGCTGAGAAAATTATAGCAATTTTTAGTTGTTTCCAAAGCGGGGGGGGGGGGGCAGCCATTTTATAACCTTCATCAAAAATATTTATAAAACATAATCGAATTTATATGATATATTCTCTTTGAATTTGTGGCTTATTGCCTTTATTATTTGTAGTATCACAGAAGCATGTTTTCTCTTTTTGTTCTTCATCTAAAATATTTGATCAAATATCTGATAATTGTGGTATTTTTCTAAGCTAGTTTTTTCTAAGATTATTTTTTACTTTCTTTGTTTTATTTTTTTCCAAAATTCTTGAGTTAAAGGTTTATTTGTATCCAGTACAATTCAAAGCTATGAAAGTTTCTCTGAATACTGCTTAATCTACATTCCTTATACTTTTTTATAAGTCTGTAAATACCCAGTAATTTATGCTTCCATTTCGGCCTTCACCTAAAGACTATTCTATAGAAGAATCTCTTAATTTTGTTTTGATATCAGGTTTTTATCACATTAATGTTAGATGAACCCAACAAATTAGATTTGTACTTAGAAAACTATGTGTGTGTGGGGGGAAGGGGAATCATATAATCAATTATTATAATATTCTATTTGTGTTTGATAGTAATATTCATCTTTGTAAGGCGGAGACATGTGTTTGCATTCATATCATATTTCTCATTTCCTTTTTATCTAGAGAATTTTGGAAGTTTAATTTTTTAAATTATTATTCTACTAAGTAGTTATAATAATGAACTTTTCTATTTCATCAAAATATAAAGATTCAACTATAAATGTCTTACATCTACTCCTATAAAAAAGAAAACATCTTTAGCACCTTAAGTTCTCTGCCACCATACTAGAAGTTATTTTTAGCGTTAATGTTAACATTGTGCTACTTCTATTTTGGTTATTTTGAGAATTACATTGTATATTACAAATAACATTATCAAACATTATAGAGGTGTAAAATATTATTAGATGCTATAGTAGTTATCATTCAGAATACTGCTTAAACCTTTGTATGCTTAGAATACAATAACTTAACCATAATAATAACCCTATGAACTAAATACTATTGACTCCTTTCTTTAAATATTAAAAAATAAGGACGAGAGAAGCATAGCAGAGCGGCGTCATTCAGCTGGTATGAAGCAGAACTAGAATTCGAATCAGTGAAATACTTCTTTACCGTCTATGCTGTCAGCTGTCTTGCTACAGCATATTATAGTATGTAGTATTTTAATACAGATTTTAAAGGACTTATTGGTCACTTATTTCTCCTGTGTTAAATCTCTGTATCAAAAAAAAAAAAAAAGTGGTTGGCCATGGTTCTTAAAAAGGCATAAACTAAAACTTTTCTATTGAGATGCTATTGCAGATCAGAGGAAATTTCTAATTGCTGACAAGTTCAGGTCCAAAATCTCGATGTTGGGCCTGCTCACTCTTAGTCAAGAAGCAGGCTAAGCCCAATGTGACAGTGCACAGGTGAGGCTAGGATAAGAAGCCTTTCTTTAAAGAACTTTCACTCTCAAAGTCCAATTTCTAGCCTTGAGGTTGGCATGTTTCACAGTTAAAATATAATTGATATTATTATACAATTCTTCCTATTAAATATGAAGAAGGGAAATAAACTATTGAATTTTTTAGAAATATCAAGGATAAACTTAGAGCTGAACAGCTGAAGTGACTGGTTCAAAAATCACTATTTTTATATATCAGCTCCCAAAACGGCATATTCAGTGAATTACCATTGATAGTACAAGTTCAGTTTCATAATTTTAAAACTCTAATAGATCATTACTATTAAGTACTCAGAGTGTAGAGTCAAGCAATCAATCATCACTTGATTCCATTTCTCCTAATAAAAAGCCTTAATGCTACCCCATTAGGTGTTGGTGGGAGAGTCAAAACATACAAGTCCTTGGCTGTGTACGGAAACCCTGACCTGGCCGCATGTCGTAAACACAACAGAACCCCAAGGCCAGTCCCCTTTTCCTCTTTCTCAAACCATATTCTTACCAGCATGAGAGGCCTGCCTTTCCCTTCCCAGAAAATACCCTACTATGTAAATAATGTGTCTTTTCACCCCTCTTGCTGTGTGTGATATTATGAGTCTCAACATCTGTGCTAAATGTTGTGAGTGCCTCCATCCTGCCTCCGCAGGTAGCTAAACCACGTATGGATAATCTAGAGAATATGATAAATGTTTTGTAAAAATTACAGAAAAAATATTACTTAAGAACTTTTAATATATTTACAGAGTGAAAAATTTGTTCTGAACAAGCTTTTGGGTGTTTTGTTTTATCAGAATAGTATTTTTCTAGAACTAATTCTTCTACATGTTTTTGGTTCAGACTTCACTCGCTCACATTCTCTTTTTTTAAAAAGTAAACTTTCCGAGCAACAATTTCCTCTTTTTGAACGGTTTCTCTACACTTAACAGAACAGAAAAAGTGTTCTCTTGAAATGCAACAGTTTTTTGCATCCTTTCAAGGAATTATAATACTCCGTAGAGCTGAACATTAAGGAACATTTGTCCTTGCTTTCTGTGACACATTTGTACTATTAAAATTCTATAAGAAATTAGAATTTTAAATAACAATTCTATGCTTTTCAATTATATTTATGACCTAATTATTTCTGATGAAATAGGTTTCAGTTAGGCTCATATATTATCAGCCATGTTTAATACATTTTTTTCTCAGCACCTATTTACTTTGTTTTACACCATTAAATTTCATTTGATGATTGATTCTGTCTGACATGTAATGGATGAGAAAACTGAATGTTTAAGTGACTGCCAATGAGAAAGATGTTAACATGAATTTGGATTGGGAAGGTTTAGAAGATATGTTTTAGCAGTAGATAAATCTACATAATCATGAAAGTCAGAATTTTATATGGCAAAAATATTCATTTGCTGTAATTTTCTAGGAAGAAAGTGCAGAAACTGATATTGCCACTGCAAATGCTTTTCCCTGAAATTTGATCCACAGCATTTCTCTTGTACATACGTATACACACGCATTGATATCTAAACAACCTGTTGTACCTTTCCATTAAATTTCTACAAAAACTACGAGATCAAAATAAAAAGTTAACAGAAAAACTAGAACCTAGAATATTTACTTTGTATTCACTCTTTAACATGTAAATTTAACGTGAAATGATATAGTAACTCTGGTGTAAAGTTGCTTAGATGGAAGTTACTTCAGGTGGAACGAACTGAAATTATGCACGTAAGGAAATTTGTAGCATTGTCAACTAAATATAGCAGATGGAGTATGTAGATTATGTAGAATATATGAAGAAATGTTGTTATATACATGTTATGATTAATGAAAATCCTAACAATATCAGTCCATGTGTATTGATACTGGGACCCACAACCAGTGGCTGACTTTAAATAGGGAATACTCAAAGCATTTATTTATTTTATTTATTTACTTATTTATTTGTTTACTTATTTATTTAAATATGTCTTTATTGATTTCAAAGGGAGAAAGGGAGAGGGAGAGAGAGATAGAAACATCAATGATGAGAGAATCATTGATCGGCTGCCTCCTGCATGTCCCTTACTGCGGATCGAGCCCGCAATCCAGGCATGTGCCCTGACTGGGAATCAAACAGGGTCTCCTGGATCCCAGGTCCATGCTCACCTGCTGAGCCACGCCAGTGGGCTCAAAGCACTTATTTTTGATGCTTGATGTTTTTTCGTTTTGCTCTGTGAGAGCAAAGGCTTTAATGGACTCATTGCCATTTCCTTTGTTGTTTCCATCATTGTATTCAAAATAAGTTGGGACTTGGCAAACAAAATGAAGTAGGTAGAACTGAAAAAAAGTACAGGCTGGAGAAACAACCACACTTTAGCATGAGCTTATAAAATTATGCTAGCATTGTATTTTTTTATTTATTTATGAAAGGTAACAATACAAAGGAGAAGTATATAAAAGAAATGTAGGAGGCTGGGCAGTTAGGAAAGCTTAAAGGATCCAGCAAGGATTATATATGTGTCAGTATGTTGAGTGCCTGAGATTGCTAGCAATGATAAAAAGCATGGGCTTAGAAATACAAGCAAGTATTTTAGCCAGCACACAAGAGGTATATCTTAAGCCAGAGGTCAGCAGATTATGACCTACAAGCAAAACTGGACCCACTGCTTGTCTTTGAATGACTTACAAGTTAGAATGATTTTTACATTTTTATATGGTTGAAAAATATAAGAATACTTCATAATGTGAAAATTATATGATTCAAATTTTAGCGTCCATAAGTAATATTTTATTGGTAAAAAGCCATGATCTTTATTAATGCATCATCTATGGGTGTTTTTACATTATGAGAGTGGGCTTGAGTAGTCGCTATAGAAAATACATGGCCTACCAAGTCTAAAGAGTTTACTCTCTGGTCCTTTAAGCAGTTTCCTGACATCTCTGTCGTAAGCTTATGAGGCCATAATAGAGTTTTTATGTTTAGTTCTACCAATGAAAGGTGCTAGACTTAGCAAGGTGGCTGTCTACTAGAATGGAATTTCCTGGCTGGAGTGAGAGTAGATAGCAAGGAAATTTTGGACATATGATTGTGTTGTTTATAACACATTAAAATTCCACATCATATTTTTCTAAGGAGTTTTCCTTGTTAAGAGTATCAAAAATGAAAAAAAAAAGTTATGTTCATTCCTATACGTAAAATCATAGACATAGCAGGTCATAATTTAGAAAACTAATATCTTTAAAAAGTTGTAACCCTTTAAAATGATATTTTTCTCATCTATTAAGACATCTATTAAAAATAACAGGACTTTTATACATTTTTAGAAGCAACAAAGAAATCATATCTGAGAAACTCATAACTTGCATAAGTGTGATTGATGTAAGAGTGAATGATGGCTTAAATGTTTCCTTCTCCAAGATGTATAAATGTCCATTTTCTAAAAAATGGTTAAATCTCATAGAACAATACAGAAAGAAGTTCTAAAAGTTTTTTGTTTAGTAGGCTTCCATGCTACAGTTTAGCTTTGCATGATTTCCCCACAGTATTTACAGAAATGTTATTAACTTCACAGAATTGTTTCTCTTCCTGCATGTGGAGAGAAAAGCAATTTAAAATGTTTATTTCATGTTTGAAGTTTCTATTCATAAAGAAAAGGTGAAAATGTTATTGTTGACTTCAATTTGTGACTCAGACCAGCAAAAATGTACATTCCTGCAATGATGACTACAGTTTGGGTCTGATAAATAAAAGTAATCTCACATTGTCTTCGTTCATTAATACAAATCTGCAGAAAGGGCACTTTGCATTTCTGCGCAGAGAAATGAACCACTGATATTGTCATTTTCCCCTGGTGGGGAATGAAATACCTTGTTCCTAGGTGGAGACCAAAAGAGCTATTATACCCTCGGGTCTTGCTCATTTCCATTAAATGAACTGAGACCCATGGCTAATGACTAAATTTTGTGTATTGATATATTCTGTGTACTGATACAAAGAAAAGACTGTGATAAAGAAGCGGATACACTATCCTGGAAACATCATTTTATGCACAGCTCAGTGGATGGTGGGCTTGAATGGGTAACTGTGTATGGTAAATGGATTATTATGTACTTGCATATGGGTTATTGACTAATGAAGTTACACACAACTTATAAAAACCATTGGCTATTTACACTCGGGTAAACTGTAAACCTAAATACTCTCAGTAAGGTGCTAAGTGTACATTTCTACGTAGTATTCCATTGCCTTCGGAACTGTACTTCCTGTATAGAGGCTTACACTCCACTGACCTGGTTACATTTCTAATTATACTGTATTGAATGTCTCTAAAATGATCACTGAAAAACAAAATCACACCCTTCTATAATGGTAGTTATTAGGATTGAAAATACAACTAAAGAAAGTCACTTTTTGCTTTTCTCATCAATCATATTAATAAAACTGGAAGTGCTTCGTTATAAAAACAATAAAAAGGGGTTCTGTTGAGGGTGGAAATGTAGAAAGATTCTGAACTCACCTCTTCCCATGGACACTCTAAATCCACAGCTACATGTGGAATGATTTTCTCTGAAAAATAAAAGCTAAGAACAAGTTGAGGGACTCGTACACACTGAACAAACTAAAAAACCCCACAGCGAAGCAGGTAGCGAGAGGCTGAGACACCTCTAGAGGTCTAGAGAGAGCCTGGTAGATGTCATCTTTGAGCTCTTATCTCTGTATCTCTCCACATCACTGACATATCCCAGAAAGGAGCTCGTTTATTCATCTGGCTCAATTTTTACAACTGCCACCAAGAGGGTACCTCTAGAAGACTTGGCTCTGGTGGCCAGCAGGACTTATGCTTGTGGTCCCAAAGGACAGTATATGTTTTCATTTATTAAAAGCTTCTGCCTGAAGATTTGTCTGCTAAGCAGCCTAATCTAGGTGGTGACTAAGGTCCTCCCCTTTGAGAAACTGACAGGTCTTGGAACACCCTCAAATACTGGGAGCCACTAAAAACAAAAATAGGCTACTTGGGCAATCACAAACGTTTGAGATACAACTAAGAGGTAGGAAACGGTTGAACTATAAGCTTCCCCTACTCCATCAAGACTGGGAGAAGAGACAGTTTTATCTAATTCATAGAAACCAACAGAGAGAATCAAGGGAAATGAGGGGGAAAAAGAAATATGTTCCAAATAAAATAAGATAAAACCTCAGAAAAATTAATCGAAGTGATCTATCTGATAAAGACATCAAAGTAATGATTATAAAGTTGCTTACTGAGCTCAGGAAAATAATGGATGAAAACAGGATAACTTCAACAAAGATATAGGAATATAAGAATGTAGCAAACTGGAGTCACAGAGATAAAGAATACAATAACTGCAGTGAAAAATATATTAGAGCAATTCAACACAGACTAGATGAAGCAGAAGAAAGGATCAGTGAACTAAATACAGGAAATTGGAAGTCATCCGAAAAGAGCTGCAAAATGAAAGAAGAATGAAAAGAAGTGAAGATAGCTTAAGCAACTTGTGGGGCAACATCAAGCAGACCAACTTTCACAGTATTGAAATCCAAGAAAGAGGAGAGGGGCAGGAAAACACAGAACATTTATGAGAGAAATAAAGGCTGAAAACTTTCCCACCTTGAGGATGAAAATAGATATCAAGATCCATGAAGCCCACTTCACAACATATAACTAAAATCTCAAAAGTTAAAGACAAGGAGAGAATCTTAAAAGCAGCAGAGTAAAACAACTTATTACATACAAGGGAAACCCCATAAGACCAACAGCAGATTTTTTAGCAGAAACATTGGCAAGCAGAAGGGAAGGGCACAACACAGGGGTGGGAAAAATTGGTTTACAGTTGTGAATACACAAAACATAGAGTTTATTTCTGTATTAGTGTTTATTAATTGTTGTATTTATTTATATTATATCTGTAAACCTACTTTTTCCCACTCCTGTTTATTCTCAGTGCTAAAATGAAAAACAGAGGCTAAAAATGTACTACCCGGCAAAGCTGTCATTCGGAGCTGAAGAAAAGACCGAGTTTTCTAAACAAGCAAAAGTTAGAGAAGTTTGTCACTGCTAAATCATCCTTACAAGAAATACTAAAGGGACTTCTTTAAGGTAAAAAGAAAGGGCCTCATAGTAACAGAAAAATGTATGAAAGTAGGAATATCATTGGTAAAGATAAGTATATAGTAACATTTAGAATAATCTAGGGCTGTAAAGGTGTTTTAATCACATATGAAGATTAAAAGACAAAAGTAGTAAAATTATACTATAACTATAATACTTTATTAAGGGATACACAAAATAAATAAAAAATATGCACTTTCAAAATTTGTTTTTCTTGTAGAAATCTTTATTTTATTTTTTAAATATATATATATTTTTAATATATCTTTATTGGTTTCAGAGAGAGGAAAGAAAAGGGAGAGAGAGCTAGAAACATCACTGATGAGAGAGTCACTGATCGAGCCCACAACCCGGGCATGTGCCCTGACTGGGAATCGAACCCTGATCTCCTGCATCCTAGGCCGACGCTCAAGCGCTAAGCCACACCTGGCCAGGCTGTAGAAATCTTTAAAAATGGAGCCTTGTCAAAAGGAAAAAAATATGAGAATGATAGACATAATTTTTTCTTTCTTGAAACTTTTCCACTCTTTTCTAACTTATACTGAATTCTTTCTTAGAGAAGTATATTTTAGGCTAGCTGTTACCAGGTATGAGTGTCTCCACCCACACGACTGGACTTGTCCCAGGGTCTCCATACTCAACTACACATTGGGGTCAATTTATCTCACAGTTTCTACTGTCATATGTGTTTGAGGGAAAGTGAAAATGTTTACTGAATTGCTTAATGGTTATGTTTAGCAAATGTGTTTGCCAGCATGCTATGTTATTCCATACCCGATCAGAAAGCCACTTTATAACAAGAGATGTCCTATCTTCATCTTTATTTTCAACATGTACCTAGACTAAGGCTGCTGTCTACTTGTTTCACTACTCTTGTAGAGGGGGAGATGGCTATTTATGATTAAAGGAGTATCTGTAACTAATTCATTGTTCTTTGGGATATATGATATTTGGATGTAGTTGTGCTACTCTTGTAGGTTCCTGGATAATTAGTAAAATATAATGTTTTAGTAAGTTTCAGTCCTCTGCTGTGTTAAATTAGTAACTACTGGTGGTTCATCAGCAAGAGTCTCAAAAAAGGTGGAAATTTTCTCAGTAATGCAGCATGGCACTTTTTTATTCACCTGTGGGATGCTTTCCATAAATGAATTGGAAAGATTATCAAATTCATCTTCATAGCTTTCTCTGTGTAGTTGGTAATGGGCACTCTTCTAAGATACATCTTTTTCAGGACAGAGAGTGACTTAATTATCTCTCCTGTTTTTTTTCTGGCCCCCTTAGTACTTGAAATACTCATGAGAACAGCACATGTTTTCTAAAGATATGTTTGGACAGAAGGGTCTAAGAATGTTGGAGACGTGTAACGAGGAGCGTATATCTTTGGATAAACATGGAAAGGCAGGTAGTAATGAGGAGATGAAGGTTATGGAAGAGAGGGCTAAATCTCAGAGACAGACCACAGTTCTAAGAGAAAAGTTCACAGCTATCCAGGCTTACCACAAAAAACAATAAAACAAAAAACAATAAAAATTGTTTAAAAATTAAATAACTAGGGGGAAAAAAAGAACAACCAAAACCCAAAGTAAACAGAAGAAAGGAAATAGTTAAGATCTGAGGAGAAATAAACAAAATAGAAATTAGAAAAATAGAAAAGATCCATAAAACTAAGAGCTGATTCTTTGAACATATAAACCAAATTGATAAACCTTAAGCCATAGTCATCAATAAAAAGAAAAACAGCCCAAAAAATAAAACCACAAATGAAAGAGAAATTACAACTGACAGCATAGAAATACAAAGAATCATTAAAGAATACTATGAACAATTATATGCCAACACATTTAACAATCCAGGAGAAATTGATAAATTTTTAGAAGTGTATGTATAACCTTCTAGAACTGAACCAAGAAGAAATATAAAATCTAAACAGACTGAATACTAGCAATGAAATTGGAACAGTAATCAAAAACATCAAACAAATAAAAGTTCAGGACCAGATACCTTTACAAGTGAATTTTACCAAATATTCAAAGAAGAATTAAATACCTATCCTTCTCAAAATATTTTAGAAAAATTGGAAATGAATGAATACTTCCAAACTCATTCTACAAAGCCAGCAAATCCTTGATACCAAAACCAGACAAGGACATTACAAAAAATAAAATTACAGGCCAATATTCTTGATGAACACAGCTTCAAATTTTCTCAACAAATATTAGCAAACCAGATTCAACAATACATTAAATAGATTAGACAACATGACCAAGTGGGTTCATTTCAGGGATGCAAAGATGATTTGACATCTATAAACCAACCAACATGATACATTAACAAAATGAAGTATAAAAGCCATTTGATTATCTTAATAGATGCAGAAAAAGCACTTGACGAAATTCAACATCCTTTTATGATAAGAACTCTCAGCAAAGTAGGTATAGAAAAGACATCTCAACATAAGCAGGTACTTAAATGTTTTGCCTTCATGATAATAAGGCCCCAAACATTACAAACTGTAACATGTTCATAGAAAGAGTTCTCCTAGAGAGATTGGGTGATGAGGGCAGACCCACTCAAAGTAATCCAGATCATCTTATTGGATATAAAGAAAGAATTTGTCTACAAGAAGAAAGAAAATATAGCAACTCCTTCCAGTGGAGAAATAGACAAAAATCACTTCACTTCCAGAGTAAACCTTGTCATAGTCAGCATACACTTAGGAATCCACATCTGCTTGTCTGATTTCTACCCAATAATCCCACAGGACAGCTAGTTAGTGGGCATTCTCTGATTAAGAAATAGACAAAGTAATTACTGAAGGAATCAGTGTAATGGTTAAGATCAGTTCTTAAGCCAGATGCATCTATTGAAATCTATGGTCTGCTGCTTGATAGTCATGTGACCTTGGGCATATTCTAAAGCTTTCTGTAGAATTTTCCTAATGTAAAAAATGGTGATGATAAGGTACCAACCTGCTAGGGTTGTTGATAGAATTAAATGAGCTAAGATTTGTGAAAACCTTACGTGTGGTGAGAGCAATAAGATTCCCATATGGAAGTTGAATAAAGGAAAAAACTCAAAATATAATTCACTAAGTATAAGACAAGGAAAACATAATAAAAAGGTTGCATAAAACTGAGAAGTCAGAAAATCCAACAATTGTCTAATTGAAATTCCTGAAGGTGTGAATAATTGCAGAAGTTAAGAAAATCATCAGGAAAGAAGTAAAAAGATTTTGAATTTTATATGTAAAATAAAATGCACTGGAATATTCAAGAACATTTTGAAATATAAGTACTTTGAGTTATGAGAGTAAACATGCTCTACCAGATGTCATAACAGGGTAAAGTAACAGTAATTAAAATGTGAGCCTTTGGTATAAGAATAATAAAATGCATTAATGGAACAGGGTAGGTATAGATAGTAAAGCATGTAGAAATGTTAAAGTAGTACATGGTAAAGAAGGTATTAAATTAGGGATTGCATGATAATTGGCTACACATTTATGTAACAAAAAGTGTAGAGCTTGACTTTAGAGCAAACGCATGCCCAACCATATGCATAAAAATTCATGGTGAATTTAAAATACACACAACTGGAATACAATATGGAAAATGTAAAAAAAATGACTGTAAACTTATCAAGTATGTTGTAACCCAGAAGTAATAAAGGCAAATGTTGTTATGTTTTTACTAAACAAATATTTAAATAGTGCATAGCAAAGGAAATCGGAAGTAAAATTTAAGAAGAAAGGAAGTATTCATGCACACGTACATGTACACATACACACACATACCAGCATCACCACCAAGTTTGATTTAAATATTCTGCTTTTATTCTCTTGCCAGCTGACTCTAAGCTATGAGAAAATTAATGATCAGATAGGAATCCATTAAGTTAAAAAGTGAGTTTCCTCAATATCGGGTACAGTGTGCTCACTTATAAAGTACAATTTAATGGGATGCCAGGCAGAAACATTTATGCACAAAGTACTAAATCTACTGTCTAACATTTTATTATTTGGAATTGTAAAGGCTGAAAACTTAATATCGCCAGGTATAGTCATGAGTAAAGACTTAATCAACGGCACCAACTATATTTGGAAATATTATCTTGTATGGGACATAAGATAAGCACCTAGCCTGAGAGAGAGGAAGCTTATCTTTATCATTAAAAAGAAAAAATCCGAGGACACCGTATAAAATCCCTTTCCTTCAAATGTATGTGTAGTGCCAGTATGGCCTGTATGTGCCACCCGTGATGATCACTTTTGAGGTTATTCGAATATGGCATTTAATTAATGCAAATGCCACAAACTCTATGCCTTCTTTCATTCGGCTTCCTGAACACCTATGGGACTACAGTCTGTTAGGAGGAAGGGAAGCAAAATAAAGAGAAACAGAGGAGGAGGGAAGGAGAAGGGACAGGGGGAGGGGAGGAGAGGAAGGTAAACAGGGAAATCCAGGGAGGAGCAGGAGGCACATAGGTAGCAAAACCAAGGAGAAGCAATTGCTCGCGTTTGCCCAGGGCCTACCAAGCGCCACACGCTGTGCTGGACGCTTGCTGAACCTCATCTCTAATTCTATAAATAAAAAATGAATGGCGTTGTAGGCATTGTTATCTGCATTTCAGGGAGGAGGTAACCAAAACACAATGTAAATGAAGAAATATCACACCAAAGTGGATTCACTTGAGAAAGATATACATCATGAATCAGACCCATGATAGACTATTTTCCATGTGCATGAAGTGTTCAATATGATAGCTAACATCTATTGCCTTATGGATTCATGTCAGCAAATACCTGTAAATAGGTCATGAATTATCGAGTTGGTGGCACAGGCAAGATTCAATATCCATGTACCTGCTTTCTAAATAAATTTATACTTTAACAGTTTTATTATTCTGTTTATGTAGTTCGCCACAAACTTTATTTATTTATTTATTTATTTATTTATTTATTTATTTATTTATTTTTAAAATATGTCTTTATTGATTACAGAGAGAGGAAGGGAGAGGGAGACAGATAGAGACACCAATGATGAGCGAGTCATTGATCGGCTGCCTTCTGCATACACCCAACTGGGGATCAAACCCACAGCCTGGGCATGTGCCCTGACTGGGAATCGAACCGTGATCTCCTGGATCCTAGGTCAACGCTCAACTGCTGAGCCACGCCAGCCAGGCTGCCACAAACTTTAAATCATTCTGTCAGTAAATTTCAAGGATTTTCAGCAATACCCCCATGTAAGTGTGCAGAAACACACACAAATACACAGAGGTTGTTCACTCTGAAAATGTATATAAAAATTATTCTATATTTTATAAATTTCCTTATCTGCAGTTCACAAATAAAATACCACGTGACAATCATAGGGTTTTCAGGTCCACGGGTGCCAGCTGGTGTCTGTCCCCCTAGGCAGTGCTTTCCCACACTGACTATGGGCTTACCTCCATGACTGGATTTGGTCAGTGTAGTTTCAGTAAACCTGAGGGGAGCAGAGGTGTTAATGTGGAGCCTGATGGCTTGCATCTGAGAAAACACGGACAAAAGTTTTGAGAAGAAAGGCTCTCCCATCACAGCCGTTCTAGCGGAGCCTAGCACCCAGCTAACCCAGGAAAATGCAGCTGTAAAATGAGCCCATGTGAGGCCAGCAGAATCATGAGAAATAACACATTGTTCTAATTTGAAGTCACTGTCAGGGTAATTCGTTACGTAGCAACAGGTAACTTAGGCGCTCATTTGCCTTTTACTCTATTACTCACAGCTGGGAAATGTTGGGCACATCTCTTAAACTCTGAGAATTTTCCTCAATAAAATCAGGATAATAATTATAGCCGACAATTGCAGAGAGGTTACCATTTAAGCCCCACCACATTTAATCTTTATGGACACCCTGTGGGCAGTGCAGTTATTGCCTCCATTTCTTGAAAGAGACAATGGAAAAGAGGTAAACAAATGCTTTCAAAGTTACACATCTACCAAAGAGTGGCTTTAGATTCTGTGCTTTCCATTTTTATTCAATACAGACAGGTTTGTGCCAGTCTTTAAACAAGAAGTTCTCTCTTCCCTGCCTCCCTAAGTGTCCTGCTTGTCAGGTTTGATATATATCAATTCGATTTTAAGTGTGACCAGTAGTTCTTTTTGGTCACTTGTGAGATTTGCCTCTCTAGCTGCCTGTATTTCTGTGGTTTTACTAGAGGAATCTTTCTCTGTAAAATCCTACATTGTTCTATTGTACTCTGGGGGGCAGTCCATCTGCTTCTGCTGGTTTACACATAATAAGCTCTGCTTAGGAACATAAAAGGGCATAAATCTAGAACTTCAGATCCATGCTTGTCGTCACCATATAACACAGCTCCTGTTCAGTAATTATGTATAATAAACATCCTGATTATAATACATTTCATCCACTAAGGTGGCCTGCTAGCACACACATAACACTGGTTTACTGACATAATGAGGCTATACACAGCTTTTTAATGTGCTGTTTCTTGAACAGAGAGATTTCTCTTTATCTTTTTCAAGATTGTTTGAATGATGGTGCCTTGCATACTGAATGCACCATTTACATTCAATTAAAATTTGAGGCCTCAACCTCTCCAAACTAATTTGCTTCAGATAAGTTTGCTTTCCTTTCAGTGGTTCATTAAGAGCCAATATTTTGTAGGCTCTTCAGATTTATTGACAAATTGTGAAAATTATGCTTCTAAATAATTATATTCTTAGATTGTCTCTAAGCAGTCTTTCCCTTCATTCTAGTAAGCAATATTTGTTCGAGTACGCTAAATAAGACTTCATAAAAGTGAACAAAATGAATTCACATGTAATGCAACTGAATATAATATTGGTTATTTGTAGCACAAGAACCAGAAGGGCTTTGGCTAGTCAAGAACCCTCCCACTATAGATTTTTCACACATTTAAAGATATTTTTGTACAATTTTGTCTAAGAAAATTGATGAGATGTTACATGGTTGTGTGAAATTTATGAAACAGGAATAAAGCAAAGCCCCTTTTATTGTAGTGATTTTAAAAATGTTAAATTCAAGAAAGTGATCAGCATGTGTTCTTTTAAGCATATTTGGAATCCCAGGCATACACATCCTTTAAATTGCTCTGTTTTCTGGTTATGACAGTGAGCACACCTGGATTTTAGTAAAAAGTGCCCGAAAACTTATAATTTTGAACCATATATTTGAACTTGAAATGAATAACAGCTTCTTCCAGGAAAGCTGAAAACTCACAAGTCTATGTAATAAGATTTTAGCAAATATTGCATGCAGGGTCTTGTTCTTTTTCTTCCTGTTCTCTTTTACTCTCTAGGAGGTAATTCCATATGCATGCAAAGAAACCCGACTTTTATTCCCTTAGAGGATTTCTGGAAAACTTACATTCTGATTTCTCTTCTTTTGCCAAAAAAGACTCACCACATCCGCTTGTGGTCTGTATAAGGTCCCTAATACCAGAGGAAGACAGGAAAGATAAACATTAGGAAAATAACTCTCAATACTTGAAACACTATGTTCATGACCCTGTTTCCCTGTTCTACCTTTAAAAATGTTTCCTTAAAAATATGTCTTATCTAAAATATTCTGTCTACTTATTTAAGACGTCTGTTTATTTAACTACCTATGTACTTTTTAGCATCTTCAAGTTAATACTGTCCAAAAACTTCACTTTCTTTTTAGTTTTCCACATGCTTAAAGAACACATAAGAGTCATTCTGTAGGCTATATGCATTCATTATCAGCATATCACAGAAGTACATTTTTAACTATAGTTTAATTTTTTTCAAAACAACTTGTTTTTCCAATAAATGATCTTACCTACATTTTTTGTTAAGCAATATTTGTTCATCAGAATATACTTAAGAGCAGTTTAAATATAAAATATATGAATAAATGAATATAAATGTACAGTGTGGGGCAAAAGTAGATGAAGAGTTGTTCATTTGGAAAATAATATTATAAGAATAAACTGTGTTTCTTGTATTCACAACTGTAAACCTACTTTTGCCCCACCCTCTATATGAATAGGTGTGTGTGTATATCCTATAACGTGCTTTTGTTTCAGAGTCTCTTGTAAAATTCATAGAAGAGAAAAGAAATCTGTTGTTAACTAATGTTTCAATGAAGGAAGTATAATCTCTAGTATCTTTTACAATTATTAAATTATTTTACATTTTCCATGAAGAATTGATAGTCAAAGGTACACATATTCACATATGTGCCTTTTCCACGGATAATTTCCATTTTATTTACCAATCTTTAGTGGATTTGTCCGTCAGATGGTAGCTCCTCCTCTGTAGTTCCTGCTGTAAGAAAGTCCTTGCTGTGCGCTGCTTCTTACCCATTTGTTCACTCACTCATCTTTTAAATAGATGATGAAGATATATGAGATATACTTCTGTCCAGTTGTTCCATGTAAAGATTCGATATAGTTAATCATTGTCAAACCCTGCTTGCGTCTCTTCTCTGGAGATTAGAGCTTAAGTGAAACTTACTGTTTGGCCAAGATGAATAGACTGAGAGTGAGGCTACTGTAGGAATCTCCCAGTGCCTTCAGGTGAAGGATGGGAGTTAAACAACTTCTGAATCTCTGCCATCTTATATTTGGCTTCTTGCCACAAATCTATAAACTCACCCCTCCCTATATAAATAAAACTTTTATATCTATCAGAGAAACAGGAGATAACAATATTGGAGTATTTTATTTGACTAATTTATTAATTTATCACAAATTATGTTTTCAGTGTGCTACTTAATGTTAAGACATTATTGAAATATTCATGATTGTAAAACAATGACTGTTAACTATACAATTCTCAAAAATGTCAAAACACATTGATCACCAAAAATATTCAACCACCTTTTAATTTTATGGGGAAATATTATGGGATATTACAAAATATATTTGCCTGGCCTTAGAGACTCCAGGTTTTACTCTGTGCTATTCCTGTAACAAGTGGAGTACAGTCTCCTTTTCATAAGAAATGAGATACTTAAAATAAGAGAGTACTAACTTTTAATTTTTCTATGATAATAATCATTGTCTTTGTCTAATTAAAATTTTCATCATGGTAGTTGATATCATCCATATGTAATGTGACCCAAAAATTTATCACCTAATCCAAGACAGGCCGTTGACTCCTGACCCAACACCTGCCCTCCCCCCAACATCATGTTTATCATCATCTGTGTTCATTTTAATTTTTTTGTACATGGAAATCCATGAGACACTATGTCAACTAAACTATTGCTAGCATTTCTACTATCTTTCATCTCTGATAACCCACCTTACTGATTTTTAATAATAATAAACCTCCTGATAAAACTTTGCTTCCTCTCTGACGTTGCCTGGCACTGGCAACAAGTTACTGTAACTCTGACACTTAGTGCAGATTTATGTTATTTAGGTTCAGTTATGTTTCAGTCCTGCCTGTTACCATCTTTTAATCTCTAGTTGATTATCATATTTAAAAGAGTAGCTACTGTTTTTTAAAATTTCTTTATAAAAACCTCCCAACAAATAAAAATTGAGGGCAAGATGTCTTCACTGGTAAATTTTACCAAATAGAAGAATTAGTAGGAAAACTTCTAAACTCTTTCAAAAAACAGAAGAGGAGGGAACACCTCCAAACCCATTTTAGTAGGTCAGCATTACCCTGATACCAAAACCAGAAAAGGGTGTTACAAGAAAAGAAAATTACAGGTCAATATACCTGATAAACATACATGTAAAAATACTTACAAAATATTAGCAAACCAGATTTAGCAATATATTAAAAGGATCATTTGCCATGATCAAGTGAGATTTATTCCAGGGATGCAAGGGTGGTTCAACATCCTTACATCAATCTATGTGATACACCCACTAACAAAATGACCAATAAAAATCATATGACCACCTCAATAAATACAGAAAAAGCATTTGACAAAATTCAACCTTCATTTATGATAAAAACTCTCAAAAATGTAGGTGTCGATGGATTGTACCTCAACACATAAAGGCCATATATGACAAACCCACAGCTAATATCATACTCAATGGTGAAAAGCTAGAAGCTTTTCTTCTATGACAAAGAACAAGAGAAGAATGCCTACTCTTGCCGCTTTTATTTAACAGTACTGCAATACCTAGAGAAAGCAACTAGGCAACAAAAGAAAAAAAGAAAAGGCATCCAAGTTGTAAAGGAAGAAGTAAAATTATCACTATTTGCAGATATCATGATATTATATTTTAAAAAACTCAAAAAACTGTGAAAAAAGTATTAGAACTAATCAGCAAATTGAGTAAAATTGCAGGTTACAAAATCAATATACAAAAAAAATGTTGTGTTACTTGTACACTAATAACAAACTATTAGAAAGAGAAATTAAGAAAGCAATCCCACTTACGATTGCATCAAAATAACAAAATACCTAGGAATAACTATAACCAAGGAAGTGAAAGAAGGATCTGCACATTGAAAACCATAAAACATTGATGAAAGAAATTGAAGATGACCAAATAAATGGAAAGGTATTCCATGCTCATGGATTGGGAAAATTAATACTGTTGTAATGTCAATGCAACCCTTATCAAAATTCCAATAGCATTTTTAACAGAAATAGTACAAAGTCCTAACATTTTTATAGAACCCCAAAAGACTCCAAATAACAAAAGCAATCTTGAGCAGGAAAAAAGAAAATTGAAAGCAATATGGTCTCTGATTTTAAACTATATTACAAAGCTATAGTAATCAAAACAGTGTGGTATTGGCATACAAACAGAAACATAGACCAATGGAAATGAATAGAAAACACAGAAATATATCTACACATATATGACCAATTAATTTGTGACAAAAGAAATAAAAATATAAAATGAGGAAAGGACACTCATTAATAAAGGGGTTAGAAAAATTGGACAGCCACATGCAAAAAAGAAAAGAAACTGTGCCACTATCTTATACCACACACAAAAATTACCTCAAAAAACTTGAATATAAGACCTAAAACCTTAAAACTCCTATAAAAAAATATAAGCAATAGGCTCATTGACATATCTTTTGGTTATGATTTTTTGACTGTAACATGACAAGGAAAAGAAACAAGCAATGGTAGGCAACTGGGACTACATCAAACTAAAAAGCTTCCACACAGCAAAGGAAAACTTCAACATAATGAAAAGACAACCTACTAAGGAGGAGAAAATATTTGCAAATAAATCCATTAAGGGGCTAATCTCTAAAATATATAAATGCTCTACGATTCAGTAGAAAAGAAACAACTATCCAATTAAAAATAAGCAGGAGATAATAATAGACGCATTTCCAAAGAAGATAGATAGATGGCCAAAATGTACATGGAAAGATACTCAGTATCACTAATAATCATGGAAAAGCAAATCAAAACCACAATAAGATATCACTTCACACATGTTAGAATGGCCATTATAAAAAATACAAAAAATAATAAGTGCTGGTGAGATGTAGAGAGAAGGGAACCCCTGCACATTGTGGGTGGGAATGGACACAGTCATTGGGTTTAGAGCTCATCTTAATCCACTGTGCCTTTATCTTAACCAATTACATCTGCAAAGACCCTGTTTTCAAATAATGTCACATTCACAGCTACCAGAGGTTAGACCTTGGACTTATCTTTTTGGAGAACACAATTTGACCCACAGCATGCAGGTGGAGATTCCCAGAGAAAGACTCTTAAAGGAGAGATTACTCTTTGAATACAAAATGGTGGGGAGTCCATAAAGCAGGATTGAGTAAAAAGACAATCTAAACTGTGACTCCGTTACAAGAGTGAAACTCTGGAAGAGGAAAGGTCTTGTAGAATAACCTCACATCGTAGCAAAGGGACCAGGCTCTTTATATATCCTGATTAAACAGTCCTGGGCTATGAGTGGGGACTAGACTTGGCATTGAGTAAGGCAGTTCTCTATAATCATAAGCAATTCCCAAAGAGAGATTCACCTGACAACTGCTAGCCACCAACACACCCAGTAGCTAGGAAAATCAGTACTTCAGCCCTGAAGCAAGGGTGGTAAGGGCAGAAGCTGTAGGGTGATTGAGTCCAATGTACCCCTGTATCACTGGACCTACGTTGCTTTGCAATATAAGTTCTAGACAGAGCTAATCAAGATTCTGGTGGGCTTCCTTATCAGAACTTATAAGATTTGTGAATGAACTGTATGCCACTGTAGCTGGTCTTGAGATCATAACTGATCTGTGCTATTTCTCTCCTCTACTCTTTATAGATTCCCCTCACCCTCACTTGTATTGTTTTGAGTGGCTTATCTGTTGAGGTAAGATCTTTACCTCTAAGAAGTTCGATCCCTTAGTCACCATACTATTTCCTTTTCCTATCCAAACTGAGCAAGGAAATACCAAAAGATGTTCAAGTGAATCACTTAAGTTTCAAGCAAATTCTTCTCTGTCCTATTATCTAAAAGCAGCTCTATCTCTGATTGATGATCTCAGTTACCCTGCTAGGATGGTGTTAGCCCCTTTTTGTCTGCTGACCTCTTAGCACAATAAGCCATGATATCTGAGGAATCTCCAAAGCTGAAAACTAATGAGATTCTTGCTATATAAGCTGAGCAAAATATTCCCACTCTGGGCACCAGAGGAGCACAATTTCTCAAAGTGCATCACTGAGAGTGATAATAAGTGGGGCCATTCCTATTTCCATACCTTTGCTCCTGGAATCAACATACATTATTTTAATTAATTTAGGGGGGTGTACTACATCTTTAAGGCTAGCATATCATCTTTTAGGCTAATATCTCCAAGTAGCTACCTCAAAACATCTTCAAGTGTTTCTCTCATTTGTTTAGGTTGGTAGTTTTCTGGACCGTATAGTAGGTAATAAAATCAGGGAATCGAATACATTTGCTACATGTATTTTCCTACAAAATGAGATTGTGGGTTTGATATAATGCTCTGTGTGACAAAACATACACTAAACCCTTAGATAGTAATGTCAATGGAAGCCCTATGGACAAGAAATGCAAACCCATGCCTGGAATTCCAGTTAAAATGAATTGTCCTATCCAGGATGAGAGGGCCCCAATTTAATAGTAATGAGTGTATCTTGATGAGCCATGGTAACTGCAAGGCTATGCGCCTTCTGCCAGACCCAGCCTACGAAAGATGTCTAACACTCAGCTTCTTAGTGATACAGGTGCCCCTCTCATCAAGACATCCCTCATGTCTTTGCTAAGTGGAGTGTTTTTGAAGTGCTCTTGGAGCATATCTTCATCAAGTTTTCCAGCATTACATAATATAATCATTTTAACATATCTACTGATTTAAGTCAATCATTTTGTCCTGGTAGCTCTATCAGTTTTTTCCATACTTATTGTGGGCCGTCTCTTTCTTTAGGTTTCCAAGAACCATAGTAAAACCATCACCCAAATGCCTTACCAGAAAAGTGTTCCCAAGTGGATACATTCTCTCTTTCTTTATAGTGTGACATGGATAAAATGGCATCCTGATTTAGAAGAGTATAACCTTATGTTTCAGTTTGCTTGATCTAGAAACTCAAGATTAAGTTTCATGAATGTTATCCTGATTCTAGCTGGTAAATATTGACCAGGTCTTGCAGCGCTTTTAGTAGGTCCAAGACCTACTAAATACGTTGTGACTTAGACTTAGTTTTTGTTCTTGTGATCAAGAGGGTTAAGGAGGAACATCTTTAAGTTGTTTTGCAAGACAGAGGCACTGCAATATCTTTTTTTTTTTTTTTTAAATCCTCACCCAAGGACATGTTCACTGATTTTTAGAAAGGGGGGAAGGGAGAGAGAGAGAGAAACACACATGCCCTGACTGAGGATCAAACCCATGACCATCTGAGTACGGGGTGACCCTCCAACCAACTGAGCCACACCAGCCAGGCAGCACTGCAATATCTTCAATTAAGTGGGTAGCAGCAGCCTCTAACAGGGACGTGTGAACAGTTTCTGCAGACTCAAGAGTTTAGGGGAACAAGGAGATTTAAATTATTTTAGGCTTTTGTCCAGATATTCCTATACCATGTTTTAGGATTTCACTTCCTCCCAGGCTGATCCTTGATCTTGCTGGGAAGACCGTCCAGAGTCTAGCATTCAGCCTTCTCTAGGGGAGCCAGGTTATAACACACTAATTAACCAGCCGTTTGCAGTGAACTGTCTCTGGTAAGGGAGACCTAGGTGAGAAGACTTTCTTCTACAAATGCATAAATACTTTGGGGGAAAAAACTTTAATAAAGCTTACAGCAGATATAAAGCATCGGTAATATGATTTATATAAAGAAACTAAATCCGCCAGGCCAGCATGGCTCAGTGGTTGAGCACCAACCTGTGATCCAGAAGATCACAGCTTGATTCCCGGTCAGGACACACGCCCGGGTTGCGGGCTCGAGCCAATCAATGACTCTCATCATGGATGTTTCTGTCTCTCTCTCTCTGAAATCAATAAAGATATATTGAAAAGAAAAAAAAAGAAAAGAAAAGAAATCTCTTATTAAATATCTTCCCTTCAAAGAAACCTCCAGGGCCAGGTGGATTTACCATTAAATTCTCCTAAGAATTTATTTAAAACTAAGTACAACTTTACATAAATTCTTTCAGAAAATAGAAAATGAAGAAAATCTTAATGATATTTTATGTCAGGAAAGCATAAACTTGACACCAAAACCTGTCAAGGATAATAAAGGAAAGGAATATTATAGGATAATCATTTCCATAAGCATAGTGCAAAAAACTTTGTGAAATTTCCTAATATCATCCAGGGATATGTAAAACTCATTATATATCATAACCAATTGAGTTTATTCTATGATTGAAAAGGTAGTTAAATATTTAGAAATTAATATCCATTACATTTAAACACAAAAGGAAAATAAGTATTATTCCTCAAAACACTTGCCTCTGCTATGATGTTTTCTTGCTTTTTGAGACTCTAATTCGATGTCTATTCTGTCATCTATTTTTAAACTTTTTTCAAGTTTTTAAATTTTTATTTCTCTTCTTCTAAAGTTTTTCAGGTCCATGTTCCAATTTATTCTCTCCTGAGATTTTATTTCTTTAAACATATTAAATATGTATTTCATACGCTGTAGCTTTTCCCAATATCTGATTTTCTGGCAGGCATATTTAAATCAGTTAATTTTTTCTAATTTATATGATTGATGATGGTGGTAATGCTGCTAATGATGAACAGAATACCTACTAACCTCATTTATTACCTGCCTTAGTAAACAATGCTATAGAGCAGGGGTGGGGAACATCTGGCCCACGGGCCTTATACAGCCGGGGAAATCATTTGGTCTGGCCCTGCCAAGGCAACCGCAGGTGGGACTCAAAATTCAATAAATCTAGTAGCTTTTTTCATAGCTATTTTTTAAATTGATAATTTTTTATGGCCCGCGAATGATGTTATAAATATCCAAATGGCCCTTGAGAGAAAAAAAGTTTCCCTACCCCTGCGATAGAGACTTCTGTAGTTCTAACTGTTCAAGAATAACTTCCCAAATACTGTCTCCTGTAAGGTGCCTCAGTGACTCCTGGGCACTGTCCTTTCTATGAATGATTACTTTCTGCAAAAGATTTTACACCTATAGGGTCTCCTCAAAAAATGTATACACACTTTGAATAATTATTAATTCCAATGTTTCTTTCGGTTCAGATTCAACTCATTGAAATTAATAATTGTTCAAGGCGTGTATACATTTTTGGGGGTCCAATGAGTTAAATCTGAACAGAAAGAAACATTGGAATTAATAATTATTCAAAGTGTGTATACATTTTGGGGGGTCATCCTATATTTTTCTGTACATTTTTGTCCCTCCTGAAATTTTATTTTAAATTGCTAAAAATTAGTCTAAAAATTGAGCTAAAAATTGGTCTCTTTCAATGAGATATGGCTAAAACAAAAAACATGCAAAGTGAAAAACATTAGGTTATCAGCTCATCTTTTTATGTTAATAAAACCTGAAGCCAAATTTAAGAACAGGACTGACACAATTATCTTTATAATTCAGGTAAAGTACATACCAGTCAATCTGAATGCCACTTTGCTCTGGACAACCTCACAAAAATATTGAAGTTGCGATGTCATTCACTTCATCATATCCCAGGCTTGCCATTCACTAGTGCAATCTAATGCATACATATGCCTTTTCTGATAACTCTGTGTAGATCAGTGATATTTTATCTGCAAAGCAGTTGAATATTCTTAGAAATATTACAGTAAAGCAACCAAAATGATTCAAACACTTCAGGTTATTGGTAAAGTAGGGGAACATGGACAGTGTTATCAAACAAGGAAATGTCTGAAAATATGATTTGCATCCTCCAATACAACATACAAGTGTGTTTCACTTCTCCTCACTGTTTCTTCTTTGCCAGCCTGCCTGTAAAGTCAAATCACCTTTCGTCATTGAAAACCTTCTGGGAATGTTAGTATTAAGAAAAGATTACTAGGATATCCTAATTTTTGTTACCTTCTAAATGGTTAGCTTTATGTTTTCATTTGTGTGGTATTCAGAAAGCCTTCCTTTAAATGTTTGTTATTCCAAGAGTTCCATCATCTGAAATTTTCCTGTTAAGAGTTCTTGACTTTTATATTATTATTAAAAATAAAGACCATTGAGTGAATGTGTAGGCAATATGTATGTGAAGATCACACAAAGAACACAGTTACCAAGCCCTTCTAACATAAAATGTAGAACTGTAAGTTTCCTCTTAAGGCCTTAATGGAACGTAATTTTTACCAATTGCTTTCTTATTTAGGAGTCGCCATTCTTGCCTCTGCAAATAAAATTCCACATTACCAATCTAAGATGATGATTTCCAAACATTTGGCAATTTCTGGGACTTTTAAAACCTTCATCTTCAAATTTCAAGCTAATTTACATATTATGAAAACAACCTGTTATTTCAATTTTTATACAACCATTTGTAAGTGAAGGGAAAGAAACAGTATTTTTGCATGAAAGAATCACACGACGCAGTGTAATGCTACCCAGAAACACAACAGCAGAACTCAACAGGAGCCGATCTCAGCTCATCAGCATTGCCACAAATGCAATGCTTCACTTTGTTTTATGAGCACCTAGAGCCAGATGCCATAAAATTGCTGTGAGGGATTACCTACCAGGGATTCATGTAGGCTCTGCCAGGAGCAACAGAGAGGTCTTTTCATACTGTTATCCAGGTAATAAGAATCCTGTACAGCAGAGTTTGAAAATGTAGGGAGTGCTTTTTCTATAATGTCCTAAGGAAGCATTGCCCCAAATACTAATACTCATTCTACCACTCCACTCCCTGGAAATCTCATTCAGCTTTGCCACACATGTTTGCAATAATAGCAGTTTTCCTGGCCAATGTTCTCAGCACCAAGAGCACAAAAATCTATGTTGGCAAAGTAGGTAGCAACTATCCACGTGTGCGGGTGTTTGGTTCCCAGCAGCTTGCCTCACTTGTAAATAGGACCAATGGCTAAGAATCCTAGCTCTCAAGTTCTCCCACCTCGCTTGGAAACAGGAGTTTCATCCTAGCAGTCCCTCCGGTGTAAAGAAAGAAAAATAAAGTGAGCTTTTAAATAAAAGCATGGTGCACGCTGGCACTTCTTTCGAGCAACCACATTCCACATTTTACTCCCTTTTTTCTGCATTCTCTTCAGAGTTGAAGCTGAGCTGCCCAGTTGATATGAGTTTGACATTTACATAGAAACAAATACTAAACTCTAATAGAAACAGATATATTTTTGGGAAAAGTCTAGAAATCTATTTAACAGAGATATCAATAGATTATTTTCATATTTTTCAAGTACTAAGGCTCACCTCAAAAAAACAAATATCAAATACACACTCATATTTTATGTTTACTACCAATGTGACCTGAACATCTATCTAGTGAACATTCTGATTTTTGTGTCCATGCAACTCCTGTGCAATGAAACAAAAAACAACCTTCTCTTCATTTTTTTATTTTGTGATTTCTATTTGGCTCACTTTCACTGTAATTTAGTGGTGGTTTGAAAAAGAAGACCACTTATTACATTTAAAAGTTACTTTAACTATGATCAAGTAGTTTTCACTAAAATAAAATAAACTACCTTTTAAATAATGTTAGTTCCTTTGATTCCTACTGTCCTAAACAATCCACCATAACAATACAAACTGATTTCAAAATCCACTTCTGAATTCATTTTTTAAAATGAACAGTAATAGGTCCTAAACAACAGAATTGTAAGAAATTAAAGTGTTACTGAAAGAGTTATTTAGATGAGAAAATTATAGCTTCATATTAGCACATCTGCACCTTGACAATCAAATGCATGAGTGCATTATAATTTCAATGAATTATGCAAAATGCTAATTAAAAAGTCACATTTACTAATCATCTCTCAGGGTCATAACTGGAATTGAATTTGAGTAAGGACAAACAATTCCATGAAGTGTGTTTTCATCAGATAGTTTTTAAAGCTGTTTAGAAATGCACACCAGAACAATTTTTGTTTTTATTAGATGCTAATTGATTTTGTTGTGTTCAACCTATCAGAAATTATTGATTACTACCTTATAAATTATGGCTACATTCTGTAGCTGTGAATTTCAGAAAATGGTGCATTTTAAATATACACAATTATATAATAAATATAGGCTTTGTGTTTTAAATTAAAAACTGATTAAGCAGTAGAAACTTCTCATATAATTTTCTACAACTAACACTTGCCTGTCAAGCATAAAGCATATGAATGGAATATTTTAAAATATTTTTTATATTTTCAATCCCCAGTCCTTGTAAAAATATTTCAAAATTATTCATTATATTTACCTCTGAACATTGTTTGGAGCATATGTATATGTTAAAACATAGTATTAGTTTCTGAGATAGATATATTCATGATAGGTAGATGAATAGATAGATAAGTAGACATGTTGGAGAGATAGATTAGAGAGATAGATAAAAAACACAATTTTCACAACTGCATTTTGAGAACGATGTATATTTCTCTAAAGTTTCTTCCAAACTTTAACATTTAGTGCTAAGAATTCTGCTTCACTTTATTCCTCAATCATACCACTTGTTTGTCAAACAAAAGCTTTAAATAGATAAGAAAAATAGGGTGATTATGTGCCTCCGTTTCTGCCTATACAAAAATTTCCCTACTTTTTAAGGGACAGATGAGGACCTACATCCTTATGAATAGAGTAATAGGAATGGAGATGTTGGACAAAAACAATCCCAGCCACTAAAGGAATTCTGTGAATTCTGTTAGACAAACTGGGTGAAATAAAATACAAATAAAGTGATGTTAGTCTGCAAATAGTTCCTTTAAAATGCTGATCCAGTGTGCCTCATATGAGAAAACATGAGTATATCTGTCGAATTAAACTCAGGTCACTGGATTTATAAAGTCCAAATTGGTTGTAGAGCCTTGATGCTTCTCATTAAGTCTCTGATATTTACTATTAATTTTGAGATGCCTTTGGCAGTCAGTGTAAAATCACATCTAGGGAAGTCCCACTTTCAGGATTCATTTGGCAATGGCTCATTTGATTATTAAACTTAAGTGCTTATTACCTGCTATTCTATAAAATGTTAATGTTCCAAGACAGGTATTTGTAGGGATTCAAAACCTCCGTGTTGCAAGGACAGGTAGATCCTGCCAGACATTTTAATGCCAATGCTGGTCACTTAGGCTATAATTGGCTCTAATTAGCTCTCTCATCCAGCTGTAACATTCTTTACCTGCAGCTGAAAGGCACTCGGGAGAGTGGAAAAACCTCTCCTATCGAGTATTTGAAAACATCAGCTAAATCCCTGCCAATATGATCATTATAAATGAGCTGCAAACCCATTAGCTCTGATAGGAAATGGGTTGTGAGAAGTGAGATTTGATCCAAACTACCTCCACAATAATAGTAATCAATGTCCAATGAAAACACATTCCACTCTGAAAGGAGACTCGTAGCTAAAGGCTGTATTTAAAATAACAGACTGGACAGGCTGGGTTAGAGTTTAACTTTCTCTGTTTATTCAGCTTACTTTCCACTTTACATATAGAGTTTTTGAGTTTCATAAATAAAATTCTCTTTTATAAATTCAGAACTTTAGCATTTATTCTAAAAACTTAGGATGATAATAATGCAATGATCTTAACTATCATATAATTTTCCCCATGACAAAGAAATTATATATAGACATTTATTCAAAGCCCGATACTAAATTCGAAGGAAAAGTTTCTCTCCAAAATCTTCTTTGATGTATTTGAAAATATTTTCCTGATTTCTCAAATGGTAATAACTAGTAAAGGAGGAGGATATTCCAATGAAAGAAAAAGCTGAATGAAAGTAGGGCTTAATTCAAAACAAAACAAAAATGAAAAAAAATGTCATTGATGTTATTTTTATGAGATGATTACTAGGTTAATTTTTAACTGATACTGTAATTCCAATGACTTCATTTCTGGATCTTTGCAGAACAAAGAGTAAGTTAGAACTTACCATGGTAACGCTCATGTGCACCTAAATTTGGCATTGAAATGGGGTATGAAAATCAAGGGGATGGCAAATACGGTTTATTTGCACTCACAGCTGGATGACTTGTTCTGTTTCCTGTGGTGGTTTCTCCCATCTAGAAGTTTCTATTTCTTTCAGATAAGAAGTTCTGTGGTGAAACTCATTTATTTTATATCCCTATAAAAATTAATTCTGAAAATATGTTTACCCCAATCCAAATAAAGAAATTTAACAAAGCAAAACAAAAAAATTGCCCACCCTTTGATGAAAATTGCATTACCAATTTTCACGGAGTCTTTATTGAGTATATACAGAGGGGTATATAATAATCCTAGACATACAGTAAAACTTAGTCTTTGAAAGATTCCTATTTGAGGAGGCATAGAATGAACAAGTATGCAACTAAGAATATATCATTAAAAGGCAGCATATTCTGAGTCTTACCTAGTAGAGAGGAGTAAGCAATAGCTACAAGTTTTGCAAGACCACTAGAGAATCTTCACAGCAAAGGTGTGATTTGTTCTCAAAGGAATAGGGAGATTTAGACTGGAATAAGAGAAGGAAGGCGGCATTTCAATCAAGATTGCTATGGTCACAATAAAACTGATTAGGGAATTAATACAAAACCATCTTGCCTGTAACAAAAGATTGGTGGAGGGCGGACACTGAACATGCGCCACCTCCTAGTTATATTTTCTCTACCAATTTTTTGCAATTCTATGAAATTACTTTACCTGGTAGAAATGAGATTCAAAGAGTTCTAAAATACTGTTAAAATCTGATATTCTTTATATCAGGTTAATATTGATTAGGCGTCTTTGCTTTTTTATGCCCTGTTGGAATATGGCATGTAATATATATCTACTTTCATTTCTAGTCATACTTTCTTACTAACTTTGGCCATATTTTTATTATTTCCCAGTTATTGGAAATTGTTTTCTTTGTTTGAAAATCAAGTCAATTTTCAAAAGGATTCTCAAGGAGTACTCTTGCAGAAGATTCATTAAAAATTATTTGCTTCAATAGTACTGCTTTCAGTTCAGTATTAGTGACAAATTAGCTTAGAGCAATTTGAACCAGCAGAAATCTGGGCAAAGAATTACATAAGTAGAATGTAAGTGAACTATAGCTCCAAATATCTTGTATTTTAATGAAGTTAATGGGGCAATTTATAGAACTATGATGATTCTCCCATTAAGGCAAATTTAAAGACCTAAAGATTAACATCTTTAAGCCTTTGAATTGTGAGGTTTTTAAGTATATGAGAATCAACATTCTTGAATTAGCTCATTTTGATATTTAACTTTTAATGTATTTTATATAGAATAACTCTTAGAAACTTCTAGAGGTTTGTATCTAAAATATGTATCATAAAGTTAGTACTTTTAATAAACAAATGACCACTGTTATGTTTAGCATTATGCTATGAAAGAAACAGGTGAATCTTAAATACATATTTCTAAGTGAAAGTGCCAGCCTGGTGAAGCAGCCTGATATAATTCCACTTTTATGCTGTACTGGAAAGGTACAGACTGTAGAGAACATCAGCTGTTTCCAGGGACTCATGAGTTCCTGTGGGAGAGTTGAACAGGTGATGCACAGGGGACGTTTTGGCGAGTGAAACTATTAATATGCTACTGTAGTGGTAGATATACAACATTATGCATTTTCCAAAACCCGTAGTCTTTAAAGTACAAAGAAATTAAACTTAACATATGCAAGTTAAAAATAAGTGCGGAAATATGAGAATCTCAGAGTGGAATGAAGACTATGACAAAAGATTGTATCTATATAACACATTTTTGACGTAATCTTACTAAAGATGAGGGCAAAGGTGCTGACCTACGTAAGTTAGGTAATGAACAGGAACTGTAAGACTACATACAGACTAAAGGAAATGTACATGCATCCTGGATTCTAGTTCATAAAGTTATTCCCTGTGGAGGTATAAGTTAAAAACTCTGAAACCTCTATAGCTGTATATTGGGAACGAACAAATAAGTAAATGAACAGCAGATGGTGAGAACCATGTTTCTCACGATTGGAGTGGGAAGTTATATACACAAAGGGGGAAGGCTGGAATGAATTATGTGGTACTAGATTAGAGTTGTAGATAGATGGAAAGATAGAAAGATGAAAGAGAAAGGAAGAAAGGGAGGCAGAAGGGAAGGAAAAGAAAGAAGCAAAGAAAGTAAGAAAGAGAAAGAATGAATACACATATGTGTATACACTTGGGTTATCATACTCACAAGTATTCCCTAGAATTTTCCTCTGAGAAGGCCTGGAAGAAATGATTCCCCAGTAGCGATAAATACACCCAATGCCCAGATCTTAGTTTCTGATATTCCCCCCAAAATAGTAGCAGGGCCCCTGAAAAGTGCTGATTCTAGAACTGTAAAGAGGTACTCAAAAATCAAAATGATGTGGATAAGTCAAATGGACACAGGGCTCATCTGAAAGAGCTCCCAGTAACCTAATCTGAAATGAAAAACAAATAACAAAATACTGGATAATTCAAAATATAAAATAAATGCCCATGAATCTATACTGAAATCCATGATTAAATAAATAAGGGACAATTGACAAGTCTTCAGCATGGAAAATTCCAAACTATTGATGTAGATACTTACTTCTCAAGGAGGTGCAGCATTACTTCCCATCCCTTAAATTTGGACTACACATAGTTACTTTTTAATTAAGGGAAGAAGAAGGGAGGAAAAGAAACATTTTCAGAACAGACCCCTGACAAACAGCACCTAAGCCAGGTGATCTAGGTTAATATCATCAGTGATATTAATGTTAATAACATATAACCCTTTATGTGATGTGATAAGAATGACATTTTTCTTCTCTGGTATCCCTTCTAAAATGCATTAATTCCAGTCAGACTATGAGAAAACTATCAGATAAACCATAACTGATCAACATTCAAGAAAATATTTTATCAGTATTTCTCAAAGTCAAAAAAAAAAAAAAAAAGTCTGAGGAACTGCTAAAATCTAGAGGACCCTAAGGAGATATGGTTACTAAATATAATGTGGCATCCTGGATGAAATTCTGGAATGATAAAAAGACATTTAGGTAAAATCTAAAGAAATCTAAATCAAGTATGGACTTTAGCCAATGATAATGTGTCAGGATTAGTTCATTAGTTTGACCATGTGCTGTAGTATAATGTTAACAATGGGAGAAAGTCTGTGCAGAGTACATGGAAAGTCTCTCATGTCCTTGCAAATTTTTGGCACACCTGAAACTATTCTAAAATGGAAGGGTTAAGAAGAATCTTTAAAAAAAAAAAAAAAAAAGAATGCATTGCACCCCGGAGACTAAGTCAGCGTTGATTCTCTGTCCATCATGTGTTGTTCTAAAACCAACTTTCTTCTTTGATTATTAAGACCTTGATTATGAATCTCATGGTTCTTTTATATGCTGGAGTCTTCCCTAGTCCATGTAATATACTTTTATATTTTTGATCCTTACAGAGGCTTATGGGTCACAACTGCAAAGGTTTCCCCTTATGAGTCTCCTTTCTTCTCTTTAAAAATTTGCGAATGCAAATAACTATGTTGGTTGTTGGATAGATACTGCTAATTCATGTCTAGCCCACTGTTGGTAAAGGATCATCTATCTTCTCCTTCCAGAAGATCCAAACCCCAGATTACACGCAAAATAGAATATTACTCAACCAGGAGAAAGAAGGAAATCCTGTTATTTGCAACAATACTGATAGACCTTAAAGACATTGTGCTGAGATAAGTCAGAAAAACAAAGACAAATACTGTATAATATCACGAATATGTGGAGTATTAAAAGAGCCTAAGTTGTAAAAACTGAAAACAAAATGCTGGTTACCAAGAACTGGGGGCTGAGGGAATAGGAGAAACGCTGTTTCAAGGGTACAGACATAGATAAGTTCTGGAGATCCAGTGCACAGCAGGCAATTGTAGATAACAATATGGTATTATAAACAACAAACTCCCTAAGAGACTGTTTCTTAAATATTCCCACCTTGACAAAGAAATAATTATATGACATGATAGAGATGCTAACTAATGTTAAATGGCAATCATACTGCAATATATTAGTGTAGCAAATCAACATGTCATACACTTTAAACTTACACAATGTTATATGTCAAATGAGTTCAATTAAATAAAATAAAAACCAAGTAAATAAATGGTATGGAGTATGTTAAGTTGACACAGGAGCCCATGTGAAAGACTTCCTACTGGTCAAACCTGGAAAAATTTGAAAAATAAAACAAATAGAAAAACTTTTGTAAAATATAGAATAGAATAAATAGACATGTATCCATGTTGATATAAAAACACATAAAAATAAATGGGGAGATGGAACAACTCATTTTTACAGAAAAACTTAAAGTAATACTTTCTAATATTATCTCCTCCAGGAGGTAGCATTTACTTAATACCTCTCCTGCCCTCCACTAGTATGGGATAAATAAAATAACTTAATGATTCACATTCAAAGAAAAGAGTACAGGAAGAAAAAAAAGGTAATTTCTGTACAGTGTAGAATCCTGGCAAAGGCTACGTTAACCAGGTGTCAAGTTTAACATCCCGGTATTGTCATGTTGATAACCTGCATCCCTTGCTATTGTGTGATGAGAATGGCATTTCACCTCTGTGGTCTTCATCCTCAAACCCGAAGACCAAATCTAATCATAAGAAAGTACTAGACAAAACCTTTTAGGAATTTCTATAAAATGCTTTACCAGTACTCTTCAAAAGCTTTAAGATCATTAAAAAAGATCTTTTCAATCACCATGCTTGTGTTTTTTCCATAATCTGATGTCTTCATGCACATGTTCCAATATTATAAGCAATGTCAGCATGAAATTGACTTTACAGTAAACTAATATTTTTTTCCCTCTAAGGGCAGCAGCAGTATGAATTGATAAGGGGGAAGACATGAAATTTTAAAAAACGCATGGTGTGTCTTTATTAAAGTTTAGGTAATTTTGCTTTACAGAAAGAACACATATGTCTGTGATTAAGATCCCATGACAGCATTCCTCATTCACAAAATCCACAGCACACTGGCAGATACGTATGGGCCGCAAACCCCCTACCTTTCATTTCTTTGACCGATGGGTTTTTAGAAAAAAAATCAAAATTATGTTTTGCTAATACCAGACTGACTGTCACATTTGATATTGGTTTACTGAGAGGGCATTTCCACATTCCAGATTGTGACAAAGGAAAATGTGTTTTGTACCAGAACTATGTTAGAAACCTTGATAGGTTCAGAAGCTCATTTCAGATAAACTCTTCAACCTTATACAGATGTTACATGCTACAGCTACAGAACTGAGCCGAAAAGGTCCTAACAACATGCTTTCTTCTTTTTAGAAAAAAATAAAAATGTTTTTTTTATTGATTTCAGAGAGAGAAAGGGAAAGGGGATGGAGAGAGAGAGAGAGAGAGACAAACAGCAATGATGAGAGAGTCAGTGATCGGCTGCCCCCTGCACCCCCCACTGGGGATCCAGCCCGCAACCCAGGCATGTGCCCCGACTAGGAATTGAACCGTGACCTCCTGGTTCATAGGTTGACACTCAGCCACTGAGCTAAGCAGGCTGGCTGGAACATCCTTTCTTGTGAGATTCCCAGAACTTTGTCTTTTTCCCCTTAGCAAAGCTTCAAATAAAACAACCTTATGTCTGGAACTCATTAACTCCAGAGGCAGTATTCAGGGCAGATATTTCATGTGCTTGAGGATTCATGAGCCCCTTTTCTTTACATAAGCTCTGTTCCCATTGCTCTGATTAAAGTTAGAGGCCAAGACCAAATAGGGACCAAAGTCACTATGGAATTCTATTCTTTCTTAGTTTCCATTTTTTTCTAATTTTTTTATCAATAAGTCATAAAGCAGGTAAGAACATGTTAGAAGTGAAATGAAAAATTGAAAACCTTTACTTCTCCTAGAAACATGCTGTCAATTTGTAAGATTTCTAATTCCATTTCTTCTGACTTGATAATTACATTAAGTTACACACACACACACACACACACAGAGAGAGCAAGAGCAGGAGATTGTGGGTGAGGGTGAGAGAGAGAATACTTTGAAAACAGTAAAACTTCAGACCAAGCTGGTAAACTTCAAATTAGAATGAACACAATTATGGGTTTGATTATTTGAAGCTGTCAGGGGCTGCCATACAATCTATTCTATTTTTTCCACTTTTGAACGTAATGTCTTGCTGTCCCCTTCACCGGTAATTCTCTGACTGCTCTGGCTATTCCTCTCAGAAAATATATTCAAATTCCCTTTTTCCTACTAATTGTAATTCCACCTAAAATTTCCCCTTAGCTTTTCCTTATGCTGGGAACTGTTTTTGGCTGACATCATTCAAGTGGTTACTAAGAGACATGTCTTCCATGATTAATGACCGGGCAGTATTTTGCTTTGTGTGCTTAGCATGGCACCTCCTTTATACACAGCTGTAAGAACAGTGACTCCTATCTCATAAATACAGAGGGAGGCCTCCTTGGCTGAGCAAATGCAACTGGCTAATCTTAAGCTTTTAAATGTTTTTAGTTGTTTTAGGAAATACAATTATTCTTTTGTGTACACTGAGTAGTGATGTAAATATTTTTTATCTTAATTGGGCATTTATTTATCTGTTCTCACAATTCTGTTTGTATTTTCTATACTGGAGCTTACTTACATTAGATTATTCAGAGAAAGATGTGAGAGTTTCATGCTGTTCTGGTTATGTGATGGTGATTGAGTGTTACAGTTTTAAGGGCTATGGGGCCAACTGTTAAGAAATTTGTTAGAAAGGTTTACTGCTTTACTTTTTTCCCCCTAGCATGACAAGTCTCTCCATATTTAAAATGTCCCAGGAAGACTGGAATTTACTCAGTTTCAAGAGTTATATAATAATGAAACCTAAAATATATCTCTTTTCTATAAGGATCTTAAGAATAAAATGTAGAAAGAGCCAACAGAAGCCAAAAAAAGATGAAATGCACATTTTCATTAAATATAAAAATTACTAAAACTATAACAAGATAATATTGTACATCTGAATAGCCTTATATCTATTGATTCAATTGAATCTAAATTAAATACCCAGAGGACAATTTAGATTCCTTGGTCAACTATCCCAAACAAATAATGAGGAATATCACCATATTTGCAAAAATATTACAGAGAATAGAAAATAAGGCAAAATTTCCAAATTATTTCATGAACCTACTAGGACTTTGAAGGTAATGTCATTCATGTGAAAACATTTATGTATTAAAAATGTAGTTAGACTACATAAAAAATAGTATGTTATCTGTCATTTCAAATTTTCATGACTTTAAAAACTAGAAAATACCATGCTAATCTTAGAACTATATAATTAGGAACAAAAAGTCCAGTCCATATCCTTCTCTGCTATAACCTTTGGGCCAATGCTACTGTATTTTGCATATAGACTCTTATTTAGACTGGTCCTGTAGAAATGTGGAGAAGTAGGTGGAGTAGTAGTGTCAGACCTGAATGAGACTGATTATTTGTAGCATGTAACGGACAAAGATGTTACCATGTTATCACTTTCCTTTAAACACTTATCACTCGGGCACACGAAGAATGGTAAAGAATTTCAGTTTGTTTATGTCAACTTTCTGAGTGGTATTTAGAACTATAGTCTGACATTTAGCCTGGGAATGGCCATTGAATCCTTTAAATAAATAATTTATTTAAATAATTAAGTAAATAATTTAAATAAAATCATGTAAGATGACTTCCTCTGCCCATGATGGAGTACTTTAAAGTGGGATACCAGTATTAGCACAAACAACTAGGAAAACCAGATACCATTTTTTTAAAGTCTGTTTGGGGGAACTGGAGATCTCTGGAGTCAAATAAGACAAGGGGCCAAATTCCAGAGAGAAGAGAACTGCAGAGGGATGATGCTATTCTATAGCCCATCTTCCCTCTCAGTGCCTCTGCTCTTATTGTTGCACAGAAAGGCCAAGAATCTAGAGAAAGAAAGGAGGCAGAGGACTTTTTTCTAAGTAGTGAAGGTTTTGGCAATTTCTCAAGAGTGGAGACATAAATTTGAGCCTGGGCTGTCAAGTAGTCAGGAAATTGGGGACTGGGCATTCGCCATGTAAGAAGGGAAGCCCAGCAAAGCGATACTGGTGCTGTGTCAGATTTCCACAGGAAGCAGAACAATTTCTTAAGATGCACAGGGCTGTGGGATCAGAAGTTAGACGAAGAGCCGCTGATTGATATTGCCGAGTTTTCCAGTCTCTTAGCCTTGAAGTGAAGAAAGAAAATTGTCAGAAATTTCCAAAAGAATTTCCAAAACGAAAAGAGTCTAGACATATCCCAGATTTCAGTTGGAAATAGAGGTAGGTGATACCAATAGGAGTGTATGCACTGCCTTCAAAACTGTAAACCAGCTTCTAGTGAACTCAGTCCCTCTGGTCTTCTTGGGGCTTCACAAGAAAGAATGTGTGAACTAAAAGACGGACAGCAGAAAAATATACTAAATATGCAAGTGTAGAACAGACATACACAACAGAGTTAAATTATTCACACACATGTGATTAGATTCCCATAGAGGGAGGAAAGAGAGAATGGGGAAGAAACAGTATTATGATGGATAATATACAAGAATTTTCCAAATCTGTTTATGGGATAGATCAAGATAGATCAAGAAGCCCTAAAAATGTCAGGCAAGGTAAGTACAGAGAAAACCATGGCTAAGCTTATCATATTAACACTGACAAATGTCACCATATTAAAATAATAAGAGATCATAATCATATCCTCAAAGTGGATGAATAAAAATATTTGATAAATTCAGTACATATTTATGATAAAAATATGAATCTCAGCAATTTAAAATTAGAAGATAAAATTCTTAATATGTAACAAAAAAGATCTTCAAAGAACTTCAGCAGTCATATCTATGGTCAATGGCTAAAAGTGTTTCCCCAGAGACTGGGAATCAGAAAAATATACCCAATATTATTACTTCTGTTTGATATATCTTGAAATTACTAGCTAATGTAAATATGCAAGAAAAATAAATTAGAGTCATACCATCTAAAACTGAGTAGTTGCAGAATTTTTAAAAATACCATTTATAATAACAATACAAACCAAAACATATCTTGCAAAATTCTAAGTTGTACAATACTTTTACTGAGAAAACAATTAAAAAAAAAAACATTGAGGGAAAGTAAAGTAAAGAACACCTAATAAATGAATGAATAGGCGATGTTCCTGCATTGAAACACACAATCCCAATAAAAATATGATAATTTTTCTTATACATAGATGAGCTATTTATTTTAAATGGATAAATAATGTTCATAAAATCTTTGATGTGCACTAATCTCTCTTTACAAAGCTTAAATATTTTATACATACCACACCTATGCAATTGCCACTAAGATAAAGATTTAGAATGTTTTCAGCACCCAGTATGTTTCCCTTTTATACATTCTCAGTCTGTAGCACTCCCCACAGGTAATTCTATTCTGATTTCAAACTGTACTTAAAATTTATATAAATAAAACTGTGTATGCATTTGTGTCTGGCTTCTACTGTCCATTAATATACTTATGATATTTGTTCATCTCTTTACAAGTAACATTGTTTATTCCTTTGGATTGCTGTGTGGAATTATTTATTATTTTTAATTATCCTATTTTACTTATCAATTCTTCATTGGTGTGCAATGGGGTTGCATGTATGTTTTTTAGATTTATTCTCTTATGCTCTTGGCTATATAATTTTACAGTGGAAATGCCGATTATATAATGGAGGTAGAAATAATACATACACACATAATTTTCTGCATCTGTTGAAATGATCCTCTTTTTGTCTTTTACACTTAGCTAAATATTACATTTATAATTTACAGCAGGCAGGGTGTTTTTTACTTCTGAGTTCTTATAGTAAGGAACTGTGGGTTAGTACATGAGCAAAAGTCACACCCTACAGGCTAAATGAGATGCTTAGATGAGGTAGGCAGAAAACTAGCCCCCTAAAAGCACCCATGTCCCAGTCACCGGCACCTGGGTATATACTACCTTTTGCTACTACTAGCAAAAGGGGCTTTGCAGGTGTGATTAAATTAAAGATTTAGGAGGGGAGATTACTCTGGATTATTAGGAGGAGTTCGAAGCAATCACAGAATCCTTATCAGAAAATCCTATGTAAGAAACTTTACAGAAGAGATTCACTCTCTAGGGCCCTGGAGATGTCATAGTGCTGGCTTGCCGATGGAAGAAGGGAACATAAGCCAAGAGATGCAGGAAGCTTCCAGACCCTGCGAGAGGGAAGGGGGTAGATTCCCCCTGCAGCCTCCAGACGGAAGGGAGCTCTGCCGACAAGGACTTTAGCCGAGTGAAACTCATATTGTACTTCTAACCTCCAGACCTGTAAGATAACAAATATGCGCTCTTTTAAGCCCTTAAATTTATGGCAATTCCCTACAGCAACAATAGGGAAACTAATACATTCGGATAGTTTGGGTCACCTCAGCTTGAAAGTGCAGACCCATGAAAATATTTTTTGTCACAATGTTTAAGTCCCTTGGGCCTTCCCTGGTGGTTTCTTACAGCCACCATTAAATCCTTACAATACTTTGTGTGCTTGACTGACCTGCATAGACAGGCAGTTTTTTACTGATTGTCTGAAAGTGAGACGCGGAGACTCTTGCCTTACTTAACTGTTACAGCTGCTCACATGTCCACTTAGCGTACTTTAAAATTTTGGTGGCATGTTTTTGTTCTTGTTTTGTTTGAACAAAGCAAGATGTTGTTCTCCTATGGGACAGAGCATTTGACATTTTCAAATGGCAACAAAGTTACTTGATTGGTAAATTTGGAAGGCAAACTAAATAAGTGTGACTGGGCTCTATTTTGATTTGCTTTTTGGAAACTCTTATCTGAAAAATGCATTCATTCTGCACTTTCTCTGCTGTGCACTGAGACCTCTTCCTGACAGGGCAGGTCTGAGGTTGTCCAGTGCTGCCTGTAACTACCTAATTCGAGCCTAATTCTGCCATCAATGAGTCCTTTTGTCATAAATCTAAAGCACCACTTTCCAACTTGGTAAGAATAATGCTATTTTGATACCCATCTGTCTGACAGAGACTCTTATGTCACTCAATGTTTTACAACTTTATACCAAAAAAGTATAATTTACTAACTGATAAAAGCCCAACAGAAATTATAGGACTTTTTAAAGATAAGCTATAGTCACTAGATGATAAACAACAGTATTAGACATGTTTGTCGGGTAACACCGGCATTTTATTTGGAGTGTGTGGTTTAAAAGGGGCCAGTGCACACACAAACATATATCGAGCAATATGCACTGAATGGAGCGAGATGCATGTCCTGTTACCGCCATGTGGTTATGATTGTGCAAGAGGTGCACCCCACTGGCTCATGCAATAATAACCCATTTCAAAGGAATTGGCGGAAGGTTTTGCCCCCTTGCCTCGCTGTTCCTCCCGAGTTCATAAAGAACGCCCTGCCCAAGCTCAGCGCATTCCAGCTGTGCCCTCTGTGGCCCTGCCGTCGGTGCCCACGTCTCGCCGACAGCAAGCGCTCAGGCGGCTGAGATGCGGCTGATGCCCACTTGCTAAGGAACTCCGCCGCCACACCAGGCCTGGCACCGCCGGCTCGGGGCGCATTCTCAACGGGGATTTGAGAGGCAATTCATTCATCTGGCGCCATTCTCCAAAATCAACAACAGTCAAAGCATACAAAGGAGAGGCAGGTTTGATAACTAATTCAGGCCGGAGCGAGAACATCTGCCATGAAGCTAAACTGGGTTTACTTTGCTTTTATTTTGAAATATTATTTTAAAAGCCCCAGTCTGTTTCATTTGCAGGGGTTTGGGAGCAGGAAAAGATGTTTGAATATCTGAGTCCCCGGGAACATCAGTTGATTTTCCAAAGGGCCTAGGAAAGGTAGAATAAAAAGAAACTGCAGGAAAAATGTGGCAGCATTAACAACAAAAGCATTAGGAGTTAAGTCAAACTACCTATCAACAAAACTCAAATTTTGGATTTATCATTTTCATACCTGTTCTTGGGCAGTTAATTAACAACTTTGAGTATCAGTTTTCTCATCTACAAACTGGATATCATAATATTAACCTCACAGATTTTTTCAGGGGATTTTAATGGTAAAATGTTTGTAAAGAGCTTAGCACTAGCTCTAGTCTGCAAGTGGCAATCAGTAACTCTTATTTGACTCTGAATATAAAGAGACTTGGTAATGCACACCCACACATTTAAACTTACAGAGATTGAACTTGCATATTGCCTAGATAAATACAATTTCACATATAACTGCCAGTCATAATTTCTGAATTTATCTGCTCTGAAAGCATAATAAACAGTTTCAGATAGGCACTCCTAAGACACAGGAAAAAGCACTGAATAAGTTTTATTCAAAGCCACACTAAATAATAATTCACTCTAAGTGAAAAGAATGTTTTCAGAGCAAAGAGATTTTCAAGGTAGGGACCCCAGCTCTCCTTTCCAGAATATTGCCCCTTCACAGTCCTCCATCACCAAAATACTGGAGGCATATTTGCCAAGGAATGTCTGTGAGATTCTTACTGTGATTGTCATTGGATGTTAATAAATGCAGCAATATGAATAGAATTGTTAGTGAGCTGGCGAAATTCACCTATAACATAACTCTTATGTGCTGGGAACATATTGCTTTGTAATCTTATTTAAATTACTTAATTTTATCTATTTTATTTATTTCTAATGAGAATTCACTCCCAGTTTAATGTGAAAAAAAAAAAAAACATTAACTTTAGCTACAAACAGTAAACATAATCCTGTGTAACAATGTAAAGAGGCTACTGTGATGTTCAATCTCATTTTAGTAAAAAACACAATCAGACTTTGATGATGTGTTCAGCGGATGAGCATGGCTCTTCTGCCTTTGGCCTGGGTAGGGGTATGGGCAAGGACAGACAGAGATTGGGCGGCAGTGAGATCACCCCCGGTTTTGGCATTGCCTCAGCACCTCTGGTCACCGGCCCTTCCCTCAGCTTCAGTGCTGGATCTCAGCTCTGCAGAGCTGGCGTGTGAACCTCTTTCTTGGATGGGACCGAGCCCATCAGCACCCTCAAGCTGACTTCAACGCCGTGTGACTCCGCATCCCCAGCAAGGAGAAACCCAGGCAGGCGGTGCCCCTCGGGGTGTGCTGGCCCTGGGGAGACCAGAGCCTCCCTTGCCCGCCTCTGCCAACTTCCCAGCAAGCAGCTGGCTCTCAGTTCCGCGCTGAGTCACAACTGCTGCTGAGACCTAAGCGCCCTGAATGAGGGGGACTTTCACCTCCCCCCCAAAGCTGCTTACACCCAAAGCAGCCCTATCGAGAGTCAGGTTTCCAAGACACAACCTGAAACGGTAGTCAGTCCCGTGTTACAGCACATCTGCCTCCGAATTAAGGAGCACATGTGAAGGTTATGACATTCACATGTTTCAGAGCAAGGCCGCTGCTTCGGGGTTGCAAGGCAGACGCGGTCTGGATTATGTTTGGCCTCCTGTCATTCATCTGTCACCCACCTTCTATTCATCTGTCTCTCTACCTACCTGCCTACCTTCCTACATATTGATCTCGCAATCATCCACCAAATCCATTCCAGTCGACTCTGGTGAAATGTTGAAATGTCTGTTTTCTGTGAACACTAACAATACAGAGGACATATCCTGGGAACAGGTGGGATTGCCCAGGAAGAGAGTGTAGTAAATAAAAACCTGTGACCAGAATATTTAGAAAGGCTTAGGTGGCACAGGTGAAGATGACATATTTCCATTGCCTGCTGATTCTTCAATTTCTACTCTCTGGCTTTCAACACCATTAAATGATGTTGCAGTTGGAAATACTCACTTTCGCTCTTTAAATCCCAGAGCCTTACACTTCCTTCATGAGAGCGGTGTCTTTATCTTCTATTTTAAATTATACCCATCCGTTGCCACTTTGAAATAAAAATGGGGCTGTGCCCTTTCTTTTCTCTCCTTATCTCCTCTGTAATAATCCCCGATTATCACAAGTTGGATAATTTCCATGTAAGATTGCTAGTTTTTGAGAAATAATTTCTTTATTTCTGACACCACAACATTCAGGAAAGCCAGTGTCTCTGACTCCATGCTTCACAACTTTTATTCCTTTTTGGTCACAGTTCCTGTCATTTTTACTGAACTCACTTACGTGCCTTTGCCTCAAATACAGTCTTGATCTCTCCTTGCTCTTTAAATCCCCGTTGGAGGAACAGAAGAAACAGCATAGCCTTGATTATCCAGAATGTATACCTATGCCCTCGTATAAACTAGTATGCTAAAAGGTGGAAAAAATTGAATTTATATTTGAAAGCAATCATCAATTAGGAATTGATACTTTGAGACTTCAAATATTTTACAATTTTGAATATGTGTGGGTTTCTGTGTGCGTTTATTACACAGTGAGGAAAGCCGTCATTACTTCAGTGTTTGAGATGGCTAGATTTCTAATCAGATCCGTATTGGAAATAAGAGCCTCTCAACTGCTTTTACCACTGCAGTTTCATTGTTGTCCATTTTACATATTGATCACATGCATAACATTTTAAAGGAAAAAATATTCTTATGCCTACAAAAAATGCTAAGCTTAAGTAATTAAGCTTAGCAACACATTCCTCGTCATAAATTTGCAAATATTTTAGTTTTTATTGTCAGGTCTCCCCACTTAATTGCTTTTGATTGTAGTAAGATGTTCTTTTATAACTTGAAATATTTTTATAACTTAAAAGTAAACATTATCTTATTGATTTTAAAATAATTGTTTACTTTTTTCTACACCCCCAAAATACCTTAGACATAACATAAACTCATATTTTTATTAATTTTGTTTTTATTCACTTTCTTTATTAACTATGAAATGTACCAGTAATTTATCTTGGTCTTTGGTATGAAGTAAGAAATTAAGAGGGTTTCTACTATCTCCCACAACCAGTCTTCTCTGTTATATATATATAGAGATATATATATAGATAGATATAGATAGATATAGATAGATATAAATACTCCCACAACTGTACCCACATATCTTTATTGTATTTAGTACAAGTCTTACTGGGGCTGAAATGTCCCACAGTTTTTTATTTCATTATTAAATGCAGTATATACAAAGATCCCCCAGAAAACATGGGCCCTTTCCTCCATACTATAATCCTTAATTCTTTCCATTTGAAAAGGTCTCCACATAATGTCATACCTATGATTTTAAATATTGTACTGTCGAGGCTCTTCCATTTACTGGATTGCGTGACTCTACAAAGCTCCTTATTTACAACATGAACATAATTTTCTCTAGCTCACAATCTAGGAACTATGGAGTATGGGGTCATAGTTAGGAGTGTGGGCTTTGGGGTTAGATAGTTTGTGCTCATATCATGGCTCTAAGGCTTCTTAGCTGTGTGATCTTGAAAGCCTTAGCTGGGATTGCACCTCTGAGAAATGGGGATAAAAACTGCACCGGCCTTCTAGGGTTGTTATGAGACTGTACATGAATTTACACATGTTCAGAGCCTAGAAAAACACATGACAAGAAGAGCTCAGTACATTTTTTCTATAATTATTGCTAAGTTCTGCTCTTGAAAGGGTCTTGATATTGACATGTTCTTCATTTTACAGCAGTAACATCACATCTCCTCTTTTTATTCTTTATTGACTTGTTAAGTAATTTGTGTATATATGTGTGTGTGTACATATATATACATATGTAGAAGTATATACATGTATATACATGTGTATATATATCTCTTATTTTTTCTTTCCTGATTTTTGTATCCTTCTGAATGATTTTCTTCTCTTGATCTTATTGTACTGATCTTTTAATCGATATTTCTAATTTTCCTCCCTATTACACATCTCATTATATGTTGACTTCTCAAGACTCATTGGAGAAACCCTCTTTATATATACAACCCATTTAATTGAGAAAGAAAAGAGGTCACAAATATTGAGTAGCACAGTACAAATCGTGATTACCCCACAGACGAATAGTATAAGAATCAGGTTATTGATTTTTTCTAATTAAATAAAATCTAGTTAAATACTTCTATTCACAATATGATTGTCTAAGTAGTTTAATTAGTGTAATGATTGCAGACACTTCACTTTTTATTATATATTATATTTTGGTGGCTTAATCTAACCATATATGTTCATTATAATCTGTTAATTTCCCGATTTTGGTTCATGACTCATTAGTGTATCATAAATTCAATTTAATGGGTTAAGCCCAGTACTAATTAATAGAACTTAATAGAGTAAAATAGAATATTATGGACCCAGAGACGTTGAAGCATGCATCAGACTGACGTATATCAGAGGGAAAGGGCGGGGTAGGAAGATATTAACCAAAGAATTTATAGGCATATATGCATAACCCATGGACATAGATAACACTGTGGTGAAAGCATGGGGAGGGGCAGGAGTCAGGTGGAGGGGTCAATGGGGGGAAAAAGAGGACATTTGTAATTCTTACAACAATACAGATAAGTTAAAATAAGCACTTGGATGTGATAAACAAAAATCATAAAGTAAAAAATAAAAATAATATGGGATATAGCACAATGTAGCAGATTGACATTATGCATTGTAAAGGGTATATTATTTCATGAAACATTTTTTTTTAATCCTGAGAGAAGGGGGAGAGCCTGAGAGAGAGGGAGAGAGAGAGAAACATCAAGGTGAGAGAGAAGCATCAGTTGGTTGCCTTCAATAAGTGCCCCAAAGGGGGTCGAAACTGCAGCCCAGGCGTGTGCCGTCACCTGGAATTGAACTGGAAACCTTTTGGTGCACAGGACGACTCCCAACCAACTGAGCAACTCTGCCTGGGCAATGCAACATTTTTTTTAATTCCACATTTCTCTATGAGTGACTGTGTGTGTGTTTGTGTGTATGTGTATTACTGTTGGGCATGGTCCAAAATATTTTGGAAGACACTGGGATACGCATTGTTTTTAGCCTTGTAAAAATAGATCTGGAACACAATAATTTTTGTGTAGTGTAAATTAGTGTTGAAAGCAAAGAGTTGTTACTGAGATTGAAAATATAGCAAGACTCAGATTGTTCTGCTTTAAGTCTGTGTGGCCACTATAATTCAGTTAACTGTAATCTCTATGTGTATCATAAACGGTGTTGACTTATCCATAGCAAATTAGTTAATTCCAAGTTGGCATCTGGTTATCACGAGCCTGAACAATTTTTTCTTACCCTCTATCATTCACTGCGTGCTCAGAGAATTCCAATTCATTTTATATTGTTCATGTCATTAACATGACTCAAATAGTATGAATTGGATTAACTTTCTGGGTAAAACACATGTATTCACTGAATTAAAACTCTGGGTAGAAACATGTTGGTTTTGAGATTGTCCTTTCTTGATTATCTGGTTCTCTGCTTACATTAGTACAATAATAAAAAATGAGGTGTATTCTCTGAGCCTCTATCATTGCTACCTATTGGTTGATATAATATGTTGATAACTACAGCCCTTTGGTGCCATCAATTTTTCATAATTTATTTTGAAGTTCTATTCTTATGGGGACATATTTGGGATTTTATGTTTTCCTGTTGAATTGAAATCTTTATAAATATAAATTCCCCTCTTTACCTGTGATATTTCTTGATATCATCTAATTTCTCTGATATTAATATTGCTACATTAGCTATATTGTGGTTATTATTGGCGTAATATATCATTTCCTACACTTTTATCTTCACTTTATGTGTCTTTATGTATTTAAAGTGCATCTCTTTCCTATATTCCATGGTCTTACTTTTTTTACTGTGTGTGATAATCTGTGCCTTTTAATCAAAATGTTAAGTTCATTACAATTAGCACAGCTACTGATATCTTGTATTTAAGTCTAAATACTTGCTTTTTTTCCTCCCTTCTCATTTTTGTTACTTTGTCGTCTTTTGCCTTCTTTTGGATTATTCTAACATTTTAGATGAATTTTTTTTTCTATAAGGACACCTAGTCTAATATGTTTTATTATATATTATTGGTTGCTCTAGAAATTATGAAGTGCACCTTCTATTTATCCCAGTTTAAAGTTATATCACTTCATATTCACATTTTAAAACACATGAAACTTACAACAGTATAATTACATGCATCATTCCCCAAGCATTGGATATTAATGTCTTGTATTTCAGTCCTACAAACAATATAAACTCCAATTACAACGGCATTATTTTCTATCTTAAACAGTAATTTGTTTTTACATTATTTAACAGGAAAGGTAGTCCTACATTATTTACTGCTTATTTTCCATGTTTGGTGTTAACTCCTTTTAGAACTAGTTTTTCTCTTAGTATTTTTGTACAATTTACATTCAAATTCACTAAGTTTCTTATTTATGGTAGAGCAGTTTGGTAGCAACAACTTCTCTTAGCTTTCATGTAGCTAGAAAATATCTTAATTTCACCTGTATTTTTGAATATTTTCACTGGATATAGAATTTGGGGTAAATGATTTTTTTTTTCTTTTTAAAGATGTCATTTCCTTTTCTCTTCTGGCCTCTACAGTTTCTTTTTGTTCTCTCTGTTCGTCAAGATTTTTCTCTTTATCTTTACTTTTACAGGTATAACTATGCTGTTTCTAGATATCTTTTCCTTTGTTTTTAGACTTCTGGAGATTCACTAAACTTCATAAATTTTTAGGTTGATGTGCATCACCATCACCAGATTGGGAAAATGCTTGATGATTATGGTCTTTAAATTATTTTTTTCTGACCATTCCCTGCGTCTGGGACTCCAATTACATTTTAATGAGATCTTACACTGGCTCACATGCCAGTGAGGTTCTGTTTATTATTATTAACCCATATTTTTTGTCTCACTTCTTCAAACTGAATAATTCCTAACAGTGATACTCCAGGTTCACTGACTCTTTATTCTGTCATCTCCCATCTGCTTTTGGTTCACTTCGTGACGCCTCCTTGTTCTTGACACAACACACGAAACTGGTCATGCATGTAAAACGGTAACATGACAATAAAATGTTATCATCAAAGTTTATACTATTACAGGATTTTCACCTGAGAATTATGGACATTTTTGGCTGGATAGCAAGAGGACTGTCCTGAGCATTGTATAAAGTTCAACTGCCCTCTCTGTGCTAGATGCCTGTACCAACCCCTGCCTCTGTTGGAACAGTCAAAAATGTCTCCAGACATTATCAAATGTCCCCTGGGGATAAAAGTCACCCTTGGTTGAACACCACTACATAGTAATTTTTTTCTTAAATTATTTCTATTCATAACTGTAGATGCATTGGGGAAACATTAGATTTTCAAAAACAAGACAAATGAAATCTAATCAAGGACAGAATGACAAAATTAGTCAAGGTACACCTTTGAATTATATATTTAAGGAACTGACTTGACCTACAGAACTATGTCTTATGAAATGGTTCCCCTGAAATGACTTCCCATGATATGCTCAGAATGGGGCTAGAAAGCACATAACTGCATCCTTAAGCTGCAATAGATTTCAAATGTATGAAACGAAAAATAGTGCTAACTATACAAGTGCATTAAATTGATAACTCTTTTCTTCATAATCTGGTTTTGAAAATTTAGTGCAAAGGGAATGCTGGGATGTCCAAACTTAGCATATGACCTTCCGTAAACTGCTGTGCTTGCTGCCAAGCTGTGCATCTGTGGACATGCCCAGATGGTTTTATTGTAGCTGTTTAAATTGGGGTATCTATAATAAGAAGTCATCACTTATTTAACCTGCTTTTCTGGGATACTCAGCATACAAATTTGATTATAAATTCTAGGGCTTTTGTCATCCTGTTTGCTTGTGTCTGGTGTGGGTGAGTGTGTGTGTGAATGTGCATGCACACCTATGTGTTTGTGAGATGTGTATTATATCAGCTACCTCCCAATTTTTTCTATTTTTTAGTATAGATTTTAATTTATTTTGTTAGCTGGGAAAGGACATTAATGGCCTTTTTAAATGAAATACATTTCTGATAACTAGAGTTTGTGCATGTGTAGGCACTTGATATGCTTTGTTGATGGTGTGATAATAATAATGAGAAGGAAAAATAAGCTTTAAATGACATAAATTATATGCTACTAGATAAGGCAAATAAAGAGACAAATTTATGGGCTAAAACAGGTATTAGTTTCCATTGTGATTATACTGCTAAAATCAAACTAATATTCCATTTAAGAAAAAGGTAATTTAGGTTAAAAGTAATTATCTTAATATAGTCATCTGCATTGTCTTTTAATTGATATAGTATTCAAGAATTAAATGAAAGCATATATATACACATATTGCCTTTCTACTGTTTCTTGACAGTCTTTTATCAAGAGTGTGATTTATTAATCACAACATACAAACATATCAAAATATTAGCAAATATAATTTCAGTCATGATTCCTTTAAACTTAATATGGCAAAATAATTAAAATGTACATTTTAAATGAGTAAATACAATTAGATACTTTAAACTTTTGTATAAATGCTATTAATACATATTAAAACATATTTCAAGAAAAAAGAGAACACTGGCTTTTGTGATTTCAAATAGGTTTTTGTGTGTGTGTGACTTACGTTGCATGCACTATATATATCAGTTGTGATAATGAATTTTAAAAACAGTAACTTGCCAATCTATATGAAATAAACCCAAGGTTACATAGGGACAAAGGTGACAAAATATATTTGATTTGAGATTTTATTAAGTCATATTCTATCAAATATATCCTATTCTACTAAGTGATATATTATCTCATTTGCTACTTATAGCTGATAACAATAAAGAAAACATATGTGAAGCTTGAGTAATATCTTCAGAATAATTGCGGAACAATGAGTAACATGCTTTACATTTGTAGCATACAGATTTCTAAGAACTGCCAGTCTACAAAGCGTTATATTTTTTGTCTCTCTCCAGTAACCAGAATGCCCCCTTCCCAGTCAAGTTCAACACTGAGCTAAGTCTGAAGGCTACTCTGGAATAGAGTGGAAACAGATTAGATCATATATTCTGGGTTCAGGTTTCATTTTTGCCTCTTAACATCTGTTTCAGTGAATGTCTCATGACAATAGAAATCACTTGAACATTTAAAAGAAAGGGATTTTTAATTTGGGGACTTGGGTACATGGAAGACGAGGGAGATGTGGGACAAGAAATGGAAAGTAAGACAAGCTATGGACAAAACCCAGCAGAAAGTTTCTTGAAACCCAAGGCTAGAAGGTCTGGAGGAGGGAGGAGTACTTCCAGAATGCAGCTTCCAGATCCCTCAGAAAATGTAGCAGTAGAGGGCCCTATCCGTGGCAGGTAGAACTATACAAGAGATGCAGCAGGTGGTGGAAAGGGAAGGAGAGAAAAGAGAGACAGAGAAGTAGGGGAGAAATAACCTGGCTACTCTCTTTTCTCCACCTTCCCTATTCTCACTATTGCCCCATGGCCTCATCCCATCTAGAACCCAGGAGACTCACTCAGGTGAGTGTGGACAATGTAGCCTGTAGGTGATCCCTGAAATATGGGATATGGGAGAGAACAGGGAATGGGCAAGGCAGAGCTCTGAGGGAGAGGCACAGTCAGTATCTCCAATGTTTTTTATCTGTAAAGCAGATAATAACCATCTCGAAAATTTACTGTCAGGTTTAATTTAAAACCATGTGCTGGGCTTTGAAAAGCATCATGCTGGTGAAAGCTTTTCTATTATTACTAGAAGGGATCCAGCAATCTCAGAGCTACTCTTCCTTTTGGTTCCTTTGTAACTTTGGATATGTAACCCATCTGTGATCATCAATAACACTCCAAATTAGGGATTAGTCTTTTTCCCTTGGAAAGGTCAATGGAAATCTCTAATAATTTGAAACACTAAAGTTTGAAGTAATTTGCATTTCTAAAAGAAAGGCTGAGGTCTTCGTTTTTCAGAATGTCAACATGAGGAGCTGTGTGGGATACACTCCCCAGGAAACCTGGTGAAATTATTTAAAAATAAATCTCTGGAAATCATGCATATGCAACAAATAAATAAATATTCAAGGGAGTCTACTAAAACTCTCTAAGAAGAGCAAAAGTCTGTGTAGGTTGAACTGCAGCCTTCACACTCTCTCTTTGCTTTTAACCCAGTGTGATGGAAACTCCAACTCAGGCAGAAGCCAGGAACACAGAGCTTCATCTACCCCAGCTCTCAGGCAGGGGTGGGAATCAGCATTTCATATTCTGTCACCCAGTTACCTACTACAGAGGCTAAATTCCTAATGGGTGAAGCCAAGAGTCGGGGCTCCCTTCTGTAGAGCTCCCACTTGTGGGATTGAAGCTCTAGCATTGCTTGAAGGGCTGAGAATAGAGGAGCCCTATTCACCCTCACTGTCTTATCATGAAGTGGAGGTTCAGGACAAGAAAGCTGAGACGACCAGAGGTTGAGGGTACTCCCCCTCCCTGTACTAAGTACCCAGCTCCTAAAACAGAGGGGGCACTCCAAAAGAGGTATATCCCTGTTCCTTGCCCCCAGTTCCAGAGCCATGGATCAGAGAGGTTGCCCAGGCAGAGAGGCAGGATGTAATAGAGAGCATGAAGCTCTTTCCAAAAGAAATAGCTGCATTGGAAACAAATTGTGGCAAAATTAAGCCTAAGGACACTCTCAAAATCAATGTGAGGTGTGGAGAATATTAATTAGGAAGACATGGGTAGTTTTATTGGAGATATAAGCTAAAACATAGGTCAGCTGGTCAGCTAGTTGGTAAGAGAGCCAGGATAAAAGACAGCTAAGTAGAATTCTGCTGGGGGTCAGAACAAATCTCAAACCTAAGTAGAGTTTTGCTACAGGTCAGAACAAATCTCAAAAACTATCCTTACAAATGATCCTGATTTAAATTGGGTCAGTCTGTGGAGCAATTTAGCCCAAGAATATTGTTAAAGACAGAACAATCAACTGGCAATTAGTGGTGCTTATTTTCTGGGTGGGATCAGGAAAAGAGACAAGGAGAACCCTGGTAAAACTATTGTTAAAACCCAGGGTGACTGTGCACGTTCTGGGCAGCACCCCTGAGAAACATCAGAGGCTCCACGCCGCTGGGGAAATAGACTGCACCGTGGTAATCCAGCCAGCCACTGAGCAAACAAACAAGGAACCAACAATAACAAGCCTTGGTGCAGGGTGGCTTGTCCTTAGATTTGCTACAATACATTTTCTAAAGCAAATATTTGTGAGGCATGCAAAGAAATAGGAAATTCTGACATGAGAGAAGAAAAAATCAGACAACAGAAATTGTCTAAGAGAGCAACCAGAAATTAGATTTAACAAAGACTTCAAAGGAGCCATTAAAAATATTTTTAAAGTACTACAGGAAACTGTTTAAAGAAATAAAGGAAGACACTGTGGAACAGTCTCACCAAACAGAGACTCTCAAAAAAGAGAGAAATTACTGAAGATAAAAAAAGAACCATGTGGAAATACTGGAGTTCAAAGGTACATGATTACAATTTTTTAAAGATTCTTTTCTTTATTATTGAGTTTTAGAGAAAGGAAGGGAGAGGGAGAGAGAGAAACTTTGATGTGAGAGTGAAACATGATTGGCTGCCCCTGCATGTCCCCTGCCCCCTGCATGATCCAGCCCTCAACCCAGGCATGTGCCCTGACTGGAAATCCAACCGCCAACCTTTTTGGTGCATGGGCCACAACCAACCAACTGAGCCACACCGGCCAGTGTGATCATTAAAACTTTTCAAAAATCACTTTTTAAAAATCAGCCCACACAACCCACGGGTCATGGATTCATTTTTGGGTCAAGGGCACGCACCTGGCTTGCAGGTTCCATCCCCAGCCTGGGTCGGTGCGCTGGGGGAGGCCACCAAGCAATGTGTCTCTCACTGATGTTCATCTCCCCCCCCCCCTTCCACCTCTCTAAAAATTAATAGAAAAATATCCTTTGGTGAGAATTAACAAATCAAAAATTCACTAGAGGGCCTCAACAGTAGACTTGAACTGGCAGGAGAAAGAATTATGAACTTAGAAATAGACCGATAGAAAATATGCAGTCTGAAAAACAGAGAAAAAACAACAAAGAAAAACAACAGAGCCTCAGAGAAATGTGGGACTCCATTAAATGCACCAACATATACTTAATGGGAGTGCTAAAAAGAGAGGAGGGGGACAAAATAGAAGAAAAAGTATTCAAAGAATTAATGGCTGAATACCTTTGACTTTGATGGAGATGGTTAATCTACGTAATAAGAAGTATTGGTGAGCATGTGGAGAGATTGGGTCTCTCTTACACTGCTCGTGTGAATGTAAAATGGGGCAAACATTTTGTAAAAATCTTGCATTCCTCAAAATACTAAATATAGTTATCATTTGGCCCAGCAATTCCACTCATAGGTGTATGTCCAAGAGAAATAAAAATATATGTCCGGCCCTGGCCAGTTGGCTCAGTTGGTTGGAGTATCTTCCCACACACCAAAAAGGTTGTGGGTTCAATCCCTGGTGGTGGCGTGTAGGGCAGGTGACTGATCGATGTTTCTTCCTGGTATCAATATTTCTCTCCTTTATCTCTCCCTCCTTCTCTCTAAAATTCAATTAAAAAAACATATCGTCAGGTGAGGATTAAAAACACACACACATATGTCCACACAAAAGCTCGCATACTAGTGTTCATAGCAACATTACTCATAAAATACGAAAGGTGCAAATGACCCAAATACCCTCCAACTCATTAACGGTTAAACAAATGTGGTTTATGCATAGACTATAATAGTATCATCATGCATAGACTATACTGAAGAGCGAAGTAAACATACTGCAACATGAATTAGAAAGAAGCTGGTCACAAAAGAGCACATATTATATGATTTTATTTATTGGAAATCTCCAGATTAAGGAAATCCATAAAGACAGAAAATAGATTAGTGGTCACCTACAGCTAGGGGGTGGTTGTTAAAGGGTACAGTGCGTGGTGTTGGGGTGATGAAAATATTTTAAAATAGTTTGTGCTGATGAATGCATAAGCCTATGAATATACTAAATTCTAATACTAAACTAAATACTAAATTAATACTAAAAACATTGTATTGTATATTTTAAATGGGTAAATTATATGGTTTATGAATTATATCTCAATAAACCTGCTACCAAAAAATTTAGAATTGGTCATGCTTCCATAATTCTTAGAGAACAAACATAAAATAGAACAGTTACCACTACTGTCATCCTGTCCTTTTTGAAGCATAAACCACTTTCAAAGCACAGAAAAATAGTGGCTACCTAGTATTTTTTTAATTAAACATATAAAATATGCACTTTCATGTATTTCACTATTGATTTTGGGGTGTTTAGCATCAGACATTTTTCTCTAAAAACATTCAAATAACTGAACTTGATAATTCTAATTTTTGCAAGCATGAAAAAAAAAAAAAAAAAAGACACAATTTTCTAGGCGTGCTTTTAGTTTTGACCCCTTTCCCCGAGTGTTTTCTTGCCCCAGCTGGGCAGTGTAAGCACTGGGAGGCAACTTCAGTTTGTATTTTTGGCTTCCATATGCATGTGTCCTAAAATTAACATCTCTTTAAGTAGAGTTTATTTCGCAGAGAATCTGTTTATCTAGCATTAGTACATACAAAAGCAGGAGTGTAATAAGAATGCCTAAATTGCAAATGCATATTTGCACACATCCCAAAGCAGTGGGGCAATTTGATCCTGATAATCCTATTTACTTTTCTTTTCCTCAGAGAAAAAGGCATGCTTATGTAGGATTTATTTCATCTGCAATTTTCACATGACAAAATTTACTTTTAAGTTTAAAATGATGCTGTTTCAGTCCCCAGTACCTGAGTGTGATGAGAGTTGGAAAAGCAGGCAGAACAGCAAATGTCTAATCTTGGCATGGCATTTGCTTTCCATTTTCTTTAGTGTGCGCTGGTGGGATATTACTGAATGTTAAAACCTTGGCAGTCACTAGTGTGTAGAGTCATTTTCTTTTGTGGAGAGGGAAGTGAATTTCAAGTCCACTGAAGTTCTCTGTTTTTGAAATTATTGCTGATTCGTTTTTATTCCTTTTCAGCGTTAAGTTTTCTCTTTGGCTGTGCTTAGCCTGAAGAGCACTGAATTGTCAGCCCACTAAACAGATGTGCATACAAATATATCATTTCTCCTAGGTGAAGGGTAGGACTCTCTACCTCTGCCCATTGAATGTATTGCATTCTTGTCAACAGTTAAAAAAGTGTCCCATAAGTATACATCGCTCAGTGTCACCACACTCCTTTCTTTTTTCCTATTTTCATAAACTCTTTTTTAAGGACTTAGGCTGAACAAGTGTTGCATGTTTCTCACATGACCCATCTCACACTAATTCTTTCACTATTGGAACTGGATATTTTTCCTTCTGCTTTTAAGACCCCAAGTCAACCATATTTATAACAATAAGACTGTTATGAAAAAAACAACTTGATGCTGTTTCTCCTTTTGCCTTGTCCAAATGGTCTGATCCTGGAACCAGGACCTTATTTTACTCTTTTATTCTGGATCTTCCTTGATCCCTCAGTTATATTTGATATTATTGGCCACCTGTTTTCTTCTTCTTTTTTTCTAGAAATAACTCTGGCTCACTTATTTGAAATATCTCTCATAAGCTTTCTTGGATTTCCAACTATACCATAAAATCCTTCGGAGAAGAAATCCTATCATAGTAATCCAATTTATTTCCAAATATATTTATTGAAAGTTTTATATGCCAGGCATTCCTTTATGTGCTTAGGATATATCAGTGAACAAAGCAAAATTCTGAGTTTATGCAGCTTATATTCTGGTAAGGACAGACATATAATACATAACAAAATAAAATAATAGCTAGTATATGTAAAAGTTCACATGTTACAAAAAAAGTGTAGGAGAGGGAATTGACATTATAGAGGGTGTGGTGTGGTTTAGTATAAACAATAAATCTAACTATTGTTCCCAATATCTAGTTTAATGCTTTTTATATAAGTATTATAAAATACATGAAAGAAAAATCAATAAATCACTTTCTTCTATAAAAAGCTTCTTTGTGTGATGTCAGTTTCCTCTCATACCCATTTTTCATTCAGCTCATAACACACAAATAATACGAATGTAAATATAGATATAGGTATATAGATATAGACCTGAATATAGATATAGATTTTGGAGCTTCTTAACACATTGTCATTTGTTCTATCAGTATACAGTGACATATATATAGACCCCATCCCTTTTAGGAGATGAGGCATATTTTTCACCCCCTTGAGTGACTGACATAATGATCTGACTAAATAAAGTAACAAGTGAAAGAACAGAGTAGATATTCATATAGTAAAGTTCTTAAGCAATTAAGTACATCTGTAAGCCACAAAAATGGGAGAGGGGAGGGAGGAGATGAACAGTTGGGATCCCAAAGTAATTATTTTAATTATTCTAGGAGCATATGACTACTTACCATTAATGTACAAATCCCTGTAGATGGAAATCCATTTACAATTTTGGTATCACTCAGTGTCCACAAAGTAGTAGGCATACCACAAATAATGATTTGTAAAGACCTATCATGAATTAAGGGATCCAAAATGTGGGAGACTTTGACTCTTTCAAGACATAAGTTATCATTTATTAAATCTCTATTATAATTAATAGAATGTTGATATGTATTAGAAGGAGCACATAAAGGACACTATGTTATGGGACTAGATCACCTAAAAAGGTGAAAAGACACATTTCCCTCTAAGGGAAACTACTTCATTGTGTTCAATTATAACCCAAAGAGAAATTATTAATTCTTTACAGTGTTTATGGTCAGCATTATATTATTAATGCATTTTCAGCAAATCTCAAGAAGGTAATTTAATAAGGTGATATAAAACATGGTGGTTGAGCTCAGAAGTTATCAGTTCAAACTATTTATCTGGTCTTTGATTGTGATTTATGATTCAAAAAGATGACAAGAGTGGTAACTGGTCAATATTATGTTAGAATGCTGTTTCCTTCATTCATTACTTTTATGATTTTGGATATGTTTTCATAATGCAATTTACCTGCATCACAAATTTTTCATCTCTAAATTAGACTAATGAGAGTAGTCTATAGAAGCGGCATCAGTTTCAAGTAAATAAATATGTGTGAAACACTTAGAAGAGTGTCTGCCAGCTTGTACTTTATAAACTAATGCTAAATTAATTAGCAACAGAAGATGTCAGTCCAGTGAACTTATATAATTTCTGCAAAAGTGTTTATTTCCCTCAATCACTGGAAATAATACATCCTCCCTGGCTTCTTTTTTTTAAAAAAATTGTGTAAATATTAATTATTTAAAGATTTGCCTGGGTCAGCAATATTCTGATACCACAAAGCCAGACAAGGATGCAACAATAAAGAAAATTACAGATCAGTATCCCTGATGAGCATATATGCACATTTCTGAACAAAATATTAGGAAATTAAATTCAACAATACATCAAAAGAATCATACACAAGGTACAAGCAGAAATTATTCCAGGAATTCAAGGATGGTTCAACAGTAGTTTGATATACCACATTAACAAAATAAAGACAAAAATCATATGATTTCAATAGAGGGAGAAAAAGCATTTGATAAAATTCAACCTCTAGTTATGATAAAAATTCACAATAAAGTGGGTATTGAGGGAACATACCTCAACATAATAAAAGCGATACATGACAAACACACACCTAACTTCATACCCAACAGTGAAACACTGAAAGCTTTTCCTCTAAGATAAGGAATGAGACAAAGGTGCCCACTCTTGCCTACAATTAACTTGACATGTAATTCTAATTTTTGACTGTTTTTGAACATTATATGTGTGGAATTATACAATATTCTTTGTTTCTTGCTATATTTTTGTCCAAGGTTTTGGTATGTGACATTCATTAATGTTACCTCAGTAGCTATAGCTTGTTCATTGCCATTTCTGTATAATATTCTGTGGCATGGATATTCTCAGTCACATTTCAAAGTATTCAGTTAATGTAAAGATGATTATGGTACCGGAAAACTTACTCTCATTTCACAGCAAAGTAGGTCAGTGAGGACTGGCATTGTGAAAGGGAAAGAAAAAAGATCACAGTATTTTCAACAAAATCCGATTTTGTCTTAGTATGAACTGTTATAACAAGATACTATATACTGTGCAGCTTAAATAACAAAAATTTATTTCTCACGGTTCAAAGGCTGAACGTCTGAGACAGGGGTGCCAGCATGGTAGGGTTGTGATGAGAGCTCTCTTCCTTGTTTCCGCAAATCGTGGCAGCAAGAGAGGAGGAGGAGGAGGGGCCGGGGAGGGTGTGGGGAGAGGTAGAAGGAAGAGAGGGAATTTTAGCCATTTCTTCACTTTCAATTCAACCTTTTTTCCTTATACTTATTATAATGGTAAATAATAAATAATCCATATTCAAATTACTCCATATAATATGGTCAAATTTTTGTAGTATTTTAATCTCTCTGACTTTTCTAGTTTTTCTATAAACCAATAAAAATACTAACCTTATTTTGATAATGATGCCTATCTTATGGTGGTGGAAAGTAGAGCAATTGTTTTAACTTTTTCTTTTCAGCCATTCAGTTTGCTAAAATAAACATTTACTATTTTACCATGTAATAACTTGATTTTTTAGAATAAAAATTATGAAAAAATCAAATTATTTTATTATTAGCAGATGGGGGCTTGCTTTTAGGATTGGCAGATAGAGAAATTTTTCGAAAGAGAGTTAATAAGAGCAAGATCTTTAAAAAATATCCTAGAAGTAAATCTACATTTGGATTATTGTAGAATAATCAGGAAAGCAACAACTAAAAACAATTTCAACAAGGTCCCTTATTTGATTTTCTCTGTTTTTTTTTTAAACCACCAGATATTAGATGTGTTTTCCCCTCAGATGTAGGTAAGCTATGATTAAATAATTTTTATGGGAGGTTTAGTGTACACCATTTTTTGTGGAATCAGAGATTCTTTATAGAAAATAAAAATAATAGCATATAGACCATGGAGCAGGGTTGTGGAAATATTTAATTAAGCATTCTGAATACTAGCATAGGTTTTCTGTTTTCAAAATTTAAGGGTTTTGAATATTTTATTTGTTAATGAGATCCAGTACTAAAAACCTGAAAAGACTATAACCGCAGGTTAGTATTTTAAATATATGTTTTTATTGATTTTAGAGAGAGGGAGAGAGAAAGATCTATCTATTGCCTCCTGCACTCACATGCCACAATTCCCCAACTGACTGGGAATCGAACCCGATGACCTTTCAGTGTACCAGACAGTGCTCAACCAACTGAGCCACATGGGCCAGGGCTACCAACACCTTTTTAAAATCCCAACCTGCAGTAAAGGCTTGAACTGAACAGGCAAAGTATTAACTGGAGCGATATGAGCTTGCTTGCTTTCTTTGGAAACTGCCAACTAAGAGCCCCATAATGTGTTTTGTTAAAAGTAGAGATGCTTGCCCCCTAATTCAAGTGATGATTTGTGATTTTCATATTGTAATTTTTATTTTTATATTAACATCTGCTCATGGAGATTAGTTGGTGTGGGAACAAGGGGCTGAATTGTATTCCCAGTTCAGTTAATGGGTGTTACATTATCTCCTATTTAAAAAAAAAAAAATTGGCTTTAAAAATTCAGTGTTAATATCTGTGTCACAGATTTAGCCAAGAGGGAATTTTCCTGTGGTTTCCTGTGTGGTATAGTAAATGCAAATAGTATTTTAAGCTGTCCTATATTAACAGATGGCCCAGCAGAGGATTTCACTTCAGAGATCACTGCTTGATTCTAGGGTGGCCTGAGATAATAACCATGGAAGCTGGAAAGCTCCCTATTCATGCGGATTAGATAAGGGTACAACAGCCACATCTAGGGTTGAAGACAGCAGCTGTATCTGGCGCCTCCCAAATAGCATTTAGGAAGATTAAATGATGGACTATCAAGAAAATGAAAGTTAATTACTAGGGCCACCTGGGTGGTGAAGAGCACCACAGGCATTCACCACACTAGATTAGGCCAAAAAACAAACTTCAGAGTATTCTATATGGCATTTTTAAAGAAATTGATTGCATGATAAAAGCCAATGTTTGGAAATTATTTTATTCAGTTCATATTTTGACTTGAAACATTTGTAAAGGGAACCTTGGGCAAGTATTTCCTTAATCTCAAATCACTCCAAGATTCTGTTTAAAATCTCTAGTTGCCCGTCTTCCTCATACAAATGTTCCTAAAAATTATTGAGTTAGGGCTAGGGCAAAGGCTCACTGTGTATTACAGAATTATTCTGGAGCGTCATCCAGAAAGGCTGCTTAAAGTTATCTGAAGCCTAAGGTGTTTCTTCGTTAATTAAAATTTTGTTTGCTGCTATTATGACCTAAAATCTAGACTTTAGATGCTACTTTGAAAAGTATTGAAATTTTGCAAATCATTTTTGTCTGTTAGAAATTCTAATAATTTTTATTTGCAGAAAAGATAATCTCAAAAATAGTTTTATAATCAATTTTGCAACTATATTTTACAGTTCTACAAACTAACTTTAATATTCTTTATTGACTATATTTAGTCATTCGAATTCTCTTTTAAACTAGCTTTGCCATTCTGCTTAATGCCTTAAATTTTTGGCATGTGCCCTGGCCAGCATTGCTCAGTGAGAGCAGCGGCCTGTGTCCTGGAGGGTCTCGGGTTTGATTCCCGGTCAAGGACACATACCTAGGTTGCAGGTCTGATCCCAGACCCATGGCGGGGAGAGTGTGGGAGGCAACCAATTGATGTGTCTCTGTGACATCTGTGTTTCCACTCTGTCTCCCCCCTCCCTCCTCTACTCTCTCTAAAAATCAATGGAAAAATATCCTCATTTCTCAGGTGAGGATTAAAAAAAACAAACTTTGGCATATGCTCATTATGTTCTAGAATGTAATTCCCATTAGTAATTTTTGTTTTTTTTTAATATATCTTTATTGATTTCAGAGAGAGGAAAGGAGAGGGAGAGAGAGATAGAAACATCAATGATGAGAGAGTCATTGATCGGCTGCAGCCCACAACCCGGGCATGTGCCCTGACCGGGAATCGAACCCCGATCGCCTGGATCCTAGGTCGACGCTCAACAGCTGAGCCACGCCCGGCGGGGCCCCATTAGTAATTTTTGAAGGGCTGCCCTGACCCACTTGCCTGTGGGTTGGAGACAAGGGGCCTGTTTCAGCTCTGTATCCCTGGCAACTGTATCGAGCCTCCTGGCATTTGCTAGGTTCCCAATAAGTACTTATGTAAACAATGTGTCAGCAATGGCAAATGTACACACAAACAATGTGGCCGTAATTATATACCTGTATATATATGCATACATGTATGTGTGTATGTATAATTTAATTTTGAACTATTTGTTTAAATAGATTTCTGTCTTCATGTTGTGCACAAGGCATGAGGAAATAAACCCAAAACCATTGCACTGGTCACCTTAAGAAAAGGTTTTTTGTTGTTGTTTGTTTGTTTGTTCCTGGAAAAGATTTAATGCCAAACGGAAAAGTTCTCCTAATCATGAAACATAAGGTCTCTTTTTTTGAACCTTATATGACAAAATTTAAAAGCCTCTACATTATGCCTTTTAGGATTTTAACACGAAGCTATTGGAAGTTCCAAAATACAGCTTGTGACCTGCTAAGACGAGTGACTGTCATTATCTTACACTTTCTGTTGGTTCAATTGGATGCATTTAAACAGTGCATCGTGGGTCTAATGTGGTTTAATCCTGACTGATGTCCTCGGCGTCCTTAGGGAAGGAGGGAGGGGGCACGTGGAAAGAAATCTCTTCAGGGTGGGAAATGAGAAGGCACTCGCTATATGCTGACTGGAGGTTAGTGAAAAAGATACAGTAATTTAGACAGAAAAAAAAAATCTCTCTCTTAAAAATAAACTAAGGATCATGCTTCCAATCAGTCTATAAAATCCCCAGAATTGCCTCACCAAGCAAATGAGATCTCTCTATCCCTGGCAGCCATTCACATACTTTCTGTTTTAGCTCTTTTCTTGTGAGTTTATTTTTGGCAACACAATGAAAATATCAGAACAGTGATAATTAACAATTAGAAGGTACCAAAAAATTGTGACATGCACTATGCTATGTGCTGTTTAAAGAAAAAAACTAATACTCAAAACAACTTTGGAGGGCATTAAAGACATTCAGGCACAGAAAGTTGAGCAATTTGCCCAATATCACACAAGTAAAGTGGCTTTTATCCTGATGTCTTTATTTTGAACTTGGCACATGAAGTTTTAAAAATAAAATCTTATGTCTCCTTGTTTGGGCTATAACTTTCAAAATTTCCAGTCTCTTTAAAAAGTTATTGTGACCCCTAACTGAATCTCACAGTTGTGCATTAATAGACTACTCTTCTCTCTGATAAGAAAGTAATTTTGGGCATATATTCAGCCTTTTATAGTTTCTTAAAATTGCTTTAGTCCAAGAAAACTTATTGAGTTGAAATAGAGACAGCCCTAACTCTGTTTTAAAAAGACAACTTCATAGAGAATGCAAAATGTTTCCATTATTAGGGACAGAGCATTAAACACTAAAATATGCATATTTAAAACTCTTATTTTGATAACCACACCAAATTGAATACTTATGTAATTGTGAGAATACAGAAAGAAGAGGAGCTATATTAAGCAAAGTATCCATTTCCTATCTGCAATTTTTTATTAGGCTTATAAAGCTTGAGGTGTGTGAGTCAAAAAAGATACAATCTCAGTATAAAAATTCCAAAAAGAGAGGATCTTCTTATTAGAATTATTTTAAATTCCATGCTTACAATTATGTGCAGTTTGGGCCATGTGTTAACCTATGTTTTCTTAAGGATTTCTTTCCTACCAGATAACATTCATTCATTTTCCTAAGCTTAGGTATTCCAGTATTGCTCTTTCCCTTTTATGATTTCAAATGAAATATGTCTCCCTAAATTTCTCCCTAAAAGTAGAAATTTAGGGAGACATATTTCCAGTTCAGTTAGAGCCTTGGTCCAGACCCATTAAATTCTATAGAAATGATGTCATCCCTTTATAGTCCCAAGTATCTCTATTTAAATTCTCACTATTTTTATATTAGTACAAACATTCAGCATGTTATATTATCTCCAATATCGTTTAAAATAATCTTGTAAGAATATGAAATTTAGAAAGATTAAATAATTTATTGGAGGTTATACAGCTACACAGCTATTTATTGGGATTACAATAAATTTTGGAAAGGTTGGAAAATTTGAAAGTTATAGCCCAATTATTTCAAAAATTTCTATCCACTTTCCAAAACAGATCTAACACTACTATCTTATGCTTACTGACTATGACATCCTTCTTTCTCTACTTCATTACCTTTCTTCATCTAGATTTTACATCCCAGAAACACTACATTTTCTTAAAATTCTTTTTTATCATATAATTAGTGACTTTTATTTTTATATTAAAATGAATTACTCTATTTTCTTTTATTATAATTAACCTCTTTTGCATACATGTACCTCTCTTCTCAAGACATAATTTTCACCAATCCATATCAAAATCCAAACTTTAAAAAAGCTGATATAGTCTCAACTTCTGCTTCTGGGAAGATGAAATAGACATTTTTATTATTCCACCCTCTTAATACAATGGAAAACCCTGGACATTATGTAAAGCAAACATAAGACAACTGAAAGTTGGAGAGAAGAAGGAAGACCAGTATGGCAGCTTAGGACCCAGGAAAAACAATGTAGGGTGTTTCTTGGATTTTTGTTTTTTTTATGACTCATATCCCATACTTGAATGTGAAAAATCCCAAAGCCTAGAAATATCAGTGAACACAGTAAAAAAAGCCACAATAAAATGCTGCTTTCTCTTGTCAAAGGACCAGAAAAGGGACTACTTAGCAAGAAAGAAAGCTTTATACAATAACTGCTCTATTCCATTCAAACACCACAGAAAAAACTTTGGCAACACCCTACCCATGCCAGCAAAGACCTAGTGTGAAGCCTGGATATGAACAAGGCACTATACCCCACCCCACCAACCAGGCTGGTGTCAGAGAAGGCTGAGTAAGGAGCTAGGATTTTCATCCCAGAAGGGAGGTAACAACCCCTACTTACTCTGCTTATGGTGTCATAGTAGACCACATAGGGATTCTGAACTTCAACCCACACCTGTCTGTACCATGGTACCCTTCTTCACTGAAATGGTGTCATTCAGCAAATTTGAAGATAGAATGACAGAAATACCCACTCTGAACCACAGAAAAATCACTGGTTGAAAAAATAATAAACAGACTCAGGCACTCCTCAGACCTATTATTAGTGTCATATGAGTTCCTCAAGGAAAGGAAAAATTTTGAAAGGCCAAAAATTTCACATTGGCAAAAGATAAAAACCTACAGATTCAAGAAGCTGAGAGAATTCTACATTTAGTAAATCAAAGTCATACACATCAAAACATTACAGTAGATCTTCTGTATACAAAACCAAACCAAAACAAAATGTCTTAAAAACAGAAAGAGATAAACAACATCTTGTCTATAAGGCCAAAACAATTTAAACCATAGAATCCAGAGATAAATAGCACAACAGATTTTAAGTGCTGGAAAAAAATGACCAACACAGAATTTTATATCCCGCAAAAATATGCTTAGGAATGAAAGGAAAATCAAAACATTCTTAGATGAAGGAAAGTTAAAAGAATATGTCACCAGGAGACATGACTAAAAAGAATGGATAAAAAATTTTTTCTCCATAGAAAGAAAACAATATGAGAAGAAACCTTGTAACATCAAAAAGAAAGAAAAATATAAAGATTAAGGTTATGGATGAAGTTATTTTCCTTCTCTTTTAAGTTATTTAGATTGTGTTTGATGATTAAAGCAAAAATTATAACTGCCTTATGCATTCTTAAATGTACATAGAGATAATATTTAAGACAATTATACAGTTATATACCACAATCTTTTATCACATTTCAAATCTCAGCCTCTCTTACTAACTCTGATGATGTTCTATATGAACTGAGAAATTATAAGCCATCTTTCAGAAACTACTCTATTCCTATGTTCCTGTCTACTAATCTGCCATTTTATCCTTATGTCCTGTTACAATGAATGACTCATTTCATTTATAAATCCATAAAGCCCACACCCTTCATCTGTGTCATGGATCCTGCCCCTCAAGACTCATGAAGGAATTGTTTTCTTCATTTTCTTTGTTATCTTCTTCTTATCAGTTTTTCTTACTCTCCTACATCATCCCGCAGAGTAAATAAACATCTCAGTAGGTCCAATATTTTAATAATTTTAAAAATCCCACATTCAACCACAATCATGTCTTAGCCCCATGGCTGTCTGTAACATAAACTCTTAAAACTGTCTCTAGTTGGCTGCCCCCTTTCTTGCTTGCTGCCCATGGTCTCTACACCCACTACAGTTACTTTCCTCTCTACTGCAGAAATGTTCCTCCTCAAACTTTTCATTGCTTTGTAGCTGTCAAGTCACATTAGTGACTGTTACCATAACCACTTTTTAAAAAGACTTTCTTCTTTTGTTTTCCAGATTTCCTCCCTCCCTGAGTGACTTCAGCTAGTCTTTTTGCTAGTTCCCATCAATGGCTCATCCACTAAATATTGAAGTGCTAGAGTAATTTCTCTTGAGCCTCCTTCTGTTTTCTCGTTACTCCCTTGAATATTAATATTGCACAGTTGCATGCCTTTAAATACATACTAAGCATATTTTTAAAACTATCTGCAATTTTAAACTTCACACTTGTTTATCCAGCTTAATATATACATTTGATTGTCTCTAGTAAAATGTCTTCATTGAAGACCATATAAATTATTGTCCTTGGAGTTGCCTAAAGTGTAGGACAAAATATCTACAGTGTATCTAAATTTGACAAATCCATAAAAGATTAGTGTCTAGCACTCTGTAATCTACTTACTTGCCTATTATTATTATTAATTATTGCTATTATTATTATTATTATTATTTTGGTCTCAATAAATAGCAACACCATTTATTTACATTGTCACTGAAATCTAACATTCTTTTTTTCTCTCCCTTTACCACAGTCCCAAATCATTTCATCAGAAAGTGTTGATCACTTTATCCTAAACTATTTCCAGAATCTGGCTACTTTAGAGGGTCCCATTGTGGTATTCCTGTCCAAAGCTCCATCATTACTTACTTGAATTATTGCAATAATCACTTTACTTAACTCCCCTACCTTCATTAAGGTTTGTTATATTTCCCTATAACAAAACCAGAGAAATATTTTTTAAAAAATATTAGAGCCTGTCACTGCTCTGTGATTATTCTGTAATATTTTCTACTCTATTTTCACTAAAATTCTACTTCTGACAGTTGCCTACATTTCTTACCATTATCTTTGTCTTTGATTAACATAATCCAGACCTAATAGACCTAATCTATTCTAACACTGAGGAGAGTTATCTAATCTGGAAATAAAATCCTTGAAATATATTTGGAAGTCGGTAAATTTTCCACTGGTTTTTAAGCCTACATTTTTCAGAGTTTTGAAATCCATAATAATTAATTGCATTTAATGTCCTCATTTCACTTTTTTCTAGTTCCGCTTCTGGCTCAGGGAAAAAACAAACGAACAAAAACCTAGGTAAATTCTTTAACCAAAAAACCAACATACTTATTTCTTAAAGTAGAAATTCTGTAGACAAACAGAAAGATAAATAGATGAAAGAAATAAAGGAAGAAGAAAGAGAAAGAGGTTGAAGGTATTGCTACAATATAAGCTATTTTTAAATAAAGTAGTCTTACCTTTTTTGTTTAATAAAATGGTCTAGCACATCCCCCATGGAGCATGGAGATAGGAGACAGGGGCAAGGAGAGAGAAGAGCACGGAGAGGAAAAAGGACAATAGCGTTGACAGGATCAGGGTGTGTATTGATAAGTAGCAATGATGGGTATTAAGTGGAAAAAGAAAAATGTATTCTTCTCTCTCCATCTCCTTCTCTCCCATACACCTGAGTAGCCAAAAAGGAACTGAGGAAATTGAACCTGTGTGTTCATAGTCAGATCTGTCATCATCTTCACCTTTCTCCCCTTTGCAACTTAGAGAGAAGTAAGTTAGCAGCTAACCTGAGCACCCTCCTAACTGGGTGGATCCAGCACACCTGGAAGTGAGGACACCGGGATGCAGAGTAGTTGAGCAGCTCCTTCTTTGTAACAGAGCTGCCAGGGCTGACGTCCCCAGGACTCGGGGTCCTTTCTCCCTCCTCCTTGAGCTGGGTGAGATTATGCAGACGAGCCACAGCACTGTCTGCCTGGGAACCCTTGTCTTGTGCTCTTGGCCTCCTGTGAGTGTTTCTGTACCCTAATACCCACGGCTCAGTGCTGTGGTGGGGAGAACCACCTTCACAAAGCTGCTCAGCAGCTCCACCAAATGCTTCTGGAGGCACATGTTTTCCTTTTTTCTTTCATTTTGAGTGGATACAAGAAATATTCCTCTCCCACTCCATTCTTCTGCTTGTCCTCATTCAAATCTCTTTCTATCTGTATGTCTCTCCCCATTTTTCACTTTTTCCCCTCTGTTTCTTTCTCTTTCTATATCTCTTCTCTTTGCCCCTTTTTAAATTCTGTCTGTCTCCATCTCTCTCTAAACACTTGAAGTTTTTGTTCATATTATAGATAAGCATTAAGATAATTTCTTAGAATTCCTTTCCTTAAAGAGAGAAATTACCTTTTCTAGTCTTGCTAGCTCAGAAAGAGCAAAGACAAATCAGGAGTCATTAGGAAAATATTTCAATTAGGGCAGCAATCATTAGGAAAGATAGCAATCATTAGGAAAGATATCAATAATCATTAGTCAGTTTCAGGTTACAAAAGGCCTTTTAAACTGTGGTTTGGAATTTAAATTTTATTCTGAGTGTGAGGGAAAATACTTATAGAATTTTGAGCAGAAAAGATTCCTGATTTGATTTATATTTTAAAACATCAAACTTTGGCTTAAAGTGTGTGAATAGTCTATAGTGGGCAGAGGGTAAGACTGGAAGCAGAGAGAGAAGCTAAAGTGCTGTTCTTTTTGCAATCGGTCTTGTCTTTCCTTAGTTTCAAACAGTTAAATGTCTTACAAATGAATCATTTCCCCCTCTTTTTTGAGACAAGAAGCTACCATCAGTGGGTATTAAACTCACCCTTCTCTACTTTCCCATTATTTCACTGTAGGTACTATAGAGTTTCAGGTATTTTTCAGAGGTTTATCAAAGTTAGAGCTCAATGAAGTACTTATATTGCAGAAATTTAAAAAGAGGAAAGAATAGAGTTATACAATATAAAATTTTCCCTAAAGACAAGAACTTCAGTTTAAATGAGGTCCTCAAGTTTTCTCCAAAGAAAAATCAGACATGGTAGTCATACTGTTCAGTCTAAATTTGTGTTTAATCTTTATTTTACATTAGAGTCAACCACTCTGAATTCCCCTGATAGCGTCAGCCTATAGAAAATGAAGTGAGATCTTAGGGATTTATCTACAGTGGTTTTGCTCAGATGAGTCACTCAGTGGCATTCTGTCAATTTCTTTTTTCCAACTGAGAAATAAAGACATTATTGTGTTTGCATGTTCTCCAACATATTTTTTAACCCTCATGGAAATAGCAACCTATCAAACACACATCCATATAAAATCATAGTTCTGCTCCAAGTGTCTCAGTAAAAATAGCCAAATTTACCATCTAGAGAAATTGTGAAAGAATAGAATGTTTGAATCGCCAAGACACATATTTCAGTAATCTGCTGCTTTGTATATGAGAGTTTCAGAAATTTTTAATTTTCTTTTTAATCAGGGCTCTTTTAAATATCAAGCCATGTACCAAAACAGACCTAATCATATATGATCCCCATTTAAGACTGATAAATTAGGATTTTATACTTTAAGGTTATTAGATTAAACATAAAATTGCCATCTTTTCTAGGTCAAAACTGTTTCGATATTGCTGATTTCATTTGATTCCAATATGTTTATATATAGAGATTTTGAACTGATTCAAATACACATAGAGCAAACACTTCTAATAGGCCCAAATTAAGATTTTATGAAAGCTGACAAAAGGATACAATAAACATGCTTCAGGGTAGATATGGAATCCCAAGAATGTATATGATGTCCCTCCCTGTAAGTGATGGATCTTTCCTCGTGTCTAAGAAGAATATTTCCTAATCTGAGTATCTCAAGTTCCAGAATCAGCAGGGTTTAACCATATTTTCTTTTGTTGTGCTTCCCTCACATAAATTCAGCTACTGCTCTAATATGTATCTATCACTAGCTTTGTCCGTCTTTCCAAGCCAAACCCTGTATTTAATTCTGTAATACATCCTTTTAGACTTTAATTTTAATATATGTAGAATAACCTTTTACTCCCCCACCATCATTTCTGCCGTTTTTTTTTAAGCCTTGGATGGCGACATCACCAGCTACCCAGTCTGAAGATGTGAAATCTTGATGTTATCCTCATGTTCTATTTTCTTGACTTCCACTTTAAGTAAATCAACAAAGTATGCTGATTCTACCTCAGAAATGCGTCTCAGTTACTGAGTGTCTCCTTTATACCCAGTGATTTTTGCCTCAGTTCAGGGCCTCAGGTTATTGTAAAGGATTCCTAATCATTTACCTAAAACTAGGTTTTTCCTGTTCTGGTAAATTGGTTAAGTGAGTATCTTCTTAAATGACAAATAGAAAGTTGATGTTATCAACTCCATGATCAAAACCTTCTACTGTGATTATTTACATATATTGCAAAATGACCACAACAGGCCTAGTTAACAACCATCACCACACAGTTACATGTTTTTTCTTGATGAGATCTGCTCTCTTAGCAACTTTCAAATATACAGGTGTCATATAACCCCTGACAGTTTTGTCTTTTGTTAAGCAAGTGCCTGACTTTGACTTTGATTGCCAAGGCATCCACTTCAAAAACGGCTATGCAGCGTAAGACATTGCCGGCCGCATGGCTATATAAAAAGCGGGGCCATCTCCCCTCACCGGGACGCCTTTGTTTTAGAGACCTTGACTTATTTTGATAACTGACTATTGGGCAACTCGATTTTTTTCCCTCTTCCTCACACTTTAAATTCCTGCTCTTATGTTTTGTTTATTTATTTATTATTTATTTATTTATTTATTTATTTAATTTTAGGTTCTTTTTTACTTATTTATTTTTAATTTTTTTTGTTCAAAATATTACAGATGTCCCTTTTTCTCCCCATTGAACCCCTTCCACTCTGCCCCACCTCCCTCCCCAGTCCCTCACCACACCGTTGTCTGTGTCCTTGGGTTAGGCATATAAGCATATAAATTTTTTAGTTAATATCTCCTGCTCTGATGTTTTAAATTCACCAGTGAAGAGGGAGCCCAAAAACCCTAGGTTCCCACTCTCAACTCAACAAAAGCAGAACCTCGGGCCCTTATGCGTTTTCTCTCTTTCTCTACCCACTTACCTACCTACTCCCTCACTGTGTGATCCTAGGTGTGCTATGTAATTTCCAGGTCCCGTAAGTGGTAAACCTATATTTCTTTCAAAGTCTCCTGATGGTTATTGCTGAAAGGCATCTTGCAATTACAATAAGAACAACAAAGCTCAGTCCACCCACAACAGTGGTTTTTAATAGGTTGAGACCCCACACAGACAACAACTGGTTTTGTTTTTTTGTTTGTTTTTTGTTTGTTTTTTGTAGCAGACACAAATCAGTCTTCCTTTCTTCCAGACATTAGAAACACTTTAACTTACAGTTTAGATTCTCTAAGGTACACATTAAGTAGAAAATGCCAAGAGCACAGAAGAGCTGGGTTGCAGGGAATCCCTCATAATGAGGCACTAAGTGAGAGGTTTTACTCAATCACTCAACAGATAAGCTAGCGGCCCACACAAATCCCCAAGAAAGAGAATCATTCTGACTTATGTTCTGAATGGCTGATGAAAAGAGGGGTCCTTGATGAATGATCACTCTTAAAATCACAATGGAGAGCTAACTTGATTGGGGAGCAGCTCTTTTTTCGGTGCTTTTTTTCTTAACCAGAGTTTATCATTGCAGTTAAAAGACCCCAGCCACTTACAGTTTCCATTTCCATGTTACTCAGACTGTTTCCTCTGATTAGTCAGAATATATTATGGTGGGATTCTGGGCCTTTAGCTCAGCCCAGGGAAAGCTCGGCCATGCTTCAAGCAAATGAGCAGAGCTAGAATGTCACGAAGAGCCTCAGGTGCATGGAGGTAAGTTATCTTGTACAGCAGCCAGACAGCTGACCTGAGTGGGAGGAGTGGGAATGATATCTCTGACCCTTCTCTACTTTTGATGTCCAAACATAGCAGTCAATCTTAAGGAAATAATTATATTTGGGGGCAGCTCTTTCTTCTGATATGTCTACTGGAAAACTCAAGAAAATGTCCTGGTGGGTACTACTGGCTCTCTTGAAAATGAGGTCTTCTCTAATCTTGTCTCAAGCTCTATGTACATCCCCATTTCTTGCCAATTCACCATATCTTGTTTTGCTGATACATTTCAATTCTCCTCATTCCTGTCATGTGTTGTGTTTATTAGTATTATAATTGTTATTTATAGTATATTTTATTGTCTTGTTATTGTCTTGTAAGTTACTCTCTTTATATTTTCTGTTTCTTCTTGACACTGCTTTACTTCTCATAATTGATTGGTAATCCCCTACTACTCCTTCAGAACCAAGTTAAACTTCACCTCATGAAATCTTTCCTAACTCCAAAAGGACCTATACTTTTTTTGTTACCAAACTATAATGTATTATAAGCTATTTCATTAATCTTGTGTCACCAACTTTGGCAAAACTCCAATACGAGGCATATTAGCTCCTCCCAAAATGTTTGGCAAATATAAATAAATGCCCCAAATCTCAGTCTTTTAGGAATTCTACTTAAGATTAATTAATTAACTCCTCTATGAATCTAAACCAACTTTCAGTTTAAGAAATAATTTATTTTTAATGAGGATCAGTATTAGGTAAGGTGAGGTCTGTTAGGAAACTGCAATCTGTTTTGCAGATAATAATTATGTAAATATTAAATCAAATGATTACTGTTTGTGCTTGCATATTTATCAATGCAATGTTAAAAAACATACTTATTTTAATGTACAAACATTACTGAAAAAAAATTACTGAAATCCCCATCTCGTTTTAGGAAGGAAGGAAGGAAGGAAGGAAGGAAGGAAGGAAGGAAGGAAGGAAGGAAGGAAGGAAGGAAGGAAGGAAAAATCCCTTACTGTTGGCCAGGTGATGGTGCAGTATAACTCATTTTGAATATGACTACTTCTATTACTATTACTAATAATAAATATAATAATCCAATTGAATTTCTAAAATGTAGGAGTTTTAATTCCATTTGTCATAACATGTTGTGCTGCATTTTATTTAAAGCAATGTACACAATACAAATTATTAACTTAGGAAGATAATCTAAATTAAAATATGTATTTAATAGTCATGGTTATGTACAACTTTTAAGTCAATTTTAACATTTGTTCAAATGTGACATAAAAAAGAATTTATCTGTAGGTTAAAAAGTATGTTTTCCCAGCACAAGATTATATTTTTACATAAATAATAGTATAAAGGTGGTACCTTTATACTTCTCCTGTGTAAAAATTACACATTCTTTGGTTTGACTAAAATATATTGTCTCAAAAGTAATTTCTCTCTATTAAAAATTATCAAATATATTTATTAATAATAAATGAAAAATGCCTTTCTTTTTTTTACCTAAGTGACATTTTTTATTTCTAAGATAGAACAAATGAGCTTTTTATACCTAATGTTAGTTCTAATTTGAATTCAGAATATCAAACATAATGTATTCTAAAAATAAGGCATGCATTGTTTGTCCTATTTCATTTTTAATTTTAAATGTTTTAAAAGACTAAAAGAAATGATGTTTTAAAGTAACTTCTACTGACCCTGTTTGAAATTTAAATCCTAAACCAAAGCTTCTCTTTCATAAAGACTGCAAACAAATATCAGTACACTTCTTAAGAATTCCAATATTGAAGGCTTGAGATAAGTCAACAAAAAAACATGTTTCTTTCTATAGCTTTAAAATGACACTATGCTTTGTTTTTTAATAAAGAGAAACAGAACACACAATCAGCAATATATCTTTTCATTTACAAATTTATATTTATGTTCATGCTTCCCATCTGAGAAATAAAATATTTTCATGTATTCAAAGAATTTACTTAGTTTTGGTGTTTAGCATAATGATTCCTTCTCTTTGTATTGTTTCTGACATTTACTTTGATTTCAAGTCAAAAGAACAACTAAAATGGTTGCTGCTCTTATGAGCTTGGCTACCCATTCAACAAAAGATTTGTAATAGCCAAGGAGCATGCGGGCCTGGGAATTATTAGAGAAAAAGAAAAGGAATGAGGGTAAAAAGAAAGACATACACATAAAATCCAAGCATGTGCCTCTTAATTAAAATGTTACAATTTAACCTATTAGTGATCCAATGAAATTAAAAATTTACCAACATAAGATGTGTAGGAAAAAATTCTAGACTACCATTACTACAGGCATGTTTACAGTGGATCCATGTCGCCACCAGAATGAAAATACATGTGCACATACTTACATAGTAGGGCAAAAATAGGTTTACAGTGGTTCATATGGAAAATAATATAATAGTTAATAAGTAATAAGACAAGAATAAATTTTTTCGCATACTCACAACTATAAACCTACTTTCGCCCACTGATATACATTTAAACATGACTTTGGGATCAGAATAAGTTAGTGCTCTGAAGTTGCTCTAGAAAATTGTCATATCCAAGCTACAAAGCTTTTGCTCATCAACATATTAGATTCAGTCTAAGGCTCCTAACCTCTCTCTAGTTTTGATTTCAGCAACCTTCAAAAATTGCTGTAGGTTGCTATAATTTGCATTTTGCTGGGTAGCATCAGAAGAATTAACAATATTTACTAAATCTTGTGTAATTTTCCCAGTAAAAACAAACAAAAAAAATTCATGTACCTATGCTCTTCTCATCCTGCTGGGTCAATTTCTTATATTAACAATCTGCCTTGTTTCTATAAATGTCCTACAAAATGATCAATGAATATCTGTAAATGGGAGTGCTGTTGCATTCAGAAGTGGACGTTTGCTATTTGCCATGAGTTAGCTCTTTCATTCCTATGCGTGCTTTAACATAGCTTTCTACCTTGGTGGCATGTATTTATATGATATACGTTTACTCTTTCACATCAATTCACTGGAAATTGAAAGCTAATACTACTTTCCTTATTGATTTCATCCCCCCCCCCCCAGTTTATTTAATGTATTTCTTATGACCCTTCTAATCACAAGAAAATGAGGATGGGAGACAAAGCAGCTCAAATGGAAAAGGCTATAAGTAGGACCCTTATTGGCTACCCTGCATGAAAAAGGTTCAGGCATTGTATCTCAGAGTCAAAAAGAGGAAGTCATGAAAACTTAACTTCTTTGTTCATGACATGGGGAGTAATAGTATACTCACTAGAGTAGCTTTTGCTACATAATAAGACTGGAGTAGCAACCAAGAGTAGGCAGTTATTTCTCAATCTTACATCTGTGTTAGCTTGTGTGGCTCTTCTTCAGGTTTCTGTTGAGTCCAGTTGGCTATACAGATCTCATTGTGAGGCAAGGCTAGTGGGACAGCCTCCACTGGAGCTTACTTTACTCATGGTGAGTTAAAAATCTCAGAGGGATAAGTCAAAGCAGGTGTGACCAATAAGATGTAAATAGGGAACTGGCACTCTATCACTTCCACCCATGGTTTTGGACAAAACTGGCCACCTTGTATGGCCAACACTAATGTGAAATGAAGGCAGAGTTGAGGGGTAAGCAGGGTGAATTTATGCTAAACAATAACTTATTAAAGCAGTCATTAAAATAGAGACCAAAGCAATCCAATGAGTTGCTTTACAAATCCTCTATGTGAAAACAGAACTAATAATTTAATTTAAAATAATATAAGGGGTTAGTAGCCTTCAACATCCATGGAGAAGGTGACTTATTTATTCTTTTACTGTTATCCTATACTACTTTATGGTAGAATAGTGGGGGGACCCAGCTTGATCCCCAAACTATTTCTGTCAGGTAAACTCAAGCATGTAGGACTAATGAGCAGGATGAAGGATTAGGGAATTTATTTCCATGAAGTATTGAAGAGTAGACAAAGAAGTCATTAATTCCCAGTGAAATGAAATTGGCCAGAAGTTATTTGCCCCAAATAAGATTTAGATATCAGTGGGAATAAGTATTCCATGTTACTAGAGTCATACTTGTGCTCAGCTTAGGTCCCCATAGATTTATGACTTGGCTTTGTAGAGAGGAGAGGACAGTAGGTCGAAGTAGAAACTTTTGATGCAAACTTTAATATGGGGTCAGGAGATGAGTTACCACTTACTTATAAAGAATTTCCCCTACTCTGCCTTAGAATCCTGTAGAGCTATGACCCCTGAGGTTAATAATAGCCATGGCCATGAAGGAGCCCTGCTCAAATCTCCTTCAAAACAACCTGCTGCTAGAAAAGAGTTGATCTGTATCCACCACCTACCATCCTTTTGGATCTACTAGGGTGGTCACAGTGAGGCCACATTTCTTCTTGGGCTGTTCTCAGCCAATGACTTGACAATGGGGGGCAGAATGCTATTAGAGCTGGCTCACTCAGGCCAGACTCAGGACTCCTATACTGGGCAGTCTTTGCTCTCGTGGACTCCACATTGGCCTGTCCAGGGATTTCTCAGATTGCACTGCAGTTGGAGAATCCTCCTACCTAGCCTTCCTTTCCCTCCCTCCTTTCACCTGAGTCAGCATGCCTTGTGGGCTGAAGGCTTTCACCCTCCTACTTCATCTTTCATAGCATTTCCCCCAATAAAAGATTTGCATATCTAATCTTATCTAGATAGCTGATTCTAAGGGAACCCAAACTAACATAGTAATCAGAAGCAGAACTAGTGTTAGTAATAATAAGTAGCTGCATTTACTGTAAGGAGTAGTGTACCTTAGAAGGCACATGGCATTGTATAGAAGGAAGAGTGTCCTTCAATACCCTATGGAAACAAACTTTTTGATGTTCTACCCTGCATGTTAGCCACATTGGCTTAATTCCCTAATGGACATAGCTTGGAGATCAGACTGGATCAAATAGAAACAAGTAGTAAAACCCAGCGGAGGGAGCAGTCATGCTTGACAGAGCATGCACTGCTCAGTGAAGGTGGCCGTATGGATAGAAATGGCAGTGATGCCTGGAGGAAATACCTATATTTAGAATAGGTGGCAGCAGAGCCTAATGAAAGTCAAGTGGAGGAGACTTTCCAGTGGGTACCAAATGCAGCTATCAAGGCATCTTTATATAAAGTTTAGCAGAAGCTGGAAGCCTTAGATCAGTGTGGGAGCAGGATAATTTGCATTGCGAAGACAGAGAAAGGAAGGAAGAATTACAGACTCAGAAAATATATAATTCAAGAGCATACAATAAGAACATTTTACTAAAGGGATTCCTGCAAAAAATTGTGAAGACTTTACTGTGAATCAATGACCTGTAACAACATGGTGTCACAAGAACCACTTAAATATGTGTTTTAATGTGACTCTATTTACAAACCTTGGCAGTTTACCTTGAGAAACCCAGTTTGTAGTATTACTTTTCAAAACTTCTATCAACTCCATTCTTATTTCTCACACATTAAGAGAAGGAAGTTGAGTCTGTCTATAAATCAGATCCCATAGTAAAGTGGTTTTACAGTGAAGGGCACTTGGAGTGCCACCTCTGAGTCCACTAAGATTCCAGATCTGCCCTGCCATTTACTGGTCCAGTACATTTTCTTCCATAGACATGGAAAGCCATAGAAAGTCTGTTTTGTTTTGTTTTGAAATGTTTCTTGTGTTGTTGATGTTGATATTGTTGAGTGATTGACAGTGACAATCACTTCTGTTATTTAGGGAAAACAATAATAAGTTGAGTATAGGCTAAGTAAGAGAAACAGAATACTTACAATTCCTGGGCTCTTTGAATGGCATGAGTAAAGCGAAGGCAGGTGCTGGTCTGGGGTTAAAGGAACAGTGTAGGTTTAGTAAGTGAGAGCAGATCCAACGTCTGAGAGGAGATGAAGCCAAGTTAAATTAAAAGGGATCTACATACTGTAAATAAACTATTATTTATTTGTTCTTCATTGTCATATATTCTGTGATTTTAAAAAAAATAATGAATTGTTTTAACAATAATAAATGGGAACCTCACAGGCTATTTCATAGTAGAGAAAGCTGGGCACCATGTTGACAAAACTCAAGAAAAAAGGAGCTTGGAGAGTAAAAACTTGGATGTGGTATAGTAGCTTTTGGAAGAACAGAGATTACATTCAAAGGTGTTCTGTTACTGGATTTACTGTTTCAGATTCCTGTTTATGTAGGTTGTTTCCTACCTCATAGTAATGTGTAAAAAGTCACTGAGTTACTTCTAGAAAACTGGGGTAAGGAGACTAGATACTAGAGTATTGAAATATTTAACAGATGGTAGTGGTCTGAGCTAAAGTCATAGTGATGAGAACTGGGGGGAAGGAAATGGTGAGAAAGGAATTGCAAAGATAAAATAAATCTTCTGTTTTGAATCCTGACTACCATCCCTTCCTTTCCAAATCAAGGTGATAAAATTTGAAAACAAAATATTCTATAATATAAAATAGTTTTAATAAACATTCTATAATATGAAAAATCTATTTAAATATGGATAAACACTAAACACACTTGTATTTGCACTAATACAGAGAGAGACTCAAACTTGTTTAATATCAAATATTCTAGTTGCAAGGAATTCAAGGTGTATAGCAACTAGATTGCTGAAGCCTTATGTAGGAGAAAATATACTGAAACATCCAGGACAAATGTCAGTTATTCACATTTGTATTTTTTACTATTTTCTTTTCAGACCACTAGATTTTTCTGCACGTATAAAGTCAATTACTGAGATTTTTTTTCACTCAACATTCCTCAAAAGTTTCAACAAGAAACTGAACTTTTTTATAAATAGTATTCTGTTGAAAGTTCTCTTACACCCGCTGTGCTTGTAAGTGGGTTTTGAGTAAGACATCCAGGAATCAATCATTTGCCACACTGAATGCTTAAAAAAAAAAAAAAAAGTATACTAGAAATTTGAGTTCTTATTTTTAGCCAACTTTTCTAGGACCTTCAATTCAAAACTTTAATTTATATGCTCCCATTTTATTTATGCTATTGTTTAGCAAGCCTATCTGCATAGACTCAAGTTTCCACCAGGGACTGAGTTCAAATATATTTTTTGAAGTCATTACACTATAGTAAATGTAATTATTATGTCCCCTTTAATTTCTCAACTTTATATATCGATGGTAGGAAACCAGAAATCTCAAATTGACTGTGAAAACAATGAAGAAAAATTTTCCAAAATGCATTAAAAAGCTATTTGTTAAAAATTAACTCATTAATACTTTCTTTCACCATCTTTAGGTATTCATTTGTATATACGTATTATACAGGGTGGGGCAAGAGTAGGTTTACAGTTCGTATGGAAAATAATACAATAATTAATAAATCATAATAAAAGAATAAACTCTGGGTTTCGTGTACTCACAACTGTAAACCTGCTTTTGCCCCACCCTTTATTTTTTTCTTTTATTTTGGAAGAGAGATCAACCCTGGAAGCTAAGCCCAGCTCTGTAAATCATCACTGTACTATGAATATACTGAAGGTTTTCCCAACATTCCTTCATCACCATTTCATAACAGAAACTTTGATTACCCTATGAAAAAGAAAGCCAAACATAAGGTAATGGATTCTGACATAAAACTTCGCATTTAGACATACCCAAGTTCGCTATCCAAAGCAATAACTCACAAGAAGTTTTGCCGCAATTGAATTAGTCTTTGTTTTATGGTTAGGATTTACGTCTCTTTTATTCAACAGTAACTTCCCTTTCTCTGGTGTTCCCGTTGAATAATTCCCTATTTAAAAACACACCGAAACACTGGAGACAGGCCTTTGCGTTCTGCACTCTCAGCGTTCCATCACTCTTCAGGTGGAAGTAGCTGTAAAGTATATAATGCTTTACTCAATATAGGTTAACTGCTTTCACAGGCAGGTAACAGCATCAAATTTTATTTTGTGGTTTGCCTTCAGTCAATTTTTTAAGGTTGATATATTTTTTTCCTTTTCTTAAATAGTAGCGGCAACTCGGTGTTTTTGAAAGAGTGAAATACTGTATGTTTTCTTATTCAATTACACACTTAGTGTGTGTCTCCCAAATGACAGGTGGTGTGCCAGGCACCGAGGGTAAGGGAATACGCCGCGTCTCCACCCTCCACAAAGCTCACGAGCCTTTCTGCCAAGATGAACAACTGCAAATTCAATGTAGTGGGACAACTTTTGGAAGAAGGCAGGCGACAAATGCTACCGGAGAACATTAGGGACAGTCAAGGCTGGGGGTTAACCAGGAGCCCAGATGTTTTACTGGATGTGGTGATGAAAGGATGCAAGAGAGAGAGAACATGCTAGGGACAGAGGAGGGCACGTGATAATATGTCTAAGTATTTGTCTCTCCCACCTCCTGTTCTGTAGCATGCACGGAATTATTTCATAGTCCCAAGCGGTTTTCCCTTCTTCCTCCCCATAGGCACATAACATAACCAATTGTGGTAACCGAAAAGTACATATTGGCACAGTGAGTTTTATATTAAAATAGACCAGTTACAGTTATAAATACGAGAGGGAGAAGACCTCAAAGACACAAGAAGAAAATAAGTAAAGAAAACATGAAACTTTGGGGCAGGAAGGACATACTGTGTAGAATACCTGGGAACTAAGCGGAAGCTAACTCAGAAGTCGGCTGTCGTCCCTGCTTTCGGAGGCCCTTCAAACGCCTAGCATCAGCCTGGGGCCTATTGGCCATGCAGGTTTCAGAAATATTGACGGTCCTTAGAGATCCTGCCCAGCCTGAGACCAATTAACACTTGCAAATCTTCCGCTACAAAATTATTCTTTGAATTTGTGCAAGTCTTAAAAAATGAAAAGCACTTTTCCACCCAGACTTGTATAGAATAATCTAAGCAGAATTTTAAAAAGTACAAAATTAGACACATGAGAAAACATTTGATGAAATCTGGGTTACCGCAACATATGGTAGGAAGTGAGCACAAGAGTAAGGCTAGGGTTTTTGTGTAGCCAGCCAAAGTTTTTAAATTTGGGGCTCATATTTTCCAACATCTCCACTAAAGTGCCTCTTAAGACTGAGCTGAGATAATATGAAAAACATTACCGCTAAGGATATTGCCTAAAGCTCAGACTATTTTGATACAAAAATAACACTTTTTTTAGATTCACATTTTATTCTTATAACATGTTAATATTTTGCCATTTATTCCTTAATATATATAGTAACTTTAATGTTAATTTCACCCGGCCAGTGTGGCTTAGTGGTTGAGCATGGATCTATGAAACAGGAAGTGACAGTTCAGTTCTGGTCAGGGCACATGCCCGGGTTGCAGGCTCGCTCCCCAGCAGGGGATGTGCAGGAGGCAGCCGATCAATGACTCTCATCATTGATGTTTCTATCTCTCTCTCCCTCTCCTTTCCTCTCTCTGAAATCAGTAAAGACATATTTAAATAAGTATATTAATTTCTTCAAAGTAAGGTAAACGGGTTTTGAAAGCTATATCACAGTGACCCTGTGGCTTTAAATATGCACACATGCTATTTCTTAATTTTACCCTATGTTGAGAAACACAGAAACCTCTGACTATAGAGAAGATATTGAAAAGATTTCAGAAAACAAGTCATATGATTGTATTTGACATTTAGTAAAAAAACACTTATGGTAAGCAAATTGACACTTGGAATATTTCTGAAATGAATTTACAATAGCCCGAATCAACACAAAGACATTGAGTACCTACAACTGTATCAGTTGTAAGTATTTAGGTAGCATATGCTAAGACGGAGCTAGGAGTACCAGGAGGTCTACTTGGGGTGAATAATTAAGGAGGAGGAAGCAGGATTTGTCAATGAAAGATTTAAGGTATCAAATCTGATTTGGCACTTGTGAAAGAAAAGGGGGTAGGAAGGAAACTTGGGAAGAAAGAGCCTCAGACTGTGATGAAGATCACACAAAGTTTTTGCCCCCAATCAGAGACCTCTAGAGCAAAGATCGTTGGTTATAAGAGCCCCGCTATGAAGAAATGGCCTGGCCTCAGTGCTCCTGCTGTGCACACCCCGTGTCTGGGCCTCCCTGTGAAGAGCGTAGCCTCAATGCACAGCTTCCGCAGAGTCTCAAGCGTGGCAGCTGGAGGCAAGTTTCTTACTGAAGAGAGAACTGAGTGGTGCACTTCCAGGGCGGCCACAGGCCAACACACAGGCGGGGTTGGCAAAAGCAGATTTACAGTTGTCTGTATGGAAAATACAATAATTAATAAATAATACAAGAATAAACTCTGTTTGGCATACTTACAACTATAAGCCTACTTTTGCCCAAACTTGTATTTGGAGAGAAACTCCTATAAGTTTCCAGTGGGTGTCATTTCCTAAGTGGAAGCTCGGAAGGTAAATGGCCTTAATGACTACTGTCATCTTTTAGCTCTAATATTTCTTCCAAATTTCCATCACTTTCAGCTCCCATTTACGTCTTGGTGGCCTACCTTGTGGACTGACATAGTTTCATTCTTGAAGGACTGAGATTCCTTTGTGTAGAATCCCATGCCCAGCAAGTAGACACTTTGTAAGTCTTTAGACCCTCGTGCCAGCTGAGACTCTCTGAGCAGAAAATACAAACTCACACCCAGAATAGGCACTTGCTGTTTTGAGAACAAATTGCAGGCCCTTTTAAAATAGAAGGGATTTAGTAAATTTACAACCAAATATTTGGTTGGTTCTTTTGAGGAATTTTGCCATACTGAGGGCTCTTCCTTTATTTCTGCTGCTGGCATATTGGGTATTCAGAGGAGACAATAACTAGATAAGCCTTGGTAGGTAGGAATCCATGCTGTTGGGCACTTGCCTGGACTCTATCTCTGCCACCTTGCACACTCCATTTGTGGTCCTGTTAATGCCCTGAAAACTGTAAACGAGAAGGTTTCTGTCTCTCTTCATTCAAATTGAACACACACAGCTCTAGCCAGTTGGGCTCAGTGGTTAGAATGTCGGACCACAGTCTGAAGGGTCCCAGGCTTGATTCCCACCAAGGGCACGCACCTCAGTTGCAGGCTTGATTCCCGGCCCTGGTTGGGGCTTGTGCGGGAGGCAACCAACCAATGTGTCTCTCTCACATCGATGTTTTTCTCTCTGTCTCCCTTCCACTCTCTCTCTCTGAAAAGCAATGGAAGAAATATCCTCGGGTGAAGCAAGGATAAAAAAAAAAAAATTAAACACACACACGCTTGCCTAATCCAAGAGCATATACCATGTACTCAGATGGTATTAATCTGCTGTAATAAAGGTACCACATCTAGCATGTCAGTTGAAATTGGGGCTACTAACTGGGTGAGCTTACAGTAGTCCAGAGTCATTCTCCAGAGTCCATTTGGTTACCACATGGGCTAGACTGGTGAATTAAATGGAGGTATAGAAAGAACTATCACCCAACACTGTTGAGATACTTAAGGGTGGCACTAAACTTCACCACTTCTCTCACCCCCCTCCCACAAAGAAGTTGCATCGTTTTTTATTTGGTACATTGATCAAGGGGTTGTGGTTCCAGAAGCTCAAATTTGGCCTTTCTCACTATATTTGCTCTTACTTCACAGACCCAGAACCTAATAGGAAGGTTACTCCAACAGCCAAATATGTTAGTCTCAAGTATATAGTCAGAGTCTAGGGAACTGACCCACAAATGGTTTTTGTGGATGCTGTAGACCCACTGTAGCTAGGACTTTAGCCAGGCCTCCATGTTTTATATGACTCCTATATGCCACCATTCTAACAGAGGAGTAAAGTGGTATTTTGAGTCTCTGGGTATTAATGTGGTCTCAGACTCTGTTTCCAGTACTTATTAAAATGCCTGTTATTCTCCTTTCCTCAGCATACAGTACACATGCGCAAATGGCTTTAGGGGCCATTGAGGAAAGATTAGGGAATCAGTACACATATACAGGCATACTTTGTTTTATTGTACTTTGCAGACACTGCATTTTTTACAAATTGAAAGTAAGACCCTCTACTAGTGAAATATTACAACTAGCAGAAGTCTCAGATGATGGTTGACCTTTTTTAACAATAAAGTATTTTTAATTAATATATGTACACTTTTTCTAGCTGTAATGTTATTGCACACTTAATAGACTACAGTATAGTGTAAAAATACTTTTATATGCCCCAGGAAACCAAAAAGTTTGTGTTCTTTTGCTCTTAGGAAGGCCATATTCTAGTATTCATTTGCATGTGGGTTGAGCTCCCTTAGCTGCCACTCTGACCACCATAGTTAAGGCCACCTGGTGTCTGGCATTTTAGCACCATCATCTGATGTCTGTTTCTTTGAGGCCTATTATAACCAAATGAACTAAGCTGTATGACAGCCTCTACTGCCATTGGTCCTGACTATAGAGAAGAGCCACCCACCACTGAACTTTTTAGTGAAATTAATGCCTCTCTGAGCGGCTCATTTTTAATGACCTTGGTGAATGGTGTGGGGGTTCTTCTGGTCTCATGTAATATATGCATTTCACCATGCCCAGTTTCCTGGGCCTTTTAATCTCTTTTGCCACCACCTGCCATGGAAGTCCAAATATTTTCACATCACTCAACAGGGCATATATTTTCTCCAGGTTTTTAGAAGTCATCCAAGAAGTTCGTTGGCATCTTTTCCTGGTTCCTTATCAAGGTATTATATACTGAATCTCAACAATATCCCCAAATCAATAAATTCTCTCTCATTTACAGTCTTATGTTTCAGTCCCCTTAATTATTAAGCATCCTTTTAACCCAGTCACATTGGCACTTTCCTAGATCCTGAAGAAATATTCTGCAGCGTCTTTAGGGCATTGATTCCTTCCTTTCCTGTTAGTCCTAGCACATGCCTATATAGATTATACCACAATTAGCCGTAGCCAAAGAGTTGGGAAAATATGTTACAAGGGGGAGATCCCAGTATGCTGTGGGAGAGAGGCCTCTTTAGTGGTTTTCCATTTGAGGAAAGTGACAGTTGGTGTTAGAGGAAGGTGCCCTACCTCTGTAAACTTAGGGTTTAAAAGGCTGGAGAGTCAAAACCTTGGGTGTCATCCATCCAGATGTACCCATTCCATGTGCTTGAGTGCCTGGCTCTTTCAACCAGGACCCAAACTTTAGCCTAATGGAACTTCATCAGCTGTACATTCAATGAAGTTCAAGGACTCTAAATATTAAATCCTGAGTTTAGACTTCACATTTTCCTGCTCTCCCACAGAAGCCCACAAGGGTCTCTTTGTAAGCTACCAAAAGGCCCTTGACTTCCACACTCAGTTTTCAATTTTTTATTAACAGTTCTGTTTTTCATTCATTGTAGGATGGCAAAGCAACTTAATACCAGCCAGCAAGGTCTATTGCCCTTGTATGCATTGTCCTACCCACCCTTTCCCCCACCTTTTTCAAACTCCTAAATTATTGTACTGAGCAAGACAGTTCTTTCCACTGGAACATTCTCCCAAATGTTTGAAGGTTTAAAATTAATTATATGTTGGAAAGTTCATTTCTAGATCTTGACATTGAGTTCTAAATTTCCCAACTGAAAAGGTTAGCCAAATTATATATATGAAAAGAACCACCAACAGCACCTCAAATGCTATGTTTAATATTGATTATGTAAAATAAATTATTTTCCAAAAAGTTGCCAAAACAAGAAGCTAAATAAGAAATTTGTAGTAATTCCTGTCTGTTATGGGAGTTTTAATTAAGAATTCAAAAAGATGTATCAGAGTAAGTACCAAAAGTAAAGCATAACCTATAAGTGACTGGAGACTGGAAGGGAAGTAGATAAATATTATGCTTCTTAATAATACAAATGCAAAGAATTATATATTCAAATACAGTACGACTAAAACTCTATTTACCATATTATAACAAAGCAAATAAAGTCCTTTCCCAGTGAATTATCTTCTCTTTATGAATATATCCTTGAATGCTTAGCATATTAATGACAAAATGTGTTTATCTAAGTAGGACCAGTATGTTAAATTCTATCTCATAAAAATTACATGGCCTTACCTATAGTATAATAAAATCTTTTACACTATTGCAAGAGGAAAGTATTATTTCTGTAGACTTATGTAGACTTTTCTGTACCCTTTTGGTAATTGCCAAAAGAAGAAGAAAGTGGTAGGAGGAGGAAGATGAAGAAGAGAAAGAAAAGGAAAGTTATAAGTGAAATAAGCCAAGCAGCGAAAGACAAACATCACATGATCTCGCTTATATGTGGAATCTAAAGAACTTAATAAACTGATGAACAGAATAGATTCAGTGACATGGAAGCATAGATGAGACTGACGAATGTCAGAGGGAGGGAGGAGGGCGGGTGGGTGGAGGGGGAGAAAGTAACCAAAGAATTTATATGCATCTATGCACAACCCAAGGACACAGACAATGGTGGGGAGAGGGACTGGGGAGGGGGGTGGGACAGGGTGGAATGGGTCATTGGGGAGAAAAAGGGACATCTGTAATATTTTAAACAAAAATAAAATTAAAAAAAAAAAAACCTGGCAAAAAAATAAATAAATAAAATAAAATCCTGATATGATGTTACACTCAAAAAAAAAAAAAAAAAAGAAAGTTAAAAAAAGGAAAGACAAGGGAAGACACTATTGCACTATTGGGAAAGAATAATCTTAGCTCATAAGATTTCCTGGGCATGTGGACTATAAAGGTGGCATTGATGATCTAAACTAAACCAAATGAAATTGACTGGAAAAAACTGGAAATAGCCATTTTAGGTATTTATCAATAAAAATATTTATATCCCTGCATTAGAAAGGAAAAGTTTGCTTAAATTGGCCATGAAAATGTGGACTTATTTGAGGATGAAATACTGAGTTTGAGGAAAATACTTGACATTAGCTTACAAATTTCTAGTACCTCAGCACTCGTGCCAACTATAGTAAAGTCAGTTTTATTGTTTTATCTTATATTTTGAATTCTAAATACTTTTTGAACTCTGAACACTTTTTTTTTAATCCTCACCTAAGGATATGCTTTTAGAGAGAGGAACGGAGGGAGAGAGGCGGGGGGGGGGAGAGAGGGAGAGGGAGAGGGAGCTGGAAGGGGAGAGGGAGAGGGAGGGGGAGGGGAGGGAAACATCAAACATCAACATGAGAGAGAAACGTGGGTCGCTGGCCTCCCGCCCTTTGGTGTTCGGGACAGCACTCAACCAACCAACCGAGGCGAGCCACCTGGCTTGGCACCCTTCTTGATCATTAGTGAAGAGATACGGTCATCAGTAAGGCTATGTTTTTGATGATCTACTATGCCCAAAACTTTAGTGCCTTGAAATTAGAAAACAGCAGAGATGTTTTTATTAAAGGTGATAATATCAGTTATGATTTTTATTTATAAAGTAATTCTGGCTGTTCGCTTTTATCACATTGTCATTAGATCTTTGAAAATTGTTCTCTTTATAGAATGACATTGCAATCTCTGTCTAAAACTCTTGTCTCCCTACTTTCCAGTATCATATTGCAAAATAACTACTAGCTTTCCATCACCATGAATGGTCCAAAACCTTTTTTCTTTTCCTTAAACAAGAGCTTTATACCAATTTATATGTTTTAAAAATGAATTTCTAGACTTCTAATTTTCCTTGAAGCAAAGATTTCACTGCCTATAATTATTTGGTAACAAATACCCATCATTTTATTTTAAATACGATATTGCTTTTCCAAATTTCTGTTCATTTCTCATGACATCATCCTGATTCATACTCTAAATCCTTACATTACATTATTAAAATAGTCTTCTATGTAATCATTCACACCAAAGTTGCCATTTTCCCTGTAAGATAAACCCCAGGTCCTGCAGATTTGAAAATGGGTGCTGGATCTTGCAGCCCCGAGTTTTATCACTGGAGCGTTACTTCCTCTTAATACCTGCTGCGTATCATTGTCATCATCAGTTATTAGAGTGACATTCTCCCCCCTTCCAGAATAAGCATTAACACCTTCAAAGTAACATAGCTGAGAGCAGGTTCAATCACTTAAAAAACAAATTAAATATTTTGACTCTTAAATATTTAGAATACTTGTCTTTAACGAGGACTACACTGTGGTAATAATTCTTTGCCTAGAATTCAGGCTGCCTCTCCTTTTTTTTTTTAATCTTCACCCGAGGATATGTTTGTTTGTTTTTTCATTGGTCTAGAGAGGGAGGGAGAGGGAGAGAGAGAAACATCAATGTGAGAGAGAAAAACATTGACCTGATTCCTTGCCTCCCACATGGGCCCCAACCAGGGATCCCAAAACCTGGGTATTCGCCCTGACAGGGAATAGAGCCCATGAGCCTTCTGCTCGTCAAGTGCATGGTGATCTAACCACTGAGCCACGCCAACTAGGGCTGCTTCTACTTTTGGAATCTCTACTTTTATCTACACAGTGTAAGAGTAACACAAGTATACCTGCACTCCTCCAAAGTGAGGCCTGAGAGATCAAAGTCTGGAAAGAATTAAGCTTGCTTCTTACCAGTTTCTCAGTTCCTGGAATACATATTTGTCACTCTTACTGGCTCTCCAGAATCTGGACCACTTCTGTGTTTGGGGCACCCTTGAACACGAGTTGAGCTATCCTCCCAAGTTGTCCTGCAGCTTGGGTAGCAGGCTTTGCCAAACAAATGCAGCTGCGTCTGCACTGAAGCACAGGATAGCGGTGTAGAGGAGATTTTTGTGATAGTTTCAAAAACAGTTGCTTTTCTAGGAGCAGCAGTGATGTCAGAGCTGACAGCAGCCCTGGTATCCCGGGTGGGAGTAATCCACAGTTTAGAGTGTATATTTGAAGGCTGACTTGGTGCTCTCGTTTATTTGGGTTAGTGTTTCCCAAAGTGTTTCCTACTCCAGGGGCAACAGCGTCGCCTGGAACATGTTAGAGATGCAAATTCTCAGGCACCACGCAGACCTGCTAACCCAGAAGAAACTCTGGTGGGGGACCCAGCAGCCCGTGGTTCAGCAAGCTCTCCAGGTGGTACCAGTGGTCACTAAAGCTTGAAGATCATCGGGTTAGGGTCTTATTTCAGGCTGCACTTAATTTAGCCCTTACATGAAGAGGGAGGGAGAGATACAGACAGAGAGATCCTATGTCCCTGAGTAATGTTAGTAAATTTAACTGACCTCAGCAGAGTTAAACTAGCAGCCACAGACATTGCAGTGAGAACCCCCCAAAACACCCGAACTTCACGTGGAAGGATGATTTATAATTTGCTTTCCAGCTATATGTGATGAACCTACAAATTACATCTACTAGGTTCTCGCCCCACTTTCTTTGAACCTCAGCTGCTTTTTATCAAATCTTGACGAAATTTGGTGATTTCACACTTTGTATCTTGTTTCTGATATGATAAGAGTGTTGGTGCTAGTAACTAACCCCCTGGCTGCTACACTGTCAGTAGCGTGCCCACACACTGCACATCTAAGGAGGAAGTTCGAGACGTTTCTTATATCTGTATATTGCCTTCCCTTAGCGATTAGAAATTCTGTGTGGGCAGTGGTTATGCTTTGTGGACATGTATCCTACTCATTAATCAGCACAGTAAAGCTCAGTCAAACCTATGATATATTCACTATGTAGTAAACTTAGGTTTTACCTCCATTTTCATTTGACAAATTTTTGTTTATATTTTACTTCATATTTTGGTCAAAAATAAATCATAAAAACAATTGGCTATTGGAAAATGAACTATGTAATTGAACATCACATTGAGTTCTTATATTGACTATTTTTCGATCTTCCATTAAGTCATTAACACTCTTTCTATAAATCTGCTTGCTCATATAACCTATTAAATGCCACCTCTGTGACTCAGAGCTTATTGCAAAATTCAATAAAAGTGTTTTATGATATGATGGTAAATGAAATATGGCCACAGATGGCATACAGCTCCTCTCCTTAAAAATAGAGCCTGTTTCCCCATCCCCTTTTGAACAATAGATGGTAGTAGAAGTGATTTGGTAGTGTTATTGATGATCTAGGAAAATCTGGTCTCACTGCCAACTGTGTACTTCTGAGGAAAGATTCTATCATTCTAACTACTATTCCCCTGTTTTTTTCCTCTGACAAGGTCATAGTTAATGGGCTTCTCACCATGTATCTGAAATATAATGACAATTAAAGTATATGCAACATCATAAAAATGATTTTCAAATAACAAACTGATATGTAACACTTATGACTGGGATATACTAAGTGCTTAAATCATTTGGGGTTTTTTTCCTTAAGAGTATGATTTGATGAGTCTTTTAAAAAATCTTCTAAAGTGTAAACAAAGTAGTCATGTCATTGATAATGTTTTCATGAATCAATAATTTTTATTATTTTATTTATAATCCAAATTTTGTAAGACACCCAATATTTCCATGCAATAGCTCATAGAATAAGCATGAAGTTAAAAACTGTTATATCTCAAGTATATAATTTAGGAACACATAGGAAGGAACATTCTATAATTTTATATTAAATCATTAAAAATAATTTTCAAACATGTTCATTTTTCATAATTTTGTTTAAATTATCTAACATAATTTTTGAATTTCTATCATATGCCAGATAACTATTCTCAGCACCAGAAACACAGAAATAAGCAAAAGAGGAAAAAAACTTCTTTACTATTGGGGCTTTCATTTTAGAGTAGGGAAGACTGACAATAAGTAATAAAAATAATTACGTTAAGTGCAAAGTGGTTATACAATCTTATACATGTTGAATAATTGGACATGTTAGATGTTTATGTTTGATAGTAATGAGCTGTGAAGGAAAGTAAAACAGGAAATGGGCATAAAGACTAAAGTTAATGTGGAGGGAGATGAAATGATGTCATTTTGCCTAGGCTTACCATGAAAACCTCACTGAAAATACAACATTTAAGCAAAAACTAAATGGAAGCATGCAATAAGTCTATTTGAATATCTGGGAAGGATCCAATTTAGGGGGAAGAGTCATCACAAAGACTTGAAACAGAAGTATGTTCTAGGAATATCTGGGGGTCAATATAGATGAAAAATAGTAAGTGATGCCACAAGTTATCGATGCATTTGGCAATAAGGCCAGGCCAGAGAGAGTTTTGCAGACCATTATAAAGATTTGGGCTTCTACATCTCAGACTGGGATGAAAAGTGATATAGAGCATTTTTAAATGGAGTTTTCTTTTGATTTGATTTGTATTTTTAAGTGATGGCTATTATAACTCTATAAAATAGACTGGGTGAGATAAAGAGGTGGTTGCAGTGATGGAAGCATGGACTAGGGTGATAGTGTGGAAGTTGGAGGTACAGGGTAGGATTCTGTGTGTCATTTAAGAATTGAGTCACATGGTCTACTGATGGAATAGATGAGAGATGTGAGAATCAGGGAAGATGATTTGAATGACTCCAAATTTTTTATTTAAAATTTCATGAATATTTTTCATATTTGACCATCTGCATAGTCATTTCTTAAACAATATTATGCTGTGTGGTTTTTACCATAATTATCATAATCATTCCCAAATGGCTGAATATTTGTCACATTTTAATAAACATACATTTACTGAGCCTCCAATGTGAGAAACTGTGTTAAGCTCAAAATTGAATGAGCCATAATCCTGTTCTGAGTTGACTACAAATCTAGTGTGAGACACAAACAAATCTAAAAAAATACTTTCAATTTATTGTAGGAAGTGATAAGATACAGATATAAACATTATGATATATACACAGAATAAAGTATGCTGATCTGATCTGAAAAATGGAGGGCATAGGAGTACATTTCAAGGTTGCACTAGGATTTCTCAGATAAAATTATAACAGCTTATAGATAACAAAGAAAGAAGAACTACATAAATGGGGAGATACATCATGTAAATCGGCTGGAAAATTCAATATTGTAAAAATTGCAATTTTCCCAAGATTCATGATAGGTTCAATGCAGTGTCTACTTAAAATATCTGCAGGGTTATTGTTTTTCAGTATACAATTAAAATCGTATTGACTCTAAAAGAAAAATAGTAATCAAGACACTTAGTCATGAAAGGACTAGATCAAAGAATTCCTCTGAAAATGACTCTGAAGTATTGATAGTGTTCTATTATTTTTCCGTATACACAAGTAAGATTATCCACTTTGTTCACTTTATTTATACTCAAAATGTTTGTTCAATTTGCTTTTCTGTTATATATATATATATATATATAATTATATTTTAAAGAAATATATATAATTATATTTTAAAGAAAAATTACATGGAAAGGTAATATTTTGGTTTCAGACTCTTCCAAATATTTTAGGCTTCTTTTTTCTAAGTAGCTAAAAGAAAAACAATTACCTGTATATAAATGTCACATTCTTGAGTATACAGAATCTCTCAGAAATCATTCTTTCTAATACAAATTTTTATAGCTAATAATATAAAAAATAAGGCATATAAGATATAAATTATAAATGTTTAAAATCTAATATGTTGATGTTGAAAAAATAAGCAGCAAATTCTACTTACAAAAACAACTACCAGACAAAGTTGAGCAAATTCACTCTACAGAAAAGATGTATATAACTGGACCAAACTATCAAACAGTGATTTCAGAACACTGAAAGTGATGGAAGGTAGACAAGAACTTGTGAAGTACAACTGATTCTTATTATTAGTGGTAGTTATGTTCTAGAAAGTTGCGATTAATACTGAATTAGTAAATACTGAATTATGTCCCTTAGGGGAAATACAGGGTTAGATTCCTGTTATCCTCTGATCACAACTTTCAGCGACTGATCAATACATAACCTTATTTTATGTGTGTTTCTGTTTGAAGATACCTTATTTATTATATATTATTGATGCATTAACATTGGAATCACAGCCTACAGCACTATAATGTAAGCCTGAATGAAGCTTATCTACTACATGTATATTTTCCCCATGAGATATATTATGGCTTGGTGTGCTTAGTAAAATTAGACAGCACTTTATACTTGGGGAGACATTTTAAGCAGTTAAATCACCAACAAAAAGCACAAGAATGTGACAAACGTGGCACTAAACAGATGGTGAAAAGTACACTTGTTTATAGTATGAAAGCTAAACAAGAAGGCAAAGCATTGCCTAGTTCAAGCTCAGTTGGGAATGTGAGCCATTAACATTGTCCCCATTCCGCATGTGCCTGCGAATGGACACCAAAGCCATGAGTATTAATTTGGGGGTTACAAATACATTTTAGTGAATGGGCAAATTCACAAAAATGGAATCAGTGAATGAGGATTGACTGTATTTACTCATAAAAGACTGCTACTCTGTTGTGAACGATTTATTAGCCTGTGGCCTTCTTACCTGAGAATGGAACATTCATTTTCATCACCAAGGATGGCAAAATCCACAGCTTTATCCATCAGAAGTGATGAATTTAGGGGCAGGTGACATGCACCTGGACATTTAGAGCAGAGATTTTGGAAGTGAGAGCGCCATAGAAGTATTGTGATGTTTTCATGCCACACAACCCTAGCTTTCTGCACAGATATGTATGCACCCTCTTAGGAGTACAGTTAAAATGTAAAGACAGAAAAAGTTGTAAATTTGCTACCCTCTGAATGCAGTGCTAAACACACACATGACACAGGCAACAGAGAGTGAAGGTCTTACGGCCCCATGGTGTTGGGTCATAATCTTTACCCAAATCATTGCCATGCGCTTTAAAAAAGCCCAACTCTAGGGAGCCACAAACACAAGTAGGATTAGTTCAAAGAAATTCACATATTTCTCCATTATACTAAACTTCTGAATACCAAAATATAGAGAAAATCTTGAAAGCAGAAAAAGAAAAGTGACAACAAGGGTGCAATGATGTAATTAATGACTATCTTATAAAAAATATTGATGTCAAAAGACATGGAAAGACATATTGAAAGTGCTGACAATAAACATCAGCCAATAATTATATATTCAGAAAACTGTCCCTTAAATTAAATGCAAAATATAAATGTTTATACAAAAACCTGAAATAATCGATTGTTAACAGATCATGCTATAAGAAATGCAAAAGAAAGTCTTTAGGCTGAAGGAAAATGACACCAGATACCACCTCAGACCTATAGAAAGCAGTATAGAGTAATGTAAATAGTAAAAATATGGGTAGATACGAAAGATTAAAAATATTATTTGTTCAATTTGATATATATATTAACCTCTGTAGAAGACATATGACTGCTTAAAGGAACATGTACAACACTGTATCGCTGAGTTTACAACATACATGTTTGTAGAATGCAAGACCGCAGCGTTACAGGGAGGGGAATGGAACTGCACCGGTGGAGAGTGGCCAGGAGACAGTCCCTCTTGACAAAACGAACTGTGTGAAATAAAACATGCGCCTTGAAATCCTTAGAGCAGCTACTAAAAATAGCATAAGATGTAACTAAAATGCAGTAGAAGAATGAAAATAACCTAGTAAAATATTTAATACAGCAGATGTCAATATCGCAGGCATAGGGAAGGAGAGACGGGACCAGTGGAGAGCAGCTGAACGGAAAACCCGAGCACCAGGAGGCGCAGTCACGCTGAACGGGAGCAGACTGGCCCCTGGGGTCCAAGTCAGAATCGGTCGGACTAAATACACAGCCATCGGTGGTCCATGTGGGAAATAAATTAAACGTGCACATAGATTGGAAGGAAAGGGAAAACCAGAGCATGCAAAAAGGAAACAGAGAACTAAACTGACCATACTGGTGTGAGACACAATCGGCTTTAAGAAAGAAATATTTCTTCAAAGAGGGATATTTCCATTGTGATTAAAGGATTAGGAGATAAAGAAGATATAAAAAACATAAGTGTAGGTTCACTTAAGAAAAGGAAGTTCCATAATACAGAAACAAAAACTGACAAAAGTGAAGAGAAAAATTGACAAAAACAATGATAATTGGAGAGTTTAATATTCTTCTCTTACTAATGGAAGAATTAGCCTCTCACACATGAAGCAGACAGAAAATCTTTTTTTTTCTTAACTTTGTAACTTTTTTCTATACAGAAATTTTAAAATTTATGTTGCTAAATCTGGCAATATTTTACTTCAAAGATTTGAAACTTTTGTCGGATATCCTGAACTACAAGATTATTATTAAAACTCTTTTAGATTTATTCTCATGAGTGTATATTTTGGATATTTACACTTGGCCCTTTGGTCATTTTGAAATGTATTTTCACGTGTGTTAAGGTGTTATGTGCATATTTAAGTAAGTATGCATTATAAATGGATAGCTAATTAGAGATTAACAAATTAAAAAAGACCATATTTGACATAAAATTATACATTTAAATTTATTGTGAAATTTAGCTTATTTCTCTTATCATTTTAACTTGCTATGTTTAATTTCTCTATACTGTCTAATATTTAACACATGTTGAATTATCATTAAATCATTGTTCACTCATATATTTCTTTAGTAGCTCATTGACTGGCAAGGTAGAATTTGCTCTTACCTGGTCAAAATAATAGAACATATTCAACACTACTTTTGTTTATACCTGTTTTGGACCCAGCTACCTTTATTTGAAGTCTCCATAATAATCATTCTTTGCCAATGTAAGCACAACCCAAGTTCCTCCAGGATTTATAGGTTTGCCACACAGATTATTCTCCCAGAATTAATACAGTTCAGTAGATAGAAATGGATTACTCAGAATTTTCCTACAAGTCATCCTCTACGTGAAGTACATAGCTGTATATCTCTGAAAAACATTTAGTTGTTTAGAAGTTTGAATGCTCTCTCATACACACACACACACTAAAACAAAGTCCGAGTTTCTCTACTGATCCCTCTTTTAGTTATATTATGGATAGAGGAATTCCTTGAATCTTGCTGAGCAGCTGATGATGTTAAGGTGATGCATCACTCTGATATAAACACATTAAAATAAAGTACCACTACTTAATACTAATGCAAACAGCACAGCACATTCAATCGTGTACTAAACAGCGTTCCCCTCTTCTCTTTCATCCATGTCTAGAAGATTACTGGAGCTGTGTTTCAAACAATTACTCAAATTTTGCACAGCCTTCCAACAACATGTTATGGTTACCAAAGACAAGAAGGACAGGCTGAATATGCCTTTAATAACAAAGCCACCCACCCCCCCTTTCATGTCTGTTCAATTAGAGATAATAGTTGAAGGCATTAATCACACATATTTTCAACAAAACTTTTCTTGGTTAAAGACACCCTGCAAATGATGTGGTCCAGTGCACAACCGCCCATTACGGTTGCTATGACTATGCTGAGCCTGATCTGAAAGACAGGATACAATCAGGCCTGAGACAATGAGTGGATTTTCATATTTAATGGCCTGGGTTTTCAGCTAGGCACAGCAAACTGAATAGCAGTGACCCAAAGATGACCTTCCATTTTTCTTTGATTTGTCCCCAGGAATGGATAAGGTATTGAAATCCTGGGAGTAATGAGAAAACAAGCATTCCTCATTGTATAAACAAAAACATCAAGGAAGAGTTTATCCCAGGAAACTTTTGTTTTGTTACTGATATAGGAGAATCCTCTTGTAATTATCCTTGATTTTGAGGTTTTTCTAAAAATACAATTAAAAAATGATACCAACCAGGAGTAATGGGACCCAGCAATTCATTTTATCACTAAATGCCCTTAGTTATACCCCTTTACTTGTCAGGTTTTTAGTGTGCCCACCTATAGAAGCATTTAAATATAATTATTAAATCTAGATCTACAATTACATTGCTTTCATTTCATAAGCTGAAAATGGAACAAAAAATAGGAATTAATGAGTCAAATTGGTCTCCTTCCTTTGAGGCAGAAGTGAGATGGTGCACAGCAAGTGCTTAACCAAAGACGTGGTTCAGTGCATGTTATGTTATTTCTCTATTTTCTCATGTCTTTACAGTGTATGATATTTCTTTCAACTTTGAAAATGCTGGTATTTTTTTCTAGAAGTTTTTAGAAAGCTTTTTCTCAAAAAAAATCAGATATCAATTATTACTGCTTATGAACTGAATCCCATACATTGCTATTCTAGTTGCATAATACTGATTACAGTACCATCAAGAACTGAACAACAGAATTAGACACTAGTTTTAATATAATAGTTTAAATTATATGTAATATATATAACATATATATTATGACTATGTACATTATTTTTACTTCAATAACAAAGACTGTTTTTGTGTTACCTAATTTTTTGAATTCCTGGATCATAAGGCAATTCCATTTTTTATTTTTTGAGGAAACTCCATATTGTTTTACATAGTGACTGCACCAATCTGCATTTCTACCAACAATGCAAGAACATTTTCTCAAACAGAAAAATTTTTGTCTAAAAAGTCTGAATTTCTATGTTATAGTTCAGCCTGGTTTATTAGCTAATAGGGCACCTTTAAATTGATATATGTAAATTGATATAGATGAAGAGATATGCATAGATAGGTAAGTAAATTCATAGGCAGGTACAGATAGATGATACATGGATAGATAATAGATGATAGATAGATAGATAGATAGATAGATAGATAGATAGATAGATAGATAGATAGATAGATGATAGATAGATAGATAGATAATGATAGACAGATGATAGAGATAGATGATAGATTAGATAGATGATAGATTAGATAGATGATAGATAGATGATAGATAGATAGATAGATAGATAGATAGATAGATAGATAGATAGATAGATAGATAGATGATAGATAGATGATAGATGATAGATAGATAGATGATAGATAGATAGATAGATAGATAGATAGATGATAGATAGATAGATAGATAGATAGATAGATAGATAGATAGATAGATAGATGATAGATGATAGATAGATGATGATGATAGATGATAGATAGATAGATGATAGATAGATAGATAGATAGATAGATAGATAGATAGATAGATAGATAGATAGATAGATGATAGATAGATGATAGATGATAGATAGATGATAGATGATAGATAGATAGATAGATAGATAGATAGATAGATAGATAGATAGATAGATGATAGATGATAGATAGATAGATGATAGATGATGATGATAGATAGATAGATAGATAGATAGATAGATAGATAGATAGATAGATAGATAGATGATGATGATAGATGATAGATAGATAGATGATAGATAGATAGATAGATAGATAGATAGATAGATAGATAGATAGATAGATAGATATAATTATCCTACTGAAAAATTATTCCTCACTGGTGTACTATAGGTATTAGATAATGATATATGTTTTAAAAAAAGAAAAAAAAACATGTTTCCTCATGACTAGATTCAGGTTATGGATTTCTGGCAGGGATATTATACATGTGATATCTTTGTCCTCAGGGAATCACATCTGGAAACTTACAATATCCATCTGGCCTGTTCTTGATGATGTTAATTTTAATCACCTAGTCAATGTATTCTCTATATAGATGCTATTTTTTCTATGGCAAATTAGAAATATATAAGGATAGATGGTTGAGCCATTCTGACATTCTGCTCCTCATCAAATTCCTCTTTATATTTATAAGCCATTAATTCTTGCCTGAGCCAATTTTTACTATGGTGGTTGTTGATTTTCCATCTTCAGAACTACCTCTACCAATTAGCCCATGAAATTTTATTGCAAGCAATAGTTCTCTCTTCTCCCATTTGTTATTTTTGTTGTTATGTTTAATATTAGTATGGACTCAGGGGTTCCCACTTTTACACTGGCCTTACTTCATTATTTTGATATTCAACTGTCCTAATTTAGCCCTTTAGAGCTCCTTAGGTTCAGTCCTGTGCACTTGTGACTACCCTTATTATTCTTCACAACACTTTCTCACTTTCTGTAGTAATAAGATATTCTAGGATTATTTTGTATGTACACTGCCCTAGGCCTAGAATTGTCTATTTCAACAAAGAGGTCTAGTTCCTTCTAGTGGGAAACGATAAATTGTATTACTAGAAACTAAGATCTAAACAATAGGTGTGCCCTTTGATGCTGAGTTATCTTTCATAAACCTAGGAAATTTTCTGTGCTCATGCATATACACATATACATGCACACACACACACACACACACACACACTCATACATATATACTATATACACATTTTAGAAATAATAGAATCAAACTGATACTCAATTTCAACATAATTCCTCTGGATTTTTTTCTTGTCTTCCCATTTGGATTTGTGTATCACATATTCCATAGTTAGAACTATTTTCTAAAGCAGTTATGGGAAATTTATATACTACCCAAATTCTTTATTCCTAATGAAACTCTCTTTTTAAAGGTTGCCTTAGAACTCCATTTCTGAATCATTTGAAAAAGTAAATGATTTTCCTGAAAATGTATCTGAATATTATCTATAATACTGAGATTACTCTATATGAGGGCTTCTCAGCCAGGACACTATTGACATTTTGGGCTGAATAATTCTCCATTGTGGGGGACTCTCCTGTTCCACGTAGAATGTTTAGCAGAATCCCTGGCCTCTATCAGGGCTTGCTCCCAGTTGAGAACAACTGTACCAGATCATCTATAATAATTTATTATTACAATTCTGAGGATAGTGATGACTTTTATTTCCAGGGCTAGTTGACTTAATTCATTGTGTGCTAATTCTCCAGAAACATTAAACATCTTCACTAAAACTAATGCTATAAAATATCTCTCCCAAATTTACTTCTTACAAATATTACTTGTTTTGAAAATGTGTTGTTATAATGTAGGAAGAATAAGAGAATGGCAAATACTTAACCTACAAGTAGAAAACATTCTGTAGAAAAGGAATCTTGAAAGATACTTCTTCAGAAATTCTTGAGACTTCCCTGTTTCTATTTTTGTGCAAAGATCAATGATGACAGGCGAGTGCAAAATTTGACCTTTATTGGGAAGAAATGTGTCACAGGCTGTCATTGATTACATAAGAAATTATAAACACTCTATACTAAACAAGAACATTAGCAGCATTTACAGACTGCACATCTGCCTAGTGAGATTCCAGTCATACTTAATATCACTCTGTTGCCTGAGTTGGAAACAACCTTATACTTTCCCTTAAAGCAAGAACAAAAGAGTTGCTTTATAAAAATAAGTTTCTTGAATCATACCACCTTTTTATTCTTTAAGGGACATTTTATTTCAAATGACATCTAGTTCAATAGTATGCACATTTTATACACATTTTTAATATATTCATTTTAAAGTGTATATTGACCGATTATTAGAGAGATGTTGTGGTACTTTAATGTAGACTTTGAATAAAATGCAAATGTCTGACATTTAATGGACGATGTAGGCAAGTAAAGAAATGGTCATATCTGATAACATATTTAAAAGAAGTATAGCCCAGCTGGGCATGGCTCAGTGGTTGAGCATTGACCTAGGATCTAGGAGATCGCTGTTTGATTCCTGGTCAGGGCACATGCCCAGGTTGCGGGCTTGATCCTCAGTTGGGGGCATGCAAGAGGCAGCTGATCAATGAGGACTCTCTCATCATTGATGTTTCTCTCTCTCTCTCCCTCTCTCTCTCTCTCTCTCTACCTCTCTCTCTCTTCCTCTCTCTGAAATCAATAAAGATATATTTTTTAAAAAGAAGTATAAACAATATTTATTCCAGGACTAATTTTATTATGCATTTTAATTTATTTTTCAAAAATGAGTTAGAATGATAATTACAAATGCAAAGACCACCTAATAGTGGGTGAACTATATTAGTCTCTTCAAACTGGACATGTGTACACCAGGTAGCACACCAGGTAATACATGGAGATTTATCTAAAGAATAGTCTGGAAAGGATGAATTTAAAGGATATGCAGATTTTTAATGAAGACTAGCCTGTGATCAAAAGGTACACTTTCAAAACTGTCATTCTACCATTTACCCATCCCATTTATGAGTGAAAGAAGCAGAATTAGGCTGATGTAGAATTTCAACTTCAATGCAGTTTCAACAGAGTCCTTAGCTAATAACACCTTGATGCTATCCTAAATGAAGACAAGAAAGTTGGGCCTTTATACCAACTTGAACCAATTTTTGGAAGTGAACTACCCCTAAGAAAGGATGTAACTGTGAGGAAGCTGTTACCTTTGACCATGGGAAATTGTTGGAGGCTCCTCTGTGATTCGTCTGCAACCATCCGTCCTGGCAGGCAGAGCACTGAGTGCTTTGGTCTTGAAGGTCGATCTAGGAAAAATCTACACCATCCTATAGAGTGCATATTTTGAACAGTTAGGACCTCTTTCCATTGTAAAATAACATCTGAGGATATAATTTCAAAGAGCCTGGCTGGTTTCTTTTCTGCATAACTTGTAAGAAGAAAGTAAGTTGACTAAACATGTACCCATCACCAAAGCTGATGTCATAGCTGCAACTGTCTGTTCATTATTTGCTCCCTGTACTGTATGTTTTACATCACTGTTAACTAAAATCCCTGCTGGTCTGGATGGTTTATCAGTTGTGGTGACCCACATTGCATACCTGAGATGTCTAAGCCTTTTGATCTCCATGTCCTTCTTAGATCATTGGTGTTACATTTGCTTACTTACCATTAAAATCGAGAAGGGAAGTTCAAATAGCTGCCCCAGGGGATTAATATGGTGGTAAACACTACCTTCTCAGTCCCCATTACATTAGAGTGACCCTCTCTACTCCTGATGGTCAAGATCAATTATCCTTGCCAACACGGTTCCTCTTTTAACATTTCTTATATGTTTATTGATTTTAGAGAAAGAGGGAGAGAGAAAAACATTGATCCATTGGCTCCTGCACAACCCTACTGTGGATTAAACACACAACCTATGTATGTGTCCTGACCAGGAATCAAACCCATGACCTTTCAGTCTATGGGACTAAGCTCCAACCAACTGAGTCACACAAGCCAGGATTGGTTCTTCTTCTAAATAACTTTACGACTTTTGGTAAAAGAGCCTAAAGTGAACAACAGATTACTTAGACGTCTACAAACATTCAACCTTTGAAATCCACTTAGACCTGCAGAGATTAGAGTTTCAGGGTCAGGAAGCACAAATAATTCAGATAACTCACTGGAAGTGAGGCAATCAGGGCAATTCCTATGACCACCACTTAGTTTTAGACATTTGTACTCTACCTTTTAGGGACATACACAATTAAAAGGTTACACTGCTTGCACAATTCCATCTGCCTGCCTCTTTATCAGTTGTCTATGTCCCAGTTTTTTTAATCTTTCTTCTACCTGGTCCATACCAATCAGCAAAACTATTTACTATTCTGCATGAAATAACCATAAAATTATTACATCCCCCACCTCTCAGAGCCTAAGATAATATAATCACCAGTGTAATCCCTTCCACAGTAATTCTATCCTGGGTTATCACTGTTGAGCATTTTAGCAATTGTGGTTCAACAGAGTACAAGATGAAAAAATAAAAGATGGAAAATAGCTATGATACTCAACCTTGCTCCAGTGAGAGGGTCCTCATTTCTAGTTTACCTGCAGGTAATCCAGCTCCAAATTTTCATTTTAGATTCTGCTTCTTAGAAACAAGACTTCTACCACTCCCCAGTGTCTGGGTTCCCCGGGAAACAGACCCTAAGATTTGGATGCACAAGGTGTATTTATTAATGTTCTCAGGAACAACGGCAGTAAGATAGTAGTTAGCAGTGTTGAAGAGAGAAGTTGAACTGTGATGCAGTTGCACCTGAGGCCTCAGGCAATTCCATGAGGGGCCCTTCAGGGATGTCCCTAACTTAGGCATTAACCAGTTCTTACTTGCAGGCTATCCTGTTGCTCTGGAGAGCCAAAGGCCACAAAATAGCATATATTACCATAGGTATTAGTTACAAAGACTGCGTAAAAAATTTCTTAGCAACAGAATTTAAATTTTGATTTTTTTTCTCCTTGGGTCTGATATACCCCGATTTCAATTTAGTAATTTTACTACCTTACCCTCCTTGCTGCCTGTTCCTTCTTCCTTCAGGAGAAAGATTGGATTCAGTATGTACTACCTGCATCTCTGTTTAAAGCTTTCAAGAGCCATAAATTAACTGATTTATTTTCATCATTAAAAAATTGTCACATTTAATAAGGGTTTTAAATCTATTTTAATTGAACATGAAAGGGAGAATCTCATATCAACCCCAGTGTGGAAAATTTATACATGAATTTTAAAAATTCCAAATCAACTCATTTGAAACTTTTATTGAAAACAGAAGAAACAAGAGCCAATGACAAATCTACATATGCTCCCTAATGTTATACCACAGTCTTCAAATAAATTCTTAAAGTCTGCTTCCTATATAATGAAATTGAAGTGGTGATTTACAGAATTTCTATAATTTGATGGTAAAAGTAATAATAACTTTTAGCTTACTTTGCTAAACATGGTAAAAAGTAAAAATAAAAGCATTAAAAATATATGATTTATTAACATTTTATACAAAGCCCCATTAAGGACAAACCACTGAACTAGTTGTTGCAGTGAATAAGTACTAGCAAAATAGAGCTTTATTCCATTGAAAGATCTGAGGTAGGTTAGGATTTGGGTGAGGATTGCAAAGGCTGAGGTCAAATAGTACTCGGGGTTTAGACAGGGCGTCTAGTATAATTTTAACTCCACCAATTGAGTAAACTAGCTTAAGGGTCACCAGGAAGGAAATAAAGAATTGGAGAACTTAAGGATTAATTTATAAAGATATTTGAAAGACAAGCAAAAATAAGTGTGTTAAGTTCATTATTCAGGGATTAATATAGAAGCAAAAATAATATAAGTTGAATGGTATTAGAAAATTCAATAAATGCTAAGTGGATTTAAGATTCTGTTTCAGAGAATTCATAAGATTGGAATATAGAGTTATTAATCTAGTCAGCCTGTATGAAATAAATGTTGACTTTTAATTTTTTGAAGTTTTGAAATATTAGTGATATTTAAGAGAGATGTCTGCATTTACTTAGTCATATTTTTCCTACACATAAACGTCCTATTAGGAAGATACCATTTAATAGCATATGACTATGCCATCCTTGGCCCTTGGATTAAATAGGTCAGTGGAAATATTTGTGGAAATTAGGTGTAATCTCAGCAATAGGATATGTTAAATACATAACATGGTGCTTGTTTCAATGTATAGAAAGTAATAGTATTTACTCTAAGATTTCTAGTAATATTTTGTACCTAGAAGGAAAACTGGAAATAGACTATTTTTGGGGGGTGGGAGGAAAATAATTAATAGCCATGTTTCTGATATAAGGGCATAACTTTATAGTTTTGGCTTGGGATGGACCCACACATAATATTAAAAATGCTTTAGAACTACAAAGGTAATAGTATCGATCAGAACTGATATCAGTCATAGCAGTGGAGCTAGGTCCTGGAGAACCTCTGCTGTGTCAAGAGCTAACGTACGATGTGTTTTACAGTCTCAAAGTGTGTAAGTGTCCCTGGAGAAAAAGGGTGCAATAGTGAGAGCCCTGAGCAATGCAGAAAGATTTTAACATCCAGTATGGGCATACCATATCCTCCTGGCTGAACATGAATGCTGGCTTATCTCTTGGCTCTGTAGGTGAAGGGTCAGTTTACTCCCACCTACCCATCACCTCTCATCAATGTGTATTAATGACAGATGATGTCTTAAGGAGAGTGTAGGTCAATGTGCATAAGAAACGTAGACATCTCTTTAAAAGAAAGTGAACAAAACATCAACCCCTGACTTTTGAGATTTGAAATTATATTTAATAAACTGAGGTGACCATGACTGAGGCCAAGTGGAGAATTTCACTGAAAAGAAATGTACCAAAGAAATAGAGGCTTGGACGGACAACTTGTACCTGAATTAAGGCAAATCTTTTTTTGAACATAGCTTGTGTATGGAATTCCCCAACTGCTGGCATTTTGGATGGCATTGAAAAAATGGATATATGTTTAAGAACTAAGAAAACTAAAGACTGGAGCTTTAGCTGTGGAAACTCAGATGGTTATTGTTTTGGTTTGGCAGTGGTTGATGATAACACTTAGAGAGTATTTCATATCCCTAACCCCCACACACGTAAGGACTACAGCTATTACTGCAGATGTGCTGTTGTAAGAAACCAGGCATTGCAAACCATAATGCTTCCTGTCTTCAGATTACTGAAAAGCCTGTTTTAGATGATATCATTTGCCAATGCCAGTGGAACTTTGGTCGCAAATGTGGCCCATTGCCTGATTTAATGAATTAAAAGACTTCCAAGTTTCTAACTTTTCATATAATGGTAACAAAGACTGACCCTTTGGATTGAATGAGTAACAATAAGTCATCGCATTTAATATTTCAAAAAATTATATGACCTTATGTTGTATCCTTTGTTCATGAAATAAGATGTAACACATCAGTTTAGATAATCAGAAGAGGAATTGTGTTCTAATTTACAGTCAGAATCTGATGACAATTTTTTCAGAGTTGAATGATAGTAAGTTTGTATTATGAATGAGTCATAAGTCAACTGTTTACTTGCCATTTGACTATTGCAGGAAAAAATGTTGTTTTCCTTCTACTTCTCACAAGCATACTGATCTGCTTTCTTAAGGTCATATCACCATGTAAAAAGGGACAAAAACCTAAATCCACCTCATTTCTCTGCTTCTGTTCTCATTCTCTTCCAAACATTTATGGATGATTGATGTCAGTTATCTCTTGAGGTCTAGGGGTCCCCACTTTTTTACTTTTTTCTCTATGCTTCTGGATAGAAGTTGGCAAAACACCAAGTCACACAGAAGGGAGGTAGATTTACATCTAAATCCTGTGACGCCAAGTTTACTTGAAAAATCTGGAACGGAAGAAATTCATTTGACAATTATTCATTTGCTTTTCTGTCTCTCTCTCTGTCATTGACCATCAAGAAAACTTTAAATATGAATGGTAATTAGAAGGATACAATTGAATATTTGTGGCAACCTTACCACAGTATAAACCAGAAGTATATAGTATTATCATTACTTTCCTAGCAATATTTTTAAATAATAGTAAATTAATTAGTATACATGTGAAATTTGTTTTCATAGCTGGTAGATTATAACTTAGCTATTGGAAACTTTGTTTACCTGAAGAGATAGAAACAGATAATTTGAGTGGCCTCATAAAGTGCTTGCCATTTGTCGCAATGTCTTCATGCTAATCGTATGAAGCACAGATACCGTTTTTTTAGAATAAAGTATTAGCCAATGTCTATCACAGGACAATAGCACAATATTCGTATTTAGTCTTCTCAAGGAGGTAATCCCTCAGTGATGCTAAAAATGATCTGACACTGTTATAAAATTGTGGGAGCTGTGTAGTCAAATTCATGCAGATTATTTTTCCAGTAAGTGTTCATTTTACTCCAGTCATACCAACCTGAAAAATTAAAGATAATAATTTGTGTAATGTGGTTGTCTAGAGCCTAATTTTTCTAATAAGAGGCCAGCGTTAGGAAGTAAAAGAAAGTTGTGGGGGCGATTATATATTTAAAAACAAAAATTTGTCTTACTGAACCACTTTTTCATTCAGAATACTCCAGAATGTTTTCCTGAGTGAGCACTTTTGCAAATACCAATATATATAATTAAGTAAAAAAAAAGATAAGTGAGGAACTGAGTGTATTAAATGCTAACATTATTATAAAAAGAATAAATTATATATACTTGATGACTAAATTACCTCTTGAATAAAACAAAAAGAACTGGAAGAAGTGTTGATGTGGAAGTTAAGAATTAAGTGGCTGCATGACAGAAAAGGCAAGGATTTTGATTTTCGTACTATTTGAACTAATTCATGGATATGTTACTTATTACAAATAAATCCAATATTTTTTTAAAGTACTGGGTTTGGAAGGTAAACTTTTTGTGTTTAAAACCCAAATCTTTTACTTTATAATTAGAATTATATTTAATATTTCTGAGGCTCTTTTCATAAAAGTAAAATAGGTAAAATATTCCTGGTAATTTCATAGATCTTATGAAGATAAACCAATATTTTATTCAGTAGTACTTTGTTTGCAAGTAACAGAAACCTTCTTTATATTTCAAATGAAGCCTCCCATCCCCCAAGCAGTGGTTTATATTACAGGAATGGAACCCTGAGTTTAGGGAATCCAAATATTTTGTAATGTTTAGTAATCCTGCTGGTGCTTTGCCCTAATGGAGACACTATCTTTATAAATATTGAGCTTCAGAAAATATGTTCTTTGAACTGAAAGGAGATGTTATCAAATCTTCCAAGGATGTTTGCCACATAAAATTTCCTTGAAAAGATAGTCTAGAACAAAGTCAATAAGTACCTCCACTGGCAAAGTGGGCAGAAATGCAAGATACATCCAACAGTTTTAGATATATGTGAACCCATGACACCTATGGTCAGCATGGAAGTCAGCAAAAAGGTGAAATAGTGATTAATGTCACCATGCAGGATCTAGTGCATGCTTTTATCAACTGGAACAGAGTCTTGGAGTACAAATGAAGCAATCCTTACTAGTCTAACAATTGAAATTTATGTTGCCACCACCTGGGAAATCGCAAAAGACCAGATAATTTTAAAGAAATAATAAAACTGATTTTATTGCTGTCAATTGTCTTCTACGAGGGTTTTTTTATTTACTAGAAAAGATTTGAAAATTTTTACTTACTGTCATGGTAAACTAAATTTTAAATTTCCATTTAACTAATGCACACTAAAATATAATATTCTATCATAATTTTGTTCTATTTAATTGGATAGATGTTTAGAATATATATTGGATAGATGTTTAGAATATATATACAGACACACACACATAGTTAATTTTTTTTAAATCTAAGAATGCAAGCAACCACCAGTATCCTAGTTCACCTGAGCAGCCACACTGTGGCTATTCTTAGAATAATTTCAGAGAAGATAAAATATTCTACATTGCTTTCCACATTTATTATTTAAAACTGGATAGTAGATTACTTGCTGAGAATTCCAATATCTTCCCAGAAGAAATTGTGTTCTATATAGAAAGTTCAATAAAAGTTATGTTTTCTTATATTTGTCTTTATTTTCACTGGAAGAGCCATGCATCTCACAGTCAGTATTTGGTATGCTGTTAAAGCTCCATCAGGAACTTAGTTTTGGTAGAATGCTAAACACAATGGATAAGACCTTCAGAGACATGAAAATGACAACAAAAAGCTGAATAAGTTAACATTTTTAAATCTAGTAATTTAAATAGAAATACCGTAAAGCTGTGTTGATACTGTTAAGGTAAAGGAAACTAACTCTTACACTGAACACCATGCATTCTCAACCCAGTGCAGAGCATCTCAGTGAAAATACATTTGTGCATGTGTACCTAAATATATATTTATATATATACGTATAATTATAATTATATGTACTTATATAATTATATCTTATATTTATATACTTTTAATATGTATGTTGTGTCATATGGTTTTCTAGATACTAATTTTTGTAGTAAGAGACCACCTTTAAAAGGTAAAAGAAAGGCGTGGAGCAATTATATGTTTAAAAACAAAACATTTTTTTTAATTAATCCCCCTCTCCCTGAGAAAAAACAATACAAAAATCATTTTTATTTTTATTTTTATTTTAAAAGCAATTGTTACCTTTGCACTCACTAGGAAATCAGACAATGGAGTGCGTATGCATTTTCTGACATACTTATTACAACTAAACTTTGATACACTAATGTAATTGAAGGTGATAAATGCAGTAGAATTTTTTTTAGTAGAGTGGTGTTGGGGGGCAAGGACACACATAAAATGTGTGTCACCCTCAGTGAGATACTGTTTATCATTGTACTCACCCCCCAAATTTTTATTTATTATTTTTTATTTATATATTTTTTTGTATATATTGATATAGGAAGGAAGGAAGAAGGAGAGAGAGAGAGAAATATCAATGATGAGAGAGTTCTATCAATGATGTTAGAAACATCAATCATTCTATCAATGATGATAGAAACATCAGTCACTGATCGGCTGCCTCCTGCACGCCCCCGACTGGGGATCGAGCCCACAACCCAGGCATGTGCCCTGACTGGGAATCGAACCCCGATCACCTGGATCCTAGGTGAATGGTCAACCTCTGAACCATGCCAGGCCAGGCCATTTTTATGTTCTGTATTATATACATTTGTATACAGCAAAAATGGCTCAAAATTGTACTTTGAATATCTGGTCTTTCTGCAGTTTAGCCAATGTTTCCATTGTTACTTATATTTCTCCTTCCTGTTCCATCTGGGCCTTGCAATAGACAAGAAATCTATAGCTGGTTGAAGTAAGTCTCTATATTTTTTTCTTATTCAGACTTAAATCTCCACTTCTCTCTCTTGTCTTCATAGAATTAGGAAAGTTCTAACTTGCTGGTACTGTCATGAGCTGCCTTTCTACACAATTGTCCACTTATATATTTACAACTGATCTCTCACGAGAGTATTTCGGTTTTCAGAATGCTCTCACCAGCTGTTTCCTTGACAAAAAACATTTCACTCTCCACTGAATGGTAAAAATATTGCTTTTCATTTTCCTTCTTGGCACCTAGTTCTCAGGTAGTACCTTCCACACAGACTGTCCCTTGCAGCTTCATTGCCCCTCTCGCCTCTGTAGGTCATACATGAATCTTAGAAAAAAACTCACATATCCTTTGGCCTAAGAAACTTGGGGAAGCTCAGCTACCCAACTGAGCCATCTCTCTTTTACTCAGTAGGTTTTGCAGACACAAGTTCATTAAATTTCTGACCTCAAGCCCCTCCAATTGCAAAGTACTCAAATAAATTCTACAAGTATTCCATTTTTCAGCTTCACATTTTAGGCTCGAGGTGACGGAAGGATAAATAACATTTTCATCCTTAATTAGGTTAATCGATAGAAGATACCCTGAATAGATAATAAAACACAGGTTTATCTAAAACCAAACAAAATAAGAATATAAGCATGAAATCCCCTCCAACCTTTTTGTTAAGTCTTGTATTAGGATTCTCCAGAGAAATAGGACCAATGGGGGGGGGGGGATATATATATATATATATATATGTGTGTGTGTGTGTGTGTGTGTGTGTGTGTGTGTATGTGTATATATATATATATATATATATATATATATATATATATATATGTAAAGAGATTTATTATAAGGTATTGGCTCACCCAATTATGAAGACTGAGAAATCCCACCATCTGCCATCTGCAAGTTGGGAACCCAGGAAAGCTAGTGCTAGAATTCCAGAGCCTGAGAGCAAGATGCCAGTGGTGTAGATTTCAGTCTGGATCTCAAGGCCTGAGAACCCTGGTTCTCAGCGAGGACAGGAGAAGATCCATGTTTTGGCTCAACATGGGATATTATTTCCTTAGTAGCAATTCAAGACTGTAATTTTTTTTTAAATTATTTTATTGTTGAAAGTATTACAGATACCCCCATTTTCTCCCCTTTACCCCCTTCCCCCATCGCCCACCCCTCCCCAGTTCTTTCCCTGTCTATTGTCTGTGTCCTTAGGCTGTGCATATATGCATAAAAATAAAGTCTCCCCCTACAAGTTTACCTGTGAGAGTTAAGGATCCTCAAGAAAATGATGGAAGACTAGAAGTAAGTAGTTTGCTAGAGATAAAATGTTATATATCATTCTGAAGGAACATCATTAGAATGGATATTTAATTAAGATAAAAAAGGTAAATAATCTCTGTCATGCATACACACTCAGCAACATTTAAAGCAACAACGTAAAGAAGCAAATAGGAAAAAATGTTAGGAAAGTGCAGTTGTGTTGTTTATTAAGGTGATATTTCTCAAGAACAGGGAACCTGTAACATATCTCAGTGTGTAGTTGTCACCCTGAAGTCATTGGCTCTGTTCAAAAACAAACAAAACCAAAAAGCACAGGTACTTGGCACTTCTTATTTCTGACTATTCCATTGCACTCATTCTGTATCTACTGTTATAATCCTCTTTAACGTGGGGCAACTAGGCAACGTACAATGATAAATTAATGAAACCAGCATGCATTAGCAACCCAAGAAAATCTCTCTGAAGACGTATTATTCATTCCGCAGTGAAGACCACAAGATTGAGTTATTCTCTTCTCACTTTTTTAAAAAATGCTGTTTATTCATGTGGCTTATAGAGAATTATGAGAGATCAAACAGGTTTTTTGCATGTTTAAATCTAGTCATATTGAATAATCATTATAATGTGTATAGTACATGCAATAATGTTCTAAACTGCAAGAAATATACTTAAATACATTTTTCTGAAAAGATTCATTACTCAACTTCCCAATCCTCTATTTGCAATAAAGCATATATCTCTTTTCTACATTCAAATAAGGGGAGTATCTGCTTTTAACAGCAAAATTTCTTGGCTATATCATGACCCATGAGATTTAACTGGAATATTAAAGTCATGCACCTCTCATTTGCAATGACATTTATGTAGCATGAGTGTCAAGGACAAATAAACTAGTGCTTAAGTAATGCCTATTTTAAAAGGAGCCAAAATGCACGTGCACACATTATACAAGCACAAATGCATGCACACACACGGACTCTCAAGGCAAGGTGTCTTCCCAGAGGAGAGAAAATCGAGCAACCTCGCCCAATTATTAGTTTCTTAGACTTTACATGATTAATTGATATATGCGTAACTTGCCATCATTACATTCCTTTTCAGTATATCTTTTTAACCTGGAAATTATTTCTCTTTGTTTAAAACTTTTAACTAATCATTTCAATAAAGAGAATCCTCCAGTTGGAGAGAGATGAAAATATATCAGAAATGGCAGACCTCTATAGCCAAGTTATTGCAGACACTCAAAAAGTCCTGCAAATATATTAATGTGTGAGGAAACAAGGGAACGTAGTAAAGCATTTGATCCATCAGATGAAAATAACCCAAATTCTTGCTGTATGTCACTGATATTATAATTGATAGTCATTCAATGAATTTCTCCATTTAAAGATATTTACTAGAGTAAATTAATATATGTAATTTTTATTCACATCTATTCATATATATATAATTATACATGTTTAAGTTTTTGGCTGATTAATACTAAAATAGATAAAAGGGTATTTGATAAACAGTATTCATGGTATTATTTTTTATTAATTCCTCTTTTGGGGGAGTGTGTTTTTGTTGTTTGGATTTTTCCTCTCTTTTGAAACACCTAAAGTTTAGTGGGTATACTATAAAGGTGTAAGGTTTATATGGGAATTTCTATTTTATTTTACACTAATAAATACTGAAATAAAAAGTAAATATTTCTGTTTTCAGATAGGAATATAGTATGAACACAACATATATAGTCTGATCAGTATGAAGAAAATGTTCTGGCATAATAAGACCCATGAATGAGTCTTGGACATTATTAAATAAATCTGCCTGAAATGCAATCTGTTTTTGTTTTTCTGTTTCTCAGCCAAACTGACATTAAAATCTTGCTTCAATGTAGCATTTTTTTCAAACTTACAGACCCAATAAACAAACATTTATTGGACTTGACCATAAATAACTATTAATGGCTTCTAAAACTATTTCATTATCAATGAATGTAGAGTTTTCATCACTAAAGATAGTCAAAAAAATATGTCATGATTTCTGAAATAAAACAAATTATCATAGGAACTTTGTAAACACTTCTGAGTGGGGCAAGATTATTTTGGATAAATGTATAGTCTCCCAAACAGAATATTTTTAAAAATAAGAGCATTTTATATAGTTTTACTTTGGAATGTATGTCAAATAATTAGTTTTATGTGTTACTTTTCTCCACCTCATTTTCCCAATTCAACTTCTTAATAGAACTTGATTACTATTTTGTATTTATAATACACTGACATATTTACATCCTTATAATATACTATGAGAAACGTATGAATGTGTGCGTGGGTACAATTCTTCAACCAAAATTACAGGTTTCACTTTAATATTTTCTATGTTCTGGTTTCACCTATAAGCAAAATTTCTCCTATAATAATTGAAGTAAAAAGACAAGTTTTTAAAAAGGAAAAAAGTGTTCTCCCAAGGAGACTTGGAGGGTCTGGAAAAATACTAAAGTGTAATTTAGTCTATTTTTATTGTGTCTCCAGAGAGTTTAGATGCTCTGCAGTTTTCATCCTAAAAACTTCCATGTCCACAGCAATAACCCTCATCAACTTCTTGTCCACACTGCTGATTCCACATTTCTAAAGTTAAAAATAAGTCTAAAGCAAATAAGATTTTTTTGGTACTTTTATCAAGTAAGGAATAATTGGTGTAAGAAATTTTTGGAGAAAGATTTGTGCCAGTTTTGTAAAATGAAGAAAAATAGGAAAGGCTGGAATAACTGAGGTTAGGCCTCAGGGAAATTTAATAGTTGAGGACCCCTGCCCCAGGCCCAAGTGTCCAGAGGCTTAAGCACCAGAATTGAAAGATTTCAGCTCTTATCTTAGCTCTGCCCAAGCTTGCTATAAGAACCTGCGTAAAATACTTAATTTATCTCAAATTTATCTTTTGTAAAAGTAAGAAGAACTGATTAAAATCATGGGGTTTTTACTGATGCTAATGTATTTGATTTCCCTATAAATGAGTATAGGGAAATACAAGCCATGTGGTTATTTTGCATAGAATAGGTAATTTTCCATGCAACGGGTTGCTATTTAAACTATTGTCAAGGTGTTTCCGCATTCTAAAGCTGAAGGATGAGCTCAGCCACAATTAAGGCAGGTAAAATTTATTTTTATTGATACTTTCAGGCTACCTGTTCCTTCTTTCCTGACAGTGTCTTCTTCCTTAATGATCTAACAGCTCCCTATTCTTTTTTCCTGGCAAGGAACAAATATAAATGAATGAATAAATAAAATAAATGATCTGATTAAATAATTCTAACCAAGATATGGATGATATGTTTTCATTTATTCCTGGGAAATTTGCTATTTAAAGAAAGCCACAGGAGAAGAGTTTACCCAAAAGAGTAAATGTTTGATCGTTCGGTTTCGGTAACATTATTCCCACAGTGCAGGTATTGCTCTGTTCTGCCACCTTCACAGAGGTGGCTTCTCTTCCAAATATCCAACAATGCAACCAACTCAGAACCCAGAGAAATGGCATAGTACACATATTGACTTCCTGACATATTAGAATAACACTTCTCCCTATATTTGGAATTTGTGTTCTTTGGTTGCTTCTTTATTGGATAATAATTTTGTAATTGTAAATTTTAATTTGACCTGGTACAATGCACAGTTTATATTTTAAATTGTAACTTTTGTAAAAGAGAAGGGAAAAATAAATCTATCTTTCCTCTACATTTATTCACTTTTAATAAAATACGGTATCAAACATTTATAATTATATATGTTGCATTATCAAGTATATTCCTAACAAAAAGGAAATTCCATTTTGGTAGGCTGTTATGAGAACCAAATTCTTCACTTATTTATAATTTCGAATATCTGAATATTGGAGATGTTCCCATAGACTAGCTTCAGGCTCTGTAGATTTCCAACTCTATTTCTCCTCCACTATCCAGTGCTAGATGCTTTGGGGCATATTCATATAAGGAAAGAAAAAGATATATATATATATATATATATATATATATATACACACACACACACACACACACACACACATATATGTATATATGTATTATATATACACACACATATATGTATATATGTGTATATATTCTAAAGTATACCCCAAAGCATCTGGGACTGGAAGTATGTGGACATGAGTGGATACTCATATAGAATTATGTATGTATACATTATGAACACATAACTATGTATGTATACATATATATGTATATGTACATAATTTCTATATGTTTGTGCCCCAAAGCATATATACGTATATGTATATGTGTATGTATGTACATACATGTATATGTGCGTGTATATTTACATATGAATAATAGCACAAAGTATGGATTTTCTGTCTCACCAGACTCCAAGTAGTACACATTTGATGTATATTATGTTAAGATGTATGTTCTAATCAGTATAGTAACCACTAAAAAAAATACTAAAAAGTATATAGTTAAAAAGATCAAGTTATATCCATGATCGTCAGACCTGACATGCATGAAATCCCCCTGAGTAGATTGCTATGTATTCTTAGGCTTTATACCTGGAAGTTCCTTTTCACTAAGTGTTGCTTGAAGCCCATGTATAACAATGTCCCAATAAAACTTTATTTACAAAAACAGATGGTGGAGTAGATTTGACCCTGAGGCTGTAGTTTGCCAACTACTACTCTAGGTGATTAAGGTAAAATTTGTATATGAAGAAGCTTTATAAAAATGGAAATACCACTTTGATAATTTTATTTATTATACATCTCATCTAATTCAATGACATTAGTATTATAGACAGGCTAAACTTAAAAATGGCAGGATAAAATGTACATTAATTGAAGATTATTACTCAGTTACTATTATAATTAATTTATGCAAGCTCTAAGTAGTTAAGGAAAAAGACTAAAAGGACTATTCCTATTAAGCTGAAAATCTAAAAATGGAATGAAGCTATGTTAAACAAGTTCCAAAAAAAATTATACGCAGAACGTTTGTAATTATAATGCTAACTAATGCATTTGCATTGTATGTGGTATTAGCCTGATCATTGTTGGGAAATAAAAGTCATAAACAAACATCTAAATTGGCTCAGTGACCAGGATATTGAGATATTTGTCACAAGACTTGGGTCAGCTTTTTTTAGCCATAACTTTTTATGTATGATTCATTATATCATCTGTAATATCATCAGAAATAACAAAAGGTGACAACCTTAAATTGTAGGATCCAAAAGAAAATCAGATGTGATGAAGCCTTTTCTGTATATTCCTTTGACTGGAAAAGATAATGTAGTTTTAATGCTAATTAATGCCCATAATTTTGACCTGAAACAATGTATTGAATTATCAAAAATATAAAAAGGTTTAATTTTATGAAAATACTTTCTGTAAGTGTACAAAACTCTATAAAATTATCAATCAGGTGATGTTTACTAATTTATTTAATCAATGAGAATGACCTGTTTCCTAAATAGTCTCAATAAACATTTAATCCTATATTTATTTAGAAATATCTAACACTATAGGTGTAGAGATCTTAGTTTAGTGACATTCAACATTTTAACAGAAGTTTTAAGAAACATTGAAAGCCCATAAAATGGTAATTAAGGTCTTTCCAAATTCTGTGGGTCATCACCTTTTCAGCTCTTATTTCCATTCAGGCACTTTTTTATTCAGAACAGACTTTCTGAAAACCCAGTAACAAACTTTTCACAGACACACTCGTGTGTATTCCACAGCACACAGTATTATCATTATTTCCATAGCTTGTATATTCTTTATGAAAATCATAAGGGTAATATCACAATTGACAGCATTACTGAATTAATTTTACAGAATATTAATTTATTTCTTCATATTGCTTTTGTCAAGTATCCCAGTTATGGCCATGTTACTAACTTTGTGGACTTTATAAAAGTGTCTTTTATTAATGGTTTTTGTGACCATTTTCAATTTCAGTCTAAATATATTTTTAACAGGTGAGTGTGCATATTTTCAGTGTAATATTTACCTCACTTTAAGTCTACTTATTTTTCCTGATCCTTTTTTTTTGGAAAACAAATTTATATGATATGTATTCAATTTTGAATGTTCTTCCATTCAACAAGCTAGTTTGGGATACATAATGAATTGAGTTCTCTGACAATGAATTTGAAATAGATATTGTGTGTGGAATTATTAAAAGATAAAAGATATTCCACATCTTTCTAAAATGAATATTCCATTTATTTAGTGGGTGGTTTGCTTTCTTCAGGCGCTCTTAATTTGTACTACTTGGTAATATACTCGCCACAAGGCAAGGTTGGCCTTCTCACCCTAAATAAATTTAATGCTTTCTTCAGCCCCAGAATGCATTTCCCCTAACCAGTTGGGGCATCTTGTAAACAGAATAAATAATTAGCTACTTAACAGCTTCTTACTTGGAACATGAATTTTTAATCACTTAAGTGCAACATGGCAGAATGAGTGAACATATGCCTATATTTTCCTAAGAAAAAAAATGACCGGACGCACTATACTCAGGGCTCTTAAAAAAAATGAGAGAGATTTAATGGAGCTTGGTGGCCTTAGGACACTATTCAGTAACCAAAAGTACAGCTAGGTTTCTTGGAAAAACTGGCTTCTACAATAATAAACAATATCTGTTAGTCACCTATCCTCCCAACAAATTCTCTTTTAAGTATCCTTTCTGCTATGTGAGCAATCAGAGAGCCATGCTTTAGTTGCAGTGTGCTACATGTTAACCAGTTGTCCTGTCTCTTATTTTTCATATCCTTCCAAACCATAGAAAAAAAGAGAGAATTCATAATACAAATTATTTCAATACTTGAAATTTTACTGTAGAATTACTTTTTCTACTTTTTAGTAGTAGAATTGTTATAACTTTCATGACAAAAACTTTCTACCCCCCTTTTTTCTGGTAATTGAGGCAATATTGCTATCAGGATGCTATTAGAAGTCATACTGATGAGCCAATTAGCTTATTTGTACATGATTGAAGCAAACAAGCTTTAGCATGTCCTGAGATATCTATCCCAAATTAGGCCACATGGCCCAGTTTTAAAATGTTGCAGTTGTCCTTTGTCTCAGGAGAAAAAATTTTATTGAATGAGTTGATATGGGCTATGCCCTTTATTAATTCTTGCACATTCTAAACAACATGTTCAAGTACTGAATCATCTGATTCATTCATTTTTTGAAGTGTCACATCCTTTATTACTCAGCAGAAACACAGTTTTAAGTTGACTATGCACTTAAAAAGAGCAAGACAAATTATTTTTCCCCTGCCTTTCCCTGGGAGGATGAGTATCCCTCAGTCCCTTCCTCCTTCCTTCCCTCCCTTCTTTCCTTCCTTCCCTTTCTTTTTCTCTCTTTTTTCCCCTTTTTGAATTAAAAAACAAAACAAAACAAAAAACCCTGCTACCAATTTAAACCATTAGACCTGTGGTTGGATGCCATTATGTTACTAATGGATCCACAGTGCAATGTGACACCACTATGATCTCCATTGGGAGACACAGACACATAATACACGTGTTTATTTTAAGTCTAAAAGGGTATGCTAATGGTTTCAGCACTTTAGTATTAAGTAATGAAAAAATGTCCCGTTTGATAGGAAACGTGTTGTAATGTAAGCCATGTTTTCATGGGATAATGGGGTCTTTTCTTTCCTTATTGAAACTATGCTGAAATTTCAAATTAGATTCATGAATTAAGACGAAGCATGGACATGCTTGTAGTTTGCTCCACTTAACTCTCGCCTTACCTCTGCTGTGTATATATCTCAGGAGACCACATTCGCACAATCTTCAAGTAGACATGTGGTTCAATGTCCAATGCACTGCTCTCAGACTGTAACTGCACTGAGGTCGTGTGTTTGTAATTTATTGAATCATTGCATAGCTTGTTTGCTTTTTAAACTAAATTTAACTTGAATATTTGATGTTATTAAGTCCTAACAAGATAGGTTGCTTTTAAAAAATAAACATGTAGTGATGATGACTGAAGAAGACTAGGCTTTGAATAGTGAACACACAATACAGTATACAGACTCTGTATTATAGAATTATACACTTGAAACCTGCATAACTTTATTAACCAATGGAACCCCAATACATTCAATAAAAGAGATAAAATAATAAAAAGATAAAAATAAATATAAAAAGTATAATTCTTAAACTGAGGAGAGACTGTTAAATCCTTTATTTGAGATTAGAAATGAAGGCCCTGTGAACTTGCTCACCCAATATATCTTACATCAAATGATTAACTGATTGTTTGATTAATTTATTCCTCTTATCCACCCTTTTTTTGTTGTTGTTTTCAGTTTTTCTATTATGATTGGCATTCTAAGCCATGGTGGGAAATAACACAACTTAGGAACCAATTAATGGACATTTTAAGTTTGAGAATCTGGAGGAAACATTTAAATCAGGAGAGGAGAAGCTGCTTCCAGTTTAGAGTCTGAGAAACTCGAGACCATCAGCGGGTGTAACCAGAGAAAAAGCACTTTCTGTGGCTCTGCCACATTCTTAACTCCTCCCCGGCCCTTTTCATCCAGGCAGGGAAGGAGACAATAATAAAGGCGAGCGAGAACGGTCACGATGGCCACATTTTCTGACAGACAGAGCTGTCTGGTTGTTCAAGTCTAAGCCCTTCTATTGTTCTCCCTTTCAAATTAAATCTTCGTCAGGAGGGCACACACTGGTGCGGCCTCAAGAACAAAATAAACACTGACATTAAGTATACTCAAAGTGTGGCATTTGAGGGCACTTAGGAAGACTGTATGGCCCGTGGAACCATCAGACACCAAGGGTTCCTGGCCATTCCCCCTGTGCAGAATGCTGAGACGCCAGGGGCTCAGCAGCCGGCACGCGAGACACCGAGAGAACGTGGAAGACAGGGCTGCGGAAGGGACAGTCACGTCCTCGTAGGGGCGCTTTATCATTAAGACGTAATATTAGTTCAGTTCTGCTGCAGATGTATGCAGCTTCTTGCATAATACGTGCACATCTTCACTGGTTATAGGGCTCAGTGGACAGTGTCCCTCTGTGTACCAAGCCTTTGTGCACAAAATGTGTAACTTTAACAGCCATTCCAAGGGGCTACTACAATAAAAAGTGATTTTACTAGCGATGTTCCAACTTTAAGATTATACTGTCATCTTTCATAATATTCTCTCTTAAGTATATCTTATTTTTTGTGTATGTGTGTCAAATTTATATCATTTCCATGACATATTTATGTTATGCATAGGTAACTTTTGAACAACCATTAAAATTTTATCTAGTTATTACATATACTTTCCATAGCATATTCTTTTATAATTTTTTGCCAAGACTATTAAATAATATCAAAAATTTAATTAAATAAAATTTTAAAAATCCTGTCTACCTCAGGATAGCAAACAATTCCTAAAAATTCATTGACTTTAAAACACCTGTAGAATTAGAACAGTTGAGCTTTTAAATAGATTAAAATTTTATTCAGTTATATTTTTCCTAAAGTTGTACTAATTTTAAAATTTAAGTTATAACTAAATGAAAAGAAATAGTGCCATGAGGGTCTGTTAGTATTGAAAACCTACCAAACTAATAATTATAGCTTCCCTGACTTCTGCTGTTCCAAATGTCCAAGAAGTCAGAAATATTTTACTGGCTGTCCTCGCAGGATCTTCTCATCCCTCTGAAGTAAGTGCACCAAGAGCAGACATCCCACGTCCCTTGCAGACTAAGGACACTGAAACCCAGGGCTGTATCTCACCACTGTTTAGACAGCAGGCTTTTCAGAGTACTAAGGGTAAATTTACAGCTCCTTTTGCAAGTTGCCTGTTCCTTATATTCAACTTTACTATTGATGTTAATAATGCAAGATGGAGGAGGTAGCAATAAAAAAGGTTTATACTTTAGGCATTAAATGTAGAGTGATACTTTCATAGTGCGTTTATGTAATTGGATTGTCGCGCAATGACATCTACATCTAATTTCAGTTCTTCCCTTAAAACTCACCCAGTTGCTCAAAAGTTCTTGTCATTTAAAAAATGTAATAATTGAGTAATTCTGCTTTAAGTGGCAGAAATGTTTAATTTGGACACACTGATTTAAAAAAAAAAAGGCAGTGGAAGACAGTAATAGGGCAGTCAATGCTAAGTGAGATAAAACAATTGTGCCAGCAGTTGGAATGCCATATGGAAAAATGAAGCCTGGTTTCATAACCAGGATGGAGAAAAATCTGTCAAGGGCTATTTCTGTTGCATATTCATGACCTGAAAAATTGTGTTAATTGCTGAAAGAATGACTCAAGCTCGAGAATGAATTTATTGCGATAGGAGTGGAGCACATTAAGAATAGCAGTACGGTTTCAGAATTCGATCCAGGTGATAGTTTAAGGTTTTGTTTTGCTTGTTTGTTTGTTTGTTTATTTTTTCACTTAGAACTGGCAGGAGAAAAAAAGTTAACTTTATTTTGTTCCTATTAAAATATATTTTCACATGCATTTTTCACATTTATAACATAGAAATCTAAAAAAGTCTAGAGTTATTTAATGTGTATTTAATTTTACTCATTACATAAATAAGTAGGTATGGGATAAAGGTATAACATTAAATGACAAGAACTTTTGGCAATTTTCTATGCTATATTATTTTAGAAAGTGCTACATCCTGAACAACTCCAACCATTAATACAATATTTTGCTTTTATATTTGCTTTTTGTTTTGTTTGTTATTGATGTTTTTTGGACAAAACATAAAAGGAATATTTAAGATTTGAAGTCGAAACGAATGTGGACACATTAATTTTTGAGTCACATTTCTAATCTCTACCTTTTGAAACTCCCCATATTCAGGTCAAATGTAATTTAAAACAAATCAATTCTGCATACAAACCATGAATGCTCTTTTCAGTGCTGGTTTTTAGCAAATTATAAGAGGCAAGTTTAAGAGAACAAAGATAAAAGCTACTAGGCAAATGGTTCCTGTTGTGTGTTTTTTAATAGACAAGAATAAATAGAAAACTTTATATTATAATGACTAACTTACGTGAAAGGTGCCAAACTGAGTACTGACAGAAAACTGCATTACCCAAAGCTTTGGCTTGATTTGCTTGGAAAACTCATAAGATTCATTCAAGGAAATCTGTGTTTTAAAAGTAGTTCTAGAATGAGCTTTTCTTTTCAAAGTTCTCTGAAGTGTTTTCATCTCCTAGAAATATTATATATCCTCACTAGATTTTCCTAACTCCATTCCAACCTCGAGAAACCTCTTGAATTTCAAGATGAGCCAAGTGACCTAGCTTCAAAAACATGGACTCAACTAACCTTCTTTTAAATTGGTGATTTCAGCAACGATTAAATATCTGTCTTTCAGTTTTCTAACATGGAAAAAATGTGAGGACTCATCATCAAGAACTTCAGTAAAGTTATAATAGTTGAGAAGTCATGTTCATGCAAATTCACAGATTTGTCTGTGAAGTTACTATATACAGACTTTTGTCAGAGGCACGTCCAATGTCTCCATTGTGCCAACCTGAAACCATAAGGGATATGCAACACACACCTTGTATAAACTTAATATCTTGAAAATATTCAGTAATTTCATTGGTATCAATTTCTAGGGCAAGAAGTTTTTTTCTGTTCACTACCGTAATTTAGAAATGTTTTGACAATAGTAAAATATTAAAAAATATGTTCTTGCAGTGAAATGTAATAAAAGAATAATACAATATGAAAGTAACAGTACTCTTTGAAACATAAAAAGCTGCAAAATATGATTTAGATTCTTCTGCTCGAGTTCCGTGTCATGCTCAGCTTCTCCTTTGAAATGCATTATCCTTATATTCCCATGTCAGCCTTCCCCACTGTAGGCTCCATGGGGCAAGGACTGTAACTCTGCCGTCACTGCCATATTTTGCTACCAAGTACAGTGTTTAGCACACGGGATAAATAAGCTCTCAAAATGCTTTTGAATAAATAATAACTTGCCCTAAATTTGATTAATGGAGGCAGAGATTTCTGGAACAATTCGAACGTACCAATAGGTGAATACATTTCAACAATAAGTAACCAGTTTTCAGAAGTGTTTGCAAATTTTACATGTTGCTTAATAATGAATACATTTTTTAATAATGAGCCAATATTAGATGTTATACGGATCCATATCCTCTTTATGGCAGGTCCATAAGTTACAGAGATCTAAAGCATATATATTATATCAAACTAGTTAAGTACTAAGAAACCTAGCATTTATAAAATTATCATGTAGGAAAAGCACTATAAGCTCTGCATTTTGAGGCCAATGCCTGATACTATGTATAAAAGCAAACACATACACACACATACACACACACACACACACACACACACACACATACACACTTCTTTCTGAAAAAACAGTGCAGGCCATAGGGGGGAATTCAGCCTCTTTATCTAGAATAACTCTCAAAATTGTGTCAATGCTCAGAGGAATACAAGTTACTAAACATATTTTTAAAGATATTTTTTCATTTAATATTGAAAACAAACCAAGGATAAAATTATATTCGTATTTCAGCAGGTGGTAAGATAATAACCACAATGATAATAAAATAACCTTAATCAGTGCTACTGTTTAGCAAGCACCAGGCAATGTCAGAAGCACGTAAGACATGTTTCCTCACGCAGTCACCGCTCATACTTCATACGTGACAAATGCATTTTCAAGAGACATACAAGAAGATTTAACAATTTACATCCCAAGTCACAGGATTAAGTTAAAGAGCTAAGATTTGACACCATGTTTATTAAATGTTCAAACACAAGTCTTTCACACTAGTCAAATATGTTACTTGTATAACTAGTCCCTTTAGTTATGAAAGTAGCATGTACATCGACACTGCAAAGGCAAGCTGCAATTGGTATTCAACATGTTTGTTTCTCTGGTTGCAGTTTTCATTTAATGTCATTAAAAAGTAATTTTCCTTGAGTAAATTCAGTAGCATCTATCATAATCTATCCAAAGAAGATGAAGTATATATTTAGCAATAAATTTTCTAACATTGTATATGATACTTAACCCTTCTACTGATAGCAAGAAAAGTTACCAGTTTTGAATGAGAAGACAAAGTAAGGCTGTTCCACAGTGTAATGAAGAGAGTTCTCAATGTGACAAAAAGGAATAATGCCCCCATGTGGACATGCACCAATCGCCCCCCAAATTTCTAAATTCATCTAGTCCATGAAAATGTCATCATAGAATACAGGAATAATAATAAATAAGGCAACTAAAACTAATTGTATATCGACCCCTATTATTCAATCATTTTCAGATTGTTCCGTTATTTTCATTTTGTCTGAGAATGCTTGTTGGTTTTGTTGATTACCCTTCCTCACATGTAACAGAATTTTACTTTGCCATCTCATTTATTTTTTAACTTTTCTTTTTTCCGCTCACTCCTATCTGCTATTGGCTTCAAGGAATGAAGCGTTGCTCTCCCAAGCATCAGCTTTATTCTGACATTTGTCTAAAGAGCACATCCACATTTTTACCCCCCTAATACTTTATCAAAGTCTGGAGATTTTAATATATAAATGTTCTCAAATAATTTCTCTAATGAACAAATTGACATTTTTTTCTGGATTGCAATATAAACGATTTATCTAGAAGAAATGTTCTACAGAAGCGTGTAAAGCCACTTGGAACCCTAAGGGCAACATTTAGCAGTTTTGCACGTAACATAAAAGCGCTTGTTTAATCTTACACACACAGACACGCACATATTTACATACACAAACATGATGGGACTCAAAGCCTTCTCAAGATAACTAACAATTGAAGCTATTTTCCCATCAGGGCTGCCTTGACTCTTTCTGCAGATGCGTGGTCTGGCTTTATTTCTACATGAGCGTTCAGTGACAGTACATTTCCACAGAAGCTATGTTATTTAGTGGTTAGCATGGTATGTTTTTAAAATATTTCTTGTTTTCTAACGTAGGAAATACTGACCAGAGAAGAAAGGTGAGGTTCTAAGGTGAATTTATGCTTGGCATGCGGAGCATTTCAAAGTGAAGGTGGCTGTATCTACACAAAGGCCAGCGCCCACCTCCCTTGACTCGTTTTCCCACTTGGGTAAAGCCTGGCGCTGGGAGGAGAGCAGAGGTTAAGGCAGGAAAACACTTAACAGCCCCCGCGGGCCGCGTGCGCCCAGGGGGTGGCAATAGCGCATCTTCCTCCAATTATGCTTAGATCTGGTCAATCTTTTACTCGAATTTATTTTGTCTTTTTCGCCAACATGCGCTTTTAGCCCCTTTCCCTAATGGGCATGTTCTTATCGATGCGTTTGCCAGCGTTGCCTCCTGGTGCCCCATCTGCACGCGCGTCTGCCTTCAGGGCGCACGGCCGCGCTGTTTGCTGGGCTCGCTGCTCGTGTGCTCTCCTGACTGCCTTCAGCCTCACGCATCTCAGAAGGCACGTGGGTGCTCCTTGCGTGATGGGCCATCAGAGTCCCCCATGCACACAGCCTTCGGCTTTCCTCTTTCTCCAGCTGGAAACGGAAAGTCGCAGTTTAGGCTTAACCTTGCAGGTAAGGAAACACATGCTAAAGGTGGCTAAGTGCCTGGCAGATGGAGGGCCTGAAAGATTTGCTAAGTGGAACAGCCCCCAAAGACCTGAACGGCCTGCACAGATATCCTACAATGTCATGGAAATTTTGGTGTCTGTTTGTTACCACAGCTTCATGACAAAAACTAATGCGGTATCTGCGAGACCTTGTAGAAAACTGATGATTTATAAATCTTAACTACTTAAGGATTTTCTTTTCTTTACCTCTTCAGTCTTCGAGGTTTTGTGATTTTGTGAGGGGCAGTGATTAGTTGATTCCTTTCTTCTATATGAATGGTGGTGTCACCACAGGGCAACACAGCTAATTGGCAAGAAGTTGAACTCAAACCATGAATACAATAAATAGCTAGAAGTGTAAACCTTTCCCTTTGGGGAACAAGGGCCTGATTTATATTCAATTACCTAATTAATGGCCCCAAATCACCTCTGCCTGAAATGGTTACACTAAGAAACCACTGTATATTTGAAGATATAAAACATAGTTAATTTCCATTTCATTGGCATTCTCAGTGATCCCCTGAGATCTGATTAAGCAATCACGGAGACCTTAGCATTGCTTGTAAGTATTCAACAGCATTTGAGATATTCCATTGCCTAGAAGTTAATAATTTATTATTAATATTCAATCTTCATTTATCCAATGGTCAGTGTAGAGGGAATAACATATTATAAAAGACCTTTTTCCATGAACCATTCGAAGAAAGGGAGTAAACTGGAGTGAACTACCTGCTGAGTGATAGTGGATATAGATATACTTCTGAAAGGGCCAACAGGTTCTTTCGGTGGTCCATCACTTTCAGGTGAGAAGGGATGGACATCTGCTTCTTGAGATTTTGTGTTGTTCTTGTCGTGTGTGTGTGTGTGTGTGTGTGTAAGATATACAAGCTTTAGACTAAAAAGTGTCTTTATATTACACATAAATGGCTAAATGTTGCCCATAGGTTTCTAAGTGGCTTTAGACACCTCATTTGTCACTTCTGAAGAACACTTCTCTTGCGTTAATGTTTATATTGCAATCAAGGATAAAATGTCAATCTGTGCACTGGATAAATTATTTGAGTACATTTATATTTAAAAGCCTCCAGAACATGTCTTGCTCTCAGTGGAATATGTAATAATGATGCTGGTTAATGCACACTTGAGGGCTTACTGTATGTTATGTGCTGTTCTATGTGCATTACAAGTGTTTTCTCATGTGATACTCTCAGTGACTTTACAAGAGGTTACCCATTTTATAAATGGGGACACTGATTTTAGAGAGGTTAAATATCTTGTCCAAGGTCACACAGCTGGAAGTGACAGAAATATGATTTGAGCCCAATTGATCTTGCTCCAGAATTCAGTTTATATATTGCCCATATTTCTATTTATAAAGATCTAAGTAAGCTTTGAAATATATTTTAGATTTTCCCCACATTCATTCAAAATTATAAAAGGGTCAAAATAAAAGTATTAAACCACTTTATTTCACTGCACAAATATTTTACTAGAAAATGTATAGCGATTATAGAGGATTAATTTTATCTGAAGCAGCTTAAGTTAAGAATATTGTTCTTTTATCTCAAACTTCTCAAAATCTTTTTTAAGTGCAACTAATGGAAACCAGAAGAGTTTTAGGATATTTGTTCTAGGCCATTTTTCATAAATCAATGTAAAAGCAGTCCTGGTCCTGATTTTTCAAAAATAACTTTCCTCCTTTTTAAAATAAATTGACAGGGCTTTTTTTTTTATGTTGACATATCAGTCAGAAATATCACTTGGATTCATTTCTTGCTCTATCACTAATGTTTTGGACACAGTAGGTTATAAAAAGTCTTGGCTTCTGGTAATTCCAAATGGAAATAGCAATATTGTTTACTCAGAGTTATTGGAGGGATTATACAAATTTTTCAGGTAAGTTGAGTAGCTGAGAAGTGGTCACTGTATTTATTTATCTCAATGTTCTATTTCAAATAAACTTAATTACTGGATGTACATATCTACCCTGTTTCAATACAGTTCTTTGAGGGAGATACCTAGGTAATGTCATCCATTCTTCTAGTCCTATGTTTCTTCTCTTTTCTCAGATATCTTCCATTTTGCCTTTCCAGACACCACAGAGTTATTTGGGGACATATTTTCTCACTTATTTTTCTTAATGAGCATTAGTTTCTTATTTTTTAATCATCAAATATTAATAATATGCTTATTCTATTGCACTCATTTTTGGTATATTTGACCTATTTATAAAACAAGATGAATCTGTAATATTTGTTGCTTATGTTTTTACTAAATATGGTTGCTTCTTTATTTAAGTCCCAACTAGTTGCTCTAAATGTGTCTCTTTTGTTTTCACAAATATATCGAATTGCTTTCCCTTACTTGAAAACCAGCCTATGTCAATACAGTCTGAAATAAAATTAGCAGAAGGAAAAATAAAAACCATGCTTTCTATTTTAATACCTTAATATATTCTTGCCTTGTATGCATCCTTGTATGCATATTCCTGCCTTTTCAAGTTAGTTTTCATCTTAACTTCACTTGGGTTTAGAAGATGGAGAAGAAAACAAATGTCTGAGTATATTTTTTCTACATTAATGTTAACATTCTCTTAGCTTTATAGAAGAAACAGTAAAAAAATAAAAGTATGAAAGGTTTGTATTATAAAGCAGTAAATATACCCTCCATTAATAGTCTTCTCAAACATTGTTCCAACTGATTTCATCACACTTCATTCATTTTGGTTAGAGTATTGTTACCAACAAAATGTTTGTTCCCAGTCTTTTCTTCAATCCTTCCATCAAACTGTCGTCATAATGCATTTTATAAAATACATCTATTCTTTATAATTTAGTGTTCCATACAAATAGGTGTAATTAGAAAATAAATTGGTTCATGGATCATACATTTAAAAATTATTGATTAAGCAAGTACAACTGGTGAAATTTGGAATTTTTAATTTGCTAGCATACATTGTTAGTCTCCAAAATAATTATGTAATGTGCAGTATTTCCCTAATTGACCAAGGCACACTTTTATTTAGCATCATGGTGAACTTGCAAAATGAAGTATGCACAAGGAGGAATTCTGAAAGCATAGCACAGTAAATTCCCAAGGGTCTGGCCTCTTCATAGCTCTCCAGAGAGTTAAGACCCCCCATCTCTCCCCCTCCCTCCATTCCTCTCTCCCTCCCTCCCTTCCTCGCCTCTTTCTTTTTTCTTTCTTTGTTTTTTCTCTTCACAAATCACCCTAGAAGGACACAACTGTAGTATTTTCCCTAGCCCATGATTCTTTATAGTCTTCTTTTTCTTTTGGTTTTTATGTCCCCGCTGCGCTGAATAAGCTCCTATTTTTCCACATATACTTCTTCAAGGTATGGACTAATGCCTTTTCCATCTTTTATGCCTGATATATTGCATGGTATTTGGCTCAAATTTGACATGCAATAAATAATTATTGAATAAGTAAGTAAATACAGGGTGTTCCCAAAAATGTATGTGCACTTTGAATAATTATTAATTCTAATGGGTTAAGTCTGAAAATAAAGAAACGTCAATTGAGCTATCAGCTGTTAAGTATGTATACATTTTTTGGGTACACCCTGTATATGTGTGTCTGCTAAAGCACACAAACTGTAGATGGTCAGTAATTTCTCTCTGTTTTCTCTATTCTTTCATTTCAGGCTCTTTTTCTGAGAAAGTAAATGTTTTCCCAGAAGCAAAATGTTTCCCAGCTCCCCACAGTTCCCCTGAGTGGGCTTCTGCTTTGTCACAGGAGCCTGACATGCATCTTATGCCCAACCTTACTCAGCTGCAACTGAAGCTGAGGAAACGTAGAACAGGGTTTTCCTATTTGATTTCCATTAAGATTGATCCCTTAGGACCAAGCATATTGCAGTGGCAGAGTTGTGCTGATAAGGTAGAAGAGAGTGTTTCTTTCTTGCTAACCTTTGAAATTTTAATTCTCTTTCTTTAGTGTTACTTAGTATAAAAATAAAGTCTATAACTTATTTTTGCAACAGAAAAAAGGTATTTCACTAAATAAAATTCCAGTTGCATGCCTTGATTAAGAAATAAACATTGATTCCATTATGTGGTTTGAAAATATCTAATATAAACCCTAAGAGGAGGGAGAACATTTCTACACTTTTATCATTAAAAAAGCATTTCATCTTAATGATAATATCATCTTAATGATATTATAAAGGTGTATATTACTGAAATTTTTAGTTTTTGAGGTGTGTAAAAGCTCTTTTCTTGGAGACGCTGGTGTTCTCAGCACTGCAAAGGGAGAGGAGGAATATGGTACCCAGCAGCCTCCGACCCAGGAGAGTGTTCAGCGGCCCCTAGATGTCTGTGCTAGTTTAGATGTCTGCCCCTAAGGCCAACACTTTATGCCCTCCTTCACTTTAAGTCTGGGTGTCCTCGGCTGCCTCTGAGCTTCACCCTGAGGTGAGTGATTCTGAACATGTGAGACCTTTAAGAGTTGTTTCTCACATAGCTGCAGCCTGTGGGCCTCAGGACACGAGCTCCTTTGGTTTTCAAAGTTAGGTGTATTGGGGAGTCATCTCTTAAATCTATGTCTTAAGAGGTGGGATGCCCGATGTGGGGTTAGAACCCTTCACTCCTCAGGCTGAAGCTCTGGTTTTGAGTCCCCTCCCATTTGAAGGACCCACACTGGGCGAGACTGTGTCCAGCCTCCCCTACCAGTTTCAACGTGGTTTCTTCCTGTTTGCTCAGGGCATGGTTGTAGGGGAGCACAGTACAGTCTGATACATAGGGACCAATGATTGTTGATTAATTGAGTGAAATGAATGAATGAATAACTAAATCAGTACCTGAGTAAATACTTTGAATAGAAAGATAATCATGGACAGGATAGTGAGTTAGTAGATATAAGAACATAAGGAAAATTTTCAGCACTTAAGGATACCTTTGAGGAATGTTCCAATGAGCTATGTTAATAGTAATGTTAAGATTATAGCAATATTTAACAATAGATAAAAATAAACACATAGCAATACAGCATTTTTGTAAAGAAAATGCTTTTTAAAAACCCACCAAGTGTTTTTTCAGTCTTTTTCATCATTTATTTAATAACAAAAAGGACAGTAGAATTCATATTTGTGGCCAGTCACTCAGATGTGATATATCCTGGGTTACCCTGGTTTACTCAGGTTTAACCTGGCATTGTGGATCACCCATCAAATGGACGGGAGCTTCTGGTAAAGCAAAAACGAATGATTTCTCTAGATCGTTACCCCTTAGTGCCTGGCTCCATGCAGGATATCTTAAGTAAAACGGTATTGACTTTTTCAGTAAATATGGAAGGCAACATTTTCCATGCCCTTAGCAAGTAACAAGTAAGGTCCCAAAGATGATGAAACTACTTATCAAACCAGATGAGTGGTATGTGAATACATTTGCAGAGCCCCTGGAACCAAACCTGCTTAACTGAAAAAGGCCTAATCCTCCAATCTAGATGTTGTCAACATATGATATCAAAGTAGGTAATAATATTAGATTTCCCCCCCCCCCAGGGTGGAAAAGAAAGGGCCTTTGTTTGATTTGTTGACTCAGTATTGAAAACAGTAGAATTATATTAGAATATGAATCGACTGTTGTATTTTGGAGAGTAAACACAACCTGGAACAAAAGGTACAATCCTGAGTTTATTGCGACCTGACAAATGGAGCTTCTCTGACAGGTTCTAATCAGGAAGGCCATCTCCTCCTGGCACTACTGCTGAGGCTGGAGAATGGCATTTTATTAAATTCAGATGCTGTTGAATTGTCAGCAGTTATTTTGCTTGTATGTTCTGCAGCTTTCAGCATTATTGATCATGAAATTTTAATATAATGCTTGGAAACGTATGCCTGCATTTCAAGAGCTGCCTCAAATTGATTTAGGCCTTAGCTGCCCCCTGAGAGTAATCAGCACCATTGTGTGTATAATTCTTCTTACCTTTTCCAACTTCTCTGTCTTCTGATCTTCCCTCACCTAGCTTCTCCTTGTTTTCCTCCTAGAAACAGAGAATGCCAGTGAATGAAAGAAAAATTCCAAATCTGGTTTGATTTCATTTGCAATAGACAACCTACTTCAGATACTCATATTTAAAAAGTTTGTGGTCTTTCATTTTTTTGTTTGTTTGTTTTTTTATTTGCCTTTATTGTTGAAAATATTACAGATGTCCCCTTTTTTCCCCCAATGACCCCTACTACCCCATCCCTACTCCCCACCCAAGGCCTTCAACACACTATTGTCTGTGTCCATGGGTTGTGCATATAGGCATATAAATTCTTTGGTTACTCTCTCCCCACTCACCCTCCCACCCCACCTTCCCTCTGAGATCCCTCAGTCTGTGCTTCTATGTCACTGAATCTATTTTGTTCATCAGTTTATTATGTTTTTTAGATTCCACATATAAGTGAGATCATGTGATATTTGTCTTCCTCTGCCTGGCTTATTTAGCTTAGCAAAATATAAAATGTTTTATGTGACTGACCCATGTACTGTAACTCACTAGCATTTACCTAGATCTTGCACTATGCTATTTTCCCTGAATTTTGTGTAATTTTGTAACACCAGTTATAATCATTTTTTTATAATTCAACTCACACAAATGAATAAAATTCTACTAGCTCATTTCAGTGGCTTCATAATTAAGTCATTTTATTTTAAATTTGACATAGATGGCTTTTGATCAAATTTCAATTTTATGATTTTAAGATTTATTTAGACACTTTAGTAGCCTTTTGAATGATATATGTATTTTTTGAGCTATGAGGTCATTTTCCCCCCATTCATTCTATCCACATAGCTGCTGGCACACGAGGGCCATTGCCTGTCTTTACTTGTGTTGTCTTATAATAAGATTAAAAGTCTGTTCAGTACATTGATCCCTCTCCCCCCCCAACAACTTGATTACTGCAATTCTCTGTTAACTGGCTGTTTTTCAAGTACTGTATCAAATTGCAATATGTACAAAGCTGAGCCACTAGACGGGTCGTCTGCAACCCCATATTGGGGGCGAGCAGAATCAGCTTAATTCCTTTCCTTCAATCTTTTGTTGGAGGGGTGTAACGTGGACTGCAATCTATTTTATTTCATATCTTTAATTAAAGTAAAAATTGTTAAAGACCATGTCACAATAGCAGTGAAATAACTTGCAAAAATTGTAGACACACAAAATCTGTCCTTTATACAAGTTAACTACAGTGGTTCTAGTGATTAAATTCAACTTTAGTGAGTATGGGGATGGAAGGTTGGTTCACAGTGGCACTGAGGACAGAACCATAAGACAACTGCCCCAAGTGAGTGGCGTATGTGAGGGGCATGGTTGTCTGGCAAATCACCTTTCATTTTACACAGTGAGTGAATAGATGAATGAAAGGAACAAAAAAGAGTTACATGTCTTGGAGAAATTTGGGGTTTATTCCAAAAGAAGTTCAGAGTCAAGTTTTGAAATACTGGCATTAGAAAAAAATAGGAAAGATAATGTATTTATATATATATATATACATATATATACATATATATATATATATATATATATATATGGCAGAAACATAACTTTAAAAGAATGACATTTTTGAAATAAAATAATTATAAAGTATATACATAAAAAATAATAAATGACAAAAGAAAAATATTTTAAAGTCATTAGTTTTGTCTAATATGCAAAGTGGTTAATACTTATACCATATACAGATAGCTCATTTTAATTTTGAAGGAAAATATAAATTCACTATTGGATGACTAGGAAAAAAATAAATTCAGGTAATTCCATAATTCATAAGGAAAATTATCTCTCAGTGAGGAATATATACAAAGTCTGAAATTTTGAGATACATTTTTACACCTAGAAAATGAGCATATGTAGAACACACGAAATTTAGTAATTACTAAAATTTATGTTCTCACAGAACCTACAGTTCCTAATCTGTAATTCTAAAATCCAGTTTTCCTTTATTTCTCTTTCTTATCTTCTACTTATTTATTTATATTTTAAAATTTGGTAACTCAATAGGCAGCCAAATTGATCTAATTTTTTTTAAATTAAATGTACTGGAGTAACATCATATAAGTTTCAGGTATAAAATTGCATAATACATCATCTGTACATTGCCTTGTGTACTCCCTAAATGTTTTGGCGGTAAAGTCTAACTTCAGCTGAATGTGTCTATTCACTGGTCTTCATGTATCACAATTTTGCATAAGGTTATTTACTGGTATTCATTTATCCAAATATATTAACCTATTTTATTACTTACTGTTCCATAATCCACTAGTTGTTTCATAATCTGTAATATCTGCACCATATTACCTTTCAGAATGCGTTACCTGTCTAAACATTTCTGAATTCTAAAACATTCCCTGTTCTGTGGGATCGCATAAAGGATTGTAGACCTGTACAGTGTTCGTGGCATTGCACAATGATATTTGTTGTGTCGTTTTAGTCATTTATTCAACAAATATTTATTTTATAGAAACTGCATTCCAAGGACTGATCCAGGCACTTAGCAGCAGGTGTAAGCAGCAAATCGCTTACAGGCTAATGGAAAATACACGTGAACAGAAGTGCATTTAACTATGACAAGTACTAGACAGAAACAAGGAGCGTGTTAGCAGCCCCGAACCTCGCCGGTGAGGCAGGATGGCTGAGGAGGCCTTGGCAGCCTTGCAAGTAGGAACACCGTCTTGGGAGAGCTGAGGTTTAGATGGAGTCGCAGGCACTGACTGGAGTTAGTCCCACCAAACATTGGGTGTGCAGGCTTACATAAGGACAGTCCGGCAAAGCTTCATCTCTCAAGTAGTTGAGTCTGGTGGGAACGTAAACAGTGAGAGAGCAGAATGGCAAGGCATAATTAGAGGGTAAGAAGGCTGCATTTATTCAGAAGATTTAAGGAAGCTCGTGTAGAATTTTATGCAAGAGCTGACATGACCATGCTTGCTTCACTGATATTGAATTTTTTTTCACTAAATATTTGATTGGAAGAAGTTAAACCCAGTAAGTGTCAGAGAGACAGATTAGTAGATTGTTGTAGTAATACAGATGATAATACTAGATGAAGGCCTTATCTAAGACAGTGGGTTGTGAAATCCTACTCCCTTAAAGAATTTTCAAATACATGTACTCCTTGTAAGTGTTTAAAATGATTTTAACTATTTTTTTAAAAAATATGTCTTTATTGATTTCAGAGAGAGGAGGGGAGAGAGCAAGAGAGAGAGAAACATCAATGATGAGAGAGCCATTGATCGGCTGCCTCCTGCACGCCCCTGCTGGGGATCGAGCCAGCAACTCAGGCATGTGCCCTGACCTGGAATCCAACTGTGATCTCCTGGATCCTAGGTCAATGCTCAACCTCTGAGCCACTCCTGCTGTTAACTTTCGATGATAGTTTCGATTTATGCAACTGATGTTGCTGGTCTCTCTCTACAAATCTGCATAATATAAATCAATGATACCAAGAAGAAGAAACCCTAAGGGATTAGGCTGTTAATTTTAAATATACATTATATTTAAATATACATATATTAAAGTATTTTTAAAATACTTGAAGTTAAAAATAAAGGGCATAATAAAATAGAAACTCTTTAATGGTTTTGTTTATATTTTTGTTTTGTTTTTTATCTTTGTATCTAGGTCAGTGACCAAGGCATAAAACAGTTTTTTTAATGTTGCCAAATAAGGCTTGAGGCTACTAAGTGAAAGCTCCATGAGAGTTTCTTTTGTTTCCTTGAAATAAAACTCCCAGATTAGTTCCTTTTACATAATATGTATTCAAATATATTTGTAGAATGCATACATAAATAAATGAATCAATATTAAAAGAAGAGAATAGAGGAAGGGAGAATTGTTTTGTTTATAGGTGTGTTTAAAACTTTTTATCCTAGATTTCAATCTAAAGCCAAAAAACAACTTTATGAATCGATCTGTTGTTTCTTCTCCCCCCACTCCACTATTAGAGCACAGGATTTGTCATTAACATCGCACTTAAAGCTATGTTACTGAATTACTGCTCTCAGGCTGCTGTTGTATGTGTGTAATTTGCTTAGCTTAAAAGTCACCATGAGATCTATCAAGTTACTCTTTCTGTGATTCAATTTCTAGTTCTGGTGAAACATGAAGCAACTTAAATCTAAAATGCTGGGCCATCACCTATTTAATGTGTCTTTGAGTGAAATTCTAAGAACATAGTCCTTCTTTCAATTAAGACACGGTATTATCTCTGCACACCAAGAAACACAAAGTTACAACTTTATCTCCATCTTTTTCCTACACCATTCTAATTTTATGAAACAGTTGATGTTAAAGTACTTATTAATAAAATAACAGCTATCATGAAGATTTCTGATAATGTATTTCTTTAAAAATATCCCTAGGATAAATATTACAGATGCCATTTTATAACCCAGGAAATGAAGCTTAGTGAGTCTAATAATTCCTTCCAGATCTCAACCTTAGTAAATGGCTAAGCTAAAATTTCATGACTGGTTAACTTAAAAGTCATCCTCGGACCAGCGAAGAATGATATGCACAGTGTACAAAAAGTTCCCCTGAGATATGCTTCAGGGTCTAAATTTATATTTCACATCTAGAATGACCTATCTGTTTGGGTATGTTACATGACATGGAAAATATTTTATGGAGAGAACACTATGACAATTTAAATCATTCTCATCAGTTCACATACTGCCATTTCTATAAAAACTTGAAAAACATACCATGAGGCAAATCAAGTGTGAGGTATAAAATCAGCAAGGATGAATAAATCGTATTCATTTACTGACAGGTTGTAAAAACAAACAATTACAGGTTGCACAGAGATACTAACCATCAAATGTTCTCTCAACATTCTAGGAATAATGAAGTAAATAACTAAGTATTATTATAAGCAAAGTACATTGTGCAAGAATTAACCACGCCACATCCATGATCTCACTGACTCCTCAGTTACTCTAGCTTGCGCCAAGTTTTCCCTCCTTCTAGATGTGATTTATTAAGATCCGCAGGCTCGGAGTTGCTCCCACTCCCTGGCAACCTCCGACACGCAGCAGAGCCTTCCTGTCAGGCCCGCTCTGAAATCCCGGGAACTCAGCCGCGTCCTGTAGGAAGGGGCTCAATGCCCTGGCACCAAGGAGTCTCGGGTCGCCCAGGGTGCGCCTCCTCTCTCGCCGCAAGAGCAGTCATAAGCCCAGCTTGCTCCACCGTAGTATGTTCTTCGTGGTTTTTGGCCACTAACCTGTAAAAATTCAATCAAGGATATTATTTTTATAAATCGGATGCTAAATAACTGGTTTGAGAGTTCCAGCTCTTTGGGTTTTGACTAACAGTAACTTGGTTTTATGAATATTCGGTTTCTTTGTTTATAATGCTCCTAAATAGTAGCAGCATTTCTACATCATTCTCTGCATCATTTCCTCCTACTTTTGCAATAAAGTTTGCATTTCACATATAAGCATTGTTTCTTTTTCTCCCAGCTTTACTGAGGTATAATTGGCCCACAAAATACTGCACATCTATACAGTTTGGTGAGATTGGACACATGCGTCACATCACCACAATTCAGGTAATAAACAGATCCGTCACCTCCAAAAGTTGCCTTGGGCTTGGTGGGGATTTTGGGGGGGCAGAGGGTAAGAAGACAGCATGAGATCTGCCGTCTTAACCAATTTTAAATACACTTTACGTCATTGTTAACTGTAAGCTCTCTTTTGTACAGCAGATCTCTGGAACTTACCATGTGTAATTGTAACTTTATACCCATTGAACAACAATTAAAGTCTTCGTATAAAATATTTTATTTGACTCAAGCCCAGATAACCTATGTAGTCATCATCTGTTTTTACTAGACATCATGGGTTGTGTAGATATTTTGAAAAAGGCAGCTGAAGAAAAAAGCCAAAGGCAAGGAATGTCGTGCTGGTGGAGTTAATGGTGTCCTCAAATGGTCCAGAAAATGATTTTAAAACCCCAAGGGTGAAAGGTCAGTGAGTCAGATGGTGGCACATAAACCATCAAGGCCGCGCTCTCAAACTCTGCATGATCAGGGGCCATTCTCAGGTTTGTAATGAATCATACAGATTAATCTGACACTACACTCACTATCTTTAGACTCTATAAGTCTTCTTATGTGCAAAGCTCTGTTAATTTAAAACAAAAACCATCAGGAAAAGCCTATAAAGTGTTGTACAAGTACTTCTTTTCCAAAAGTGATCATTATTTTGTGATCTTCCAAATTTCAGAACAATGGGAAATCCATTTATCTAAAATGCAGTTTCTAGTGAAATGTACTGGTCTAAAAGCTATATGTAAGAAAGGTGCATTTGCAACATTCTGGCACCACGTAAAACAAGGAGAGAAGCTATCTGTGTCTCTTGGCTGGTAGCTACGTTTGGAGGTAAGCTCATTTCCTTTGATTCCTCTTGTAACTCCTTCTTTGCCTCCTTCTCTGACCAAGGTTCAGTTATATTTTTGCCAACATTAGATCTAAGAAAAACCAAAATGCGGTATTCTTATATGTCTATAGGTTTTTGTGTATTCGTATTCTAAAGTTTAACTTCAATATTTGTTTAGTTAAGTGTCTTTCAATGTTAAAGAATTATGTCATTCTATTTTGATTATAAACATTTAAAAAATGTATAATAAAATCACGGCTTTATTCCTTTTTGCATTATTACTCTAGAAAATAAATGTTTGACTATTAAACCAAGCCAGTCCTTTAAACAATATTTTCAATTTATTCACAAAGTAATGTTTAAGAAAAGCAAGAAACACAAAGTTTAAATTGTTTTTAGTAGTAACATTAAATAGTTTGATTAAAGAGAAGTTTGAAATCAATGACAAAAAAGCGAAATAATATTTGTATTCTAAACTTTATCATTAACACAGAGCAAAGCATAATAATTTTACCATGATATCTATCAAATCCTTATGGCAAAAATTCAAAATCATTCAGATTATAAAATAGTTTTAGATAGTTTTAGATCCTTAAACTCAGGTTGTTACTGCTGAGAGAGAAGCAGAGAGACAGAGACAGGGGGCTACGGGGGGTGAGAGACAGAGAATGAGATTGAGGACCCTAAAATATGCAAAATATGGCGATGGTTTCTAAGAGGTGACCCTTTGGTGACCACTGGTACCCCTTAGTTGTATTTTTACACCCCATGCTTAGCTAATATACTATTAAGTCTGCTAATGTCCAGGCATTTACCTATAATTGCAGAAATTCCTTTAAAGATTTCCAGACTAACAGTTGTTTCTAATACACATTTGGCTATCAATATTTAATAATGTAAGTGACCATATAGATAATTTAATTGTTTTGAGAAAAAAATATAATTACAAGCCAAAATGCAAATGTTCTCTATAACATTATTCCTGATTTACTTAATTATTAAAGAATAGAGAGTGCATTAGCTCTAGAATTATATATTGTTTTTGTTTACCAACTACTCTACTTTTCAGAATGAGCTTCCCATAGCCTAGTTGCTGGTAAAAATTTTGAAAAAAAGAAGTTGTTTTAATCAAGGTTTTCTAGAGAAATATAACCAAAATAAAAACGTATTATAGGAATTGGCTCATGCAACCTGGAGAACCAGGAAAGTCAATGGTGTAATTCAGTCCAAGTCCAAAGACCCAAGAACCAGCAGCTCTGATGTCTGCAGACATGAAAAAATGGGTGTTGACAGCTCAAGAAGAGAGAAAGCTAATCCACCCTTCCTTCGTCTTTATGTTTTATTCGGACTCTTTATGGATTGAATGATGCCAGTTCACACTGGTAAGGGTGAATCTGTTCACTTGTTTCACCAGTACAAATGCTAATATTTTTCAGAAACACTCTCACAAACACACCAACAAATGTTTACCAGCTATCTAAGTGTCCCTTAGATGGGTGACTAGACACATACAATTAATCATCTCTGAGGCACTATGTAATGTCAGATAACTGTGTTTCTCCCATAGGAAAAATTCCTTCTTAGATAAAAATGTGGACCATGGTAGAGATGGTTGCCCAGATATTTCCATGAGATACCACTAAAGGTAGAGCAGATAGAGCTACAGCCTTCAGGAATCTAAAGAAATAACCTAAAAGGAATCTTCTTTTTTTCCTTAAAAATAATGCAATACTTTCATTTGATTTACTCTGGTTATAATATAATTATATAATAATATAATATAATATAATATAATATAATATAATATAATATAATATAATATAATATAATATAATATAATATAAATAATATAATATAATAATAATATAATATAATATAATATAATATAATATAATATAATATAATATAATATAATATAATATAATATAATATAATATAATATAATATAATATAATATAATATAATATAAATAATATAATAATATAATATATAGTATAACTTAACCAAACATATTTCAAGTTACTCGGTCTCCTTGAAAAATAATTTCCTTTTCTCTTTTTTTCATGTTTAGATGAAATGCTATTGTGTCATGTTTACAAAACTTGATGTTTAATCAAATTTTAAAAATTATACTTTTAGTCATGTAAATGAATGCATATGCACCATTTTTATCCTTTGGTTTAGGATATTCCCTGACAAATCATTGCATTCCCCAGTTTAAGAAGCACAACCTGAGTTTATTATTTTTTTATTTTTATTTTTTAAAGCTTTTATTTTATTTTATTTTTTAAAATATATCTTTATTGATTTCAGAGAGAGGAATCACTTTGCTTCATATATACATATATGATTTTTTAAAAATATATCTTTATTGATTTCAGAGAGAGGAGGGAGAGGGGGAGACAGAGATAGAAACATCAATGATGAGAGAGTCACTGATTGAGCCCGCAACCCAGGCATGTGCCCTGACTGGGGATCGAACCCCGATCGCCTGGATCCTAGGTCGACGCTCAACCGCTGAGCCACGCTCGGCCGGGCACAGCCTGAGTTTATATTGAACTTTTTCTCTTTTTGTAAAGTGCAAAGATTTGCCACGGCAGAGTGGTCACTATGACACATTAACAAATATTTAAGAATTATAAACACCTTACAATTATTAATGACATTAATAAAAGATTTGTAAGTAGAAAATATGCACTTATGAAAGAGAAAGGCAATTTCCAAAAATATATTTTGGTCAATAATTGCAGTGGAAACAGAATTCTGTTGTGGTATGTGTAGCTATTGAGCTATATTAGGAGGAGTGCCAACAGTATCATAAATTGTTCTAAACATAACTCCAAAATCACTAGTAAGTCAATGAGAGCTATTTAACTACTGACTGACCTGCCTCTTAATCAGTGTATGAATTATATTGTGAGACATAGATATAGATACAGGTACAGATATAGATATAGATTATATTATTATATACATAGGAAGAAGCCAATATACAGGAAATATTTTGTCATAGAATTCAGTACAACATTTCAATCTAACTGAAGGTTGTAAAACCATCTTCCTCAAAATGTCTTGATCCATAACTTTGTGTAAGAAAAAAAAATAACATGCTTTATGCGTGGTTTGATTCTTGAAATTGTGTAAAACATTGTGAACAAAAACAAAAATATTTTTATTTAGATATATTTATTTAAGATTATAAATTAGCCCAGCCAGGCATGGCTTAGTGGTTGAGCATTCACCTAGGATCCAGGAGATCGTGATTCAATTCCCGGTCAGGGCACATGCCCGGGCTGCAGGCTCAATACCCAGTCGGGGGCGTGCAGGAGGCAGCCAATCAATGACTCTCTCATCATTGATGTTTCTATCTCTCTCTCCCTCTCCCTTCCTCTCTCTCAGATCAATAAAGATATATTTTTAAAAATATGTCTTATAAAGATTACAAATTATAGGTAGTTTATTAGTTTATTTAGATATACTCTTAAAAACTAGGATTACCCATGTCTCCTCATGCTTTCAACTCAGTTTCCTTTCTTTCCACAGCTCTTAGATTCATTATGGTTTGCAGGTTTTCAGAAATATTGCAGGAGTAGGAAGGGACAAATAAAGAACCATGAAGCAGTTTCTAGAGAGAAGCCAGGTTGAAATTTTTTTTTTTTTTGCCATATATTTGGAAATAAGTTTTCTAATATTGGCATTACAAGGCAAAAAGCATGGATAAATTTTATGACAAAATAGTTTAGAGCTAATGGTACATATTTTACCTTAATGGTAAAGAAGGCTTTAGTTCATGTATTTTAAACTTCATCTCAAAACTAAATAAGTGCATACTTAAATAAAGTAAAACTAGACTTAATGCACATATTGATGAAAATATACAATAACTCTTATAAAATAAACTTTACATAAAATTGAACTCATATCTGATTGAGTTTCTTAATCAAATTACCAATTTATAGAAAATAGAGAAGACCAAGGAAAGTGTTAAATAATAAAGCCAAAGGAATGAAATCAGTAAATCTAGGTTTGAGGAAATCCTCCAAGATACTCAGCTAAACACTTAGTTAGAGGAAAATAATTTGGGAAGGAGAGGTGGGTGGAGATGGAAATAAAAACTACAGAAATTAAATAATTAAAATAAATATGAATAAATTGTAATGCATGAGTCTTAATTTTTCCTGATTTGTATAAACAAATGGTGAAAAAAATAAAAGATAATCTTGGTAATATAAAACCTAAATGGGTATTTTATTAATTAATAATATTGTTATTAATGTGTGGTTATGTTTTTAAAATAGTCATTTTCACAGATGTATACTTAATAATGCACAATCTAAAATTTACCTACAAGAGGATCTGCAGACATTAGAGATAAAGGGAACTTTGAGGTTAACTATATTAAAATAAAATGGGTTCATCAGGGCTCATTGTACTAGTACCTCAACTTTGTTATGCATGTGAAATTTTCCTTAATATAAGTAGAAAAAAATAAGTAAGATTTGGAGACATAGACTGAACTCAGACAATTTGCAAGAAATGAACATTTTTGCAGGTGACTGATAAACTCATTGGTGATAAGTGAGCTCAGGTATGACTGGTGCTTTGAAGCATACTATAAAATATCAAATCAAGTAAGGTAACTATTTTTCTGTTTGTGTTTAAACTTAATCTTAAAATAAAACATGTTTTTCTTTCCTCTGACAAAACATAAAATCTCTTGAAAAAAGTAACAGTCAAGGCTGGAGGAAGCTTCCAGAGTTTCCCTTAATGATTCTCTTGCCTTCCGGCTTGTTTCGCTCCCAGCTGGCACACCGCTCCCCCGGGCGTGAGGGCTGTGTGCCACTTGACCCCCCACGCGTACCTTCCTCAGTGAACACGCCTGCCCGGCACAGCCTCTACTTTCTGAAACAAGCTGGCTGCCTTGTTCCCAGACCTGTGTCTTGTGGGCAATTTTTCTTTGAATAAATCCCTTACGTTCGATATTAAAAACAATAGTTTCAAGCTCTTTTTATGAAAAGCCTATTTTGAATATATTGTGAGCCAGCAAAAGCTGTCATAGTTGTGCCTTGAAGTCTGGGTTATAACTCAATTAGGACGTCCCCTCTGACTCTAGTTGTAATATATGCAGCATCGGGAGAGCAGGAACTTGCTCTTTTTCATTTGGTCTCAGCCTCTGGAATGCCAGATTTTACTCCCTAAGAAATGATCAAAGTTCCAGAATCTGGCTTATTTTATTACTGAATAAATCACTGAAGATGAGGCCAGCTATAAAATAGATTGTTGCTATTTAGGACCAAATGCATTTACAATCTCAACATGGTGGAAATAAAGAAATTTTAGTCAGGAAATCCTGAAAATATGTGACAAATATAGAGACATTTTGTTAATGTATTTTCTCCTGGGGTTTCCTCTGAATGCTGTTAAAGTTTGTAAAGGAAAAACTCATAAATTTCCTAGGGAATACAATTCCAAAATTTAACACTAATCTTATTATTAGTAATGTGATCGTTGCATTTTAAATTAAGGTGGGTTTAAGTCATTTTGTTTTTAAGTCAGCCTATCAATTTTTTTAGCACCGCATGAGCATTATGTAATTAAAGTGAATTATGCAATTATGTGATATGAGATGTCTTGGTAGGCTTTACATTTAAAAATGGAATGATTTAATTTGAATTGATTGTTGTTTATATACCATTTAACTACATGCATGAGCTGATCGCATCATGAAGAAAAAGTGCTTGCCATGGTGGCAATAAAAGAGCATTAAGTTTGATATCAAAGGTACAGTATGCCAAATCCAAAATTCTGGCCTTTAATCCAGCATTTGTAAAACATGTCTCCTGACTCTGTGCCTCAGTTTATTATCCAAATGAGGCTAAAAGATTAATGACATATGTCAGATCAGAATAGTAAAAGTAACCATAGAGAAGAGAACTTTTTGGAGCTACAGATATAAATTCTAGAAATACTATTTTAGTATTTTGCTGCATTTGTTTACACTGCATAAATAGAGTATGTTTACACTCGGATCTCAAAGGTAACTAATGAGATACTAATTGTCATACTCAATATTCTCTCTGTTGATGTTCATACCATCCTCCATGCCAGAATTTGCAGTATAGGCTTCCACTCACGGAAATTTTCTTCCCCTGGATCAAGATTGTCTTGTTTCTATTTCTAACTCTCTTTGGCACCTTCATTTTATTTCAACTAGCATCTTAAATGCCTATGACAATACTCCAGCTGTGTCCACATATATTATTTAAGATTCTAACTAATGTGCTTAAAGCCTCTACATAAAAGTAAAAGACATCCAAACACTGCTCTTTGTGGTGGGCATTGCCCTCACTCTGCCCTTTCTCGCCTCCCACTCTGTGGACATCGACATGGATGAGTTTCAGCACTTACATTTTTAAATTTGACCTCTAACCTAAACTTTCATTTCATTTTCGATTGGCTACAAGACATTTTCACGGGAACCTTTTCCTAGCACCTTGAAGTACAGTGTATCTAAAATGAAACTAGCCATCCTCTCCCCAATTCATGCCTATTCTTCTGTTATTTCAAAGGCAACACATTTTAGTCAGTCATTCAGACAAGGAAACTTTAAATAGACCTTAATCATTACCTCTTCTTTATCTCCCATAGCGAATAAGATATCATGAACCAGAGAATTTTCTTTTTATATCACTCACAATTATTTTTGCCTAATTCCTAGTGCTATGGATTTAGCTCAGGGCTCTGCCATTATATACATTCAGTTGATTGAAGTAGATAGATCCCAACTTCATCTCTCTGCCCTGTTCTTTTTTTTGATCAACCCATTATGAATATAATTTTTCAGAAAAATTTTCACAAAATGATTTTGTATTACTTTCCTTAATTAAAAGGTCTCAGTTGTAGTTCCATTGCCTTAGGAATAAACTTTGTCTTCTGCACACTTGAGCTCCCACCATTGCTTACAGCAAATTCCTAAATCCTTTGCAAATATCACAGCCACCCTCAGCGTGAATCCTGTAATTCCAACTTAATAAAAGAAAAGGCTTACGCAAAGAAAAGCCAAGACCTAGATGTTGCATTTACTATGGAACAAAGTGGTCATATGGAAAACTAGATGATAAATATGCAAATGTAAATTTAGGAACAATTTATATGGGACCTTGGATGTAAGTACAAAATTACTTTATGCTGTATTTCAGGACAAGAATTTGGACCTTGAAAGTAGTCAGAAAAAGTAATGACCTTGAACTAAAGCTAGAAATTCCAGTTGTGGTCAACAAGGATTGAACAACACATATCTAAAATGAATTTAAAGTTTCAGTCAAAGTAGCTAAAGAGAAGTAAAGGTGGCAGAAAACACGAACATGGCCAGAGTGTGTTGAAGAATAACAGAGCAGGAGTATGGACGGACATGTCCAGACATGGGCGTCTAAGAAATAGGACCAGGTAATCGGCCACCTAAAAAAAATGGAAAGGCAAATAAAAGCGATAATGTAAACTTACAAGCATTCAGAAAAATAGTATTTAAGTAGGAGGAACTGTGATTTAAGCTTGCCTCTGCTACTGCTCTTACATTGTGGTTTGCACTGCCTTTGGGATCAAGAGCAATTTAGTTTGGGATTCAATATCTTCTAGCTCCTATTTATACTAGCTTTTTGCTCTGCTTGTAAAATGTTTATTACAGTACTGGGCACACATTAAATAATTAACTAATGGAAGTTGTAAATATCATTTTCTCCTACATGTCTTATTGCAAAGCTTTTCAATCTTTAGGTACATTTTTGCCTCCCGGATGCATGACTTTTGCCCCACAGAGGTAGTCATAAAACTATTTATGTGTCAAAACTTTAAATTAAAATTAATTACCTGAATGTAATCTGTTACATTGTTCCTACTTGGAATAAAAAATACTATAATATGATCGTCTTTCAGCTAATCAGAAAAACGTCATGCTCCTTCAGTTTGCTATATACCTGAATGATAGGTCCCTCAATGCCTGGAAATTTGTGTTAACTAAGTGATTACATGAGAAAACCATATAGCGCTTTCTCTTGGACCTTATGAAATCCAACTGCAGTGACAACCACATTCAAGGCCATGGAAGTGGTCAGCTCTTTGTAGTTTAATTCAAAATCACTCCATTCTTTTTTTTAAATCACCCCATTCTTAAAGGAATTGCTTTACAAAGAGTCTATCTTTATAATGTATTCTAAATATATATAGGAAAAAAAGTTATAAATAGGCAAAGAGCCCCTGTACTTACACATGTATACTTAAATTATCTTGATATTATGTTCCAAAATTGAGACTGAGCCTTACCTTAGGTTCATGTGAAGTCCTCTTCTCTAACTTTTTTACATAACCACCTGTTCTCATCACACAGAAAATCTAACTGGGCATTGAAAAACATCTTTTTTTTCCCCCTCTCAAATGTTCTAGGCCAATTAAACAGGATGCTTATTAATAAAGTTAATATAAGTATTATTTCTTGTTCTTGCATTTTCCTGATGCTTTCAAAACCAAAAAGATAAAAGACAAAACATTTCAAATATTTCGCAGATTAAGAGAACACAAGAACTGTGCCCATCTTCTCTCCTTAAACAGCATTTCTAAACTGAGCACTCATAAGCTGATTCTGTCCCACATCCATGATTTCATTCATTTATTTATTTACTTAATTTCATCTAATATTAAAATATTTGGCTATATCAACTTTATCTTGAAATTTTTAAAAATATGAATATCATATATATATATGTAAAATCAGTAGACTGGAAAAAATAAAAATCAAAAACCTTTCATTACTCCTGCTCTCCTCCCAAAAAAAAGTAGGAAAGAAAAAATAAAAAATAATTGAAAAACATTAAATTGAATAAAGGGCAAGTAAAAAAATGTGTTAAAAATAAACCTTACTAAACTGGCAATCATAATAACAATGTGAAGTAATTTTACTAACTTTGAGACATAGATTTAAAAATGAGAAAAATTAGAAATAATAAGTATAAACTGTTTACAATGACGCAACTGAAATATAAGTTCTCAGAAACCTTAAAAGATGAAAAAGTCATTCCAGTAAAATAACAAGTCTGCCAGGAGAATGTTAGGTTGCTGATTTAATAGCACTATTAATATCATAATCTGTCTTTATAACAGATTATATTTGCATATATATTGTGATTTTTTTTTTTAAAGTGATCTTTACACAGTAACAGAAGGAAAAAAATCACAAGGGAAATCAAGCAATTCTAAACTTGCCTACTTTTCATAAAATAGCCTACAACATATGCAGCTAAACTTGTCCGATTTAGAAGGTCTGTACAGTTTCATGGAATACTTTAACACACATTTTCTATTCATGGATAGCATGACAAAATGACTATGGAATTATCCAAACCTTACAGTTAGATGAAGGAGAGAAACTTGGTAAAACATGAATTATTATTTAAGTTGGAGATAGCTACCTGACGAGGTTCATTATATTAAATTTTCAATATATAAGTAATCTTGGAAATAGAAATTGACCTTACAAAGCAAAATAACTCAATAATAATATATAAAGCACCTAACAGTCAAATACTAAACTATATAAACACGATCAGATGAATTGTTGATTTTTATATTGAAACCACCACTGATTTCAGTATTTTTCCACTTAGTGCTTTTAAACATATACGAGTTGGTTTCAGATGGACATATTGAAGTCTTTTCAGAGATTTGTAAAAGCCCACGTTGTGGATGCCAAGCAGGTATGGAAATATGCCTAATAAAGACAGTTCACCTTGAAATGTTTTAAGAAGCAATGGAAGCATGTCAAGAGGACCTAAAAGACACCTATTTATCCCAGTGGTGAGGCTTCTGTCAGATAGTTATTACACAGTGTGATAATGACAGCAGAAGTGCTTTTAGAGTTGGACAGAAACACAGATGGCTCTCCTCGGGTCATTGTCGGTTCCTCCCCGGTCTGTCCAGGCAGCCAGTACTTCATCGAGAGCTAACGCAGGTAATTTATCATTTTTCTTATATTTGAATTACTACCATTTGGATGTGGTGGAGTTAATGATGCAATAATAACAAAAAGAAACTAAAATTCTTTTTATTTGTAAGATTGTTTTGAACAATAAATTTAGTCACTCATTACTATTGTTGCTTCAAAAATATTTCATGAGTTTGTCATCCCCCTGCATCAGGAGGACAGGAATAGGATTCGTCAATGATAGCAGCCTAGATCCCTTTCATCTGAATTTGAAGCATGCCAGTGAACATTTGATTTTCAAGTGATTGGCTTAGGTTATATAAACTTCTTACAAAAACTTAGGTTAATATCAAATTATGTATTTAGGCTACGTAAGTTTAGGTTATACAACACAAACACACAATGTTTAATTGATGGGTAAAAAGGGCAATATTTTAGGACAAATGATCAAAAATCCCCCAAAAACAAAGGAGACAGCTGATATATTTCATTCCAAAAGTTGTTTATGTATGCTTATTTCTATTACTATATATACGTGTACAACATATATGTAATTTTAAAAAATAATAGTATTGTGCTGATTGTTCAGTATAGCTTTTATTCTACTCATCCATGTATTAGTGTGTTATTATATATACTTATTTACATAATAGCTATTGAATATTTTCACACAGTATTTTCTATAAGTTATCACTAAAAACAAATGATTTCTACCACTTCCAACTTATACACTCTTTAATCCAGAGGTAATCCTCTTAAACTATTTCTCCTTATTGTTTTTATGATGTCTGGTGGAGATTACTAACTGCTTACCCAGTATGTGTTCTCATCATCTCTTAGTTTATCTTTAGTTGGATCTACTGCCAAAAGATAAAGACCACGTTTTATAACTTGTCTTGCGTAGGAAAGGTCATTTAATTGAGATATGACTCCTGAGATATATGCAGAAATTTATGTGAAAATTCAGAGGAGTGTTCTTAAAGAGAAGAGACACACTCATCTTCTGCCCCTTCTGTTTTCTTATAGACTTGAATTCAAAATTAATGCTTGGATATTAGCATTTTTCTTTACTTTTTATAAAAGTGGAGAATCTAAAGAATTAAATATAAAAGTAGAAAGTAATAAAATAAAGATAGACATGAATCAAATGAGAGAGGTCAAACTTTGATTGTTTGAAATCACATTATTAAAATTGATAAATATCTACCAAGACTGATACATAATAGAAAAAAGATAAAATACTTAATATCAGGGGCAATATTACTATAACATCCCTACAGATCTTTAGTCATCAAAAAAATATTTAAAAAAGGCATTAGAAATAATTGTATGGCTGAATAATTGTATGGCTGAATAATTGTTTGTCAATGTGAGTAAAATAGACAAGTTTCTAGATAAGTACAGCTTAGTAAAGATGACAGCATAAGAAATGGAAAATTAGAAAAAATTTGATACCTATTAAAGGAATAAAATCTACTATTAACAACCTTTCACAAAAAATAATAAAGAAAAAAATTGAAATTCACAGCACAGATTGATTCAATTATAGCTTCTTCCAAACAAGTGAACTGTCCAACTTTTCTCATAGCAAAAGGAAAAAGTTTAAATTGCTTACTTTATGTGCTTGTAAACCACTTATATAAGTATTTACTAAGAAAGGAAGTGTTCTGTAGTCCTTATATGTTCAACTGTGTTATGAGAATTTTCCAGGCTTGCTACATTGCAGTCTCTTCTCCAAGAAACATAGGAAGCCAGTCTTCACATGATGTCAGTAATGAAGAAAAATTGTAATGTGATAGCTTTGTGAATCATTCAATTGAGGGAGAGGAAAAGTTAGTAACCCAGTTCTTTCCCAAGAATTTATTTATAAATAGGTGGACCTATTTATAATCTGCTTTTCATAGGTGAAAGAAAGAGAGAGATGGAGAGGCTTTTGCAATTCTTTTACAACTTCAAGTCCTGAAAAAAAGACGAAGGACTGA